>NC_031989.1:69669241-69727464 GCF_001879085.1 Nicotiana attenuata | reverse complement strand
AGTTGGAATAGACCCTGGTTGATAAGAGGTTTCTACCGGTATTCGGGTGTTGTGTGCAGCTGCTATGAATAGAAGTTATCGTTTCGAGTGTTTGAGTTATGTGGTATATCATATAATTGCACCTGAGGTTATAGGTATGGGTTATTACAGCTGGTTCGGGCTTATTCTGAATATAGATGTGAGGTTCTGATCTTGTGTATGATTTCGGAAAGTGCAATGTGGTCCTATGATTTATGGGCTAGGCTGGATTGTGTGATTTCAGTTAAAATGTGTTATCGGACCTATATGAGATAGGGTGACGTGGGATCACCCCCGGGTATATGCATGGTAAAGTTATTCAGTTACTGGTTGGCTTCTAGAACAACTCTGGGTACGTTCGAGGACGAACGTGTGTTTAAGTGGGGGAGGATGTAACGACCCGACCGGTCGTTTTGAGCTTTTGCACTTCGATCGCCAGTTCTCGGGCATGACTTGCCCCGTGTTATGTATTGTGACTAATGTAGATCGTTGGTTTTGGTTTTCAGGAAAATTTGGAATGAATTTGAAAGAACAGTTTCAGTTGATAGCTTGGAATTTGAAAGGTTTGACCAAGAGTTGACTTATTTGAATACGAGCTCGGATCGGAGTTTTTATGATTTGGTTAGCTTCATTGGGTGATTTATGACTTAGGAGCGTGATCGGAAGTGATTTTGGAGGTCCGGTGTAGAATTTGGCTTGAATTGGCGAAGTTAGTATTTTGGCGATTTCCGGTCGATAGGCGAGATTTTGATCCGAGGGTCGGAATGGAATTCCGAGAGTTGTTGTAGCTTCGTTATGTGATTTGGGATGTGTGTGCAAAATTTCAGGTCATTCGGAGGTGTTTTGGTTGGGTTTTTGATCAAATGCGTGTTTCGGAAGTTTTAGAAGAACTTAGGCTTGAATTCGGTGAGAATTGATGGGTTTGGTGTTGTTTGAGGTGTTTTGAGGATTGGAACAAGTTTGAATAATGTTTTAGGATGCGTTGGTGCTTTTGGTTGAGGTCCCGAGGGCCTCGGGGTGATTCCGGATGGATATCGGGAAGTTTTGAACTTGGATGAAAATGCAGAAAATGCAGCAGCAGGTGCAGGCCTATTTTGGCCTTCGCGTTCGCGAGCCTGGGGCCGCGTTCGCGAAGGAGGAAGTTGGGGTCCCTGAGATTTGTGCTTCGCGTTCGCGTTTGGTCTCCCGCGTTCGCGGAAGGTACGTTTGGTTGTGCTCCGCGTTCGCGTTTCAGGTGTCGCGTTCGCGTAGGTTCAGGAGGTTAAAGCTCAGCGTTCGCGGGTCTTCTGACGCATTCGCGAAGGGTAATTTTGGGCGAAGAGTTGTTTGTGCATCGCGAACGCGGGAAGGCCCTCGCGTTCGCGTAGAAGGGGTCCCAGAAGCTGGGCAGAAGGCTTAAAAATACATCATCCGCGATTTTGGGTGATTTTTCCGCCATGGTTGATCATTTTGAGAGCTTCTTGGTGGAGATTAAAGAGGGATTCAAGGGGAATCGATTGGAGGTAAGAATTTTGAACTTAAAACTCGTTTTTATTGTGAAATCCACCTAGAAATTCATGGAAATTTAGCAAAAAATTGAAGAACTAGGGCTTGAGATTTTGAAATTTTATTTGGGGATTTGAGGGACCATCTGAGGTCGGATTTGAGTACTTTTGGTATGTATGAACTCGTGAGGGGGTGAGGAACCTATTGATGTGAAAATTTTCGAGTTTCGAGAAGTGGCCCCAGGCTCGAGTTTTGCTAATTTCGAGATTTTTGATATTTTTCGATTGTTTTCGATTGGGTATTGTTCCCTTAGCCTATTGTGATGTATTCGCTCTGGTTTTGGATAGATTTGACGCGCGTGGAGGCCGATTTGAGAGGCAAAGGCGTCGCGAGC
This sequence comes from Nicotiana attenuata, assembly GCF_001879085.1. NCBI lineage: Eukaryota > Viridiplantae > Streptophyta > Magnoliopsida > Solanales > Solanaceae > Nicotiana > Nicotiana attenuata. Next base: position 69,725,567 of record NC_031989.1, on the reverse strand, counting down.
AAGAGATTTCGCCGGTTCGAGGTGAGTAATGATTGTAAATGATATCCTGAGGGTTTGAAACCCCGGATTTGCACACCGTAGTGCTATATTGAGGTGACTTGCACGCCGGATAGCGAGCGTGGGGTAGAGCACCGTTGGGGGATTGTGACTTGGTCCGTCCCGATTAATATTCTTACTGCATATTTGACTAAAATGTATTTGTTATCAACATGATTTGGGCCTAGTGCCATATTTTGGGCTTCATGCCGACTACTTGAATCCTTCATGGATTTTTATCACTGTTTCCTCACTATTTTGATATACTACTTGAACTCAGTCCTGTTGATTATACTGTTTTACAAACTCAGCTGCTTTAATTGAACTTTGAAACTTAAATGATATTTCCACTGTTGTTTGGGCTGAGCACTACTATTTTATTGATTCCTGAGGGGATTATGATGTTTTCTGGACTGAGTGAGACCGAGGGCCATATGTGAGGAGGCTTTCAGGCCTCGAGTGTTATGTGAGGAGGCTTTCAGGCCTCGAGTGTTATGTGAGGAGGCTTTCAGGCCTCGAGTGTTATGTGAGGAGGCATTCAAGCCTCGAGTGTGATGTGAGAAGGCTTTCAGGCCTTATGTTATATGCCACGAGGTGGCTTGATATTGCGCTTGGACCGTAAGGGGCCCCTCCCGGAGTCTGCACACCCCCAGTGAGCGCCGTCGACGTTATATGGATCGGGCTGCACGCCGCAGCGAGTTGTGGATTGAGCTGCACACCGCAGCGGTTACTATATGATACTGTTCTGAGAGTGACCTGAGAGAGAGAGCCCGAGGGGCAGAGAGTGTTTCTGAGAGTGAGCCCGAGGGGTTGGTACTGTTTTGAGATATTGCCCGAGGGGCGAACTTTTATGTGCTCATCTTGCATATTTACTTGCCTTTTTACCTGTTATACTGTGATATTTGTGCCCGAGGGGCGGGTTTTCTGTGCTTATCGACACTAACTGTTTTGAAATCATTTCGTAACTGTTGGAAATATCACTTTAATAAGAGATTTAAACTGAGCCAAGAGATTTTCCAAAGATTTCACAGCTTCACTGTTTTTCTCAAAGGATTGTACCCTGCTTCTATACAGCATGTTGGTTGCTTTACGTGATTTCTTACTGCTCAGTTGTTATTTACCTTTATTACTCACTGAGTTCGAGTACTCACTTTACTCCCTGCACCTCGTGTGCAGATGCAGGTATCTATTCACTCGGTAAAGGGTTTTGGGCCGATCAGAGGCAGAGTTATATGAGTTAAGGAGGTGACTGTCAGCGTTCGCAGCACCATGTCTCTCTCTTTTGTTCATTATTCCGGTTTTGTACATTTTAGACCCTGTAGTGGATTTACATTCTGATAGTTGCTCGTGACTTGTGACACCCCGATTAGGGCTGTGTTGGGTTGTAATTTCGCTAATTAATACTATTAAGTCATATTTAAAATGTTTAATTACGTTTAACTACTTTTGAAAAGATGAGTTGGGTTAGTTTGCTGGCCTCGTCCTCACGAGAGGTGCCATCACGACCAGTGCAGGGTTTGGGTCGTGACAGGGGAAATCTTATACGGTACGACATACATTAATTGTAAAGATATGGAGATGGGACAACTAGATGTGACACCCTAATCTGGGTTCAGAATAGGCCGGCTATACTTTGTCAGACTTGGCCGTGTGTCTTGGGAACTCCCCATCTTTACTCCAGCCTCGGCCAATATTCTCTTTAGGCCGGGTATCGACGAGCTTCGAGGAAGGAGACTCGAGCACATCTTTGCAGCCTCGAGGCTTCGAGGTAATCTTCTGAAATGCCTTAATGACGGGAATCAGACCCTCCAATTCTGGCGTATACAGATAGTCTCCGTATTTCCTAGAACGAAGCGATAGGAAATGATTTTGATGCCCAACTCTTCGGGTTCCCCGTGACGATGTCATACTGGTGACGGAACCTATGACGTGAGCCTTCACGATAACCGGACATCCCATGGACTTTTCTTTTTGGTGCCATTCAATACGCTGTCGATTTCCGTTCTTCAAAGTGATAGTACCGCCGTCGATTCAGTTTTCTAGAACGCATTGATTGCGCCTGCCGATCCGTCTTTCAAAAGGCATTAATGGTCGGGTGATCACCCCCTATAAATGGGGGCATTCTGGCACTATCCCTTCATCTAAGCATCCTTCTCCGTTCGTTCATCACTTTCTTCTCACCATCTTTCTTTATTGTTAACCACCATGTTTGGGGTTCACGGCCTTAAGGTTGTATGGCAGTATTCTTATCAGCTCTGTGGGGACCTCCCACCTGAGCTTCCCTTTGTCGAGAGGGATCACTCTTTTTTGTCATTGATGTTGTTGTTGTTACGATTGCTACTACTATCGTTATTGGCTCGAGGCGATGAGACAGTGGTGGCCGGCTTCTCCCAATCTGGAAGGCATTCGGACTCTATACCGCTGCTCGAGAGAGCATTTGGACTATACACCGCTGCTCACTCTCCTACCCTGGCCTGGTGTGGCACTTCATTCCTTGGGTTTTTTCCCAAGGGATAAAATGGCACAACCGGCCGACGAGGCTAGGGCCCGCCCAATCTTCAACCTTTGGCTTCAGCGGGTTATGTCTCTTTTTTCTGCCTCTTCTGCGTCCTCCCCCTTTCCTTTTCTTCATCTTCTCCCTTGGAGATACTATTCCGGGGGATCGAGCTGGGAACCTAGAGAAGGTGGCGGTCGAAGGTATCACCTTCGAGGATGCAAGTTCGAGGAGGCGGCGCCCGGAGATGCTACTTTCGGAGATGAACCTTCGAGGGTAGACTAGGTTTTAGGCACATACCCTTTCACTTCTTTGCTTCGATGTAAGGACCCCTTGTGGGCTTTTGTAATTATATGTAAGGACCCCTCGCGGGCTGTTGTAACCAAACGTTTATGAATATAAGAATTTTTCCTCGACTTTCGTCTTTGATGTTTGCCATTTTCTTTAACACTCGTGGGGATTCTGAATGTATGCCTCTGCTGTTGATTGCCAATATCTAACTCGGGTGCGAGTATTCTTCTCGGTCTTTGGTCGATAGAAACGGTTCCTCTCTGAGCCCACCATCGCTCCTCGGAACGAGCCCGAACTGGTCCGACTGAATCGGGCCATTGGGACTGTCGAGTCACATAAAAATAGTGCCTCGAGCCTTGGAATTCTTGGAGAGTGGTCTCTGAGTGAGGGTTATCTTCATGCATCTGAAAACTTTCTTTTGAGCTTGGCATAGATAGCCTTTTAAGGCGTTGTAGATGGGTCCCAGATGAGGGGTTACCCAGATTAAGGCGGTGTCTTGAGGTCGAGACTTTGTGGGCGGAGCTCGAAGTGCTCGTTCTTCTTGAGGGGAACCTTTGATATCAGATACCATTTTGAACTCTGTAATGGTGCTAAAGGCTTCCTGGAGCCTAACTTCCCGCTGATGGAGGTCCTCAAGGTCGGGTACCACCTCGAGACTGGAGATGATGCCATTGGCTTCTTAAAGCCTAACTTCTTCTGATGGAGGTCCTCGAGGTCGGGTACCACCTCGGGACTGGAGATGACGCCACTGGCTTCTTAAAGCCTAACATCTTTTGATGGAGATCCTCGAGGTCGGGTACCACCTCGGGACTTGCATCGAAGTCATTGGCCTCCCGAGGCCTAACTTGGGTAGGCGGACTGTTGCTGTTTCCCCACATATATATAGGGTTGCTTCCATTCCTTTAGGGGTCTCCTTACATTAGATAGTTATCCCTATTTTGCGGCGTTGAGCCCCTCATTACCTCTAGCACCAAAGTATCTGTGCGGATTCCTTCTTTAGTTCTTCTAGTCTTGCCGCAGCCATGACCGTTACCTCGGGGCCTGTTCGGCAGAGAGGGGAGAGTCCCGCTCGCGATGCGTGGGATCAAAGAGAGTCTTCTTTGAAGATTATTTCTTCGATAGGAGAGGGGCACCTCGAGTTAGTGAGGAGAGACTGCGGATGGGGGGAGAGAGTGGTGTTATAGACTCTTTCCCCAGATGAAGGCATCTCGGATCATGTTGATGAATTCCTGAACGTGTATACGTATCCTTTCACACTGGGACCCCTAGACAGGGTTGTGCTCGACTTCTGTTTGAAGTATCGGGTTACCTTTGCGCAGATACACCCGTCGTTTTGGAGAATAGTGTTGATGATGAGGTTTTTTGCGGAGAAGGCGGGGCTTGAATTCATGCTCAGCCATCTCGTCAGGCTGTACCGGCCCTTTCACTACCGAGGTCTGCTAACCTTGCGGTGTCGTTCGTCCACGCCTTTCGTTGTTGATGACGAGGAAGATGGAGATCGGGAATGGATCAATCGGTTCGTCCGAGTCAGGACGGCTGTCGTTATCCCCGTGGAACTTATGCCATTCCCCGAGGAATGGAACTTTACACGTAAGTGGAGTATCCCGCGCCTTCTCAAGCTTACAGCGAAAGCTAGTTTCATAACCATGTTTCCTCCTTTTCTGCAGCAATTTTGTGGGCGCCGGGCAACATTCCTGATCTGCCTGGTTGGGTCCGGAAGCTTGCGATCCGCTCGACTTTTGAAAAGCGTAGGTGGCGAGTTGTTTCCCGGGGCAGATGGGAAGCAAAACATAGCGGTACGTGTGTGTGATACCTTTCCTCTATCCTCTATTCGTTTGGAGAGTTTTCTTTTTTACGTATTAATCTTGCTGCCATTGGTGTCGCAGAGCCTTTAGAGGCGAGGCCGTGCTCCTCCGGAGAGGCGGAGGGGTTTCCAGTTCCCGCGATAAAGGATGATAACAATAAGCGGGACATGCCCTTGCAGGGCGATAGCGCTCAGAGCAAGGCGAAATGGGGCCGCGTCTTCGAGATGGAGACATCGTCTGAGCCTGCCGCACCCGAAGTTTCTAGTTCTGGAAAGGTGGCCTCTCCGAGCGATCGTGCTTCGATCGGGGTCGATTCTTTCAGGGCTGAGGAGACTAGATCAACAGATGTGTGCTCGGCCTTCGAGGAAGCCTGCCGGTTGCATTTTGTGGTGAATTTCGACATAGGCCTTCCGAATTCCGCGTCTTCCCTTCCTTATCGAGCTGTTCTTTTGCAGGCCTTTGACAGGCTTAAGTTTTAGCTACTCTGTCGAGGAGCCAGGCTCTGGAAAGCTCTGGATGAGGATAGATCCCTTAGGCTCCTTTGTGAGAAAAAGGATGTCGAGCTGGCACATTGGCGATATGAGGCGTACCGGAGCTCGAATTACCAGAGCTATTTGATAGAGCAGGTAACTTTCCGTCCTGGGTGAGCATGTGTTCTGCCTTTTGGCCTTTGAGGCTAACACTTATTTACCCCAGCTACAGAAAAAGACGGAGGCCCTGAAACGTCTTCAGGATGAAGCTGACCGTGTCAAGAGTGACTGCGACGAGCTAAGAGCTCGGACGGAGGTTCTGGCTTCAGAGGAGAACAACGCCTTGGCTAAAATTTCTGCCTTCGAGGTCCAACTCCGCTTAGCTCGTGATAACGCCTCAGTTCAAGTGGATATGATCAGGAAGCTTGAATCCGAACTTTCGAAGGTTAGGGCTGAGATCGTTGATGCTCGGACCGAAGCGGCACTGAACCTTACTAAGGCCGAAGGAGATGTCGATTTATTTGAAGGTCGCCACCGATGCCCAAGCCGAGTTGAAGAGGGTCCTTGATCGTGGAGAGAGGATCGAAGAATATGCTCATTTTAAATCTCGAAAAAAGGTTCTCGAGGAGATCAGTGCCAGGGGTTTTGTTCTCTCGGAAGAGCTGGCACGAGCGAGGGTGGACGAGCGTGATGCTCGGTTACTCCTGTCCGACGCCAAGGGGAGTGAAGTTGAGGCCGGTAGGTCGTAGCTCTGTGGGGTGTGGCGTAGACCTCACCATTCCGTATGTAGTATCTTTAGAGTATGTTTGTAGACGAAGAATGTATTTTTTCGCGTCTGTATATAAAAGAAAAATCCTTTGTGGCTTTAGTTCTTCTGTACCCTTTTTTGTCCCTTATTTGGCCAGGTGAACTGGTCTTAGAGTCGGTGAGAGTCCTTGAATTCGTCATATAGCCCTGGGGCTCATTAGGCTGGCCCGGGGGCTCTTACGCGCTTGGTCGATGCGACCTCTAGTTCAAGCAGGCGTTTGAGCACTTATGCTTTTGCTCAATTGTTTCGGGTAAAGTCTCCTAGTCGGGTTTCGACTCGAGCTCATATGGCCCCATTGGCTGGCGACAATGGCTTTTACGCCTTTGATCGAAGCGATAGTTTATGTGAATGACCCTGAGGCTTATGTAGTTAACTTTTTGGGGTCCTGTCTCCGAATCGGGTTGCGACTCGAGCTCATTTAACCCTCAAGTTTTCAGATGAGCTGGTGACGATGGCTCTTACGCTTTGGGCCAGTACGGCCTTTTTATGTAAGCTGGCGACAATGGCTCTTACGCTACGGGCCGATGCGGCCTTTTATGTAAGCTTGTGACAATGGCTCTTACGCTTTGGGCTGATGCGGCCTTTTATATAAGCTGGCGACGATGGCTCTTACGCTTTGGGTCGAAGCGACCTCTTAATATAGGCTTTATTTTCCTCTCGTTAAGGACTTTTGAAATGATTTTTCCTGACCCTTGTCGATTCGGGAAGAACCTCAATTTCAAGTCGTTTGCGGTGATGTTCGAGCATCTCGGAAGGTTTGGATTGTGGGTTGAGTAGCTCGAAGCCTTGTGATTTGGAGCTGACATAGCCTGTTTAACCGGTTCTTTTCGAAGTAGATTCGAAGTAATGGCCTATGATTTTGTAGCGACGGTCGGGCGTCCTCGAGTCGCGTTAGATTTGCTGGCACAACCGTATGACCGTAGTCATTTATGTTTGGCCAGAGCCATTTTTGGTCCCCGAGTGTAGTAGTTTAGGTGTCTATTGAGGGTATGCCTTTTCAGGAATCTTACAAATGCGATATATAGCCTAAACTTCGGGATTTTATGCCTGTAGTAAGGTCTTACAAAATTTTCATGCCTTTGAGGTCTTACAGTTTGTTGATACTTGGTACAAGTATGATTCATGCCTTGCTTGAGGTCTTACAGTTTTTGTTGTTGCCTTATGTAGGTCTTACGAGACCGAGTTTGCCCGCTTGGGGTCTTACGGCCTCGGGTTTTTTTACTGAATGGAGATTGGCAACAGTCTCCGAGTCATCGACTTCGTTTTGGCTCGAGAGCCGTTACTCGTGAGCTAGGAATCGCCTCGTTGAGGGCTTACGACATTGGAGATTCCAACCCTGAGGTCGTGCATTTTTTGAGTTTTTTGACGCCAGTCCCCGAATATTCAGGACGCTTTCTTTCTTTTTGGAGATATTTCGTGATTTTCATGCTGCCTCATTGAGGAGTTACGAGTTTAGAGATTCCGACCCTGAGGTCACACGGGTGTCGAATTATCGACACTAGTCTCCGAGTATTCGGGACGTTTCTTGATGAATAAATTGTTCTGGAAAAAACGCTGGGTTTTCTTTGGAGCATGAGATATGTTGACAAAAGAAATCCTTGATTATTTGGCACTAGTACATGTGTCTCCGCCATCGAGGGCTCGGCTGTGCGGACGCGGTTCATTCGACCGTTTGGTCCGGTACATCATTTTCCCATTGGGACCTTATTTGGCATTTCTTGGCTCTTCTGAGCGGATGATCTTCCGAGAGGATGTCCTTCGGCGCTCGAGATTGATAGCAAAAGAAGCCTTGAAGACTTGTTGGATTCCCCTTAGGTAGCATATAGGTGTTGCCTCGTTAAAAACCTTGCCGGCAAAACCCTCTTCTGGACAAAAGGTCGATCGAAGAAAAAGAGTGCAACGGATGCTTTTAAAACCTTAAGGTCTTTGGGCTGGGTCAGCGCTTTTGACTGCTTCAATCGGGTGCCTGCTTAAAGGTTTAGTATAAAGTATAAAATTAAAAAGGGAGATGGTTATACCTTATCGCGGGATGCGTTGGCGACGTTACGAGGTCTGGTATGCCCCTGTTGTTTGTAATGAGGGCTCGGTACGGTTCTCTTCTATGTCTAATCGGGCTTAGCCGAAGACGTAGTTCGATTATTCTTTGGCTCTTTCGATAGCGGAGATATTGGTGTCGGTGCCACGTCGTGCACCGCGAACATTTCCCTTGCCTCGTGTTGTTCCCCCTGGATGGTTTTAATCCCGTCTTTTGTCGGGAATTTCATCATCTGGTGGAGGGTTGACGGTACTGCTCTCATGCGGTGTATCCACGATCGTCCGTACAAGGCGTTGTACCTCATGTCTCCTTCGATGACATGGAATTTGACATTTTGGGTCGTGCTGGCCACGCTAACCGGGAGATTGATCTCTCCTTTCGTTGTTTCTCTTGCCATGTTGAATCCATTGAGGACTCGAGTGGCGGGCACGATCTGGTCTAGCAGTCCGAGCTGCTCTATTACTTTCGACCTGATAATGTTGGCTGAGCTACCTGGATCCACGAGTACACATTTTATTTGAAATGTATTTACGAGGAAAGAGATTACCAGTGCGTCGTTATGAGGTTGGGACAAGGTCTCGGAGTCCTCCTCGCTAAATGTGAGGGCATCCTCGGGTACATATCCCCAGGTTCGCTTTTCTCTAGTGATGGATATTTTTGTCCTTCTCATCACGGGTTCCGGGGGAGCGTCGACGCCCCCTAATATCATGTGGATAACATGTCTTGGCTCGTTTGCTTCATTCTTCTTGGCCGCTTCTCTTTCTCGGAACTGATTTTTGGCTCGGTCGCTCAAGAATTCTCTGAGATGACCTTTATTGAGTAGCCTGGCTACTTCCTCTCGTAGCTGGTGACAATCCTCGATTTTGTGGCCATGCGTGTTGTGAAATTCGCATACCATGTTATGATTCCTATGGGAAGGATCCGATTGTACAGGCCTGGGCCATCTGGTATCCTTGATTTTGCCGATGGCGAACACGATGTCTGAAACATCAACGTTGAAGTTGTATTCTCACAGGCGTGGTGCCCCCGTTGGCCCCGTGTTTCTGCCGAATCTGGTTCGGTTAATGAGTCCCCGAGGATTCTGCCCTCGGTTGATCAATCGGTCGTTGCGAAGCGGGTTGCGTCTTGGGGCATTTCTCCTGTCTTCGGTGTATGGCTAATACCTTTCTTTATTTGGCTTCGATTCCTTTGCTAAGAGCCTGCTCGGGTATACTGAGTCCGAAGGGGCTCCTAATTGATCATCCTCGACCCTAATCTTTGACTGGTATCGGTTGTGGACGTCTAACCAGGTTATGGCAGGATACTCGATCAGATTCTCTTTCAGCTGCCTTGAGGCCACTGAAATTCGCTCGTTCAGGCCTTGAGTGAAGGCCTATACTGCCCAATCGTCGGAGATAGGGGGTAGTTCCATTCGTTCCATTTGGAAGCCAGATACGAACTCTCACAGCATTTCATTCTCCCTCTGCCTAATCTTGAATACGTAGACTTCCTCGTTGCTACTTTGATGGCATAGGCGTGTGCCTTTATGAAGGAGTCTGCCACCATGGCGAATGAGTCTATGGAGTTGGGAGCTAGGTTGTGGTACCACATCATGGCCCCCTTCGAGAGCATTTCCCCAAACTTCTTCAGCAAGACGAACTCGATCTCGTCGTCTTTTATGTCGTTACCCTTTACTGCGCACGTGTAGGCGGTAACATGCTCGTTGGGGTCTGAGGTTCTGTTGTATTTTGGGAGTTTCGGCATTCTGAACTACTTTGGAATGGGTTTCGGAGCCGCTTCCTCCAGGAACGACCGCTGTACGAACTTCCTCGAGTCTACTTCTTTCAAGACCAGGGGCGCGCCCGGGATTTGGTCGACCCTGGAGTTATAAGTTTCGACCTTCTTGTCGTTGGCTGCTATCATTTTCTTGCATGACTCGATCCTTCTGGTAAGATCCTCGAGCATTTTTACGATAGCAGAGTCAGCTATCGAACCATTACTGCTCAACCTCTCCGGTACCTGTTCGACCGGGGGAGTTGTTCCTGGTGCTATGGTGCTGGGAGTTTTTGGGTGGCTTTGCAGCTGAGCGATAGCCAGCTGTTGTGCCTGCAACATTTCAAAAATAACATGAAGGCCAACTTCCCGTTCTTCCCGAGATGGGGTATTTTGGGCTTCTTATTGGTCGCCTTGCTGTATGTTCCTGTCGGTACATGAGGTTTCGTCGATCTGCTATGCATCGCGCGAGCCCACGTCCGTTGGAATTGGTCCAGGTGCGTTCTCGGGGTTCTAGGGTGGCGTACCAACAATTGGAACAGCCATACCATTTTCTCCGTGATTTTCGAGGTCGTCGTTCTCAACTCTGTTTACTGAGCCAGACATATTAACCTGAAATCGAAGATCTTGGACAAGAAAAAGTGTGAAAGGTAACTTGCGTTGTGTAACGAAACCAGCAAGAAAAAAATCACTATTATTTTTAGCCCCATGGTGGGCGCCAAACTGTTTACCGTGAAAATGGTAATAACAATTAAATTTGTTGATGGGACTCTAAAAATACGTGATCTATTTTTATGCTAGTTGTTAGGCAGCTGATGCTATGTATATGACGTTTAAGGACGAAATGCGAGCTAAAATACAGCTATAATCGAACCGATGAATTAGCTGTTCAGGGCCTCGAGCTAGTCGATTTGGGGCCTCATGGTCGATTCCCGGGCTCGGGCTCGAGCCATTAGGGGCAGTCGGGATGGGCTAACAGTCGTGATATAATCAAAGGAGGCTCTTTATGGCCAACGATAAGCAATTAATGAAGAACAAGTATGAAGATAGTAAATAAGAGCAACAATATCGGGAGAATATGTTAGAGAGAAAAGAGAGGGAGTTATCATATATTTCGTGTAGAATAGTTGGAGCAACATCAGTCATGCTAAAAAATAGTAAAAATCCCCTTTATATAGAGGGGGGAAATCTTATACGGTACGACATACATTAATTGTAAAGATATGGAGATGGGACAACTAGATGTGACACCCTAATCTGTGTTCAGAATAGGCCGGCTATACTTTGCCAGACTTGGCCGTGTGTCTTGGGAACTCCCCATCTTTACTCCAGCCTCGGCCAATTTTCTCTTTAGGCCGAGTGTCGATGAGCTTCGAGGAAGGAGACTCGAGCACATCTTTGCAGCCTCGAGGCTTCGAGGTAATCTTCCGAAACATCTTTGATTTAGACTTATACAACGTATAGATGCGAGAATCGGGGAGTATAATGAATTTCGGAAGTTGGAGATTGGGTTCTAAGGGTTGTGAGCTGAGGTTGAGGTAATCTTTGGTTAGATTGAGTTGTCGGACTTATATAGGTTGAGGTGATGTGGGTTCATTCTGGTATGTGTATGGTAAGTTTATACAGCGATTTGATGGCTTTGGAAGGACTCTTGGCATGTTCAAGCACGAATGTATGTTTAAGCGGGAGAGAATATAACGACCCGACCAGTCGTTTCGAGCTTTAGCGTTCCATTTTGTGGTTTGAGACTTTGAGTAGCTTCATATTATGTATTATGACTTGCGTATATGATTAATTTCGATTTTCTAGCGGTTCAGGATTGATTTGGCACAATGATTCTTGTTTTAGAGGCTTTAAGTTTGAAGAGTTGACCAAGGTTTGACTTTTGGATAAACAGACTCGGAATCGAATTTTGATTGTTCCGACATGTTCATATGATGATTTTGGACTAGCACATATATTAATATTTGGTTTCGGAGGTTCCTAGAAGAATTCGACACTATTTTTCAAAAGTTGGCAATTTGAAGAACTTACGAGTTCATAAGTTTGACCAAGAGGTGACATTGATGTTATTGGACTCCAGTTGGTGTTCCGAAACTTTGGATAGGTCTAATAGTTGAATTGAACTTGTGTGAAAAATTTGAAAGTAATTTGAAGTGTTTAAGTGTGATTCAGACACTCTTTTGAAAGAATGAAGATTTAACAACTTAAGAGAAATTCTATTCGGTTTAAGCCTCGATTCTTTGTTGTGATGTTCTCGTGTGTTTTTTGAGGCTTTGAATAATTTTGGATGATTTATCTGTACTTATTGGTATGATTGAATGGGGTCTCGAGGGGCTCATGTGTATTTTTTGATCATTGGTTGACAAACTAGTTAAGGATTTGAAGTTTGACCATGGTCAATATCGGGTCAATATGATCTTTATTTGGTATTTTGAGTGCACGAGCGGATTCATAGCGCATTTTATGATTGAAATGAATATATGGTTTGTGTCCGGGAGGTTCCGAATGAGTTTTGGGTGCTAAAACAAAGATTTTCTTATTGCTGTGTTTTTTCCCTTGTGTAAGTAATTACGAAAATGCCATTAAAATTTTCAGATTTATTTTAAAACTATAAAACATCATATCTCTCTCATCTTAAGGCCAAGTTGGGTGATTCAAGAGGCTATCAGTGTAATCTCGCAAGGATCGTGTTGGTCTTATTAAACGTGAGTTTTGGAATTATCTAGGACCTGAATCAAGCTGGGACAACTTCTGCATTTTTTTTCTTGTTTCGAAATTTTGTTACTTTTTCTCACAAGGTTTTGGAGCTCGGTTTTGGGCGATTTTGGAAGAAATTTTTCATCTATAGATATTGGGTAAGTGATTATAATCATTTCCAACAATATTTCATGATATACCTTAGATTTTAACATCAAATTTATTATAATAGAGGAGAATTGGAAAATTTTGTCAAGTTTTGGTAAAATGAAGAATTGAGTTTTGAGAGTCGATTTGGACTCGGATTTGAAAACAAAATACATATATAGATTCGTGGGATTATGTAATCGAAATCTATCCGTGGACCCAGGTTTTGACCGGACACGCCCGGGTTGACTTTTTGGAAAAAATATAAAAATTATAGCTTTATTTATTGTAATTGGGTTTGATTGCATTGTTTGATGTTATTAAGTCATTTTTGTTTAGATTTGAGCCGTGTGGAGACACGTTGTAGGAGAAATGCTATTTTTGAGGGTTGAGGTGGCGTAGTTGAGGTAAATAGTTTGCCTAAATTTGTGGGGGAGGGGGGGGGGGGAAGGGGGGACTACCCCTTAAGATTTGGGTGTACACGAGGTGACGAGCGTGTACACGGGCTCATATGCGGTATTTTGACCGGTTTAGACTCTTAGGTTTCTTCCATAAATTTATTTGAAATTGTTATATCATATTATATCTTCCATTGTTTAGTTTACTCTTATATGCCTTGTTTGACGTTGTTAGTACATTTTATGTCTCTTATTGTAAAATTTGCTCTTGTATGCCTTAATTGAAAATGTTACCTCTCTTATTGTCACGTTACATCCTTTATTATTGAGTTATTCTTATTTGGAATTGTTATTACATGAAGTCTCTTTGTGTTAGTTATTCTCATGCATTTAGACCTAGTTACTATTTTATACTATCTCTTTCATTGTTAAGTTTATGTTATACATTTGACTTGAAAATTTTCATTTTGTGGGAATACCTTCATTTTGAGTTATTGAAGTTGAAGTCGTAAAAGCTATTAGCACATTGAAGTTGAGGTTGTTGATTATTGATATATCTTTCCTTGTTGAGTATTTCTCATACATTTTATTAATTTGAGATTCTTATACATATTATGGTTGAGCCGTGGGCTATGCATTATGGTTACATTGATATTGTTGATTTTGAAAAGTTGTGATATATGGGCACGTGTTGTGCAAGATATTATTGTATTGTGATATTGATGTGCATGCTGCGGTATAAGGATAGGGGTTGATGTGCATGCGGCAACAATAAGGTAGGATTTATGTGCGTGTTGCTAGTAAGGGAATTACTTGAAGCCACATGGCAGCATAAGGGGACTAGAGCTCATGTAGCTATTTCGGGAAAATATTTTTAAAAATGTCTAAATGTAAGGCTCAGGCGGCGATATAAGGAAAGATTGTGATTGTGAATTGAGAAATGTGAATATGAGGTGTGGTATCTCGATGTGATTTTTATTGTACATTCTATGTTGGAAAGACTTGTTGACTTGAACGGTTATTGTTCTTCCTTCATTCATTTGTATTTGGAAAAAATGTCAGATTTGTCCCTCTACTTTCGTAAATTATCCACGTTTGTACCTAGTTCTACTATCCTTTCAAATATGTACCCACCATTATGAAAGTAAAAAAATTCGCCCCTAACCCTAACGGAGTTCCAATGTGGCAGCGGGACCCTTCTTTTTAACTGCCAACTAGGCAAATTTCCAACCCAAATTAAAAGACCCATTTCTAATATCTCACCCGAATGAAGACCGTGATTCCCAAATTTTCAACCCAAATTAAAAAGACCCATTTCTATTATCTCACCCAAACGAAGACTGTGATTCCTAAATTTTCAACCCAAACTAAAAAGTTTGTGATTCCCTCATCTCTGTTACCATCGACGAAGACCTGAAAAACATGATCGAAGAATACGATCGGGTCACAATGTGAAATTAATTGCTCAAGATGTTCAACCAGTATCGAATTCTCCGATGGTTGAAATGACGTCGTCTTTTGGTCAACTAATTCCACGCAGTTGCTCGCTAATTTGCCAACGATAAAGGTACACTGGAGTAGAATAATCAAAGGGTTGGGATTGAAGAATAGTTTTCACAGTTTGGGGTTGGAGAAAACAAAGTGGATTCGTCTTCATCTCCGGCATCAACTGATCTGACTGATCTAGTTTTCTGAGCTGTATTTTTCGGTCATCCGGTGTGCGATAGTGGTTGGTGGGGATTATAGGAGTCGTGTTTCTTCAGATGATGAGAGATTTAAATAGTATTGTCTATTGGAATATTGCTCAAACACAACTACGATAGCAATCTCCATAGTTGCAGTTGTCAAAGCGTTTTGTTGTTCCTTCTGATTTGCCTCCCCCCAATTCAGTTTCAAGGTAAAAAAACATAACTAAAGAAACGGGTAAAATAATAGAAACAATTTTTTTTAATCTGGGCTAAAAATTTGCCTAGTTGGCAGTTAAAAAGAAGGGTCCCACTGCCACGTTGGAACTTTGTTAGGGTTAGGGACGAATTTATCTACTTTCTTAACGGTGGGTACGTATTTGGGCGGATAGTAGAACTAGCTATAAATGTGGATAATTTTCGAAAGTAGAGGGACAAATCTAGCCTTTTTCCCTTTCTATTTTGATTGTACTTGATTATTCGTTGTATCTTGATGTTGGAACGATTGTGGCTTCTTGTGAGAGACATGCATTCCACGTGATTTGTTGTGTTGCTTTAACATGACAATCAGTGCCTCCAATATTACTTGATAAATTGATTGTCAATGTGAATTTACTTGTGTGGAGTCATTATCTCAATTTATGTTGAGTTGTTGGTAACAAAATTGTTTTAACAAAAGAATTATCAACAAGTTTTATTCTATGTGTGTCTCAAGATAGAACTCGTTATCTTACTCGGTACTTTACTATTTTAAATGGTCATCATATTTTTATTTTAATTGGGTTATCAAATTATACCTATCACCCTATTTGATGTTTACTTTACTTAAATTTTGCATCACGTTTTACTTTAATAAATTTTATATTTAATTCGTTAATTTAACTTATACTTTACTTTGTTTAAACACGATATTTTTACTTTATTTTAGTAATTTCTAAACTAAACTCATCTCATACTCTATTTTATATATATTGTGCTTTATCTTACATAAATTGATTCTAAAGAAAAAACTCATTAGATGCCTTACTTTATTCATGATTGTTATTATGCTTTATTGTATTTAATATATCTTTCAAACATTTTAATTGATATTTGACATGGATACAATGTACATGGTAGCACGTGGGCTTTATCGTGCGAAGATGATTGTTATTGTGGGCATGAGATGCCAGGCATGTAAGACTGGAAAATTATGGCTCATGATTTGTAGTTACGAGGTGTGGTGCATCGGGGTAATTCTTCTTGTAAGTCCATGTGTTGGAAACAAATGATTAATTGAGTTGTCATCTGTTTTTCCTTATTTGAGATCATTCATATCTCATATGTGTTTTGATTATGTTGCTGTTTTATTACCCGTTTACTTCTTGCTGCCATTTGTGCTTCTATTATTTTCATTGCTGGTGGTAAATCAATAATCGTTCTGATGTTATTCTTACATTGATGTTCTTTTCATTTTTAGCTTTATGTTATATCTTGCACATATTTTTATGGCTAGTAGGTGCCTTGACCTGGCCTCGTCACTACTCTACCAAGGTTAGGCTTGATACTTACTGGGTACCGCTATGGTGTACTCATGCTATACTTCTACATATTTTTGTGTAGATTCAGGTACTTCTGATCGTGTTGTTGAGAGTGGTGTATGCGCGGCGAGATACTTCAAGGTATAGTTGTTTAACGTTCGTAGGCCTCGGAGTCACCTTCGGGTATTATCTTTACCGTTGTTTGTCTTCAATTTCGAACAATATTGTATTTAAAATTCTAGTATATGTCAGTAGAGCTTATGACTCTATACTATAGGTTTTAGGAAATATATAACTATTGGCCGTTTGCGGCTATGTATGTCATTTTATGGTTTATGATTAATGATTAAATAGTTTAATTCCCAAGCCGAGGGTCTGCGGAAAGCAACCTCTCTGCCTTCTTAAAGGCAGGGGTAGAGTCTGCGTACACTCTACCCTTCCTAGACCCCACTTGTGGGATTACACTAGGTTGTTGTTGTTGTTGTTGTTGTTGTTGATTAAATAGTTCAATTCCGTTATTAAATCAGCATGTGTTAGGCTTACCTAGTCTTAGAGACTAGGTGCCATCAGGACATCCTAAGGTAAAAAATTGGGGTCGTGAAAGTTGGTGTCAGAGCTCTAGGTTCATAGGCGCTACGAGTCATAAGCATGTTTAGTAAAGTCTTGCCGATCGGTATGGAGACGTCTGTACTTATCTTCAAGAGACTATGGAACTACTAGGAAATTCCACTTCTTTCATTCCTTACCGTGTTGATTCAATTTGAAGCTCATATCTTACATTCCCTTGCATCCACTCATATACGATAATGTACACTTGGTATCAGCTATGCACCGATAGTTTGTGATGATGCGGATGGGCTACGAGGGGGCCATGGATGCTCAATCATTATCTCGGCGTGTTTTCCAGACTGGCAATGTAGACGTGTTAGTAGATATTCGGTTGTTCAAGTGTTGGATGCAACGAGTTCTTGTATCTGATTGGTGTAGTACGATCTTATAAAGGCTGGTGTTGTGGATCATCAGATGTTATGTACTATGGCTTCGCGCCAAGTGGGAGAGTCTACTATCGACAATCAGATTGCATGATCATGTGTTATATAAGCTTTTGTGTGAGGTATATATGTGGTATTGAAGGATTCCCCGGAATTGTATATGGCTAACACCTTCCCCTTAGAATAACTAGAACCCTTACCAAAATCTCACCGGTTAGCAGACCATTAGGATAATAATTTTCACAGACTTATAGGTTCTCTAGTATACCTTAAATATTAGGCGGTGACTCTTTTCTTTTATCTACTTCAGGGGAACCACTAGTTGTATTTTATTTTGACCTGTGCAAAATAGGTCAAAACAAAATGAGAATGAGCATTGAAGACATCAGTATTCCAGTCATTAGCTGTCATTTGTCCATGGTAGCCTATCTTCTATACATGTTTCTTTATATTCAAACGAACGATGTATTTTTCATCATACCAATGTTGTAAATCTAATTTTAGTTGTCAATGACTTGTACTATAAGTTCTTGAAAAAGTTTGTATTAGTTTTTGCAATCTTATTTTATTATTTATTTGATGATAATCAATTTGAGCTTCCTTTAAGTTGGTTGACTTGCCCAGCGGATTGGGTTAGACGCCAATACGATTCTGATAGAAATTGAGTCGGGATAATCTAACCTGCTTCTTTCGATATCTGCTTAGCACATCTATAACCTTTGTCTATTAGCACAAGAAATATCTTCAAGGAACCTTGTTCTTTGACAACTATTTATTTATCATCAAAATAATTTATGCTCAGCTCAACGATTGATCGAGGAGTTCTTCGTTGGTTAACCCATTGTGCAACAGAACAAATGTGGAACAACAACAATTATGCCATGCATAATAATAATCAGAATGGGACTTTGCATAATAATTATAAAGAAATACTCCTTTCGTTTTATTATGTGACAAGGTTCAGGGTATGAAATTTAATATACTTAATTTTGAGTTTGAATTCGAATATAAATTCTCTATGTCTTTAAAAATAAAATTTACATATTAAACTATATAAAACTAGTGAAAAAGTTATAATATTTAATAATTCAAAAATATTGTAAACATATATATATATATATATATATATATATATATATATATATATATATATATATATATATATATATATATATAAGAAAATTGTGACTAACTCTCCAAATAGTTAATATTGCTACATAGATTAAAACACAGGGAGTATCATTTCTTTTACGACCGAAACGCCTAATTCCAAATTTATGCGCACCAAAATCATGTGATTTCCTGTTGTTTAAAGGGAAAAACAAAAACAAAAACAAAAAAAAGCATTATAAAGTTCACTCCAAAGTAATCTTACACAAGTTCCTATTCACAAAAATAAAAACGATTAACATGCATCTGCATTAAATTATTAAGTGGTAGGGTAGGTTTGTCAGTAGGTTACGAATTGTGCGNAAAAAAAAAAAAAAAAAAAAAAAAAAAAAAAAAAAAAAAAAAAAAAAAAAAAGAGACAATTTAGGCAACATACAATGCAACAATTAATACTTTTTAGGCCAATAAAGCAATTGCTTTAGGGAATTTAGGCAAGATCACAATGCAACCATTATTACCAAAAAAGCAATTGTTTTAGGGCCACTTTTTCGGGACCTATTTTCTTAATAGGCGGCAAAGCAAAATAGGAAAGGGGCCGAGCTGACTGATGAGTGCCTTTTTAGCCTTTATTTAAGGTTTTTATTTATAAAGTTTTACTGTATGTCACTAATTTAATCGAGCCACTCCTATTTGATTCAAAAATTAAGTACAACCCTAAAAGCTGTGAAAGGCCTAGGAAATTTTACAATGTATTGTTCCTTTTGACTCCATTTTGTGGTGTGGTCTTTAAATGGAAAAAAGGCCAAGAAAATTTTATGGTGTGTTCTCTGTCTAAACAAAGCAAACATACAAATGACTTGCGAGGCGGCTTAATCATAAAAGTCCTTCCTGCTCTCAGAGACGCGCCATCAACTCAAAACTTCTGTAGATAGTAAATAGCAAGACAAGTCTGTAACAGATAAAGATTTACTTAAAGAAATCAAAAGGAGGAGGATAATGTAATCATTATTTTTGAGAAATTTATGTCCCACACTATAGGGTGTATACCAGAATTTCTTTAGAATTTACAAAAGCCAAACGAAATTCAGGTTGATCAGAAAGAACTTGAATTCCCACAATATTCTTTTTTCTCTTTCTAAGGAAGTGAGAAGAGAAGAAGGCTGAGACAAACCTGAATGTATTTTCATTAAATAAGATACCGTTATACGTACCTATCTTACCAGACGTAATCTTTCTTAAACGAGCACTTAGTCAGCTTTAAAATTCAAAATATAAATTAGTTATTTTGTGGGGTACATACCTCAACAAATATTTAAATAAAATAGAAGAGAAAAATGTTCATTGGTTGGATTTGCGGCTAGGTGGTGGAACCAATTTGCCAGATATTCAAATTGTCAGATACTAATCAATTTTGATTGGTTAAATATGGCTCTTCCTGCTATAAATAGAGGTCCTCGTTTCTCATTTCAAATACACCAAATTAAATAAGAGAGAAGCAATAGAAGTTAGAGAGTAATTCACAGATTGTAGTATGTAAGATAAGTAGTGAGTGTGAGTAATATTCTAGTGATGTATTTAAAATAAAGAGTGTTATTTCTTTCGAAGTTGTAGTAGTCTCTTGACACTACTAAGTTGTAATATTATAGTGGTAATATTGCTCCGCTCGGGTATTATATTTTACCTCGTTAAAAGAGTTGGTGTCGTTGTTACTCTCTTGTGTTATTATTATTTGCCGTGGATATTATTCCTGGGTGGGATTATTTTTTTTCCAACAACGTGGTATCAGAGCCATGGCAAATAATGATGCGCTTTCTTTTCAGTACCCCCATCTCACAAAAAATAATTATGAGAAATGGTGTCTATGTATGAAAGCCATACTTGGCTCCCAGGATGTGCGGGAAATCGTAGATAGAGGGTATGCAAAACCCGATAATGAGGAAGATCCGCCTCAAAATAAAAAAAATGCCTTGGCAAAGACAAGGAAGAAGGACCAACAAGTCCTCACGCTCATCCACCAATGTTTGGATGATGCTATATTTGAGAAGGTGGCAGATGCTACCACCTCAAAGGAAGCTTGGGAGATTTTACAAAATTTCCTTCAAGGAGTTGACAAGGTGAGGAAGGTAAAACTTCAAACTCCAAGAGCTGATTGTGAAGTTTTAAAAATGAAAGAATCCGAATGCATTTCGGATTATTATTCAAAAATGAAGGTTGTTGTAAATCAATTAAGAAGATACGGGGAGGACATAGAATATGTCCCTGTGGTAGAAAAGATCATTCGCACTTTAATACCTAAGTTTGATTTTATGGTGTGTTCTATTGAGGAGTCTAAAGATTTATACTCTATGATGGCGGAGCAATTGGAGGGCTCTTTACAGGCCTACGAAGAAAAGATCAAAAGGAGACAATAAGCGCTATTGGAGCAACTTCTTAAAACTCAGGCATCCTTCAAGAATTATGGAGGTGAAAAGAGCTATCGAAGGAATGGACGGGGATGAGGCCGTAGCGGTCACGGAAGAGGAAGAAATAATGGTAACAACTTCAATAATGAAGTTAAAATCCACCAAACATTCAAAGGTCGTGGTCGTGGACATAGAGAAGGAAGAGGACGTGGCTACTACGAAAAAAATAATGCGCAAATGTATGACAAATAAAAAATTTAGTGTTATAATTATCATAAATTTCGCAATTACTCTTAGGAATGTCGTAGAAATGTTGAAGAAAAAGCTAACCTTGTTGACAACAAGAAAGAAGAAGATGAGTCAACGTTGTTGCTGGCACTCAAGGAAGAAGACATGGATGATTGTAGCTCGTGGTACTTGGACAATGGAACAAGCAATCGTATGTGTGGATGCAAAAAGAAGTTTTTGGAGATCAATAAAACAGTGAGAGGTAATGTGTCCTTTGGAGATACCTCAAAGATTCAAATCAAAGGGATAGGATACGATTCTGATCTCTTGCAAAGATGCTAGTCACAAGCTAATTCAAGATGTTTATTATGTGCCAAAATTAAAAAGTAATATTTTGAGTTTGGGCCAACTTCTTGAAAAGGAATATGACATCCACATAAAAAATATGCATCTTTGGCTTAGAGATTCAAGTGGAGTTCTAATTGTTAAAGTACATATGAAAAAGAATAGATTATTTTCTCTGAATCTTAAAACAATTTTAGCAAAGTTTTTTAAGTCTAATGTGCAAGATATTCATGGTGTTGGCACTTGCGATTTGGGAACTTGAATTTTGAAGCGCTCAAATCAATAGGATAAAAGAACATGGTGGATGGGATACCATCAATCAACCATCTCAATCAATTGTGTGAAGCTTGTTTTCTTGGAAAACATGCAATGAGGAGTTTTTCAAAGGAGACCATGTCAAGATCAACCAAGCCGCTCCAGCTTGTTCACACGGATGTGTGTGGACAAATCAATCCACTTTCCTTTGGTAAAAATAAATACTTTCTTCTTTTCATTGATGACTTTAGTAAAAAGACATGGGTTTATTTCTTGAACAAAAAGTTTAAAGCTTTTGCTGCTTTTACAAATTTTCAAAGTACTTGTGAAAAAAGAAAGCGGCTATGAAATAAAATCTTTAAGGTCCGATAGAGGAGGTGAATTCACTCCAAAAGAATTTAATAACTTTTGTCAGTCTCATGGAATTCGTCACCCTCTAACGGTACCTTATTTAACCCAACAAAATGGAGTTGCAAAGAGAAAGAATTAAACGATTCTTAATATGGCTAGATGTATGTTGAAAGATAGAAGTATGCCTAAGGAATTTTGGGTCGAAGCTGTTTCTTGTACAGTTTATTTGAACAACAAGTCTCCAAGAAGAAATGTTAGAGATCAAACCCCTCAAGAAGCATGGAGTGGAAGAAACCCAAGTGTCAAGCACTTGAGAATCTTTGGGAGCATAGCCTATGCTCATGAACACAACAAGGGAGAGCGAAGCTTGACTATCGACGTGTCAAGCATGTGTTTGTTGGCTATGATACAAGTTCAAAAAGCTACAAGTTATACAACCCAAGCAGCATCAAAGTGGTGGTAAGTCACGATGTTGAATCTGATGAAGAAATGGCATAGAATTGGGAAGATCAAGAAGAAACTTCATATGTTTTTTTCCACACTTTGGTGATGAAGAAGAACCAGAGACCGTGGAACCTGTGAAGGATACAACTCCTCCTCCTTCTCCAACCAATGGTGCATCTCCCTCTTCTCAAGAAAGTTCAAATGAACAGCCGCAAAGAACAAGGAGTATTCAAGAGCTCTATGAGGACATAGAAGAAGTTACTAATTTTGATTTTTTATATTGTCTCTTTGCTAACAGTGAACCAGTGAACTTTGATGAAGCAGTTACAAAAAAATGGTGGAGACAAGCCATGGAGAAGGAGATCGAGTCAATAGAGAAGAACAACACGTGGGAGTTAACAACTCTTCCCAAGGGTCATCGAGCGATTGGAGTAAAATGGGTATATAAGATAAAGAAGAATGTTGATGGAGATGTGGAGAGATACAAGGCATGACTTGTGGATAAAGGCTACAAGCAAAGGCAAGGCATTGACTATGAAGAAGTCTATGCACCTATTGCTCGTATGGAGACGATTCGCTTGCTCATCTCTTTGGTGGCGCAAATGAAGTGGAAGATTCATCAACTAGACGTCAAGTAAGCCTTTTTGAATGGCTATATTGAAGAAGAAGTCTATGTTGAACAACCATTGGGCTTTGCGGTAAAACCCATGAAGATAAAGTGTTGCGATTGAACAAAGCTTTATATAGATTAAAGCAAACCCCACGAGCATGGAATAGTTGCATCGACAAGTATTTTCAAGACAATGGGTTTACTCGTTGTCTCCATTAATATGCTCTTTACCTTAAAGTTCATACTAATGGAGATATCTTACTTGTTTGTCTTTATGTTGATGATCTTATTTTTACGGGTAATAACCCAAATTTGTTTGAAGCTTTTAAGAAAGATATGTCACCTGAGTTCGAGATAACGAATATAGGGCTCATGTCATACTACTTGGGCCTAGAAGTGAAGCAGATGGAGGATGGAATTTTTATCTCTCAAGAAAGCTATACAAAAGAGATGTTGAAGAAGTTCAACATGCTCGATTGCAACCCCGTGAACACACCGGTGGAGAGTGAGACAAAATTGTCCAAGTTTGATGAAGGAGAAAAAGTGGATCCAACATTCTTCAAAAGCCTTGTGGGAAGTTCTAGGTACTTGACTTGTATTAGGCCAGATATACTCTTTGCAGTTGGAGTACTAAGTCGCTTCATGGAAGCTCCTACCTCCACTCACTTGAAGGTCACTAGAAGAATTCTTCGTTACATAAAAGGTACGATCGACTATGGGTTATTTATTCTAATGACTTCAGCCTTGTGGGATTTTATATAAGTGATTATGCGGGAGATATTGATGATAGAAAAAGCACAATCGGTTTTGTGTTTTTCTTGGGTGATTCTGTTATTTCTTGTAGTTCAAAGAAACAATCAATTGTTACTCTCTCGACCTGGGAAGCCGAATACGTAGTAGCAATGTTACGTACCCGTCATGCTATATGGATGAGAAGATTATTGAAGGAGCTAAATTTGATACAAATTGAAGCTACGGAGACTTGTATTGATAACAAATCCACACAGGCACTTGCTAAGAATCCGGTCTATCATGATCGAAGCAAGTATATAGACAAACGGTATCACTTTATCATAGAATGCATTACAGAGAAGGAGGTAGAACTCAAGTATGTGAAGTCGCATGATCAAGTTGCGGACATTTTTACAAAACCTCTCAAATTTGAAGATTTTTAGAGATTGAGATCAAGACTTGGAATGAAGAAGAAAAATCAAAATTACGGGAGAGTTTTGGGGTCCATACCTCAACTAATAATTAAATAAAATAAAAGAGAAAAATATTGATTGGTTGGATTTGCGGCTGGGCGGTGGAACCAATTTGCAAGATAACAAATTGTCAAATTGGTTGAAATTGTCAGGTACCAATCAACTTTGATTGGTTAAACTATCGGCTCTTCCTGCTATAAATAGAGGCCCTCATTCCTCATTTTAAATACACCAAAATAAGAGAGAAGCAATAGAAGTTAGAGAGAGTAATCCACATATTGTAGTCTGTGAGATAAATAGTGATTGTGAGTAATATTGTAGTGAGGTATTTAAAATAAAGAGTATTATTTCTTTCTGAGTTGTAGTAGTCTCTTGAAACTACTAAGTTATAATATTATAGTGATAATATTGCTCCGCTCGGATATTATATTTTACCTCGTTAAAAGAGTTGGTATAGTTGTTAATCTCTTGTGTTATTATTATTATTTGCCATGAATATTATTCCTGGGTGGGATTATTATTTTTTCCAACAATTTTAAATGTTCAAATAAATACGTAGATAAGTAATTTATATTTCCTCCGTTTCAATTTATGTGAACCTATTTCCTTTTTAGTCCGTACCAAAAAGAATGAGACCTTTTCCCATTTGGAAACAATTTACCTTTATGCAATAATTTATAACCACATAAAATATATGTGCCTCATTTTTTACCACAAGTTCAAAATTCTTCTCTCTTTTCTCAAACTCCGTGCTCAGTCAAATGGGTGCACATAAATTAAAACGAAGGGAGTAATTAATCAATTTTTGGCTACTTTTTTGTAACCACCCGACCGGTGATTTAGAAGTTTAGCATTTTGTTTTGTGGTATGAGACTTTGAATATCTTCATATTATGTATCATTACTTGCGTGTACAGTTGTTTTCGACTTTCGAGAGGTTCAGAGTTGATTTGGAAGAGTAATTCTCAATTTGAAAGCTTTAAGTTGGAAGAGTTGACCAAGATTTGACTTTTGAATAAACAACCTCGGATTTGTGTTTTGATGGTTTCAACAAGTTCGTGTGGTGATTTTGGACTTAGACATATATCTGGATTTGGATTTAGAGGTTTCTAGATTGATTTTGCTCTAATTGCTGAATGTTGAAACTTTAAAGGTTTGGAAAGTTCATAAGTTTGACCGAGAGTTGACTTTAAGGCTATCAGAATCGAATTATTATTTCGGGAATTGAAATAGGTCTATTTTTTCATTTGGGACTTATGTACAAAGTTTGGGTTCATTCCGAATTGGTTAGGCTTGAATCGGACGCTTGGTATTGAGGTTGGAAGTTTATGAACTTTAGAGATTAATCTTGGTCGAAGATTCTTGATTTTGGTGTTAATTACGGCATTTGAAACCTTTGGATAGGTTTGAGAGATGTATTGGAACTTTTTGGTATGATTACCATGGGGCTCCGGGTGAGTTTCAGAATGGTTTCTCACCATTTCGATTGAGTTTGGCATAGCCGATTTTCTGATGTTATTCGCATTCAAGGTTAGTGTGTCACATTCGTGTAGAAGGTTTTTGGCTTACTGGTGATTTTTCACCACATTCACGATGTAGTGGTCACGTTCGCGGAGCTTAGTTGTCACGCAGGGTTTTAATTAGTCATCGCGTTCGCATGGGCAACGTCGCGTTCGCATATGTCTTGTCAGTCAGGACTATTGCGTTTGCATAGGGTACCGCCGGGCAATGCATCTAAGTTGTCATTTTTGGTATTTTGGCCATTATTTCATAGTTTTAGCAATAAACCTCGAGAAGAGGAGATTTTGAAGAGCAATTTAAATACTACATTGGAGGCAAGTAATTTTCACTTGAATTTGGTTTTATATAGTGATTGCCCATGGGTTTCTATACTTAAAACTTGGAATGTTGAAAGGAAATTTGGGGTTTTTGCCTACATTTTAAGAATGTATATTTTGGGGATTTGAGCACCAATTTGGACCCGATTTTGGAAATTAATTATATATTTGGACTCGGCATGTTATGGATCATCGAATTTTGGTTTTGTTTTGGAATTCGGGCACACGTGGGCCCGGGTTGACATTTGATGGTTTTCGAGAATTTCTTCAAAGATCGAATTTTTATGGATTGGGATTGCTTCCTATGACATTGTGGACTTCATTGGATGATGTTTATCTTGGATTTGCGCGATTGGAGGGCCAGATCGAGGTTTTGGCGTAATTCAAGGTTGAAGACTAGCCTGAATGAGGTAAGTAACTTGTCTAAACTTGGTTTTAGGATAATTACCCGTTGACTAAGGTATTTGTTATATGTTGTGGTGACGCATATGCGAGGTGACGAGCATATATGTATGCACCGTAATTATTCATGATCCGGGTAGATCTTAGGCTATTGTATGCTTTGTTTTGTATATTATATTTTCTCCACTTGTATGACTACGTGAGCTATTATTCAGGCTAGAAATCATGTTTAGGCTATTTGCTTATCTGTTGATATGACCGTTTTTGCTATGTTGAGCTATTTATCTTAGCCCATAGTAATATTTCTTAGTCATGATATTAAATCCGCATATTATATCTCTGTCGCTGTGCAATTTTATATGTTATCTCATGTGTTGTCAGTGCTCTGTGTGTGATACGAGTTTGAGCCAAATTGTGGCATGTTGACATATTTTGTGGTATTTTGATTGTTGTTACTGTGAGATGTTGGCATTTTGAGACTTAAGTGGATTGATGACTGATTTTGGGCCATAAAACTGTATTGGTATTGTTATTGAGGATTGTTATTGAGGTGACACGTGCGTCAGGCTCCATATCGGGCTGAGTGGCATTGATATTGAGGTGACGCGTGCGCCAGCCCCATGTTAGGCTAGATGGTATTGATCGTTGAAAATTAGTTCTTTCTTATGGTGTTCTAGCAATGAGTCTCTCTTTTTCTTTTTAATCACTACCACTATGAAGATATACAGCACACACATTAATAAAAGAAAGCTGGCGAAGTGCCTCCAATATTTAAGAAAATTTTACACGTCGTTCTTATGTTATTATGGCTCTTTAACTAAATCAATTAACTGTTATGCATTGAATTCATGATCTGCCTTGCTAGCTTTTTTTGGACTTTAGCTGTTTGGAGAATTATAAAAGGCAGCTAAAATGAACCAACTTAAGCAATATACATCAATAGTCCTTATAATTAGAAAGATGGAGATTTATTCTTCTACTCTGAGCTTCGTTGCACTGCTCATGTTCTTTCCCTTCCTATTTGTTGTTGTATTTGACAAATGGAAAAAATCAAAACAACAAAAGTTGCCTCCTGGTCCATGGAGACTCCCCTTTATTGGTAGTATCCATCACTTGATCAGAGGAAGACTTCCACATCAAACTCTTACAAAATTAGCAAAAAAGTATGGTCCAATCATGTATTTGAAACTTGGAGAAGTTCCTACAATAGTCATATCATCACCTAGTATGACAAAACAAATTTTAAGAACTCACGATCTTGCCTTTGCTACTAGGCCAGTATTCACATCTATAAACATCTCTTCTTACAATTGCAAAGACATTGCCTTCGCACCATATGGTGACATTTGGAGGCAAATGCGTAAAATATGTGTCATGGAGCTTCTAACTGTCAAGATGGTCAAGTCATTTAGCTCAATCCGAAAAGATGAACTTTCGCGTCTGCTTTCATCAATTCGATCCGTGAATGGACGTTCTGCTGTCAACCTGACACAAATAGTTCTTCGGTATACCAACTCAGTGATTTGTAGATCAGCCTTTGGGAAAGCATGTAAAAATCAAGACGAGTTGATAAAATTGTTGAGTGAAGTACTGGAATCAGTAGGAGGATTAGTTGATGTAGGTGATTTTTTCCCTTCTTGGAAGTTATTAATTGACAAGATAAGTGGGGCGAAATCAAGATTCGTAAAACTGCATAACAAGGCTGATGCAGCTCTGGAGGACATAATCAACGAGCATATTAAGAATAGGTCAGCTGCTGGAAGCAAGGGAAATGGTGAGTTTGGAGGTGAAGATTTGGTTGATGTTCTCCTAAGAATTAAGGACAATGGCGAACTTCAATTTCCAATCACAAATGATCATATAAAAGCAGTTATTTCTGTAAGTTTTCTCCCAGCTCATGATAATTATCTTCTGTCTCTTTACGATTAAATTACTGCGCGCACAACTATAACTTCTAAGTTAGGAACAAAATGCATGGAGACTAATTAAGATTTAACTTGTCACGTCCATAATCACCTTAATTACTAAGAGTCCTTCCTCATAATCTAATGACGTTTTAATGATGTCTTTGGTCTTGTTTTGATCCTACTCATGCATGCAGAGAGTGTTGCAGTAAAAAAGTACTTATCTGAGGGGATACACTTTTTATTATTATATTTTAATTTATGTATCTTACTTTCCTTCTTTGTCAGTTTAAAAAAGAATGCTACTTTCTATATTTAGTAACTTTTCAAGTCTAACATTCCACGTGGAAAATTTAGAAACACAAGTTCAAGGGTCATATAATTGAAACATTACTACATATATCTTTATTTGAGATCAAAAGATTCAAAAAAATTCCTTACTTTTTTAAGCTCTATGCCCGTCAAAGCAAGACACATAAAATGAAAACGAGAGAGCATATACTTAAAGTCTAAGGGTAAAGCAAATGAAGCCACTGCCTTACGCCCCCAAAATATTAAGGGCCCCAATTTTAAGTACTATGTGTTACATATATTTTATGTATATATTATTAATAAAATATTTTAAAATTTGTAATTAAAGTTATATGATTGAGTGATAAATAACGATAAATTTTTTTCTCGTTTAATTTAATGATGTATTTACCTTTGTCATCAAATATAATTTTTTCTCATGTATCTACTCATATTTTTTTCTAATGTTTCTAATGGTTTTACTTTTGATTTTCAGTTTCTCTAATTATTTCTTTTCACCATATTTTATTGATCCATCTATTAGAAAGTAATTTTTTTTGGTTCATCTTTTTAAGAGAATTCCAAATGCATTAGGGCACAAGGTCCGAAAGTTGACAGATAATCGTCGTGCTCCCTCTATCTTCTTCCACTTAATTAATGTCATATTTTCACTTACGATAAAGTTTCAAGCCGTGACGTGCACCTAATTCACACATTACGTGTTGTATATTTAACACTAAGCCAAAGTCCTAGAGTTTTCTTTGTATCTCATTATTATCTGAATTTTACATAAGAAATTTAAGGGCCTTTTAATATGTTTTAGTTTTAGGCCACAAAATCCGTTCTTCCCATGCAATTAGTACGTGTGCAGCACGATTGTTTTCCTCATATACCGAAATTATGCTATAATACTCCGATCTTGATGTATAGACTGTAGCGGCAATTTCTCTTTCATTTTTTTCCTATTACATTCGGAGATCAAGCAAGGAAAAGGGGAATAGTGAGAATATAATCTAACACCTATTGTGTGCGAGGCTTCAAGAAGCATAGCTACACGATATGCTTAATAGACGGCGTGACTAACTGAAAAAAAGATGAAATTTAGGAAGATATACTAAAAGGGGAACAAAGACTCCACATATGCCCATTGAGTGGGAAAAAACTTAGTTTTCATCGGACCATTAAACAAATAACACATGTTACTTTATTTATCTACAATTGTTAGTACTTAAAAGATAGTTAAGTACCATATATTTTGCATATAACCTTGATTAAATATTAATATAAAAATACTCAACATCTTGAAATTCCATATTATGTTCTAGACGGAAACGTCAAGTACATCGACGGTACTGTTGTCTACTAACGGTGAATACTCTATTACCTCACAAAAGGTAAATGGCTTAGTTTGTGAAAATAGTAGACATGTATATTCAATAAGATTAAACTCATACGATAGAAATTCATGAATTGCACTTGGCTTTGCCTAATTACACTATTATTAATCATGAAAAGGTTATCAAACTTAATCTTGAAAAGAAATTTTTAATTTCTATTTTAACGACTTCTTTTGTGAAGACAATAATAGCCTAACTGTGGTTACTAACTGAACTAAAGCTTAATTAGGAGAATTTTTTCAGTACACATTAACAAATAACAAACTGAATAATACCAAAGAAATTGTCTCCCCATTACACTCTCGGTTGAGTTTTTTCGTAGAATATCGTGCAGAAGGAGAAGAAAGACGAATGCAGGTAAGTTACTTCTATAGTCGCACGGCCATTGATTTCTTTTTTTTTTTCTTTTTTTTTGATTTCTTTGTTTATTAAAATAGGACTCCTAATAGACCTTAATTAGTTCCTTTCTATGGTTAACTTAACTTAACATGGTGTAAACACCCGGTGCGGGTAAGTTATATATAATCTTTACTCAAATGCATCTAATGATAACAACGACGTACGCCTCAACCACATGCTAGTTACGTTGAAGGCTTCAATCAAACGTACCTAGCTAATAATCAAAATAATGTTCAAATTAATTTATTCTCCAGTTAGTTGGATGTGTAGAACTTTAAACCCGTTTGAAGATATCTCATTAAACTTTTATGTACATGCATGATCGTTATTATATGTGTACCAATATGTTCTCTTTATTTATTTATTTTTGTTGAAGTAGGACACATTCGCTGGTGGAACAGAAACTTCAGCTGCGACTATTATTTGGGCATTATCAGAAATGATGAAGAATCCTAAAGTTATGATCAAGGCACAAAGTGAAGTGAGACAAGTCTTCAAAGGAAACACAAGTTTTGATGAAAAAGATCTTGATAAATTACCATACCTTAATATGGTGATTAAAGAAATATTCAGGCTGCATCCTCCGGGTTCCTTGCTGTTTAGGGAATGTGGGGAACAAACATATATTGATGGATATACAATACCTCTTAAGACTAGAGTGTTGATTAATCTATGGGCAGTTGGAAGAGAGCCAGAAATTTGGCATGACCCTGAGAGTTTTATTCCAGAGAGATTTGAAAATTCTCATATTGACTTTATGGGAAATCATTTTGAGCTTGTTCCATTTGGTGCGGGCAAAAGGATTTGTCCAGGAATACAATTTGGTTTGGCAACTATTAAATATCCTTTGGCGCAGTTACTCTACCACTTTAATTGGGTGCTTCCATTTGGAACTAGTCCAGAAGATTTGGATATGACTGAGAAAAATGGATTAACTGCAGGGAAAAAGAAAGATCTATACTTAATTGCCATAGATCACAAGGACAATGAAATTTTTTGATGTTGTGCTTTAAATGGTGAAAAGTCACACCTATGTAATGTTTCGCCTTCTTTCAGTTTATTATATGTGTGTCTCCCTGTTACTTTTCAAGTGTACCGTGTAAATGTGCAAATAAGATCCAAAGTTGAATATTTTGGTTTAAAAGCTCGGACCAAATGATATGTTTTACCGTTTTGTGTGGTATATATGTAATTTACGTATATTTTGTTTCTCTTTTTTCCAGGACAATGTTACTCCCTCGGTTTCAATTTAGATAACATATTTTGCTTATCGAGAGTCAAACTATGGGAAGTTTGACCAACGTTTTAAAATATATTTTATTATTATATTGATATGAGAAAAAGTATAACTTATACTCCCTCTGTTTCAATTTATGTGAACTCATTTGACTGGACACGGAGTTTAAGAAAAGAGAGAAGACTTTTGAACTTGTGGTGTAAAATGAGGCACATATATTTTGTGTGGCTATAAATCATTATTTCCAAATAAGAAAAGAGGTAATTCTTTTTGGCACAG
Organism: Nicotiana attenuata; assembly: GCF_001879085.1. NCBI lineage: Eukaryota > Viridiplantae > Streptophyta > Magnoliopsida > Solanales > Solanaceae > Nicotiana > Nicotiana attenuata. The sequence continues at coordinate 69,693,738 of NC_031989.1, read as the reverse complement.
ACTAAAAAGGAAATAGGTTCACATAAATTGAAACGGAGGAAGTACTACTTTTCGTGTAGTTTTTGTATATCCAAATTTTAATGTTAAAATAATAAGTTGAACTAAGTTGATTTAGCTTCAAAGTTTAGTCAAATTGACTATCGATAAGCGAAATGTGTTATCTAAATTAAAATAAGGGGAGTAATTATTTCTGATCCAAATCGATATGCAGATTTACAGGTTGTTTGTGTAGTGTATTTTCATTGCATCATAATGTATTGTTATTAGATTTTAAATACAATATTTAGATTGATTATTATTTTTTGGTCAATATTAAAAAAATTATTTAACCAATAAAGCAATTTAACATACTAGCTCATTTGACTCTAGAATCGGATCACACAAAAATAATTAAAAACTAAACAATATAAGGCCTAAGGTTGCACAAACTATCAATAATTAACACTTATCACCTTATATGAAGGGTACAAGTGTAAACTATAGTTTCTAACCAGCTTTACCATTATCTTACCTTTGTCCTAATATATGTTACTGTAAAATAACCTTTTTTTGGTTCCGGCACCACTCTCCATGTTCTTTTGTTGAAATCTGCGGGAGCTCCTCTTGATGCAGTAGCTGCAAATTTACTACTAGAAAATAGGCCTATGGCAACGATACCAAAATCATTGCAAAAGATAGCAAAATATTTGTGTATACGGCTAAAATCGGGTCCACCCGAATTTACTGATTTATCAGAATCGGGGTGAAGGATCGAAGACTGGGTACCGAGTTCGGAGTTCGAGATGCCTGTTGAGATCGAGGCCAGTAGTGATCGAGGCCAAATGGGACAGACAACGGGCAAGATCGATGACTGCATAATAACGGAAAGGCGAGATATCAGTGACTGATCGAAGATCATGGCGATAATCTCGGAACAGATCAAATCAAGGGCGCTTGTTTAGGCTAATCATGGAATTTACTTTCGTAATAAGAATTGTACCATAGATATGATTCCTCTACTATATAAAGAGGGTTCTAATCATTTTGTAATCATTTTACATTCACGCATATCAAAGCAATACCTTACTTTCTATCTAGCTTATATTCTTGTTCATCAGTTTGCTTACTTCTTAACTATTTCGGTACCAACCAGTTCGAGGGCACTCAAGCTCGAGGGCTGAATTGCGTTTCAACACTGGTTTGCTTTATCTCATTGTTAATTTCTATTATTAATCTTCATATTCATCACTTGACATTAGGTGAAATCACGTGTCCGTAAAACCACATTATAAGTTTAATTGTTATCCAATTTTAAGGGTAAACAGTTTGGCGGACACCGTGGGGCTAGGGATAATAGTGATTGCCTGGTATTAATTCCCATACCACACACTGCTTTACGCTTGTCCTCGTAAGTGACTTTGATTTCAGGAATCAACATGTCAAACTCTCATGTAGCACCCACTCACACAGACAACTGCCTTGGTCTTTATGGCGAGAACGAAAACATAGTCGCCCCGGGAAACAGAGTACCTCCAGTCAACCCTGATGGACCACCGGCCGTGGATCCAGTCGATGTCAGCTCCCATATTGCCATTAATGGGAATTTGTGCATCGACCCTGAAAATAGCATCTGCAGAGATGCCCGAATAGCCGATCAAAACGCACAGAGCGGTGAAGAAGGCGAAATTAGCCTTCGAATGATATTCGAAATGTTACAGACTCAATAAACTGCGATAGCGCAAATCAGAATCGAGCACCAAGCAGAATTGAGCTCGAGGCATCACAAGAAGTTGTTCATAGAGCCGAAACTGCATCGGAGAAATCGAACGCCAATGAATCGGGGACTAACCCCGCCATTATGAAGATGCTCGAGGAGCTCACTAAACAGATTGAATCAGGAGAAAAGAAAATCGAGGCAAATGATAAAAAGGTAGAAACATACAACTCCCGGGTTGATCAAATACTGGGGGCGCCACCGATTCTAAAGGGTTTGGATTCGAAGAAGTTCGTGCAGAAGCCTTTCCCTCCAAGTGCAGCTCCGAAGCCCATCCCGAAAAAATTCTGCATGCTAGAAATTCCCAAATACAATGGGACCACTGACCCTAATGAGCATGTTACTTCTTATACATGCGCAATAAAGGGGAATGACTTGGAAGACGATGAGATTGAATCCATTTTATTGAAACAGTTTGGAGAGACTTTATCAAATGGAGCGATGATATGGTACCACAATCTGCCGCCCAATTCCATCGATTCCTTTGCATGCTTGTAGATTCGTTCGTAAAGGCACACACCGGAGCAATAAAGGTTGCAACTAGGAAATCAGATCTCTTCAAAGTGAGAAAAAAGGACAACAAAATGCTAAGGGAATTCGTATCTTGGTTCCAGATGGAACGCATGGACATACCCCCGGTCACAGATGATTTGGCTGTTCAAGCTTTTACTCAAGGTTTGAACGAATGAAGTTCAATAGCATCACAACAACTAAATCAGCATTTAATTTAATATCCAGCTACAACCTGGGCCGATGTACATAATCGATACCAGTCAAAGATCAGGGCCGAGGATGATCAATTGGGAACCCCTTCTGGTTGTTTTTACCCAAACAGGACCGTCAGCAGAATTCAAAGGGACATCGACAAAAACCCCGATCGAACAGAGATCGGTACAAACCATACAGCGCAGATCGTAGAAGTAGCGGCCCAGGACGTAACCCCATTCGAAATGATTAAAGGAATGATCGAGGACATAGCTCCCGCGGGCTCATGAGTAAAAGTGGCTTCGATAAACATTTAGAGCCCACAAAAGCACCGCGACTATCAGAATACAACTTCAGCATGGAGGCATCGGGTATTGCATCAGCCATTGGACGGATCAATGATAGTAGATGGCCCAGGCCCCTACAGATCGACCCAGGTCAAAGGAACCCGAATCAAATATGCAAATACCATGGTAGCCATGGTCACAAAACCAAAGATTGCAGACAGCTGAGGGAGTAGGTAGCTCGTTTATTCAACGACGGTCACCTTCGAGAATTCCTAAGTGATCGAGCCAAGAACCACTTCAAAAAAAGAGATTCAAACAGACATAATGAGCAGGAAGAGAGCATGTAATTCATATGATCATTGGTGGGGTCAATATCCCTCAAGGACCGGTATTTAAACGCACCAAGGTGACAATTACGAGGGAGAAGCGAACTCGGGACTACTTGCTAGAAGAAACCTTGTCTTTCAACGATGAGGAAGCCGAAGGGATCGAGCAACCTCACAATGACGCACTGGTAATATCTATCCTTATGAATAAAATTCAAGTTAAACGTATGTTGATTGATCTAGGTAGCTCGGCAAAAAATTTTCGATCAAGGATCATAGAGCAACTCGACCTCCAAAATCAAATCATGCCCGCAGCTCGGGTACTTAACGGTTTCAACATGGCAAGTGAAACCACCAAAGGGGAAATCATTTTGCCAGTAAATGTGGCCGGGACCATCCAAGAAATAAAGTTCCATGTGCGTTGCTTGGGAGTCCTTGGATCCATAACATGAGGGCAGTACCCTCGACGCTTCATCAAATCCTAAAGTTCCCAACATCAGAAGGAATCAAAAAGGTGTATGGTGAACAACCCGTCGCCAAAGAAATGTTCTTGCAATCGATGAAATAATACAGGTATCGGCGCTTTCATCGGAATCAAAGGGAAAGAAAGAAGTCAAATAGCAACTACAGTCACCAGCCTCGGCCCGATCGGAGGAGCGGGAAACCTTCGAGGATGATGATTATATGATACCTGAAACCTTCGTAATCCCCGATGATTCTGATGCAACAAAGTCAACGGTCGAAAAGCTAGAACAAAACATACTGATCGAGCATCTGACCGATAGAAAGGTATACCTGTCCACGAGGTTAACCCCTGAGCTTAGGAAAAAACTCGTTCAATTCCTTTTAGATAACATGGATTGTTTTGCTTGGTCCCACCTAGATATGACAGGGATCCCACCAGAGATCACTATGCATCGACTGAGCTTAGACCCGAGGTTTCGCTCGGTAAAACAAAAGAGAAGGCCCCAGTCCGAGGTAAAACATGCATTCATTAAGGATGAGGTAACAAACTTCTCAATATAGGATCCATTCGGGAGGTAAAATATCCTGAATGGTTAGCAAACACAGTTGTAGTCCCTAAAAAGGGAAATGAACTAACAATATGCATAGACTATAGGGATTTAAACAAGGCATGCCCTAAAGATTCTTTTTCTTTGCCGAATATCGATCGCATGATCGATGCTACGGCCGGCCACGAGATCCTTAGTTTTCTCGATGCCTACTCCCGGTACAATCAAATACAAATGAACTCGGGAGATCAGGAAAAGACTTCGTTCATCACTAAATACGGCACCTATTGCTATAATGTAATGTCGTTTGGATTAAAAAATGCTGGCGCTACTTATCAACACCTAGTAAATCGAATGTTTGAAGAACAAATAGGTAAATCAGTGGAGGTTTATATTGATGATATTCTAGTTAAGTCCCTGGGAGCAAAGGACCATTTGAAACATTTGCAAGAGACCTTCGACATACTGAGAAAGTACAACATGAAGCTTAACCCAGAGAAATGTGCATTTGGGTCGGTTCGGGCAAGTTCCTCGGCTTTATGGTATCAAATTAGGGAATCGAAATCAACCCCGATAAAATCAAGGCAATCGAAGACATCACAATTGTTGTTAATGTCAAGGCTGTACAAAGGTTAACAGGATGCATAGCCGCACTGGGTCGATTTATTTCGAGGTCCTCTGATAGGAGCCACCGATTCTTCTCACTACTTAAGAAAAGTAGCAATTTTGCATGGACCCCAGAATGTCAACAGGCCTTGGAGGAACTCAAACGATACCTATCGAGCCCGCCATTGTTTCATACCCCGAATGCGGACGAGCAACTTTACTTATACTTAGCGGTCTCGGAGATAGCGGTAAGTGGGTCTTAGTTAGAGAAGAGCAAAGAACGCACTTTCCTATTTATTATGTTAGTCAGACCCTAGGTGAAGCCGAGACCTGATACCCACACTTAGAAAAATGAGCGCTTGCTTTAATAAGCGCCTCTAGGAAATTAAAACCATATTTTCAATGTCACCCTATTTGTGTTGTAACCACCTACCCTAACATTTTGCACAAGCTCGAACTCGGGCCGATTGGCCAAATGGGTCGTAGAGATCAGCGGGTACGATATCAAGTATCAACCCCAAACGGCCATCAAGTCTCAAATCTTGGTAGACTTCGTGGCCGACTCCACGCCAACCCTCGTACCCGAGGTAAAAAAAGGAACTGTTACTAAAATCGGGTACATTATCGGGGGTATGGACCCTCTTCACGCACGACGCTTCGAATGTGAAGGGGTCCAGGATAGGAATCACTTTGAAGCCACCCACAGGTAATACAATTAGACAGTCTATCAAAACTTCAAAATTAACTAACAATGAGGCCGAGTATAAGGCCATGATTGCAGGTCTCGAGCTAGCTAAGAGCTTTGGAGCGGAGGTCATCGAGGCCAAATGCGACTCCCAACTTGTGGTAAATCAAGACAATAGAACTTTCGAGGTTCGAGAAGATCGAATGCAGAGGTACTTAGACAAACTACAAGTGTCTCTACATCGATTTGACGAATGGACCCTACAGCACATACCTCGAGAACAAAATAGTAAGGCCGATGCCCTTGTAAATTTAGGTTCGTCGATCAAAGATAATGAACTTAGCTCGAGGACTGTCGTACAACTTTCGAGGTCAGTAATTGAAGAAGGACACGCCGAAAAAAATAAACAAGTCTAACCTAGGATTGGAGGAATAAGTACATCGAATACCTAAAGAAGGGGAAGCTTCCATCGGATCCTAAAGAATCAAGGACTCTACGCACGAAGGTCGCACGGTTCCCATTGGCCGAGGATGGAACACTGTATAGGAGAACGTTCGATGGACCGTTAGCAAAATGTTTGGGACCAGGAGACACCGACTACGTTCTACGGGAAATTCACGAGGGCACTTGCGGAAATCATTCCGGTGCTGAGTCATTAGTTCACAAAGTCATCAGAGCAGGATACTATTGGGCCGATATGGAAAAGGACACTAAAGAATTTGTTCAAAAGTGTGACAAGTGTCAATGGTATGTGCCGATGATCCACCAGCCCGAAGAGCAACTCCACTCAGTCCTATCCCTATGGCCGTTCATGAAATGGGGGATGGATATCGTCGGCCCTCTACCGTGTGCCCCAGGTAAACCTAAATTCATTTTGTTTATGACTGACTATTTCTCTAAGTGGGTTGAAGCACAGGCCTTCGAGAAAGTCGGAGAAAAAGAAATCATAGATTTCATGTGGGACCACATTATATGCCGATTTGGAATGCCTGCTGAGATCGTATGCGACAATGGAAAGAAATTCATCGGCAGCAAAGTGACAAATTTTTTAGAAGACTACAAAATAAAAAGGATCATGTCAACGCCGTATCATCCTAGTGGGAATGGACATGCCAAATCGACAAACAAGACGTCATCCAAAATCTGAAGAAAAGATTGAATGAAGCTAAAGGAAAATGGAGAGAAATATTACCCGAGGTTCTTTGGGCATATTGAACAACGTAAAAATCTAGTACGGGGGCAACACCGTTCTCTTTAGTCTGCGGTTCCGAAGCTCTGATTCCGATCGAAGTCGGGTAACCTAGCTTTAGGTTTAGGTATGCAACGGAAGAGACAAATCACGAGGCTATGAATATGAGCTCGAATTGCTAGATGAAAGATGAGAAGCCGCCCTCGTTCGAATGGCCGCACAGAAACAGCGGATCGAGAGGTATTACAATCGAATAGAAAATCTTCGACACTTTTAAAGCGGGGACTTAGTTCTGAGAAAGGTCACCCTCAATACTCTAGACCCAAACGAAGGTAAACTTGGCCCGAACTCGGAGGGACCGTATCAGGTCCTTGATATCATCGGGAAGGGATCCTACAAACTTGGTACGATGGACGGCGAGCAATTACCAAATAGTTGGAACGTATCACTCCTCAAATGATACTACTGCTAAGGTACGACCTTCTCCATTTTCATTTACATTTTATACTAACCAATTGCAGATGTTCAACCGAAGACATTAAGAGATTCTTCATCACAAAGTCCTTAGGCCTGAAAGCACGCGTTGCACTCTTTTTACCTTAGACCGGTTTTTGTCGCAAGTGGGTTTTTCCGGCAACATTTTTATTGCGGCAACCATTGTTTGTGCTAACTTAGAGTAATTCAACAATATCCGAGGCTTCATTACAACCAACCTCGAATACTGGGGGGTATCACCCTCGGATGTCGACTTTGTTACAAAGAAGATACTTCGTTATCACCCTCGGATGTCGACTTTGTTACAAGGAAGATACATCGTGTCGACAGGGTCTCGATAGGTAAAACTTTGTAAGGGCCAAACGGTCAAACGAACCGTGCCCATATAGATTACTCGAGCCCTAAAGGCAAACATGTATGCATGTACAATCTATTGAGAGAAGTATTTTTCCTTGCCAAATATTTCATGCCTTAGAGAAATTTTTACTTTACAATTTCATACTTTTGGTCTGTTGTGGAAACAAGCTTAAGGGCCAATCACAAATAAAGTTCAAACAACTTACCCCGTACTCGGAGACTGCCGTCCGAAAAATCGATATAATCGAACTGCTAAAATCTCGAGATCATAAGACCTTAAAAAGGCAACCCTCATTTTTATAGGCCACGGCTACCCACTCGGGGACTGGCACTTCGAACAAGTTCGAAGTGTAATCGGGAAACAATTCCATGAGGCAAACCCTAAGTTAAAGGCTACAGCCAAACCAACACGGTTCGGAGACGTCCAAATTTCTTAATGAAACAGGCCTTCTAATATCTTTACAAAACCGGTTAAAAGGGCTACCATCGGCAAAATTATAAAGGGGTTCGATAACATCAACCCTCGAAAACCTTAAGGGGTATCGGATTGTTCGAACTCTCGAACAACCTTATTTCATGCTAAGGCATAACAAATTTCTATATGGTTAACTTTTTTTGAGCCGAAAAGGGAAAACAGCCATTCTTTCAAGGACATACCGGCCTAATTCAATAGGCCTAAGGGCCATGTTATTTTTGAGTTCGAGGGATCATCCTCACTTAATTACAACCTAAAGGTTATCCTACTTCGAGTTCGAGCAAGTACTCACTCGACATTAGTTAGGTTTTGGTCCAAATCGTCTGAACCTCTAACCTATGAATGCAATTTCATAAAGCATAAATAAAATAAAGTAAAGACAAAATGGAAATGGAATGAAAGGAACTTTTATATATCAAAAAGTATATACAAGGGCAACATGGCCTGATCGGAATTTACAGAAAGACCCTGAGCACTTAATCTTCTCCAGGAGTAACATCTTCGCCCTCAGAGCCTTCTCCACTCCCGGAATCATCATCATCAGAAGAGAGAAACGCTTTGGCTTCAGCCTCAAGCTCTTTCACATTCTCTATCTCGACAGTAAGGTCAAAGCCGTGAGCATGAATATCCTAAAGTGTCTCTCTTCGAGATTGACACCTGACATGCTCGGTAATCCAGTATGCTCGAGTCTGAGCAGCATCGACAACTTCCTTTGCTCGAGCTTGAGCGGCCTCGACATCAAATTTATAGATAGCCACGATCGCCTCAGCATCAGCCTTAGCCGTCTCAGCCTCAGATTTTGCCGCTGCAATCTCCATGTCCAACCGAGCCTGTAGCTCCTCAATTTTCTTGGCTTGTTCGAAATTCTTCTCTTTCATGCCTTGGAGTTGGATTTCGATTGAGAATAACTGAGCCCCAGCTGCCTCTTTCTCTGAGGCAAGGCGGTCCATATTTTGCTTCCACACTGTCTCCGCCTTCACCTCATCTACCTCTCATCGGAGTTGCACGATTGTTTCATGCAGCCGTTAGACCTGTGAGATCGAATCATTAGCCATCACTCCCAAACTAAGGCCATAAGCGTCTAGGACTTTATTTATGTGCTCGGTCAATTCATTTTTTTCTTCTTAGGCCACGGCCAGCTCAGCTCAGAGGCCTTTGAATTCTTTTTCTTTTTGCTCACCGAGAAGCCTGGGAGCATTTTTCTCCTTGGTAAGCCCTTGAATTTCAGCCTCATACCGGCCCAAATCTCTTCGAGACTTAAAGAAAGCCTCATGATGAAGTACCGAGGCCTACAAAAATAGAAGGAAAAGAATTGGGCAAGGAGAGAAAAACACTCGTCAGAAGACTGGTGTTAACAAAGAAAGTTGGGGCTTACCCGATTCAAAGCTTGCTGGGCCTCATTGAAAAGACAAGGTGCTCCCACCTCGTCCATTAGAGCTTGATCTTCCTTGGTGACCAGACCTTGAAGGTAACTAGACACCTCTACGGGGGCAAGATAAACTCGTGCATCCTCCAGGATTGTAATAATGATAGTCCGTTTGCACTCGGGATCAACACTGGTGGCCGGAAATTGGCTGGTCAATCTAAAACTCGAGGAAGATTTTCCCAAGCTCCTCCTCGGTACTTCCAAGTCATGCAAGCCAGTGACATCGTTGACCCCGGCAAAATAACCTTGGAAAAGGTCCTCCCCTCCGAGGGCTCCTTCTACCTGAGGGGCCTTCATGGCCTGAGCCTCCCGAACATCCCCTTTCGAGAATGAAAGAAGCGGCGGGGAGTCTCTGATTTCAATTGCCCCAAGTGAGTCACTCTGGGCGTTCTCTTCATTTCGAAGGGCCTCGGAGCCGGCCCCTTCAGACATACCCGCTAACTGCTCATTTCGGCGGGAGACATCTTCGGACTCCAACAACTCGGTGACTTTGCTCGGGTCCTCTTCCAAGACCCCCTCGATTTGAGGCAGAATTTCTTCAACCCTCACCAACTCAGAGGCCTTTGGGGCCTCGGTTTTCCTCTTCACTCGGGCCACCAGCTCGGAGCCGTCGTCTTTATTTTCTTCTTCTTCCTTTCTTAGCCGCTGAAAAACCTCCACAGGCAGGGCGACGGTGTCTTTTTTTGGCTTACAAGCCAGATTTTCCTTAGGCATTGGATCCTCGGAGGTTGAGACACTTTAACTCTTCTTATCCTTCACTGGTTTTGGGACCGGAGGCGAAGTCTCCTCTTTGCCAGACGGAGGCCTTATCGGCACATCCTTCCCAAGACCTGTAAAAGAAAAACAAGTATAAGGAGAAATTCAGACAACGATCAAGGTTATCGAGATATGCGTAAACTTACTATGGCTTCGGGCCTCCAATTGGCCCATCGACAATTCGCGCCATACGCGCTCAGTGTGTGTAGACGTCGACACCAAGATCCTGACCTAGTTCTCTAGATTGATCCTGACCGAGTTCTCTAGATGGGAAATCGCACCCGGCGTCCAGGCAACGACTGCACCAAGTAAAACATCGGTAAGAGAGGATGAAAAAAGAGAAGATAATAAACAGAAGTTTAAAAGGTGGAATTATACTCACGTTTCAAATTCTATTTCTCTGGAAATGGCATGCTCTCAGCTGGGATCAGGTATGAGGTCTTCACTCGGACATATCGGCCCGTCCAACCCCGGTCCCATTCCTCATTCGTGCTCAAGAAGACTTCCTTCGATGACCGATGCTAAAGCTTTATTAGCCCACCTCGATAAATTCGGGGGCTATACATATGAATGAGATGGTCGGGGGTGAAGGGAAGCCCCTCGACTTTGCTCACAAAAAATTGAAGCAATGTCACTATCCTCCAAAAAGAAGGATGAATCTGACAGAGGGTGACCTCGTACTTCTTGCATAAGTCCACTATGGTTGGATCTAGAGGATCGAATGTGAAAGGGTAGGTGTAAACAGTAAAATAACCCCTCCACATGTGTAGTGATTGACTTTTCGGGCGAAGGCACCACTACGCGCTTGTCTACCCAGTTACAGTCCTTTTTAACTTGCTTTAAAAGGCCACGGGTGATTCTGTATATGTACCTCGACATCGGCTCACATCGTCCCAGAACCGAGGAGGTCTTTTCAATTTTGAAATCAGAGTCAAGGACACACGACAGAGGAAAGAACTCTTCAGGGAGTGGCTCCGTCATGGGTTGTTCGCCGGTCGGGTTAGACGAGGAAGCTTTTTCTTCTGCGGCATAGTTTTGGATGTTTTCGCGATTTTGGGTTTGAGTTTAAAGAAAGAAGAAGAGAATAAGACTTGTGTTTTGAGAGAAGGTTGATAACAAAACCTGGAGATTATGCAGAATGGAAAAACTTAAAGGATGTAAAAAGCTTTGAAGATTAGAGCAGAGATTAAGAGTAAAGTTTGGGCAAAGAGAAGGAAAGCGCATTTATAGGACGAAGATGACGGTTCAAAACTGATAATGGCCGATAGCAACTGATAGGAATTTAGTGCCTCGATATATGAACCAATGAGACATTTCGATCACTTCTGCCACTTACGTCACGATGCTTACCTCATGGAAAATCAAGGTCAAGTTCGAAGCCTCAATTTGTTTCTTGTCATTGCACTCCAAAATGAGGGGACTATCTGTATACGGCTAAAATGGGGCCCACCCGATTTTACTGATTTACCAGGACCGGGGTGAAGGATAGAAGACTGGGTACCAAGTTCGGGATTCGAGATGCCTGTTGAGATCGAGGACAGTAGTGATCGAGGCCAAATAGGAGAGATAGCGGGCAAGACCGATGACTGCATAAAATAACGGAAAGGCGAGATATCCGTGACTGGTCGAAGATCATGGCAGTAATCTCGGAACAGATCAAATCAAGGGCGATTGTTTAGGCTAATCATGGGATTAACTTCAGTAATTAGAATTGTACCATAGATGGATTCCTCTACTATATAAAGAGGGTTCTAATCATTTTGTAATCACTTTACATTCACGAATATCAAAGCAATACCACACTTTCTATCTAGCTTATATTCTTGTTCATCAGTTTGCTTACTTCTTAACTACTCGGGTACCGACCAGTTCGAGGGCACTCAAGCTCGAGGGCTGAATTACGTTTCAATACTGGTTTGCTTTATCTCATTGTTAATTTCTATTATTGATCTTCATATTCATCAATTGATATTAGGTGAAATCACGTGTTCTTAAAACCACATTATAAGTGTAATTGTTATCCAATTTTAAGGGTAAACAATTTGAAACGGACTTATTACAACAGTTCATGAACCATTTCACTAGCTCGCGTGCCAATAGATCTATTGGAACAGTTTTTGAACTATTGCCACAACCTTAACTATTGCAAAGGTTGTGAAGATCCTAATTAGTATATATAATTTATCATCAAATATATCTGTTTGGAAATTGATTCATCGACTTATAACTTACTCAGATGCATCGTTGAATATTAAAAACAAAACGTCTGACCTATATCTATATCTATATAGATAAGGGTCGGGGTTCTTTTAGGGATTGATAGACTTGTGAAGATCCTAATTAGTATATATAATTTATCATCAAATATATCTATTTGAAAATTGATTCATCGACTTATAACTTACTTAGATGCATCGTTGAATATTAAAAACAAAACGTCTGACCTATATATATATATATATATAACACGCTTCGTTGTACTACTTTAACTACATCTATAGCATGTTATAGTATATGTTAGTGTATTCATCCCTTGTATTACAAAAGTGTTAACGGATTACATTTATATTATTTAGATAGTAAATATAAAAGTGATTTTAAATTTTGACCAATGTTGACCTAATAACGGACCAAAGTTGGTCGGTTATTTTCCAGAAATTAAAGTATAGCGACCAAAGTTGGTCGGTAAATGCTTCTCCTGTATTAACCGACCAACTTTGGTCGGTAATTCTAAATAAGATTTTTTTATATTTTATAAAATATTTTAAATAATAATATATCAATTAAAATTTTATAACTGGGTCCCACTATTAAAAGTTGGTCGGTAATGTAAAATTTTCTTTGACTAAACAAGTCTGACTAGCTCGGTCAACCTGTTGACCACTTTACCGACCAACTTTGGTCGGTAATTTATTTAAAATAAATATAAAATATTTTTCTCCCCTTTACCGACCAACTTTGGTCGCTTTTTTTGACAGACCAATTTTGGTCGCAAAATTTTGGTCGCTAATTACCGGATTTCTAGTAGTGAACGGGACAGTTCAAATGGGTCATAACATCATTTTATGCAACGGTTATTGAGGCTATTGCAAGGGTTATGAGGAGCTATTGCAACAATTATTATGAGATATTCCTACGATTTATTTAGGCTATTTGCAACGGTTCAATGGTCTATTATAACATTTTGTTGAGGCTAACGCAACAGTTTGTGGACCCTATTGCAAAAAATTTATAAAGTAAGATGTACCCTTTTATTTTATATAAATAGTTATTTTCTTATATAATAAAATACAATTCACTAAAATGTATATAAATCACGAGAGGAAGCTATCCATCAACAAAAGCATAATCCAAAATATCCGACTGATAACATACTTAAGTTTGTTAGTAATGCAAAAGGTTCCAAAACAGAAAAAATTTCTAAAATATCTAAATAAACTAATGTTTCATCAACAATCCCATGAATCCAAATGTCATCTTTATTTCTTTCATGTATTCTTTGTCCATTTGATTCACCTAAAAATGATTTTTAACAGGGAAGAATAATCATTAAGGTTGAATTAGTCAGCAATAGTTTAGGGGTGACAAATTGGCTGGTTGGGTTGAATTTGGGCGGGTCAACTTAGGCTAATAAATGGGTCATTGCCCAACCCAGCCCAAAGTGTACTTGGGCTAAGATGGGCTGGGTCTAGATGGGCTAAACATTGGGTCATAACCCAACCCGCCCAACTTGACCCATGTTTTAGAACCATGTTCATCTTGCATAAAAATAGTCTTTTACCTTAAAATGTTTAAGTTAAAAAATATTTTGAGGGGGGAGGTTGGGGTGGGTTGGGNGTGCAGAAAAACGAAAAAACAGAAAGGATTACAAGAAAAGAAGATATTGCTTTTCCTATAGTATGACTTCCAAGCAACTGTGCTGAGCATATTCTTCTTGTTACAGTTATTTTGTTGGATAAGTAGAACATATTCATCACTATTTTCTTGATACTTTAATTTTTCTTGTTAATTGTTGTCTGAGAATTAGCATTTTCAGTAGAGACACTTAGACTATCATTTATTAGTACTAAGAATGCCAAATAAGTTACTTTAACACAACTTTTATATTTAGCTATTTGAAGGTTGATTTTGTAAAGAGATGCCCACGGGCTAAGCGGGCCCAACGGCTAATATTTTTTTAAAAAAAAAAAATTAAATAGAAATTAGAGACAAAAAGATGTTAAAAAAAATATCTAAGGCAATGCCTTGTAAATTTTATTATAGAATTGTGACCTATATTTTTTAATTCAAATTTAAAGTCTAAAGACAAAAATATTGTAAAGAGATATTAGACGCAACGCCTTGTAATTTTATTATACATTAAAAAAATATGGCAATATCTTTCTTAAGCCTAGAATATTTAAATTTGATTTGACATAAGACATGTTTGCATGAAGAAGATGAATTTTATGTTCAAGTTAGATTTTGCACTCTTCTTAAAGTCAATGCTCCCAGAAAGTATGGCTAAACAAAACAATATTCACAAAAGTTACATAATACATACTAATTTTTGTTCATAAAAGTTACATGGTATCTCTTACAAATTTCATAATTCTTCAAGGTCCGGAGGAATTTCTGTTGGTAGTGGCGAAAAAGTAGCTTGGTCCTCGCCGCTTCCAGGTGAAGCAGCATCCTCCGCAAGTTCATCTAGCATTTCTTCGTAAGCTTCGTCTTCCTCTGGTTGTGATTCAGCAAGTCCAAAATTTCTTCTTTCCGAACGGATCCAATCTCTGAAAAGTACTGATTTTTCCAAGCTCTCCCTCATAGATGCTCTATAATCACTGAGTTGAAGTCTTGCTTGACTGAAAGCGCTCTACGATGCCACTATTGAAGCTTGAATAGTTAAAATGTCTCGGGCCATCCTTGAAAGAACCGGAAAGTATTTTTCTTTGTCCTTCCACCATTCCAAAAGATTAAATGAGCCGTCGGAATTCACTTCCTCAATCCCCCGTGACAAATAAACTTCAAGCTCATTTAGTTGTGAAAAATCACTACTACTAGAACCTTGAGAACCCCTAAACCCCGCGCAAGCACTAAGTGCTCTTACTCCCGCATTTCTTTTAGATGATAGAGAATCAGAAGAAGAAAGAGTTGGAATATTTGGTCTAGCTTTATTTAAGGCAACTTGATAAGCATTATAAATAGTTTGAGCATTTATTCTAATTGAGGCTATTGCTTCCGGAAGTTGAGACAACTCATTTGCTTGAAATGCTAAACCATTATAAACAGTTTCATACCAAAATTGAGGACCTCCTAATTTCATACAAGGATTTAACAAAGCAGCAACACTATAAATAGGGAAAATGGGGAAAAATATTTTTTAAGCTTTTTTCTCATAGAATCAGTAGCATGTTTATACATTTTCCCGCCCTTTGAAAAATGAGCAAACAAATTAGCAAGTTCTGCAATATAAACTAAACAGTTAGAAATAGTAGGATAATATTGCCCAGAAACTTCATTTGTAGCAATATAAAAATTTTCTAAAAAATCAACATGCATTTTAACGTCAGCCCAATCCCCATTAGTAAGGTGCTCATCATCATCACTTACATGTGCATTAAACGTTGAGTTTATGGGGTTTCTATATTCATATGCAACAACCAAACTTTCATACATGCAATTCCATCTAGTAGGACAAGGTTTAGAAACCTTTCTTTCTCTGAGGCCACATTCATCACATCTTTTAAAATATTCTGTAAGTCTACTTCTACGATTTGAATAAAAAATCCAGTTAAAAACCATTTTAACCTTTTCAATTTTAATATTTAAAATTTTCATACCATCACCCACAATTAAATGGCAAATATGACAAATACATCTAACATGAATTTTTTTTTTTACTAAATGCAGGATTTAGCGTAATGGTAGGCAAGACTATAGCATTTGTGTTACTAGTAGCATTATCCATTGAATCTGATATTATTTTATCACTAATGCAAACATATCTACAAATATCCATAACTGTGCTAGCAATATATTGCCCTGTGTGACGTGAATTAATTATTCTATAAGCAATAATGCACTTCTTCATTATCCAATCCTCATCAATTCAATGACTGGTAACAGCAAGGTAATCACAGTCGTTGCCATCTACCAATATCAGTTGTACTAGCAACACGATAAATTATATGAGTAAATAAATAGCGCAAATATTATTCATATTTATGTTTATATTTATTAATATTGCTCTTTACGGTTGTGCGAGGAAAACCTTTATAAGTAGGATTAAAAATTTTTCTAATATAATGCACAAAGTTAGGGTCAAAAGAAAAACTATAGGGTAAGCACATAACAATTACAATTTTTGCCAATTCTTTCCGATCTTTTCTTGGATCATAATATAAAATACCATCCGTAATAGTGTTATTACTGGTTGAAATTGATTTGAACCGGTACTAGGGTCAGCATGACTAGGAGTAGGTACAGTTTTCCCCTCGGCCAAAGTTTTCAAATGAAGATATCTGACTCTATCTTGAGGGTGTTACAATATGTGTCTAGCCAAAGTTCCCGTCCCCCTCCCCTGTTGATACCCAATTTTGCCCTCATATTTCTCAAATAGTATATATACTTTCAAAATATCATTTTTCATCCATTATTTAATTTACAAGATTTATACAAGCGCTTTCTATAATTTTTTTCATAATTTTAATGCTTTAAAATTGATTTTTTTGCATTTTAATTACTTGAATATCTTCTAATTGTTGATACCCAATTTTTCTCTATATAGTTTCAGTATGCAAAATAACTTCAAAATGGCATATAGATGCATATGTAAGCATATTCAAGCGTTCTATTATTTTTTCCTAATTTTTAAAGATTTATAAATCAATTTATTCCCCTTTTTATCCATAAAATCCCAATAATTATGTCCAAAATTATTAATTTTTGACGATTCACTTATTGGATCTTCATATTTATGCTAAAATATAGCTAAGGTAATTTGTTGCATATTTTTTACAAACTTATTTAGTATTTCTAAGCTAAATTGCATATAATTGCAATATTAGCCTCTTTTAAGATTTAATTGCGTTTATATTCATAAAATCAGGTCATATATTTTTAAAGTGTTAATTATATATTATAAATCATCTTACTGCTTTCAATTTATTTCCAGAAATTAATTTACTATTTTTTATAATTTTAAAAGGGAAATTGGCTATTTAAATAATAGCCCAATTACATTTCGATTATAGCCTAAAATCTGACCCCAATTTAAACCCAATTTCCCAACCCAATTCCGTCTTAAACCCGACCCCGACCCAATTTAAAAAACCCAACCCGGATCCCCTACCTAACTCTTTCAATCCTGACCGTTGATCATTTAGATCAACGGCCAATATCAATCCTTTCCTTTTTAACCCCAAACAACCCATTACCCTACTTAATTTCTCACCAACCGCCGCCTCTGAATCCCTCTTCTCTCTCAACTCTCTCTGAAACCTAACACGAACCCTAGCCGCCGCCATCAAACTACACCCTAACCCACCCTAAACCTTGCCTAATCCATGGCCTCCCATGGCTATTGGAGATGTATGGTGGCCTCCCATGACTCTGGGGTGTTTGTTCCTGTGGTTTCATGGCTAGACCTCGAGGGAGCCTAGTCCAGTCCTTGTTCAACTGCTGTTTATGGCTTTTCTCCGGTCATCCCTGACCTTTCTCCGGCCAACCATGGCCGTTCGAGTCAGATCCTTGACTCTCCTGGTTAGATCGGTAACTTTCAAGGCCTTTCTCACCTTTTCTGGGTTTTTCGAAACCCTAATCTTTAAGATCTTTTGGTTTTCTTTCAGATCTACTTTAGATCTGTACTTGCTATGAATGTCAAGTTTTTTTCTCAAAAGTTCTTCAACTTTTCTTTCAAAATGACTTTTCGTTAAGGTTTTCCTTTAAGTTTTTCAAAAGATCTCTTCTCCGATTTAATGTTGTTTGTGATTCTGCTATGTTTTGCTCATGTTGTTCTTCTATCTGAGTCAGCATGTTGAAAACCCTAATTCCTTTTTGGGTCTCATTCGAGTTCTGAAGCTGTTCGCTAGATGTGTATTTGTTTGATTAAGTGCTTGTTTGACTTATTCGTTTTACCATCTCTTAAACTTGATTATTGTTGAAAACCCTAGGTCTTTGGGTCTGAAACTCTTTGCTTGAATGTATACTTGACTCGTTTGAAAGTTCTTATTTCAGACTCTCTTTTCTTTATGTGACATCTGATTTTTACTATCTTTCAACTCGACTATGGCTGAAACTCTAATTTCTCAAAAGGGTTTCCTCACCTGTTACTGTGAGAGCTTTACTTGTTCTAACTCTCTTCCTCACTTTGGCTACATGTGTGAGCCTTGACTATCTACTGAATCCTATGCTTATTTCTGCTACTATTGTATGTTGTTTCTTTTGCCAATGTGTTTGGCCTCGCATGAGTGATGTTTTGTTCACTCTATTTATATACTGAAGTGCAGAAGCACGTTCCTTCCTTGATTGATCTCGATCTTGTGACTGATTGCAAAAGCTTTTCTTATATGAGCCCTGATTTCACTCGCCTGTTTAAAATTAATTGATCCTGTTCCCTTTACTGTGATGTTTTACCTTGCTGATTTCTTTCCCGAAATAAGCATATTTTGTACTTAGACTCGATTGTTCACTGCATGCTTTTACTACCCCTTATATGGCAATAATCAGTCTGCTTCCAAACTGATTTTCTATCCTTAATTAAGATTTACTGCTACCCGTTAGACAGTGAATTCCTTAATTAAAGGGGAATCACTTGGGTAATTGATTCTGACTTGTGATTGTTTTCATGTTTGTGTTAAGACTTTACTTATTACCTTACTTATTTCTCGTTTTCAAAAAACTATAAATACCCTGTACCCCTCTTCTTTCAGACGAACAACTTGAGTTCAAAACACACACTTACACTTAAAACTCTCTCTTCTCTACTGCTACTTGTGAGATTGCTTTGGCTAGCTGGCTGAAAGCCAAGTCTAGACTGTGGACTTTTGTTTGCTTTATCTTTCTGCACTTTGCTTCTCTACTGGTATGTCCTAGTTTACTCTTGTCACGACCCTAACCCCGAACCCGGTCGTGATGGCGCCTCTCGTGAAGACAAGGCTAGCCGAACCAATATAGCACACCTTTGAAGCAATTAATGATCACAAAATAGTTTAAAGTATGATTTACTAGAAATAAATTCGTGGAAACATAGACAACAGTAAGGGGAAATCATCACGACACAGCCCAAACCGGGGTGTCACAAGTCACGAGCGTCTAAGATAACAAATCTCTCAAATGTAACTACAGAGTCTCAATACTAGAATGGAAAGTAAAGATATAGATAGAGAGGAGCTCCAGGCTGCGAACGTCGGCAGCTACCTAAAGTCTCCTCGAAGATCCGCCTGAGCTGGGACGAGTCAACACTCGGGAGCGGGACCTGCTATGCCTGAATCTGCACATACGGTGCAGGGAGTAATGTGAGTACCCCGACCCAGTGAGTAATAAATATAAATAATGGCTGAAAGCAAGAAAACACGCGAAAACACAAAGTAATCTACACAGAAGCAGTAATATCACTTAAAACAGTAAAATCAATGAAATAATCAAGTAAAATCCCTTTTAACAAGTAAAACAGGTAAATTAACAGGTAAAATAACAAGTAAAAATCTGCCCCTCGGGCACAGTATCAGTCACTCTGAACAGTATCAGCCCCTCGGGCTCACTCTCAGTACAGTATCAGCCCCTCGGCTCACTCTCAGTATAGATGGGTACCCGCGCTCACTGTGGGTGTGCAGACTCCGGAGGGGCTCCTTACGACCCAAGCGCTATACCAAGCCACCTCGTGGCATCATCTCTCGGCACTCGGCCTCACATCACTCAAGCCACCTCGTGGCATATGAAAGTATCTCAGGCCCTCGGCCTCATATCACTCAGCATATCCACACATATGGCTCTCAGCCTCACTCAGTCCGGAAATCATCACAAGCCCCTCGGGCAATAGTAAAACAGTAGTTCTCAGCCCAAAATATCTTTTAGAAATATCATTTAAGTTCCAAATCGGAGTAAAAGTGGCTGAGCTTACAAAACAATAGATATCAACAGGACTGAGATCAAATAATAGGTCAACACAGTGAGGAAATAGTAATAAAAATCCCCGGAGGGTTCAAATAGTTGGCACGAAGCACAAATATGGCAATCAACCCAAATCATGATGATAGCAAATAAATTTCAGTCAAATACGCGGTAAAATCATCAGTCGGGACGGACCAAGTCACAATCTCCAATAGTAAACGACCCCGCGCTCATCATCAAGCGCGTGTCTCACCTCAATATAGCACTACGATGTGCAATCCGGGGTTTCAAACCCTCAGGACATCATTTAACATCATTACTCACCTCGAACCGGCTAAAACTCTAGCTCGCGACGCCTTTGCCCCTCAAATTGGCCTCCATGCACGTCGAATCTATCCAAAATCAGAACGAATACGTCACAATATGCTAAGGGAACAAAGCCTAAGCGAAAACAATCGAAAAATATCAAAAATCCCAAAATTAGCAAAACCCGAGCCCCGGGCCCACTTCTTGAAACTAAGAAATTTTCACATTATAAGATTCCTCGTCCTCCCACGAGTTCATACATACCAAGAACACAAAAATCGGAGTTCAAATCACCCCTCAAATCCCCATTTAAAACCCTCTTAAACTCAAGCCCTAAACCTCCATTTTTTGTCCTTTAATTCCTTAAATTTCAGTCCCAATCCATGAAATATTACCATAGAAGTGTGTTTTAAGTCCAAAATCCTTACCTCAATGAAGTCTCTTTGATTTCTCTCTTCAAAATCGCCCAAAGCTCCCAATTCCGAGTTCAAAAATGGTTAAACCCTTCAAAAATAGCGAAGTGTGAAATAAATACCTTCTGTCCAGCTCTTTCCGCATCTGCGGTTCAAAACCCGCTTCTGCGGTACTGCATTTGCGGACAAAGTTCTGCTTATGCAGAAATTCACTAATTGGCCCAAAACCGCATCTGCGGTCCACCAGCCGCATATGCGGCTCCGCAGGTGCGGGTCCCCCCACTGCATCTGCGGTTCCAGCCTTCCTCTTCCAAAACCGCATCTGCGGTTCTTCTCTCGCATGTGCGACACCGCACCTGCGGTCCCCAAACCGCAAGTGCGAAAATACCAGAAGCAGCAAATTTTCCTTCTCCCAAGTTCAAAATCTTCCCGCTAACCATCCGAAATCACCCCGAGGCCCCCGGGACCTCAACCAAAAGCACAAACATAACCCAATACCTTATTCAAACTAGTTCCAATCATCGAAACACTTCAAACAACATCAAATCTACCAAATCACATCGAATTCAAGCCTAAGTTTCTAAAATCTTCCGAAATACGCTTTCGATCAAAAACCCAACCAAACCACGTCTGAATGAGCTGAAATTTTGCACACACACCCCAAATGATACAACGAAGCTACAGCAACTCTCAAAATTCCATTCCGACTCCCGGATTAAAATCTCACCTATCAACCGGAAATCGCCAAAATATCAACTTCGCCAATTCAAGCCTAATTCTACTCCGGACCTCCAAAACCAATTCCGATCACACTCCTAAGTCATAAATCATCTCCCGAAGCTAACCGAACCATCGAAACTCACATCCGAGCCCTCTAACACATAAGTTAACATCCGGTTGACTTTTCCAACTTAAACCTTCTTAAAAGAGACTAAGTGTCTCATTTCTTACCAAAAAACACTCCGAACGCAAACTAATCAACTTGATCACATAAAACACGGATAACGAAGCATAAAGAAGCAGAAATGGGGGAAACGGAGCGGTAACTCATGAGACGACTGGCCGGGTCGTCACATCCTCCCCAACTTAAACAAACGTTCGTCCTCGAACGAGTCAAGAAACATACCTGAAGCCTCAAATAGGTGAGGATATCTCCTCCGCATCTCCCGCTCGGTCTCCCAGGTAGCCTCATCCACGGGCCAACCTCTCCACTGCACCTTCATTGAAGCTATATCCTTTGACCTCAACTTTCGAACCTGACGCTCCAAAATAGCGGCTGGCTCTACATCATAAGTCAAATCACCCTCCAACTGAACCGTACTGAAATCCAGAACATGGGACGGGTCCCCAATATACTTCCGAAGCATAGAAACATGGAAAACTGGATGCACACTCGACAAGCTAGGTGGCAAGGCAAGCTCATAAGCCACCTCCCCAATCCTCCGAAGTACCTCGAAAGGCCCAATGAATCGCGAACTCAACTTTCCTATCTTTCCGAATCTCATAACACCCTTCGTGGGCAAAACCTTCAACAGGACCTTCTCACCAACCATGTAGGACACATCTCGAACCTTCCTGTCCGCATAACTCTTCTGCCTCGACTGTGTCGTACGAAGTCTCTCCTGAATTACCTTTACTTTATCTAAAGCATCCTGAACCAAATCTGTCCCAATAGCCTAGCCTCACCGGGCTCGAACCAACCAACTGGATATCTACACCGCCTCCTGTACAAAGCCTCATATGGAGCCATCTGAATACTCGACTGATAGCTGTTGTTGTAGGCAAACTATGCAAGCGGTAGAAACCGATCCCATGACCCTCTGAAGTCAATAACACAGGCGCGTAGCATATCCTCCAATATCTGAATGGTGCGCTCGGACTGCCCGTCCGTCTGAGGTGAAAAGCTGTGCTCAACTGCACCTGAGTACCCAACTCTCGCTGAACAGACTTCCAAAACTGGGAAGTAAACTGAGTGCCCCGATCTGATATGATGGAAACTGGGACACCATGCAACCGAACAATTACCCGAATATATATCTCTATCAGCCGCTCTGAAGAATAAGTAGTACAGATAGGAATGAAGTGCGCGGACTTGGTCAGTCTGTCTACAATCACCCAAATAGCATCGAACTTCTTCAAAGTCCGAGGAAGTCCAACCACAAAATCCATAGTGATCCTCTCCCACTTTCACTCAGGAATAACCATCTGCTGAAGCAAGCCACCCGGTCTCTGATGCTCATATTTCACCTGCTGACAATTGAGACACCGAGCTACAAATCCCACAATATCATTCTTCATTCTCCGCCACCAATGATGTTGTCTAAGATCCTGATACATCTTCGCAGCACCCGGATGAATGGAGTACCGCGAGCTATTGGCCTCCTCCAATATCAACTCCCGAAGCCCATCCACATTGGGCACGCAAATTCGGCCCTGCATTCTCAACACTCCATCATAACCAATGGTCACATCTCTAGCATCATCATGCTGAACTCTGTCCCTAAGGACAAGCAAATGTGGATCATCATACTGGCGCTCTCTGATGCGATCATATAAAGAAGACCGAGATACCACACAAGACAATACCCGACTAGGCTCAGAAATATCCAACCTCACGAACCGATTGGCCAAAGCCTGAACATTCAACCGCAAGAGGTCTCTCCCCAACTGGAATATATGCCAAACTCCCCATACTCACTGCCTTCCGACTCAAAGCATCGGCCACTACATTGGCCTTCTCCGGATGATACAATATGGTGATATCATAATCCTTAAGCAACTCCAACCACCTTCGCTGCCTCAAATTAAGATCTTTTTTCTTGAACAAATGCTGAAGACTGCGATGATCAGTGAATACCTCACAAGATACACCATACCAATAATGCCTCCAAATCTTCAATGCATGAACTATGGCAGCTAACTCTAAATCATGAACGGGGTAGTTCTTCTCATGGGGCTTCAAGTGGCGAGAAGCATACACAATAACTCTACCCTCCTAAATCAATACACAACCAATCCCAACTCTCGAAGCACCACAATACACGGTATATGAACCTGAAGCTGATGGCAAAACCAATACTGGAGCCGTGGTCAAAGCTGTCTTGAGCTTCTAAAAGCTCTCCTCACACTCGTCCGACCATACAAATGGAGCACCCTTCTGAGTCAACTTGGTCAAGGGCAATGCGATAGATGAGAATCCCTGAACAAACCGGCGATAATAGCCTGCCAAACCAAGGAAACTACGAATCTCAGTAGCTGAGGACGGTCTGGGCCAACTCTTGACCGACTCTATCTTCTTTGGATCAACCTGAATCCCCTCACTGGACACCATGTGTCCCAAGAATGCCACTGACCTGAGCCAAAACTCACACTTGGAGAACTTTGCATAAAGCTTCTCCTCCCTCAATCTCTGCAACACAAGCCTCAAATGCTCCGTGTGCTCCTCCTGACTACGCGAATATACCAGAATATCATCAATGAATACTATAACAAACAAATCAAGATAAGGCCGGAACACGCTGTTCATCAGATGCATGAACGCTGCTGGGGCATTGGTCAGCCCAAAAGACATAACCAGGAACTCATAGTGACCATATCTGGTCCTGAAGGCTGTCTT
>NC_031989.1:69574246-69669216 GCF_001879085.1 Nicotiana attenuata | reverse complement strand
GAGAATATCTGAATACGTGATTTCAACTGTATAACCTGAACGGAGATCAATCTGAGAACACACTCGCTCCCATGAAGTTGGTCGAATAAATCATCAATGCGAGCAAAAGTTATATATATTGTCTTTCTTTAATGGTTACCTTGGTTCCAAATTGCCTACTAATCGATGCCCCAATCCTCATGTGTGCCAATCCTTCTCTGCTTCCACAAACAGAAACCGGCGGCCACCTCCAAAAGACGAACAGCAAGGCTGACGAATGAAACACCCTTATCGTAGGAAGTTCCCTGAAATTGGCTTCCTTCAATTCTTATTTCAACTTCTACTGGTGCCATACGATAACGGCAGAAAATAGAAATGGGACTTGAGTGCCCGGCAACTAGGTTCCAATACCAAATTATATCCCTGTCCGGTGGCGATGCCGGCAAGGTCTGCAGGAAAAATAATATGGGAAATCCCTTCACCAACTGGAAACAGAATCAATACTGGAGTCTCTCGAGCCCCAACATCTCTCGACAAACGCACGAAATATGAAAGGCAAACCCCTTCCAACCATTACGGTTGGGCTTTCAAGAACAGAGAAATCACTCTACTGAAGCGACCATGATCAATCACACCGAACGCGCCACTTCGATCTGCGGTAGCCACCGGCATAGCCAAAGTGTATGTCCTTAAGCACATGGGAGTACTAAGAATACAACAGACACGACACGGAGGAGTAACCAAATCCAAGCCCAAAATGAACAATGAATCCACCATACTAAGAATTAAAAGATCACACTCGGGTCTCCAGACCCCCAATAGTCCACCAGCGCAACATTAAACCGTACAAACAGGCACGGTCCTAACAAAACACAAGTATCGCCCCCAAGGTAGATACATGAAACATTGTAAAGCAAGAAAATTCTCCCGGGGCATACCCAAATAACGAGACAAGTACGGGAAGACACATAGCAAAAAGCGTTGCAACCGGGATAAATAATACAGAAGGCATTCCGTGGCACAACGCAATAATCAAATATGAAAGCTAACATCAAGAGGCAATGACAATGCAGAGTCTCTGCCACTGGCATAGCCATAAAAAGGGCTTGGCCGCCGCCTGATCGACTCCCCTCTGGGGCAACCCCTGGCTGCCTGACCTCCACCTCTAGCTGGATGGGAGGTGGTGAAGTAATTGGAGCAGAAGTCGAGTGCAGACGACCCTCTGCTGAGACGAGCTAGCAACAACGGCGAAGAAACTGCCTCTACACATGCCAAAACTCTCCACACCTCAAAACAACTCCCAGGTGCTGGAGAAGGAGAATGAAGGGAACCCCTCGCACCGGAGTGACTAGCTGATGCACTTGGCATAAGAAGAACCCTGAAGCTGACGGGGCAAGGAGAATGAACTCTGAGCTGGGAGGGGCGCTGAGTGAAGGCTGGCCCCTAACTGAATCATGATAACCCATGACCTGAAGATGCCCCGCGATACTCTTAAAAGACGGGCTGACTGAGCAGGCCTGAAAGAATGTCGTCTACATATGCTGGAACTGGCCCCTCGAAGGAGCAACCACTCTATACCTGCCCGACCTCGAGGCCTCTTGGCCTCCTCTCCTCTCGATCCTGACGGCGAACCCGTCTCAATACTCGCGAGCAATATCAACCACCTCTCGAACGTAGCAACCCAATACTCTCTCTCTGGTCATAAGAATACGGAGATGGTGTTAAGCCATAATCAAATCTCCTGATCCTCTCACGATCAGTCGGAACCATCCAAACGGCATGACGAGCAACTCAGAAAACCTCGACTCGTCTGTGACACAGTATATCCCCTTGTCTCAACCACTCAAACTGTCTATGCAGCTCCTCTCTGCGGGACTGCGGTACATACTCTCCAAGAAGAGAGTGGAGAACTGCTGCATAGTAAGGTTGGCGCTACACCAACCGGCCTACGCCGCTCATATGCCTCCCACCAAGTGAAGGCAGCCCAGAAAACTAAAAGGTGGGTAAATGCCATAACCGCTATACTCAAGAATCCCTGCTGTAGCGGAGCATCCGTGTGACACTTAATCCCAAGAATGCCCCTGGGCATCCTCCGCCTTAGTAACCATGAATGGACGGAGGCTGGAGTCTACCAAAACCTCTCAAGACGACGCTGCTCAATCATCTCGGCTATAACTGGTACCATGAACTCCTGAGCTGGTGCAACCGGCTGGGGCTGGAGGTTTCCTCCGGCGTCCTGTAGTCCCCCTGCACTACCTGCTTAAGGTGTGGCGAGCAGTGGGGGTCTGATTGTCTCCCCCGGGCCTGTGAAGTGGCTTGCTGTTGTGGTGGGCTGAAACTGCCTGAGCCAGGCCAGTGCAAACTGTCAAGATCTATGCCAAGGCCTCATGTAGGCCCGGGATCACGAATGGGCATAGTTGGTGCCTGAACTGGTGCTACTTGAAGCCTGATCCGGAGCTGGGGCAGTTGGTTGATCAATAGGTGCTCGCCCGTCGTGCTCTGCCTCTGCCACGACCACGACCGCGTTTCAGCCTTTGGTGGCCTCAATGGGTGGCACTGGTGGTCGTCCACCCCGTTCGGTAGCTCGCGTCCTCACCATCTATGAGAGAATAGGATAACAGAAAGTTTAAGTCCTCGGATCAACAAGTTGCACGACCAAAGAATTTTTCAAGAATATGAAGTGTTTTTCCTAAAGAGGTTTTGCAGGCCTCTCGAGGATAAGTTAACGGACGTCTCCATACCGATACCGCGAGAACTCTTCTACTAAACCCGCTCATGACTCGTGAGAATCTAGTAACCTAGTCTCTGATACCAACTTTGTCAAGACCCTAACCCGAACCCGGTCGTGATGGTGCCTCTCGTGAAGACAAGGCCAGCCGACCAATACAACACACACCTTTGAAGCAGTTATATGATCACAAAATAGTTTAAAGTATGATTTACTAGAAATAAATTCGCGGAAACATAGACAACAGGGGAAACCATCCGACACAAGCCCAAACTGGGGTGTCACAAGTCACGAGCGTCTAAGATAACAATCTCTAAAATGTAACTACAGAGTCTCAAATACTAGAATGGAAAGTAAAGATATAGATAAGAGAGAGCTCCAGGCTGCGAACGCCGGCAGCTCCTAAAGTCTCCTCGAAGATCCGCCTGAGCTGGGACGAGTCAACACTCGGGAGCGGGACCTGCTAGGCCTGAATTTGCTGCCCACGGTGTAGGGAGTAATGTGAGTACTCCGACCCAGTGAGTAATAAATATAATGTAATGGCTGAAAGCAAGAAAACATGCGAAAACATAAAGTAATCTTACACAGAAGCAGTAAAATACACTTAAAAACAGTAAAATCATGAAATAATCAAGTAATCCCTTTTAACAAGTAAAACAGGTAAATTTACAGGTAAAATAACAAGTAAAAATCCGCCCCTTCGGGCACAGTATCAGTCACTCAGAACAGTATCAGCCCCTCGGGCTCAACTCTCAGTAAGTATCAGCCCCTCGGCTCACTCTCAGTAAGATGGGTACCCGCGCTCATCTGTGGGTGTGCAGATTCGGAGGGGCCCCTTACGATCCAAGCTCTATATCAAGCCAGCTCGTGGCATCAATCTCTCGGCACTCGGCCTCACATCACTCAAGCCACCTCGTGGCATATGAAAGTATCTCAGGCCCTCGACCATTCATATCAAACTCATCCAGATACCTCACATATGGCCCTCAGCCTCACTCAGTCCGAAAATCATCAACAAGCCCCTCGGACATTAGTAAAAACAGTAGTTCTCAGCCCAAAATATCTTTTAGAAATATCACTTAAGTTCAAATCGGAGTAAAAGTGGCTGAGCTTACAAAAACAATAGATATCAACAGGACTGAGTTCAAATTATAAGTCAACACAGTGAGGAAATAGTAATAAAATCCCCGGAGGGTTGAAATAGTTGGCACGAAGTCCAAATATGGCAATCAGCCCAAAATCATGATGATAGCAAATAAGTTTCAGTCAAATACGCGGTAAAATCATCATCGGGACGGAACCAAGTCACAATCCCAAATAGTAAATGACCGCGCTCATCATCAAGCGCGTGCTTCACCTCAATGTAGCACTACGATGTGCAATCCGGGGTTTCAAACCCTCAGGACATCATTTTAACATCATTACTCACCTCGAACCGGCTAAATCTAGCTCGCGACGCCTTTGCCCCTCAATTGGCTCCATGCAACGTCGAATCTATCCAAAATCAGAACGAATACGTCACAATATGCTAAGGGACAAAGCCTAAGCGAAAACAATCGAAAAATATCAAAAAATCCCAAAATTAGCAAACCCGAGCCCCGGCCCACTTCTTGAAACTAAGAAATTTTCACATTATCAGATTCCTCGTCTCCATGTGTTCATACATACCAAGAACAGAACAAAAATCGGAGTTCAAATCACCCCTCAAATCCCATTTAAAACCTCTTAAACTCAAGCCCTAAACCTCCATTTTTAGTCTTTTAATTCCTTAAATTTTAGACCCAATCCACGAAATATTACCATAGAAGTGTGTGTTTTAAGTCCAAAATCCTTACCTCAACGAAGTCTCTTTTGATTTCTCTCTTCAAATCGCCCAAAACTCACAATCCCTTCCCAGTTTTAACGTTCAAAATGGTTAAACCCTTCAAAAACGCGAAGTGTGAATAAATACCTTCTGTCCAGCTCTTTCCGCATCTGCGGTCCGCATTTGCGGACAAAAGTTCCGCTTCTGCGGAAATTCACTAATTGGCCAAAACCGCATCTGCGGTCCACCAGCCGCATATGCGGCTCCGCAGGTGCGGGTCCCCCCACCGCATCTGCGGTTCCAGCCTTCCTCTTCCAAAACCACATCTGCGGTTCTTCTCTCGCATGTGCGACACCGCCTGCGGTCCCCAAACCGCAGGTGCGAAATACCAGTAGCAGCAAATTTTCCTTCCATCTCCCAAGTTCAAAAATCTTCCCGCTAACCATCCGAAATCACCCCGAGCCCCCGGGACCTCAACCAAAAGCACAACATAACCCAATACCTTATTCAAACTAGTTCCAATCATCGAAACACTTCAACAACATCAAATCTACCAAATCACATCGAATTCAAGCCTAAGTTTCTAAAATCTTCCGAATACGCTTTCGATCAAAAACCCCAACAAACCACGTCTGAATGAGCTGAAATTTTGCACACACACCCCAAAATGACACAACAAGCTACAACAACTCTCAAATTCCATTCCGACTCCCGGATCAAAATCTCACCTATCAACCGGAAATCGCCAAAATATCAACTTCGCAATATTCAAAGCCTAATTCAACTCCGTACTCCAAAAACCAATTTCCGATCACACTCCTAAGTTCATAAAATCATCTCCCGAAGCTAACCGAACCATCAGAACTCAATCCGAGCCCTCTAGCACATAAGTTAACATCCGGTTGTCCTTTTTCCACAACTTAAACCTTCTTAAAAAAGACAAGTGTCTCTTTTCTTACCAAAATCACTCCGAACGCAAACTAATCAACTTGATCACATAAAACACGGATAACGAAGCATAAAGAAGCAGAAATGGGAGAAACGGAGCGGTAATCATGAGACGGACTGGCCGGTCGTCACAACTCTTTAAGCCTCAACAACAATATGTTTCTTTAAGTTGCTTCAGTTTCTCATTCATGTTTATTTCTGCCAGTGTTCTGCAGTCTTTTTACATTACTAGCATGCTGAATTATGTTCCCTCTCCCTTTTAAATTAATGTTTCCCTATGTATGTACTTTGTCAGTCGCTTGTTATGTGATTTGCTGACTTATGAATCCCAAACCCATATCCTTCTTGTGTTTGTATTCTCTGGATGGTTTTGTGAGCATGCCAGCATCATCTATTGCTGTGCAAGTCCAAACTGACCCTCCTAGGGTCATATGTTTCATGCAATGTATTCCCAAAACGCCTGACCCCTTTGTAATAGTTACTGATTCTTGTAGTTTGGAATTCACTACTTATTGTTTTTCAAAATCACCCTTATCACTCATTATTTCCAGTCCTATTTTTTAAACCAATCTCTACGTTCTGCACTTTCACTTATTCCTAGAAACTATGTTCTTCCCCTCTTGTGTGAGCCTTGCCTTGGACCCTGAGCTCCCTCTGATCTTGGACACATAAGGGCTGGCCATTCCACACTGGCACTCATTCTTTATCTGGTTTATGCAAACCTGGGTGTAAGCACTGCCTAGGGGTCCCTTGAGACCCTTAGGGAACTTTGGACACACCCAGGTCTGAGAAAGGCTTTGGAACAAGTGGCATTTGAGGTGTTTTGTTCCATAACTCAGAGAGGAAGTCAGAATCAGGCTTCTTTTGGTTGTAATTTCTTATTGTGTACTTCTCTTGTAATTCAGCATTTGGTCTGTAATAACTTGTAAATGAATATTGTGGTTGGCTAGTGAAAAGGGATGGGTAAATTATGCATGTCTTTAGGGTAGATATCCTGCCTATAGGATTTGTTCTGCACTTAGATATCCTGCTACAGAATTTGTTCTGCATGTCCACTTCTACACTAGACATCCTTCCTATAGGGTCTGTTATTTCAAACTCTGCATGCTTTAATTCTACACTTAGATATCCTGCCTATAGGATCTAATTAATAAAGCTCTGCATGATCGTCGCCATACTTAGAAATCATGCTATAGAATCTAATGGCTATAATCAGACATCACATTTGCAAGGGTTAAAATCAGATTCAAAACTAGATACCATGCCTATAGGACCAAATCAGCCTTTAAATATTAGATACCATGTCTGTAAGGATTAAAATCAGCAACAATAGAGATTATGTCCATAAAATCTGAAAACCAATTTAGTTAAAAATCAGTTTGACTCGTACTGTCTTGAATCAGTTTAAACAACTTACCCTTTCATTAATGCGGTTTAGAAAGCATGCCTATAGGATCCCAAATTGCTCGTTAAAGCTGTTGTTGCTTTACCATTTTTAAATCAGTAATAAGATATCATGCTTATAGGGTATCATCAATACACACTTAGGCAAGCCTTAGGTAATAAGCTAAAATTGAATCAGCCTCCGTTTAATTAACAATTGCTACAACAGCAGGGCAGGCCTGATTCGGACTTCTTATCTGAGTTATGTAATAAATAGGTCTGCTTCAACCAACTGAAATTTCTTGTCTTAGTACTTTTAATTCTGGCCCTAAATGTCTTTTAAGTCATGCTATTTATGTGCTTTACTTGAGGAGGTATACTATGAGCCTTTTAGTTGTTTACATGTTTCCCTAATAAGCAGTCCTATGTGTTTTGAATGTCGCATTAGTATTTTTTACCTATAAAAACCCAAGAGTCCTGCCTAAATACCTCCCGCTTATAGGAATAGTAGTCCTAAAATTCCTCCAGGACTTATAGGAATTGGGACGGGTAATAGCGTGCAATAGAGGTTGAGACCAATCCGCGCTTTAATACTTAACGGGGGCGGGAAAGGGTAGAATATGGATATGATGACGGGATGCGGCCAATACCCACGTGTAGCCCTATTTTGAGGAGTGATTACCGAGTATTGCATTGATGTGATTCATATTACAAACAAACCTAGGACCCCTTTACATTAACAGCATGCTTAGATTATAACTCTTTCAAAAACCTTGCTTTCATTAACTGTTTTCAAAACACTTGTGTATTTTAACTCAAATCCCCTATTACTTGAGCTACTTGTTTACTTACTAATTGTACAAATTCACAAAAACTATCTGGCGGGAACCAAACTAGTGGATCCTGAGGGTGCCTAACACTTCCCCTTGGGATAAATTTCAAGCCTTACATCCTATCTCTGGTTATCAAACGTAGTTGTAGTTGAACCCCTATAGGTGCCCTAACGTACCTTAAAATCGTTCGGTGGAGACTCTTCAAATTGCAAAATTCCTTTCCCAAAAGAAGGAGTTGGTCCAACCAAATGTCACAAACACCGATTTCGCGAGAAAAAGGGGGCACGACAGCATGCGACTCCGCTGGTTTTTTTTAGGCTTTTACCATTTCAGATTGTTTTCTGAATATTGTACCTTCTCCCTATGTGCGATTATGTGTTTTATTACTAAGCATTTATTTCTTCTTTAGAAGCAAAACTGACATAATCTTCCTTGTTTCCTTTCCTTTATTGCTTTAAATTATGAAACTGCTGTATTTTTCGCTTTCTTAATGAGCCAAATACATGTCAACATGCTTTTAATTTATTGCAAAATCATGCTCAACCATCTTATTCCACCCATAACAATACTATAGCAATGCTTATAATGAGTGGTTGCGCTCTCTCCTATATCATTACCCTCTAAATTCGGAAAGGCATATT
Source organism: Nicotiana attenuata (assembly GCF_001879085.1). Classification (NCBI taxonomy): domain Eukaryota; kingdom Viridiplantae; phylum Streptophyta; class Magnoliopsida; order Solanales; family Solanaceae; genus Nicotiana; species Nicotiana attenuata. The sequence goes on along the minus strand of NC_031989.1, from coordinate 69,660,900 downwards.
TGCGGTAAAACTAGTCGATCAGCGGTGCAGTCGATAGTTCCGAGCCTTCCCCCCTTGAGTGTCCTGCTCAAGGGTACGCTAGTCTAAAACCCATAGAAACCTTATCTGTTGAATTGTCATGCAATCATGGTAAATCTGGCCGGATCAGTTTTATGTTGTCCACATAATGATCCTTTAAGATAGACTTGTCCAAAGGTCCACTGGGTTTCCTAAACCCAAACGGACATCATTCACGTCGTTCTGTGCATTTATTTGGAGAACTAAATGCTTCATGCTAATTTTTGATGTTAAATAGTCGAGACTGGTTAGGGGGCCTAACCCTTCTGTTTTGGCAGAAAATGAGGCACGCAAGTCCCAATTCGGCATGGTCACCAACATCCGCCCACGATTGCTAAGCTGGTGGAAAGATTTAAACATCTAGTGATCAAAATCTCGTTAGAAAATATTCTGGGAAAATCTACCATCCCCTCCTAGAGATCCAACCCAATAACATGATCATAGAAGCGGCCACATTAAAACATGGCTACCACGCCAACAAAGAGGCTGGGATACTGGAGCGAGCATAAGTGGAGCTGGAAAGAAAGTTTCTCAAAAGAGTTGAAGATTGTCAAGAGGCTAAAGGGGCTGAAGGTGGATATCTAGCCAGAGCGTACTATTGCTCAGGACTTCGCGAGTTTGGGAAGGTGCTCGAAGGAGCCAAGGATTACCGAATCTAGGGAAGGTCCCCTTCTGGGACAAGTAGATAGGAGTTATTTTTCGCTTTACGAATGTAAATAAGGCCAATGGCTATTAGTGATTTTTATTTCTTGCTTATTTAAGTGTCGTTTTGGGGATTCGTCTATTTTTTATCAATAAAATGAGGCATTTAGCTTTCTAAGTTTCTCCAAATCAACTTGGTTGCTAGGCCACCTCGGGCACAACGATGGCTCCAAAATTAGGACACGTTTTACATCTGAACTGCAACAAGTGTTTAAAATTCGAATACTTTTCATGATCGTCACTAACTTGGATACCTTTTGTTTTATTTTTGTTTTTTATTATTCCCTCCCCAAAGGTTAGTTTGTGCACTCTGGCAACATCATCTTATTCCACAAGATCCAGAGGGCACATCTCAATAACTGGACCATCAGGACAACCAGAGCCCGACGAGCCTACGGGTAGCAAGGTAAAACAAGCGCATTTTCACTGTTTTATTCATTAAATGATTTTTCTTTTTCGCATTTTTTTCAATTCCGCCATAAGATCTTCAATGTCCAAAAACAATTATTCAATTTATCAAAGTATGTTTGATTTTTCCAATGAATTAATATTTTATTTCTTATCGTTTTCCTCCTTACTTTACCAATACAGCATTACTATTACTTATCTTGATGAACCAATGACTGTGACATGCAATGAGACAACGTAACAAACGGACATTGATTCAGAAGAAGAATGACATACCTGATGAGATTATTAAAGAAGTTTGAGAACTTTGAGAATGACCTAAGTCCACCTGGACGAAACCAAATTGTAACCTGGAGACGCAGAAAACGTCAAGGAAAACACAATCAGCATTCACTATCGCCATCAGAAGAAGAAAGCATATTCAGAATTTCTAAAGGAATTACGAGGACATATTCTCCTGGTCGTAGAAGAAGACTGGTCTAAGTACGTCTATTGTAGCTACACAAACTGCCAACCGACCCAACGTGTTCACCGTTAAAGCAAAACTCAAAAAGATCTCAAGACCGATATGAGTCTGAAAATCAAGGAAAAGTCACCAAGCAGATCAAAAAGCTAAGGTTCTCAGGGTGGTTGAGTACACCGAACATGGTTAGCTAACATCGTGCCAGTAACCAAAGAAGGATGGAGGTCAGAGTCTGTGTACGACTACCGGGAATCAATCGGGCCATCCGAAAGACGACTTCCCTTTGCCGAATATTACACAATCCCGATTGGCAATTGCGCCCAGCATGAGCTGCGAGTCAATTTGTAAGATTGTTTCGCTGGTTATCATCAATCTGGATGGATAAAGAAGATGCTGGAAACGGCTTCATTACGAACCGTGGGGAATGTAATTTTACACGAGATGAATGCATTAGCGGCTCAGAAGATGCAGGGGCCACCTACATAAGGTCATGAGACCCCATTTTTCCATGATATGATACACAAAGAGATAGAGTATATGTGGATTGAACGTTTATCCATCAAATCCAAGAAGGCCACTGACCACATATAAGATCTGAGAAAGTTTTTTCAATAGATTACGGAGGTACAACCTGAAACTAAAACCCGAAAGTGTGCATTTTTAGGGTTCCTGCGGGAAGTTTCTTGGGTTTATTGCTGAAGTCAGATCGCCGAGATACGAACTGGATCCATCAAAGGTCAAATCCATTTCAAAATTACACGACCTGACCGAGGAATTAAGAAAGATGATGAGTTTCCTGGGAAGGCTGAACTACATCAGCCGATTCATGAGCAACAGTCTACGTTAATCTATCGACCAATCTTTAAAATGTTATAAGAAGGACGTGCGCTACTAATGGACGCCGATGACTGTCAAAAAGGCCTTCGATAGAATCAAGGATCCTGTCAACACCACCAGTCTTAGTTATCCGCCCGAGCCAAAGGAGACTTTATTAACTCTACCTTGTGGTATTGGACGGAGCTTTCGTTGCATTTAGGGCAACATGATGAACCGGAGAAAGGAACAAACCATTTATTATCTCAGCAAGAAGTTCACGGCCCGTAACGAGGCCCCGGTATACCTCTTTTTGGAGCGCACCTGCTGTGCTTTGACTTGGGTAGATCAGAAGCTTAAGACATTACTTCGTGCCTAATAACTAACTATTCTCATTATCAAGGATAGATCCTTAAAAGTAAATACTTTTCAGAAGCCCATGCCCACTGTCCAAGTCTAGCCAAGTTGCAAAATTCTTTTGAGTGAGTTTCGACCATTGTCTATGTAACTCAGAAAGCGTCAGGGACAAGCACTAGTATGACCACCTTGCCCGAAGAATTCCCCGTGGATGGAGAAATACAAACCCTGAAAACGTATTTTCCCCGATGAGGAGGATCATTCATCAGGAGAAGATTTGCAGAATCCTATGACAGATGGAGAATGTTTTCGGATTGGAGCTGCCAAATTCAAAAGGAGTTCGGCATCAGGAGCAGTCTTGGTATCCAGAAACGTCAAGCAATTATCGCCAGTGTCCGCCAAACTCAGGTTTTCCTGCACCAACAATTGGCTTGAATAATGAAGCTTGCTATTGGGGAACTTCAAATGGCCATTGACATGAACGTTCAAGAGCTGCTGGTAATCCGGAGATTCAGACTTACTCATATATTAGGTGACGAGAGAATGGGCAACCAAGAACCCAAGATACTCCCGTAATTTGCGTCCATATGTACAAGGAACTGAGAAAAGGTTCCGAAGACGGAATTTTGAGAATGTCCAGAATCCAAAATGAGTTCGTCCGAAGCATTGGCTACCGCTATCATCCAATGATACAGATCTCGACAAGAATTTCATTGATCCATTCCGGTGAAAATTCTAATCAGCCCGCTTACTGTGCCATGTTGAAAGAGGAAGCAGACGGAAAAGCCTTGTTTCATGATATCAAGAATATTTGGCAAAAGGATAGTTCCCGGAGCCTGGCCGTCAATACTCAAGAAAAGCTGTTCACACCCGGAGATTAATCCAACAACTTCTTTCACAGCGGAGGAATCCTGTATAAGGAGGACTCTTGCATTGGGATTATTAAGTGGTGTTCGACGCAAAAGAGCAATCAAGCTACTAGAGGAAATTCATGCGGGACCTGTGGTCCGGCAATATAACGGTTTTGTTTAGCAAAGAGATACTCGGGTTGGTTTACTTTTGGATGACGTATGGGAGACAGATTGCTCCATACATGTCGGATATAATTCTTGCTATATCGGGTTGTCAATCTGGCGGACATGATAAAGAGTGCCTCCAAGCGAGTCCACAAACAAGCTCACCATGGGCCATCGCCGCCTGGGGACATGGACGTTTAATTGGACCAATCGAGCCCTGCGCTTCCACGGACACAGGTATTTCTAAGTGGCAATTACTATTTCACAAATGGGTCGAAAGGCACATCTTACAAGGCAGTAACTAAAGAAGTCCGTGGCAGACTTTGTTCGGGCGATCGCAGTTGGTTTGTGTCGATTCGGTAATTCCAGAGTCAATCATTATTGATAATGGGCTCCCAAGCCTCACAACGACCTGAACTGCGCCAGGCTATGGTGTGAAACTTTTCAAAGATCAGAACAGCAAAGAATTCACACCGCCTAGCCGCCTCAAATGAATGGAGCTGGTGTGGAAGCCGTCAACAAGAATATCAAGAGGAATTTGAGGAAAATAATAGAAAAGCCAATAAACAGTGGCAAGGAAAGTATAAGCATTTGCTCTATTGGGGTAATCGCCTCACAGTCCGCACATCAACCGGGGCGACCCCTATATGCTGGTTTATGGTAAAAGCGCCGTCATTCGCCTGCCGAAGGTAGAAAATTCCTTCCCTAAGGATCATATCAGAAGCTGAGCTCCGACGAGTACAATGGTTAAAAAGTCGAGATCTGAGCAGACTGCTCATTATAGACGGAAAGAGATGAACGCAGTCTGCCATGGTCTCAACTATATTCAGAACAGAAATGTCCAGAGCTTCAGCAAGAGAGTCAAGCCAAGATAGTTTCACACCGGACGACAACTGGTGTTAAAGAAAATTTTTCCCGCAACAAGATGAAGCCATACAAAGGGAAGTTATCCCCAACTTGTAAGCCTATATCACTGGTGTCACGAGTTTTGACAGGAGGAGTCCTCTACTACTCGCAGCAATGGACGGAGAAAGTTTGGCCAAGAGCCAGATTATAATTCAGATGCAGTCAAGTGCTACTATAAGTGTAATCTTTCTTTTTCCCTACAATGATGTTAAATTGAACTACGCCTGACCTGATTTCCTATTTAAGAGGGCATACATAGGCAGCCTTATGGGTTCGATCACAATGCAATAAAATTTTCATTTCCTCCCCCCGAAATGGAAAATGGGCAGAAGTTTGAGGAGGACCCTCAAAATTTTGAAGTAATTTCAGCCGATCATCGCGCAGCAGCAGTCAAAACGTCAAACCCATCAAACTGGGGCGCAACAATTTTGACGGAAGGACCTTAAAAATTCTGTTGCAGAGAGGTTGCAATGTCTCGAACCGCTGTCACAGTCGTCGGTCCATCTAAAAACTATTTTAATTATACATCTATTATACTTTTTACAAAATGGGGCATGCCCTAATTATTGAAACTGCTTTGTTTAGGCACGCTAGCCCCATACATGAACCGACGGTGACACCATGATCAAACTACAGAGTATCGAGTAAAGCAAAAGCCACGGACGGGGAACGACTAACCCTTCCCCTTTACAAAACTCACCGATTTTATTTTGGATGGGCAGGCACGACAAGCGATTGCAAAATACATTAAAACATACTGCATCACGTCAGTGGAACAAACATTGTTCAAGAATACGACTCTCATTAACCGTTACACTCCTACATTTGCTATCCGCCACTAGGATGTCCCGATATGTAATGCTCCCAGTAATCACATATGCCTGCATCTCTACCTATCCAGCTAAAAATTTACTGTTTATTTGATATTTTTATTTTTCTTCTTCATAAGGATAGATCCATTCTGCCTTCCCGAGGTTAAGCTCTACCTCTATCTGCATCTGCATTAACATAAAGGCTACCATTCTGGCCTTCCCAACTAGCATACAAGGCTACCATTCTGCCTTCCGAGGTTAAGCGCTACTCCATTTGCATTTGCATTGCATAGGGCTACTATTCTGCCTTCCAACTTGCATAATGCTACATTCTGCTCCGAGTTAAGCTCTAACTCTTATCTGGCATCTGCATTGCATAAGGCTACTATTCTGGCCTTCCAACTTGCATAAGGCTACTCATTCTGCCTTCACGAGGTTAAGCTCTACCGTATTGATGCATCTGCATTGCATAAGGCCTACTTATTCTGCCTTCCCGACTTGTCTAAGGGCTACCATTCTGCCTCCTCCAACTTGCATAAGGCTACCATTCTGCCCTTCCGAGTTTAAGCTCTACCTCTATTCTGCATCTGCACTTGCATAAGGCTACTACTCTCTGCATTCAGAGACTAAACGCTGTCTTCCATCCACATGATGCATGGCTGAAAGATTCGCTTCATACTGCATCTGCATGGTGAAAGATCCCCACTACTGCATCCTGATGGCTAAAAGATCGGCCTCAATACTGCCATGCACGGTTTGAAAGATCGCCTCATACTGGCATTGCATGGCTGAAAATCGACCACGATACCTGCACTATCTGCATGGCTCAAAGATCGCCCTCAACACAATCCTACACGGCTGAAAGATCGCCTCATATGCATTACAACGGCCTCGAAAGACTCGCCTCAATAACTGTTTTGCATGGCTGAACAATTGCCTCATTACTACACAGAAGACAGTAAAATACACTTAAAAACAGTAAAAATCAAATGAAATAATCAAGTAAAATACCCTTTTAACAAGTAAAACAGGTAAATTTACAGGTAAAATAACAACGTAAAAATACCGCCCCTCGGGCACAGTATCAGTCACTCAGAACAGTATCAGCCCCTCGGGCTCACTCTCAGTACAGTATCAGCCCCTCGGCTCACTCTCAGTACAGATGGGTACCCGCGCTCATTGTGGGTGTGCAGACTTCGGAGGGGCCCCTTACGATCCAAGCTCTATATCAAGCCAGCTCGTGGCATCATCTCTCGGCACTCGGCCTCACATCACTCAAGCCACCTCGTGGCATATGAAAGTATCTCAGGCCCTCGACCTCATATCACTCATCATACCCTCACATATGGCCCTCAGCCTCACTCAGTCCGAAAATCATCACAAGCCCCTCGGACATTAGTAAAACAGTAGTTCTCAGCCCAAAATATCTTTTAGAAATATCACTTAAGTTCTAAATCGGAGTAAAAGTGGCTGAGCTTACAAAACAATAGATATCAACAGGACTGAGTTCAAATTATAAGTCAACACAGTGAGGAAATAGTAATAAAATCCCCGGAGGGTTGAAATAGTTGGCACGAAGTCCAAATATGGCAATCAGCCCAAATCATGATGATAGCAAATAAGTTTCAGTCAAATACGCGGTAAAATCATCAATCGGGACGGACCAAGTCACAATCCCAAATAGTAAATGACCCCGCGCTCATCATCAAGCGCGTGCTTCACCTCAATGTAGCACTACGATGTGCAATCCGGGGTTTCAAACCCTCAGGACATCATTTTACATCATTACTCACCTCGAACCGGCTAAAACTCTAGCTCGCGACGCCTTTGCCCCTCAAATTGGCCTCCATGCACGTCGAATCTATCCAAAATCAGAACGAATACGTCACAATATGCTAAGGGAACAAAGCCTAAGCGAAAACAATCGAAAAATATCAAAAATCCCAAAATTAGCAAAACCCGAGCCCCGGGCCCACTTCTTGAAACTAAGAAATTTTCACATTATCAGATTCCTCGTCCTCCCATGTGTTCATACATACCAAGAACACAAAAATCGGAGTTCAAATCACCCCTCAAATCCCCATTTAAAACCCTCTTAAACTCAAGCCCTAAACCTCCATTTTTAGTCTTTTAATTCCTTAAATTTTAGACCCAATCCACGAAATATTACCATAGAAGTGTGTTTTAAGTCCAAAATCCTTACCTCAACGAAGTCTCTTTGATTTCTCTCTTCAAATCGCCCAAAACTCCCAATTTTAAGTTCAAAAATGGTTAAACCCTTCAAAAATCGCGAAGTGTGAAATAAATACCTTCTGTCCAGCTCTTTCCGCATCTGCGGTACCGCATTTGCGGACAAAGTTCCGCTTCTGCGGAAATTCACTAATTGGCCCAAAACCGCATCTGCGGTCCACCAGCCGCATATGCGGCTCCGCAGGTGCGGGTCCCCCCACCGCATCTGCGTTCCAGCCTTCCTCTTCCAAAACCACATCTGCGGTTCTTCTCTCGCATGTGCGACACCGCACCTGCGGTCCCCAAACCGCAGGTGCGAAAATACCAGTAGCAGCAAATTTTCCTTCCATCTCCCAAGTTCAAAATCTTCCCGCTAACCATCCGAAATCACCCCGAGGCCCCCGGGACCTCAACCAAAAGCACAAACATAACCCAATACCTTATTCAAACTAGTTCCAATCATCGAAACACTTCAAACAACATCAAATCTACCAAATCACATCGAATTCAAGCCTAAGTTTCTAAAATCTTCCGAAATACGCTTTCGATCAAAAACCCAACCAAACCACGTCTGAATGAGCTGAAATTTTGCACACACACCCCAAATGACACAACAAAGCTACAACAACTCTCAAAATTCCATTCCGACTCCCGGATCAAAATCTCACCTATCAACCGGAAATCGCCAAAATATCAACTTCGCCAATTCAAGCCTAATTCTACTCCGGACCTCCAAAACCAATTCCGATCACACTCCTAAGTCATAAATCATCTCCCGAAGCTAACCGAACCATCAGAACTCACATCCGAGCCCTCTAGCACATAAGTTAACATCCGGTTGTCTTTTCCAACTTAAACCTTCTTAAAAAAGACTAAGTGTCTCATTTCTTACCAAAATCACTCCGAACGCAAACTAATCAACTTGATCACATAAAACACGGATAACGAAGCATAAAGAAGCAGAAATGGGAGAAACGGAGCGGTAACTCATGAGACGACTGGCCGGGTCGTCACAACTCTTTAAGCCTCAACAACAATATGTTTCTTTAAGTTGCTTCAGTTTCTCATTCATGTTTATTTCTGCCAGTGTTTCTGCAGTCTTTTTACATTACTAGCATGCTGAATTATGTTCCTTCCCCTTTTAAATTAATGTTTCCCTATGTATGTACTTTGTCAGTCGCTTGTTATGTGATTTGCTGACTTATGAATCCCAAACCCCATATCCCTTCTTTGTGTTTGTATTCTCTGGATGGTTTGTGAGCATGCCAGCATCATCTATTGCTGTGCAAGTCCAAACCTGACCCCTCCTAGGGTCATATGTTTCATGCAATGTATTCCCAAAACGCCTGACCCCTTTGTATAGTTACTGATTCTGTGTAGTTTGAATTCACTATTATTGTTTTCAAAATCACCCTTATCACTCATTATTTCCAAGTCCTATTTTTTAAACCAATCTCTACGTTCTGCACTTTCACTATATTCCTAGAACCTATGTTCTTCCCCTCTTGTGTGAGCCTTGCCTTGGGACCCCTGAGCTCCCTCTGATCTTGGACACATAAGGGCTGGCCATTCCACACTGCACTCATTCTTTATCTGGTTATGCAAACCTGGGTGTAAGCACTGCCTAGGGGTCCCTTGAGACCCTTAGGGAACTTTGACACACCCAGGTCTGAGAAAGGCTTTGGAACAAGTGGCATTTGAGGTGTTTTGTTCCATAACTCAGAGAGGAAGTCAGAATCAGGCTTCTTTTGGTTGTAATTTCTTATTGTGTACTTCTCTTGTAATTCAGCATTTGGTCTGTAATAACTTGTAAATGAATATTGTGGTTGGCTAGTGAAAAGGGATGGGTAATTATGCATGTCTTTAGGGTAGATATCCTGCCTATAGGATTTGTTCTGCACTTAGATATCCTGCCTACAGAATTTGTTCTGCATGTCCACTTCTACACTTAGACATCCTTCCTATAGGGTCTGTTATTTCAAACTCTGCATGCTTTAATTCTACACTTAGATATCCTGCCTATAGGATCTAATTAATAAAGCTCTGCATGATCGTCGCCATACTTAGAAATCATGCCTATAGAATCTAATGGCTATAATCAGACATCACATTTGCAAGGTTAAAATCAGATTCAAAACTAGATACCATGCCTATAGGACCAAATCAGCCTTTAATATTAGATACCATGTCTGTAAGGATTAAAATCAGCAACAATAGAGATTATGTCCATAAAATCTGAAACCAATTTAGTTAAAAATCAGTTTGACTCGTACTGTCTTGAATCAGTTTAAACAACTTACTCCTTTCATTAATGCGGTTTAGAAAGCATGCCTATAGGATCCCAAATTGCTCGTTAAAGCTGTTGTTGCTTTACCATTTTTAAATCAGTAATAGATATCATGCTTATAGGGTATCATCAATACACACTTAGGCAAGCCTTAGGTAATAACGCTAAAATTGAATCAGCCTTCGTTTAATTAACAATTGCTACAACCAGCAGGCAGGCCTGATTCGGACTTCTTATCTGAGTTATGTAATAAATAGGTCTGCTTCAACAACTGAAATTTCTTGTCTTAGTACTTTTAATTCTGGCCCTAAATGTCTTTTAAGTCATGCTATTTATGTGCTTTACTTGAGGAGGTATATATGAGCCTTTTAGTTGTTTACATGTTTCCCCTAATAAGCAGTCCTATGTGTTTTGAATGTCGCATTAGTCATTTTTACCTATAAAACCCAAGAGTCTGCCTAAAATCCTCCCGCTTATAGGAATAGTAGTCCTAAATTCCTCCAGGACTTATAGGAATGGGACGGGTAATAGCGTGCAATAGAGGTTGAGACCAATCCGCGCTTTAATACCTTAACGGGGCGGGAAGGGTAGATATGGATATGATGACCGATGCGCCAATACCACGTGTAGCCCCTATTTTGAGGAGTGATTACCGAGTATTGCATTGATGTGATTCATATTACAAACAAACCTAGGACCCCTTTACATTAATCAGCATGCTTAGATTATAACTCTTTCAAAACCTTGCTTTCATTAACTGTTTTCAAACACTTGTGTATTTTAACTCAAATCCCCTATTACTTGAGCCTTACTTGTTTACTTACTAATTGTACAAATTCACAAAAACTATCTGGCCGGGAACCAAACTAGTGGATCCTGAGGGGTGCCTAACACCTTCCCCTTGGGATAATTTCAAGCCCTTATCCTATCTCTGGTTATCAAACGTAGTTGTAGTTGAACCCCTATAGGTGCCCTAACGTACCTTAAAATCGTTAGGTGGAGACTCTTCAAAATTGCAAAATTCCTTTCCCAAAAGGAAGGAGTTGTCCCAACCAAATGTCACAAACCCGATTTCGCGAGAAAAAGGGGGCACGACAGCATGCGACTCCGCTGGTTTTTTTTAGGCTTTTACCATTTCAGATTGTTTTCTGAATTTGTACCTCTCCCTATGTGCGATTATGTGTTTATTTACTTTAAGCATTTAATTTCTTCTTTAGAAGCAAAACTGACATATCTTCCTTGTTTCCTTTCCTTTATTGCTTTAAATTATGAAACTGCTGTATTTTTCGCTTTCTTAATGAGCAAATACATGTCAACATGCTTTTAATTATTGCAAAATCATGCTCAACATCTTATTCCACTCGTACCATAACAAATACTATAGCAATGCTTATAATGAGTGGTTGCGCTCTTCCTATATCATTACCCTCTAAATTCGGAAAGGCATATTTGCGGTAAAACTAGTCGATCAGCGGTGCAGTCGATAGTTCCGAGCCTTCCCCCTTGAGTTGTCTGCTCAAGGGTACTAGTCTAAAACCCCATAGAAACCTTAGTCTGTTGAATTGTGCATGCATCATGGTCAAATCTGGCCGGATCAGTTATGTTGTCCACATAATGATCCTTTAAGATAGACTTGTCCAAAGGTCCACTGGGTTTCCCTAAACCCAAACGGACATCATCACGTTCTGTGCATTTATTTGGAGAACTAAATGCTTCATGCTAATTTTTGATGTTAAATAGTCGAGACTGGTTGGGGTAGGGCCTAACCCTTCTGTTTTGCAGAAAATGAGGCACGAAGTCCCCAGATTCGGCATGGTCACCAACATCCGCCCACGATTGCTAAGCTGGTGGAAAGATTTAAACTCTAGTGATCAAAATCTCGTTAGAAAATATCTGGGAAATCTACCATCCCTCCTAGAGATCCAACCCAATAACATGATCATAGAAGCGGCCACATTAAAACATGGCTACCAACGCCAACAAAAGGCTGGGATACTTGGAGCGAGGCATAGTGGAGCTGGAAAGAAAGTTTCTCAAAAGAGTTGAAGATTGTCAAGAGGCTAAAGGGGCTGAAGGTGGATATCTAGCCAGAGCGTACCTATTGCTAGGACTTCGCGAGTTTGGGAAGGTGCTCGAAGGAGCCAAGGATACCGAATCTAGGGAAGGTCCTTCTGGGACCAAGTAGATAGGAGTTTATTTTTCGCTTTACGAATGTAATAAGGCCAATGGCTATTAGTGATTTTTATTTCTTGCTTATTTAGTGTCGTTTTGGGATTCGTCTATTTTTTATCAATAAAATGAGGCATTTAGCTTTCTAAGTTCTCCAAATCAACTTGTTGCTAGGCCCACCTCGGGCACAACGAGGCTCCAAAATTAGGACACGTTTTACATTCCTGCACTATGTGTTTAAATATTGCAATACTTTTCATGATCGTCACTAACTTGGATACCTTTTTGTTTTATTTTTGTTTTTTTATTCCCCTCCCCAAAGGTTAGTTTGTGCACTCTGGCAACATCATCTTATTCCACAAGATCCAGAGGGGCACATCTCAATAACTGGACCATCAGGACAACCAGAGCCCGACGAGCCTCGGGGTAGCAAGGCTAAAACAAGCGCCATTCACTGTTTTATTCATTAAATGATTTTCTTTTCGCATTTTTTTTCAATTCCCGCAATAAGATCTTCAATGTCCAAAACAATTATTCAATTTATCAAAGTATGTTTGATTTTTCCAATGAATTAATATTTATTTCTATCGTTTTCCTCCTTACTTTACCAATACAGCATTACTATTACTTATCTTGATGAACCAATGACTGTGACATGCAATGAGACAACGTAACAAACGGACATTGATTCAGAAGAAGATGACATACCTGATGAGATTATTAAAGAAGTTGAGAACTTTGAGAATAGACCTAAGTCCAACCTGGACGAAACCAAGATTGTTAACCTGGGAGACGCAGAAAACGTCAAGGAAACACGAATCAGCATTCACCTATCGCCATCAGAGAAGAAAGCATATTCAGAATTTCTAAAGGAATACGAGGACATATTCTCCTGGTCGTATGATGACATGACTGGTCTAAGTACGTCTATTGTAGCTCACAAACTGCCAACCGACCCAACGTGTTCACCGGTAAAGCAAAAGCTCAAAAAGCTCAAGACCGATATGAGTCTGAAAATCAAGGAAGAAGTCACCAAGCAGATCAAAGCTAAGGTTCTCAGGGTGGTTGAGTACCCGACATGGTTAGCTAACATCGTGCCAGTACCAAAGAAGGATGGGAAGGTCAGAGTCTGTGTCGACTACCGGGAACTCAATCGGGCCAGTCCGAAAGACGACTTCCCTTTGCCGAATATACACATCCCGATTGACAATTGCGCCAAGCATGAGCTGCAGTCATTTGTAGATTGTTTCGCTGGTTATCATCAGATCTGGATGGATAAAGAAGATGCTGAGAAAACGGCTTTCATTACGCCGTGGGGAATGTATTGTTACAAGATGATGCCATTCGGCCAGAAGAATGCAGGGGCCACCTACATAAGGGCCATGACCACCATTTTCCATGATATGATACACAAAGAGATAGAGGTATATGTGGATGACGTTATCATCAAATCCAAGAAGGCCACTGACCACATATAAGATCTGAGGAAGTTTTTCAATAGATTACGGAGGTACAACCTGAAACTAAACCCAGCAAAGTGTGCATTTAGGGTTCCTGCCGGGAAGTTTCTTGGGTTTATTGTGAGCCGCCGAGGAATAGAACTGGATCCATCAAAGGTCAAATCCATTCAAGAATTACCACCGCCGAAGAATAAGAAAGATGTGATGAGTTTCCTGGGAAGGCTGAACTACATCAGCCGATTCATAGCACAGTCTACAGTTATCTATGAGCCAATCTTTAAAATGTTAAAGAAGGACGTCGCTACTAAATGGACCGATGACTGTCAAAAGGCCTTCGATAGAATCAAGGAGTACCTGTCAACACCACCAGTCTTAGTTCCGCCCGAGCCAGGGAGACCTTTATTACTCTACCTTGTGGTATTGGACGGAGCTTTCGGTTGCATTCTAGGGCAACATGATGAAACCGGGAGAAAGGAACAAACCATTTATTATCTCAGCAAGAAGTTCACCCCGTACGAGGCCCGGTATACTCTTTTGGAGCGCACCTGCTGTGCTTTGACTTGGGTAGATCAGAAGCTAAGACATTACTTCTGTGCCTATACTACATATCTCATATCAAGGATAGATCCTTTAAAGTATATCTTTCAGAAGCCCATGCCCACTGTCAAGCTAGCCAAGTTGCAAATCTTGTTGAGTGAGTTCGACATTGTCTATGTAACTCAGAAAGCGGTCAAGGGACAAGCACTAGTAGACCACCTTGCCGAGAATCCCGTGGATGGAGAATACAAACCCCTGAAAACGTATTTTCCCGATGAGGAGGTATCATTCATAGGAGAAGATATTGCAGAATCCTATGACAGATGGAGAATGTTCTTCGATGGAGCTGCAAACTTCAAAGGAGTTGGCATAGGAGCAGTCTTGGTATCAGAAACCGGTCAGCATTATCCAGTGTCCGCCAAACTCAGGTTTCCCTGCACCAACAATATGGCTGAATATGAAGCTTGCATATTGGGACTCAAAATGGCCATTGACATGAACGTTCAAGAGCTGCTGGTAATCGGAGATTCAGACTTACTCATATATTAGGTACGAGAAGAATGGGCAACCAAGAACTCCAAGATACTCCCGTATTTGCGTCATGTACAGGAACTGAGAAAGAGGTTCACGAAGACGGAATTTTGACATGTTCCCAGAATCCAAAATGAGTTCGCCGATGCATTGGCTACCCTATCATCCATGATACAGCATCCCGACAAGAATTTCATTGATCCCATTCCGGTGAAAATTCATAATCAGCCCGCTTACTGTGCCCATGTTGAAGAGGAAGCAGACGGAAAGCCTTGGTTTCATGATATCAAGGAATATTTGGCAAAAGGATAGTTCCCGGAGCCTGCCGATCATACTCAGAAGCGCACACTCCGGAGATTATCCAACAACTTCTTTCACAGCGGAGGAATCCTGTATAGGAGGACTCTTGATTTGGGATTATTAAGGTGTGTCGACGCAAAAGAAGCATCCAAGCTACTAGAGGAAATTCATGCTGGGACCTGTGGTCCGCATATAAACGGTTTTGTTTTAGCAAAGAAGATACTCCGGGTTGGTTACTTTTGGATGACTATGGAGACAGATTGCATCCAGTATGTCCGGAAATGCCATCGTTGTCAGATCCATGCGGACATGATAAGAGTGCCTCCAAGCGAGCTCCACAAAACAAGCTCACCATGGCCATTCGCCGCCTGGGGAATGGACGTTATTGGACCAATCGAGCCTGCCGCTTCCAACGGACACAGGTTTATCCTAGTGGCAATTAACTATTTCACCAAATGGGTCGAAGCAGCATCTTACAAGGCAGTAACTAAGAAAGTCGTGGCAGACTTTGTTCGCGATCGCATTGTTTGTCGATTCGGTATTCCAGAGTCAATCATTATTGATAATGGCTCCAACCTCAACAACGACCTGATGGAGGCTATGTGTGAAACTTTCAAGATCAGACACAAGAATTCCACAGCCTACCGGCCTCAAATGAATGGAGCTGTGGAAGCCGTCAACAAGAATATCAAGAGGATATTGAGGAAAATAATAGAAAAGCATAAACAGTGGCAGGAGAAGTTAGCATTTGCTCTATTGGGGTATCGCTCCACAGTCCGCACATCAACCGGGGCGACCCCCTATATGCTGGTTTATGGTACAGAAGCCGTCATTCCTGCCGAAGTAGAAATTCCTTCCCTAAGGATCATACATGAAGCTGAGCTCGACGACGTAAAATGGTTAAAAAGTCGATATGAGCAACTAGCTCTTATAGACGGAAAGAGGATGAACGCAGTCTGCCATGGTCAACTATATCAGAACAGAATGTCCAGAGCCTTCAGCAAGAGAGTCAAGCCAAGATAGTTCACACCGGGACAACTGGTGTTAAAGAAAATTTTTCCGCATCAAGATGAAGCCAAAGGGAAGTTATCCCCCAACTTGTAAGGCCTATACATGGTTCACCGAGTTTTGACAGGAGGAGTCCTCATACTCGCAGCAATGGACGGAGAAGTTTGGCCAAAGCCGATTAATTCAGATGCAGTCAAGTGCTACTATATGTAATCTTTATGTTTTCCCTACATGATGTAAATTGAACTACGCCTGACCTGATTCCTATTTAAGAGGGGATACATAGGCAGCCTTATGGGTTCGATCACAATGCAATAAAATTTTCATTTCCCCCCGAAATTGGAAAATGGGGCAGAAGTTTGAGGAGGACCCTCAAAATTTTGAAGTAATTTCAGCCGATCATCGCGCGAGCAGCAGTCAGAAACGTCAACCCATCAAACTGGGGCACAATTTTGAGGAGGACCCTTAAAATTCTGTTGCAAGAGAGGTTGCAATGTCTCGAACCGCGTCACAGTCGTCGGTCCATCTAAAAACTATTTTAATTATACATCTATGTCATACTTTTACAAAATTGTGCATGCCTATTATTGAAACTGCTTTGTTTAGCAACGCTACCCCAATGATACCGACGGTGCACCAGATCAAAACAGAACGAGTAAAGCAAAGCCAGCGGGGGATACGAACTAACCTTCCCCTTTACAAAACTCACGATTTTTCTTTGGATGCAGGCACAAGGATTGCAAAATCATTAAAACATACTGCACACTCATGGAACAAACATTGTTCAAGAATACGACTCTCATTACCGTTACACTCCTACATTTGCTATCCGCACACTAGTGATGTCCCATATGTATGCTCCCAGTAATCACAATGCCGCAATCTACTATCAGCTAAAAAATTCTACTGTTATTTGATATTTTATTTTTTCTTTCATAAGGATACCATTCTGCCTTCCGAGGTTAAGCTCTACCTCTATCTGCATCTGCATTACATAAAGCTACCATTCTGCCTTCCAACTAGCATAAGGCTACCATTCTGCCTTCCGAGGTTAAGCTCTACCTCTATTTGCATTTGCATTGCATAAGGCTACCATTCTGCCTTCCAACTTGCATAATGCTACCATTCTGCCTTCCGAGGTTAAGCTCTACCTCTATCTGCATCTGCATTGCATAAGGCTACTATTCTGCCTTCCAACTTGCATAAGGCTACCATTCTGCCTTCCGAGGTTAAGCTCTACCGCTATTTGCATCTGCATTGCATAAGGCTACTATTCTGCCTTCCGACTTGCATAAGGCTACCATTCTGCCTTCCAACTTGCATAAGGCTACCATTCTGCCTTCCGAGGTTAAGCTCTACCTCTATCTGCATCTGCATTGCATAAGGCTACTACTCTGCATTCCGAGACTAAACGCTGTCTCCATCCACATATGCATGGCTGAAAGATCGCTTCATACTGCATCTGCATGGCTGAAAGATCCCCACATACTGCATCTGCATGGCTAAAAGATCGCCTCATACTGCATTGCACGGTTGAAAGATCGCCTCATACTGCATTGCATGGCTGAAAGATCGCCACATACTGCATCTGCATGGCTCAAAGATCGCCTCATACTACACCTACACGGCTGAAAGATCGCCTCATACTGCATTACACGGCTGAAAGATCGCCTCATACTGTATTTGCATGGCTGAAAAATTGCCTCATATTGCATCTGCATGTCTGAAAGATCACCTCATACCGCATCTGCATGGCTGAAAGATCGCCTCATACTGCATTTGCATGGCTGAAAGATCGCCTCATACCGCATCTCATGGGCTGAAAGATCGCCACATACTACATCTCATCGGCTGAAAGATCGCCACATGCTACTGCATCCTTCATGGGCTGAAATATCGCCAACTTATCCAAAGGCGTCATCGTTCGGAGGCACCTTCCTCATAGCCTGAGACCACCATGTCATGGCCTGAGGATCCCTTTCAATCTTTTACATATCATTATTCAAAGGCGTCATGGTTTGGAGGCACCATTCTCATGGTCTAAGGACGTCATCTTAACCGTCTAAAGACAGTATTCTTGGTCCAACGGGAATTTGCATCATGTCTAAATTTACGCACAATATATGCTTGTATTGCTTATTTGCAGGTAAACCAGCAAGCTACAACTGTCCCGGTAGGAGCGTTTCCGCTCCAGTGCCCGCAACCACATCAAACCTAACCATTCCCGTAAGCCGTCCACTCACCCAGCCCGAGATATTGCATCCGTTCTTGGAAAGTACCCGTCGGCATACTCCGCCGACGGATCCTGAACTACATATGGCTTGATTCCTATAAAACTAGAGATATGTAGGCAGCTCAGAAGCTAGGGTGCAGCCTGAATCTTCCCAAACCGTTTCGCTCGGTCAAAATTGGCCATCATATCTGTACCCGAAAACTCTTTCATCCTTCCCGGGTAAAGAGGGGCAGCTGTTGATACCCAATTTTTCCCTATATATTTTCAGTATGTAAAATAACTTCAAAATGGCATATAGATGCATATGTAAGCATATTCAAGCGTTCTATTATTTTTCCCTTATTTTTAAAGATGTTTAAATCAATTTATTTCCCTTTTTTATTCATAAAATCCCAATAATTATGTCCAAAATTATTATTTTTTGTTGATTCACTTATCGGATCTTCATATTTATGCTAAAATATAGCTAAGGTAATTTGTTGCATATTTTTTACAAACTTATTTAGTATTTCTAAGCTAAATTGCATATAATTGCAATATTAGCCTCTTTTAACATTTAATCGCGTTTATATTCATAAAATCAGGTCATATATTTTTAAAGTGTTAATGATATATTATAAATTATTTTAGTGCTTTCAATTTATTTTCAGAAATTAATTTACTATTTTTTATAATTTTAAAAGGGAAATTGGATATTTAATTAATAGCCCAATTACATTTCGATTATAGCCTAAAATCTTACCCCAATTTAAACCCAATTTCCCAACCCAATTCCGTCTTAAACCCGAACCCCGACCCAATTTAAAAAACCAACCCGGATCCCCTACCTAACCCTTTCAATCCTGGCCGTTGATCATTTAGATCTACGGCCAATATCAACCCTTTCCTTTTTAACCCCAAACGACCCCTTACCCTACTTAATTTCTCACCAACCGCCGCCTCTGAATCCCTCTCCTCTTTCAACTCTCTCTGAAACCTAACACGAACCCTAGCCGCCGCCATCAAACTATACCCTAACCCACCCTAAACCTTGCCTAATCCATGGCCTCCCATGGCTATTGGAGATGTATGGTGGCCTCCCATGACTTTGGGGTGTTTGTTCCCGTGGTTTCATGGCATGACCTCGAGGGAGCCTGGTCCAGTCCTTGTTCGACTGCTGTTCATGGCTTTTCTCCGATCATCCCTGACATTTCTCCGGCCAGCCATGGCCGTTCGAGTTAGATCCCTGACTCTCCTGGTTAGATCGGTAACTTTCAAGGCCTTTCTCACCTTTTCTTAGTTTTACGAAACCCTAATCTTTAAGATCTTTTGGTTTTCTTTCAGATCTACTTTAGATCTGTACTTGCTATGAATGTCAAGTGTTTTTCTCGAAAGTTCTTCAACTTTTCTTTCAAAATGACTTTTCATTAAGGTTTTCCTTTAAGTTTTTCAAAAGATCTCTTCTCCGATTTTTAATGTTGTTTGTGATTCTGCTATGTTTTGCTCATGTTGTTCTTCTATCTGAGTCAGCATGTTGAAAACCCTAATTCCTTTTTGGGTCTCATTCGAGTTCTGAAGCTGTTCGCTAGATTTGTATTTGTTTGATTAAGTGCTTGTTTGACTTATTTGTTTTACCATTTCTTAAACTCGATTATTGTTAAAACTCTAGGTCTTTGGGTCTGAAACTGTTTGCTTGAATGTATAATTGACTCGATTGAAAGTTCTTGTTTCAGACTCTCTTTTCTTTATGTGACTTATCTGATTTTACTATCTTTCAACTCGACTATGGCTGAAACCCTAATTTCTCAAAAGGGTTTCCTCACCTATCACTGTGAGACCTTTACTTGTTCTAACTCTCTTCCTCACTTTGGCTACATGTGTGAGCCTTGACTATCTACTGAATCCTATGCTTATTTCTGCTAATGTATGTTGTTTCTTTCGCCAATGTGTTTGGCCTCGCATGACTGATGTTTTGTTCACTCTATTTATATACTGAAGTGCAGAAGCATGTTCCTTCCTTGATTGATCTCGATCTTGTGACTGATTGCAAAAGCTTTTCTTATATGAGCCCTGATTTCACTCGCCTGTTTAAAATTAATTGATCCTGTTCCCTTTACTGTGATGTTTTACCTTGCTGATTTCTTTCCCGAAATAAGCATATTTTGTACTTAGACTCAATTGTTCACTGCATGCTTTTACTACCCCTTATATGGCAATAATCAGTCTGCTTCCAAACTGATTTTCTTTCCTTAATTAAGACTTGCTGCTACCCGTTAGACAGTGAATTCCTAAATTAAAGAGGAATCACTTGGGTAATTGATTCTGACCTGTGATTATTTCCATGTTTGTGTTAAGACTTTACTTATTACCTTACTTATTACTCGTTTTCAAAAAACTATAAATACCCTGCACCCCTCTTCTTTTAGACGAACAACTTGAGTTCAAAATACAGACTTTCACTTAAAACTCTCTCTTCTCTACTGCTACTTGTGCCATTACTTTGGCTAGCTGGCTGAAAGCCAAGGCTAGACTGTGGACTTTTGTTTGCTTTATCTTTCTGCACCTTGCTTCTCTACTGGTGTGTCCTAGTTTACTCTTTAAGCCTCAACAACAATATATTTCTTTAAGTTGCTTCAGTTTCTCAATCATGTTTACTTCTGCCAGTGTTTCTGCAGTCTTTTTACATTACTAGCATGCTGAAATATGTTCCTTCCCCTTTTAAATTAATGTTTCCCTATGTATGTACTTTGTTAGTCGCTTGTTATGTGATTTGCTGACTTATGAATCTCAAACCCCATATCCCTTCTTTGTGTTTGTATTATGTGGCTGGTTTGTGAGCATGCCAGCATCATCTATTGCTGTGCATGTCCAAACCTAACCCCTCCTACGGTTATATGCTTTATGCAATGTATTCCCAAAACCCCTGACCTCTTTGTATAGCTACTGATTCTGTGTAGTTTGAATTCACTATTACTGTTTTCGAAATCACCCTTATCACTCATTATTTCCCAGTCCTATTTTTTAAACCAATCTCTATGTTTTGCACTTTCACTATATTCCTAGAACCTAAGTTCTGCCCCTCTTGTGTGAGCCTTGCCTTGGGACCCCTGAGCTCCCTCTGATCTTGGACACATAAGGGCTGGCCATTCCACATTGCACTCATTCTTTATCTGGTTATGCAAACCTTGGTGTAAGCACTGCCCGGGGGTCCTTTCAAACCCTTAGGGAACTTTGACACAGCCAAGTCTGAGAAAGGCTTTGAAACAAGTGGCATTTGAGGTGTTTTGTTCCATAACTCAGAGAGGAAGTCAGAATCAGGCCTCTTTTGGTTGTAATTTCTTATTTTGTACTTCTCTTGTAATTCAACATTTGGTCTGTAATAACTTGTAAATGAATGTTGGGGTTGGCTAGTGAAAAGGGATGGGTAATTATGCATGTCTTAAGGGTAGATATCCTGCCTATAGGATATGTTCTGCACTTAGATATCCTGCCTATAGTATTTGTTCTGCATGTCCACTTCTACACTTAGACATCCTGCCTATAGGGTCTGTTATTTCAAACTCTGCATGCTTTAATTCTACACTTAGATATCCTGCCTATAGGATCTGATTAATAAAGCTCTGCATGTTCGTCGCCACACTTAGAAATCACGCATATAGGATCTAATGGCTATAATTATACATCACATTTGCAAGGTTAAAATCAGATTCAAAACTAGATACCATGCCTATAGGACCAAATCAGCCTTTAAGATTAAATACCATGTCTGTAGGGATTAAAATCAGCAACAATAGAGATTATAGCCATAAAATCTGAAACCAGTTTAGTTAAAAATTAGTTTGACTCGTACTGTCTTGAATCAGTTTAAACAACTTACTCATTTCATTAATGCGGTTTAGAAAGCATGCCTCTAGGATCCCAAATTGCTCGTTAAAGCTGTTGCTGCTTTACCATTTTTGAATCAGTAATAGATATCATGCTTATAAGGTATCATCAATACACACTTAGGCAAGCCTTAGGTAATAACGATAAAATTGAATCAGCCTTTGTTTAATTAGCAACTGCTACAACCAGCAGGCAGGCCTGATTTGGACTTCTTATCTGAGTTATGTAATAAATGGGTCTGCTTCAAAAACTGAAATTCCCTATCTTAGTACTTTGAATTCTGGCCCTAAATGTGTTTTAAGTCATGCTATTCATGTGCTTTACTTGAGGAGGTATATATGAGCCTTTTAGTTGTTTACATGTTTCCCCTAATATGCAGTCCTATGTGTTTTGAATGTCGCCTTAGTTTTTTTTACCTTTAAAACCTAGGAGTCAGCCTAAAATCCTCCCGCTTATAGGAATAGTAGTCCTAAATTCCTCCGGGACTGAAGGAATGGGACAGGTAATAGCATGCAATAGAGGTCGAGACCAATCCGCGCTTTAATACCTTAACGGGGCGGGAAGGGTAGATATAGATATGATAATCGGTGCGCTAATACCACGTGTAGCCCCTCTTTTGAGGAGTGATTACCGGGTATTGCATTGATGTGATCCATATTACAAACAAACCTAGGACCCCTTTACATTCATCAGCATGCTTAGATTATAACTCTTTCAAAACCTTGCTTTCATTAACTGTTTTCAAACGCTTGTGTATTTTAACTCAAATCCCCTATTACTTGAGCCTTACTTGTTTACTTGCTAATTGCACAAATTCACAAAAACTATCTGGCCTGGAACCACACTTGTGGATCCTGAGGGGTGCCTAACACTTCCCCTTGGGATAATTTCAAGCCCTTACCCTATCTCTGGTTATCAAACGTTGTTGTAGTTGAACCCCCATAGGTGCCCTAACGCACCATAAAATCGTTAGGTGGCAACTCTTAAAAATTGCAAAACCCCTTTCCCAAAAGGAAGGAGTTGTCCCAACCAAATGTCACAAACCCGATTTCGTGAGAAAAAGGGGGCGCGACACTAATTATTCTCCTAAATTATTTGAAATAGCTTAATCATCCAAATTTTTTATTTTATACTCACATACATGTTTTAAAACAGTTTACATCGTTCTATATAATTATATCTATATTTTAGCTATTTATGTAGTTTTGTGCAATAATATCCTATGTTCATGCATCATTACTCTTTTATTACATTATTTGTACCAAAATAGCATTTTTATATTTTTCTAATGCTAAATTATTATTTTTAATCATTTTTAGTGTGTAAATAATAATTATATTTATTATTTGTTAAATACTTTTAGAAATTAGTTTTTGATAAATTTTGCATATTTTAATATATAGTCCTATTTTGGGGCTAATTTTCGGACTAGAAACTAAGCCCAAACCACTAACCAACTCAGCAGCCCAAATCCAAACGACCCCATTAACCCCAACCCAGACGTGACATATCTCCTGACCCGCCCCATTCCCCTTTCGATCTTGGTCGTTGATCTCAAATGATCAATGACCCATACTAATTCCCCACCTATCTTTATAACCTCACAACCCAAACCCTAACCCCATTTTACCCGTCAGCCGCCTCCAAAGTCTCTCGATCCTTCTCTCTTTCCTTCAGAAACCCTAGCTGTTTCGTAAATCTTCTCTGAATCCGATCAAATCATGGATTCCTTCTGCGATTTTCTTACCTTTTATGTGTTACCTCATTGCTACTTACAAGATTATGGTATTAAATTGTACGTGCCCCATTCTTGGCAAGTACCAATCTTCCGAATCAAGCACAATCGTCACTAGCTCCTCATGATTTAGACCATTGTTCGTCTATATTCATTTATGGTGAGATTATATGGGTCTGATTCAACGAGATTTTTTTTAACTATTTTGTTTCTCCATCATGAACTAGGGTTTACCTAATTTTTCTCCTAATTCGATTCTAAATCGATTCTGCGTGCTATTATTTCCTTTATTATGTTTGATTTTACGGTATTTCCTTGTTTGTTGTTCAATTTCTATTACTATATAAACCCATCCCCAATTTCCCTTTTAAGGACAGACATTAATCACCTTAACAACTATTAGTCTCTTACTCCTTCACTCTATAGTGTTATGAACTTTGGCTCTTAGCCGGCTGAAAGCGAAGACACCGGAATTCGACTAATTAACCTTTCTTGGTGCGAGCACTGCCCGGGGTTTATTTGAAACCCGTGGGAACTCTGACGCACTAAGACTTTGGGTTCTACTACTCTTTGTTGACGTTTATAGTACTATTGAGACTATTCTTCTAGCTTGTTTGTTTATTAATTGATAACTGGTAAGTTCTTTGGCTTTCGTAGTTTCATTCTCTTTCGTTTGTGTTCATATTCTGCATCTTCATTCCCCTGAATTTTTGTCACATAATATGTTTCTAGGACATCTCTGTTTGTAGCCTTATTAGCACTGAAATTGTTTTGTGACTCTGAACTTCTTTAGCATTTGAACTTGCCTAAAATTCCCAATTCTGTGACATGTCTTATTACATGTGTTTAACTTGAACAATTTTGGTTCTCTTAAGCATTTAGCCTTGTGTATTGGTACCTGGAAGCTTATATCTGCTGCCTAGCATGGTTTTACTTCCCTGCTTTATTCTGAACTCTTATGATGACTAACTCGTACCCAGAATGTGTTCTAATCTCTGTTAAAACATTTATGCCCAACTTGTTATCTTTCTGGAGTTCTACTATGACCTGTTCCATGCTATTTGTAACTCTATTTTGCTTCTGACTTGCTTTATCTCGTGTTCTTCAATGTTGGTTGAGTCCTTTAGAGTAAATATCATAACTAGTATTTTCTACTATAAGGTTTGATGTTTTTCTCTCCTATTGATGTGAAGTCGACATGTTTTGTTTACTATAAGTTTTTCTAGTATTGTAATGGATACTTAACCTGATTAAGCTTCTATTTGATTATCATTCCCTGAATATGAATCTGCCTGACCACTCTTGACTGGCATCCCTAGGTTTTTAAAATCTTTTAGGTTGGTGCCCTATTCTGAACTCATTTGGCATTGTGCACCCTTATATATCTATCCTATAATCTCAAAGAACCTGATCCCCCTAACCCTCCCTCAATGTGTTTTTCTGCTCAATATGCTATCTCCTGTTAAGTGATCGAACCTGTAATGCAGTATTGTTATATAAACTTGCCATGATGAAGCTAAGCCTTATTGATTCTCTTAGTTTGCATGTTCTTTGTTTAATCAACCCTGTTATGTCTGCTTCTCAAATACAAATGCATTTTTTTAACACATTCTATCACTTAGCCGCCATTAGTAGGTCCATCATTCTTTAAGCAATTACTATGTGTATTTGTTTGGTCAAATTGTTCACTCACAATTGATTGGTAAGTGAGATACCATCTAGCTTTTAACATGGGTCCAAATATGGACTTGGGCTGTGCAACTGATACACTCCAGTGCTTGAGCTGAGTTCGCATCTGGGCCTGCTATTCGTAGAAAAGTGAGCTTGTGAAAGGCCCATGCACTACTGGGTTATTTTTATTTTTTGGGGCCTGCTCTGGCGCCTGCAGTTTCCCGTGTATAATATTTATACTTATGTTCATTAATTGGGTCTGTAATAATTTGTAAACAAACAATAGGGTTGTTAAGTGAAATTGGGGAAACAGGTATATTCTAATGTTTGCATAAAAGGGTAGAAAATCTGCCTATAAGGTCCATGTGATCTACTTGTTGTTCTATCGAACATGCCATATATGCTATTTGGTTTTCACGTATTGTACACTAGTAGAAACCATGCCTGTAGGGAATCACACACTCACTCAACCTGTTTTACTATCAGAAGAATGAGTTTAAGTACTTTACTTGTTCCTATGTCTACTGCTATACGTTATTAGATAGCATGCCTATAGGAATCAAGAGTCAATAACTATTCACTCAATTTGTGAAACTGCAGTGTACTTACTAGATAACATGCCTATAGGATTATATTAATTTATGCTCTGTTAATCCTCATCTAGATACCATGTCTATAGGGCTTTAATTGATTAACTAATCGACCGTTTCTGTTGTCTTATTACTCTGGTAACCTAGATAACATGCCTATAGGAATAAGCGATAAATCATCCAATTATTAGAACCTAGCTGTAAACACTACTACTCGCTTATAAAGCTTGCCAACAGAATCAAACGAGAGTAATTCTGAGTTTTTCAATGGCTATCACTGCCCCCTTGCGCAAATCACTTAGAGATCAAGTCTATAGGTTATATAATCGCGATAATCTAAATAGCAGCATTGTCATGAGACTCTCTTAAACTATGTGGTCACTTAGAAACCATGTCCATAGGTTTTAAACAACACCTCAAATCTGAAATGGCCTATACACAATATGGAATATGCCCGCGTGCACTTGTGGTTATGTGTGGAGGCTAACTTGGGCCTTAATTGTCTTTATGTGAAGTCTTATCTATTTTAAATGTCGCTTAGCTTTATCATTTTTGAGCAACATAAGTAAATTCTAGAACCACCCAAATCGTAGGTCCAAAGCCTCCTGGATCATAGGCATGGGACGGGTAGCGCACACGTAGGGCACGCTTAGAATTGAACTAGAACGCTTTAAGTAAACAACTTTAGCATAGTAATCGGGTAGCAGGAGTTGCGAAGTATTGTTTATGTTGCACGGGGTTATCCTTTTAGGCTAAAAAATTAGGCCCCCCTCCTTTATATATTTTCTATTAGACCTATGTAGTTGTATCCTTATAGTCATACTAAGATTTGTACTAATTGTGTTATAATTCTTCGACCTTTATATTCTCTTTGTTTATTTGATCATCTAGCCCAATTACAATCCACAAAGTCTCAAGTTTGATCGGGACCCATAGTTGTGGACCTCGAAGAGTGCCTAACACCTTCTCTTCGAGGTAATTTGAGCCCTTACCCAATCTTTGGTGATGTTGACTAGTTAAAATAGAGTTATTCGCAAATAGGTGCCCTAACTCACCTTAAAAATCGTTACATGGCAACTCTTCTCTTTTAACACTCTATCTTCCATTTAAAAGAGTTGTCACATGTCGAAACCCGCTTTCACGAGAAAACGGGGTGTGACACCATGGCGACTCTGCTGGAGATTTTCACTTAGGCTCTTACCATAATGAACTTGGATTACGTGGATTGCTTTCCTATATGCACGTCCCTTTCCTCATTCACCTTTATTTGCTATGATAAGAACATCCCTCCCCTTCTTCACCTTTACTTGTTTAAACCTGCTATGACATGCACGTCCCTTTCCCTATTCACCTTTATTTGTTGTGCCCGCTCTTCATCTTGTCAAAACTGCTATATCATGCCTACTGCTTACCTACTTTATTCCTGCATATATTTTACAAACCACACTAACTTCTTCCTTTTGTCTTTCTTTTATATGTTTTACATGTTTTACTTTACTATTGTATTTACTGCTTTACATATTTATCATGAAAATACTTGACAATGTGTTATTATCTCTGCATAAAGCATACTCCTGATCATACTCCACTCATGCCAATTATCAACATAGCGGAACTTGATGAGTGTCCGCGCTCTTCCAAAACTACCCCTTTTAAATCGGAAAGGCTTATTTGTGGTAGATTAGTCGATCAGTGGTGCAATCGATGGTCCCGTGTCTTTCCTTCTCAAGTTGTCCACTTGGGATTACTACTCTAGGACATTCTAGAAACCTTACTCCAACATAAAATGTACATGCATCATGCTAAACCTAGTACGGGTTAGAACGTTATAGACATATCAACCCTCTAAGATAAGCTTTGTCTAAAATCCGACGGGATTTTCACAATCCCAATAGACACTATCATGTTATGTGTATTACTTGGAGAAAATGTGCCAATGTGTTGATCATTATTGCATGAGTAGCCAAATCTGGAGGGGGAAAGGGCTAACCTTTGTTTGTTTGCAGAAAAAATGAAGCACGAAGTCCCTAGGTTCGGCATGGTAAAAAACATCCCACCTTTGCTACTTGATTAGTGAAAAGACCTTGCACATTGCGACAAGAATCATGTGAGAAGAGTACTTGGAGACCTGCCATCCTTGCTCAACATCCGACCAAATAGGGCATTGATTGAGGCCGCTACCATGTCCTGGGACGAGAAAAGCGTTGTCTTCCGCTTTGGTGACATAGAAATGACTCCCCTTCTAGAAGAAATAGGAGGCTTCGCTAAGTTTCCATGGGATAGTCCAGGATTATTAGTGTCAGAGAATCTCACCCCTCACGGTTTTCTAAAGATGCTAGGTCTTAAGAAAAATGACGAGTTGCTGTGTTTAAAAAATCATATGTCCCATTTGAATTTCTTTATGAGCATTACGGGCATAGTAAGTCGTATCATCTTCATCATGAGGAATTCTCCATTACTTCTTTGGGTTGGACGCACTGCTGAGTTTATATGTTCATCATCTGCTTCTTGGGGTTGTTAATATTTCCAATGAAAGGGGGAATGATTCATACCTGTTTAGCCATGGTCGCCAGGACTTTTGATGTAGGGGATCAAAGGACAAACTTATACCATCATTCCCATGATCATAGCTTAAATGTACCGCGCTCTAGATCGGGCAAGCAGGGATTCGGACACTTCGAAGGTTGTAATCTGTTATTGTAAGTCTGGTTGGTGGAACACTTTCAGAGGGGAGAATATCGTCAAAAAATTCTGTGAAGGCCGTTGAATGACTAAATAGCTTACCATCACCCAAAGAAAATGACATTTATCCCAGACAGGTTTGCACATCCTGGAAACGATGTAAGTTGGGTGCGTTTCTTCAGCAATCTTACAGACAAGAAGGTACATTGGATGTTTGAATGGTTCCCTAGCAGCGAGTTCATTATCAGCTCAAGAGAGACTACTCATCTGGTACTGCTGGGGTTGAGAGGCATCTATCCTTATGCTCCCATAAGGGTAATGAGACAAGCGGGAAGAAAACATGTCATACCTCGAGTTTTCAACATCGTCCAGTACAAGGAAGATTTAAAAAGAGATGTCATTCTATTCAAGTTCGAGGCACAACAAATGTGGAACCAGAAGATCATTGTGGAAAAAGAAACTATTGAGCCAGACAGGTATTATGCCGGTCATGTGTACTTCTACCCATCATGGTTGGTAGACGATATAGTAGGAGACGTCAAGCCGGGAGTCTGAATAATAGGATCATAGATGCTGCTGCTGAGGAGCATGTCAAGTATTGGAGGCTACACAAAAGGGTTTCAAGTCTAAAGCTAGACATCTGGAACAACACAAAGTGGACAAGGAGGCGATTAACGAATGGAAGGAAATTGCCACTAAGTCAACAGAAGATTGGAATTTATGGAACAAGGATTGATGGAACTTGAGGGGAAGATGAGAAAGAGGCTTTCAGATTGTTAAAGCACGGATGGCAGTGAAGGAGGGCATCTAGCGAAGGCTAACTTATTATTTGATATGCGTGATATAGGGAACCTGATTGATGGAGTCAAGAGAGCCAAGCACGGAGAAGGTCCTTATGGGACAAAGTAGATTAGGAAATGATGTTCTTTTTTGTTTTCTTACTTAGTTTTAGATTTCAATTGTAATAAGTCCAAATGACATTAGTAACTTTATCATTATTGTCAATTTAGTTAGGGGTGGGCATCGGTCGGTTCGGTTCGGTTATGAATATTATCGGTTTAGCATATCGGTTATCGGTTTACAAATTTGATAAACCAATAGCCGAACCGATAAGATATCGATTATCGGGTATCAGTTAATCGGTTATCGATCATTATTGGTTCGGTTATCGGTTTACCCGATAAGATAACTCAATCTATAGTTAAGCAAAAAAGAGAAGACAATTCACTGGAGTTAAGCAAAAAAGAGAAGAATTTACATATAGTATACTACCCATTTCTGCGTTCTGTCCAGTGGCCACAACTGGAATAGTACTAATTCTTCAACAGCAGTTGTCCAAATACATTAATAATAATACAAAGTAGTAGCAATTTCACCTTAAAATTAATAAGTTCAAACATACAGTACTAACTGTTCAAATTCAAGTTAACAAGACAACACTACTCAATCCTAGGCTTCACCAAAAAATCAGTGGATAAATACTTATCAAACTACAGCAATTCCCACAAAATGTTCCAAGGCATTAGCCACCTCCTCCGATATGATAACAACAATAGTTGATTTAGAATTTTTATTTCACACAATACATGCACTTCCACAAGCGTTGAAGCCCTCAAATAGTCCATGATAAACTAGATGTTGTTTGTCAAATGCCTAACCTGAAAAAAGAAACCACAGAGCAATCCCTATATGAAGAGGAATTTTGTTATAGAAATTAAAAGCCTAATATATAATACTAAAGATTTACGCTAGGAGTAACTAGTAAGGTCTATGAAGAATGAAGATGAAGCAACTGAAGAGTGCGACCGAGAAAGAATAGGAGAGAATGAACTGAAGCCCTAGAATATGTATATACTTAAAGGTAAAATCGTAATTTTATTGTCACGCCCCAACCTCGGGAGGCGCGATCGATGCTCGATCGAGTGAACCCAACCGAGCAAGCCTCATCACACACTTCCTACCCAACTTATCATGAACAAGGTAACCATGTTTCCTTTTTATTTAAGCAAGGAAGGTGGTACATTCAACAGTGTTAGTTCATTTTATATAACAAACTTAAACCGTAGTTAATGTTAGTTTCCGAAATTTCCCATAGAGTTACAATTTATAGATAGCATGAGCTTAGAATTACAACATGGTTCATGGACCCTCAAACACCCGTACATAATCCACACATATGTCTATGGAGCCTCTAAGGATGTAAAAAGACAAGTATGACAGTGCCGACAACAAGGCCCCGGCTATACCTCAAAAGTAGGAGTCTACAACAAAAGATGTGCAATCTAACCCCCTTGAAGGATAAAGGGGCTCACCAAGACTTCGGGAAGAGGTACTCCGCTACACGCGATCGACACTATCTGCAATGGAACCACCTACATTCATTTAAACAAATGTAGCGCCCTCGGCAAAAGGGACGTTAGTACCATGGAATAGTACTAGTATGTATAACTAAACACCATATAGTTAGAAAGAACTTTCATACCAAACATAAAGAAATCACAAGAATTACCCAATAGCTTTAAACGATCACATCATTATCAATATAGAAGAATCATGCAATTTTCACATTATGTTTCCATAGCCTTCAGGTGTGGGGCATTTCATATTGTTCATCCTTGTTGCTATACCACCGCTAGCTTGAGCGGAGTCCGATCTCGACCCGATCGGCTAGGCTGCCTCATTTGAGACATACACTTCAATCACAATCTCTCTCCCCTTTTTATCCGGGGTCAATATCAACATATTACCACCATGTGTGGCATGGAGTCCGATCTCGGCCCGATCGGCTAGGCCGCCTTACCAAGGCATTTTCCTTTTCCATCAATCATCTCAATTCAACCTTTGTTTCACATGTATCGTTCCATAGGCACATGGGGCCACAACTATCACGTCATATATTTGGCACTAGGCCACATTTCACATCATACCCAGTTTCAATATTAGATTTGTAATTCAAGATAATAAGTGCACACAAGAGCAATAACAAATGTAGGCATAGAGGAGACTTCACATAGATGGCACAACATATGCAACTTCGATTTCAATTTAAGGTCTAGGCATTTCAATTCATGATCCATAGTCCTTGAACCTTTCATTAAGTTA
This sequence comes from Nicotiana attenuata, assembly GCF_001879085.1. Classification (NCBI taxonomy): domain Eukaryota; kingdom Viridiplantae; phylum Streptophyta; class Magnoliopsida; order Solanales; family Solanaceae; genus Nicotiana; species Nicotiana attenuata. Next base: position 69,628,968 of record NC_031989.1, on the reverse strand, counting down.
TCAAGAATAGCATGTTAATCATATTGAGATATACTTCCCACGCATATGAGGTTGCGACACCAATTCAAGTGAAATAACAATCAGTACAACAATTCAATTTTGATCTTACCGTATTCACACAACCACCAATAAAGCTCGATTTCTAAAAGACGGGGTTTAGCCATACGTACCTCAACCGAGCTTCCCTTAATCCTATAATGTTCCGGGATGTTCGCACTTCAATCTATTAAAGCAATATAGCACAATTTAACTCATAATCAGGAAAAGATCATAATCTAGGCTCTCTTGAGCACTTTATCGAGCATTTGGTGTTCATTAAGGCCTTATGGTTCTTCTATGCAAGATTCCATTACCCATTCCCCTTTATTTATACTTTCCCCATATTCTTCAAGAACACATGCATGCGATGCAATCCCCCTTATCCCCATGAATTACCTCACTAATGACCCCTTGTAGCTATGTGTAAAAATAAGAGTTGAGGTGATGAAGTCTTGCCTCTTGGGGTGATGGGTCGGGTCACTCACTTGACTATCTTCAATGATCTAACAAGAATTCATGGAGTAATTTTGATGGGAAACACTTTCTCTCTCTTAGACCTCTCTCTCTTACTCAAAAAGTGTCAAGAAAAATGCTCAAAATGAGCTATTGCACAGGATATAACGTCAGGGGGTCGGGTTTAAAATTTAGAAAATTGGAGCCCCGACTCGGATCTGCAAATGCTCCCCAAAAACTGGACACACTTTTTGGGTCTGCAGCCGGAATGCGGTCCGCATACACGTTCTGCGGTCGCATAATGCACCGCAGAACTTCCCTTCACAAAATCCTAAGGAAATTTTGCGATGACTATGCGGTCCGCATATTGGTTATGCGATCGCATAATCGACCGCATAGCTGACCTCAAATTTGACCAACACACTGACTCACTCTGCAGCGGATATGCGGTCCGCATACCTGATATGCGACCGCATTCTCGACCGCATAATTGCACTTTTCTAGAAGACTTTAATTCTTGACTTTTAAATGCATAGATCAGTAACAAAAGGGTCCGAAACACGGTGAGCCTATTTAGGAATTTCTAACACCTATCCTAAAGTGGCACTACGAGATTCGGGTTCTGAGTGGAAAATTTTACGGGGCCTTACATCCTCCCCCGCTTAAGATCATTCGTCCTCGAATGAGGATCGAGGTTCACTTATTAGCAGTCTTCATGCAATCTTCTGCCTCTTCACAACCTAAAACATATTAATAGTTTCCAAATTCGGCTAACTCCCTAAATTTTCCGAAAATTTCACCAGAGTTTCCTTTGTATTTAGGCCTATCCACCTGACAGAGAGCCCCAGAAACGTATCCTAACAGCATAAACATATTCCATAGACATAATATAACTTGTACCACATTAACCATGGCTGAATAAGCAACACATATAACTAAAATGGAACAGTTTTACATAGATTAAATCAAATGATAAGAGTTTATAGGAACCAAATGCATAAGAGCTATTACATGACTATTCAAACAACTGCGGGTACTTCTTTTTCATTTCATCCCCGGCTTCCCAAGTGGCTTCCTCAACTTGCTGGTTCCGCCATAACACTTTCACGGATGCAATTTCCTTTTTTCTCAATTTTCGAACTTGCCTATCAAGAATGGCAATTGGAACTTCTTCATATGACAGCTCTTCATTAACCTCAATCGTTTCAACTGGCACAATAGTGGACGGATCTCCTACTACCTTTCTTAACATAGATACATGAAAGACCGGGTGTACCAATGACATCTCGGGTGGCAGCTCGAGCTTGTATGCCACTTGACCAATCCTCCGGATGATTCTGTATGGTCCGACATACCTCGGACTCAATTTTTCTTTCTTCCCAAACCGCATGATACCCTTCATGGGGGAAACCTTTAAGAATACCCAATCATCTTCTTTGAACTCCAAATCCGTACGACGGACGTCCGAAAAAGACTTTTGGCGACTCTGAGCAGTTTTCAACCTTTCCTTGATAAGTTTGACTTTCTCCATGGCCTGGTGCACAAGATCCGGCCCTATTAATTCAGCTTCTCTGACCTCGAACCACCCAATAGGAGACCTACATCTTCTACCATACAGTGCCTCAAATGGTGTCATCTGGATACTAGCGTGGAAGCTGTTGTTGTAAGCAAACTCTATAAGTGGCAAATGATCATCCCAGCTACCTTTGAAATCAAGAGTACAAGCACGCAACATGTCCTCAAGCGTCTGAATAGTCCGCTCTGCTTGCCCATCGGTTTGAGGATGAAAAGCTTTGCTAAGATTTACCTGCGTACCCAAACCTTGCTGAAACGTCTTCCAAAAGTTGGCTGTGAACTGAACCACTCGATCTGAAATGATCGAGACTGGACTGCCATGCAGCCTGACTATTTCCTTTATACACAACTGAGCATACTATTCCGCTGTGTCAGTAGCTTTAACTGACAAAAGGTGCGCTGATTTCGTGAGTCGATCCACGATTACCCAAATTGAGTCGAACTTGCGCGGAGTGCGCGGCAACCCTACCACAAAATCCATGTTAATCATTTCCCATTTCCACATCGGAATTTCTATACTTTGAGCCAATTCACCGGGCCTTTGATGTTCGGCCTTCACTTGCTGACAATTCGGACATTTTGCCACAAAGTCCGCCACATCCCTCTTCATGTTGTTCCACCAATAAATCTCCTTGAGATCATGATACATTTTCGTAGAACCTGGGTGCACGGAATACCTGTAAGTGTGAGCCTCTACCGTGATCCTTTCCCGAAGACCGTCAATATCAGGAACACATAGGCGGTCTTGGTACCGTAGGGTACCATCATTCATGCCTAAGGAGAAAGCTGTGGTGTTGTGTTTATGAATTCGCTCTTTCAGCTGTGCTAATAATGGATCATTGAACTGATTTTCTTTCACCTCCGCCACGAGCGACGATTCGGCTCTATTCGGCACAATTATCCCTCATTCACTAGAGTCCACAAGGCGAACTCCCAAACTAGCCAACTGGTGAACCTCCCTCGCCAACGGCCTCTGGTATGCATCTATATGAGCCAAGCTCCCCATAGATTTTTGACTAAGAGCATCCTCTACAACATTAGCCTTTCCCGGGTGATAGAGAATATTGATGTCGTAGTCCTTGAGTAACTCTAACCATCTTCTCTGTCTCAGATTCAACTCCTTCTGCTTGAAAATATATTGAAGGCTCTTGTGGTCCGTGAATACATCCACATGGACCCCATATAGATAATGTCGCCAAATTTTTAGCGCAAACACCACTGCCGCCAGCTCTAAGTCATGAGTTGGATAATTCTTTTTATGATTCTTGAGTTGCCTAGAAACGTAGGCTATAACCTTGCCATGTTGCATTAACACGCACCCGAGACCGACTCTTGAAGCATCGCAATACACCACCAACCCCTCAGTACCCTCTGACAGGGCTAATACCGGTGCTGATGTCAACCTTGATTTTAATTCTTGGAAACTCCTCTCACAAGCATCAGACCATTGGAATTTAACTGCTTTCTGCATCAATTTGGTCAATGGAGAGGCAAGAGTGGAAAACCCTCCACAAATCTCCTGTAGTACCCAGCCAAACCCAAGAAACTGCGAATCTCTGTTAGAGTGGTAGGTCTAGGCCAATTTTTCACTGCAGCAACCTTTTGAGGATCAACCATAATCCCTTTCCTGGAGACGACATGACCCAAGAACGAGACAGATTCAAGCCAAAATTCACATTTTGAAAATTTTGCATACAATTGATGTTGCTGAAGAGTCTGCAAAACTGCCCTGAGATGGTCAGCATGGTCCTCCCAACTTTGGGAATACACAAGAATATCGTCAATGAACACTATCACAAAGGAGTCTAGAAAATGATTGAAGACTCGATTCATAAGATCCATGAAAGCTGCCGGGGAATTTATTAGCCCAAAAGACATCACCATAAATTCAAAGTGCCCATACCGAGTCCTGAAGGTTGTTTTTGGAATATCCTGCTCCCTTATCTTCAATTGATGATACCCGAACCGCAAGTCAATCTTTGAGAAACACGTAGCACCTTTCAATTGGTCAAACAAGTCATCTATTCTTGGCAGAGGGTATTTGTTTTTGATTGTGACCCTTTTGAGTTGCCGGTAGTCAATACACATCCGCAAAGACCCATATTTCTTCCTTACAAACAAGACCGGTGCGCCCCACAGTGACACACTCGGCCGGATGAAACCCTTTTCTAGCAAATCCTTCAATTCTCCTTTAGTTCCTTCAATTCTGCCGGTGCCATTCTGTAAGGTGAAATTGATATAGGCTGCGTGTCTGGCATCACATCGATCCCAAAATCAATCTCCCTGTCTGGTGGGATCCCAGGAAGCTCATCTGGAAAGACATCTGGAAATTCACTTGCGACGGGCACAGACTCAAGGCTAAGTGCCTCGGCATCGGTGTCCGTAACCCGAACTAAATGGCAGATGCACCCTTCTTGATCATCTTCGCGGCCTTAAGGTAAGAAATAAACCGACCTTTAGGCACTACATTATCCCCCTTCCATTCAACAACGGGCTCATTAGGAAACTCAAGCCTCATAGTTCTAGTTCGACAGTCAAGCTTGGCAAAACATGAATAGAGCCAATCCATCCCCATTATTACATCAAAGTCAACCATCCCCAATTCAATAAGATCGGCCATGGTATCCCTACCGAGCACCGTGACAACACACCTTCGATAAACTCGAGTAGCCAAAATTGACTCACCAACCGGAGTAGATTCGGGTTCTGAGTGGAAATTTTCACGGGGCCTTACATTTATTAATTCTTATTGGGTTATCGGTTAAACCGTTGACAAAATTGGAAAACCGAGGCCCGAACCGATAACCCAATAGTGAAAAAATTCTAAACCATTACCGAACTGTTAATCCAATAACCCGATACCGATAACCCAATAAACAATTAACGGTTCGGGTTATCGATTTTACCCGATATATGCCCAGCCCTAGATCTAGTAAGGGTTTGACTTATTTTTGCATTAATGAAATGATGCAATTATTGGCATCGATTTTCTCCAAGTCTGTATTGCTTAGGCCTACCTCGGGCAGAACGAGGTCCCCCAAATTAGGACACAAATTTATTGCCTGATTTTGCGGAACATGTTTAATACTGCAAGTTTTCTTTCAATATCCCTTAATAACTTGGTTACCTTTTCCTTTCTCTTTCTTTTGATTATTCCCATTCCCCAAGGTTGGTTCGTTTATACTGGCATCCTCAACATATCACACGAGATCCAGAGGTCCTCCACCTCCTCCTCCACCAAGTGATCCTAAAGGCAAGAGCAAGGAAAAAGGGAAAATGTATGATTTGAGTGGTATCAGGAAGGACAACGCTACTATGGCAGAGAACGTCGAAACTTCAGATGGCCAAAGTACTCCGGCAGAAAATGAATTGGTCTTATATCTGGAAAAGCAAATCCTAGAGCTACAAGGAAAATTTGAGCAGGTCCGAAACTTGGCAAGCCTTTCTCTCACCCTCATCGTCCCTGATATTAACCAGCAAAATCCGACTACCCAAAACCAAGCATCACCACAAAACACATAAAACCAAAATCCACTGCCAAATACTCCTTCACCACACCTGTACCCCACACCTCCTTAGAACCTTAACCCTCTACCGGTACCTACTCCTCAACAACACCACCATCATCCAACTCAATACCCACAAACCACCACTGATCACACTCCCCAGAATGCACCATAACCTACTCCTGATCCCTAAAACTCAACTAATGACCACCCTTACGTCCAGATTCCCGGAGTTCAGCAACGTAATCCAATATATGTGGAAAACTTACCCCACACCCCGCAATAAATGCTATATATACCTGAATCGACCGAGAAAGACCTGCTCATTATGAATATGGCGGAGGAACTCAAGAAGCTCACTGGCAGAGTTCAGAGTGTCGAAGGTGGTAAAGGCATTGAAGGTTTTATACTATGAGGACTTGTGCATTCAACCAGATGTGGAACTGCCGGAGGGTTACAAACATCCCAAGTTTGAAATGTTCGATGAGACTGGTGATCCGAAAGTGCATCTGAGGACATATTGTGACAAACTTGTAGGAGTGGGCAAATATGAACAAATTCGCATGAAATTGTTCATGCAAAGCCTCATAGGATATGTGTTTCCTTATTATATTAGTCAAATCCCGAAGAAGTGGGTTAGTTGGGTAAGCATAGAGTCAGACTTCATGGATAGATTCAAATTCAACACAAAAAACACACCAGACGTTTTCTACATTCAAAACCTCAAGAAAAAACCAACAGAAACCTTCCGTGAATATGCTACTCAGGGGAGATCTGAAGTTGCGAAAGTAAGGCCAGCACTTGAAGAAGAACAAATGAATAAGTTGTTCGTCAGAGCTCAAGACCCACAGTACTATGAAAGACTGATCGTTATTGAAAACCAAAAATTCTCCGAAATCATTAAGCTAGGAGAAAGAATAAAAGAAGGGATTAAGAGTGGGATGGTGACGAATTTCAAGGTACTGCAGGCCGCAGATAAAGCCTTGTAATCGGGAGGTATTTCGAAGAAGAAAGAAGTAGGTGCTGTGATGGTAGCCCAGGGTCTTAGGTCTCCTCTCATATACCAAACACCTTCACCCACATATCAACCTTCGCCCCCTAGATACCAACAACCTGCTACAACCTACCACGCCTATAATATTCAACCTACATATTACCGCTTACCACCACCTGCCCGCCAAAACTATCAAAACCGCGACCAAACTTCGACAGCAGACCACCTAGACAATACACCCCAATTGTCGAGCCCATGGACACCCTATATGAGAGACTAAAGAATGCTGGTTATGTCACTCCCATCCCTCCCATTGCTATGGAGAATTCTTCCAAGTGGATTAACCCCAACAAGACATGTGCCTATCATTCAGGCATGTAGGGTTATACTATTGATAAGTGTCGCACACTAAAAGACAAGATTCAGACACTTATCGACACTAAGGTCATACAGGTAAAGGAAGATGCACCAAATGTTCGTAACAATCCTCTCCCGGATCAAAGAGGAGAGGGAGTTAATATGATAAAGACTGATGTGGAATGGGATCCAAAGGGGTCAATCAGACTCAATCGAGAAGGAGATCATCCTTAAACGTCTTCGGTCACCCTCACACCAGTTGTGGTACAAACCCAAGAACCGTTTGAAGCCGAGGTAACGGCAACCTTCACTGCGATGGTAGCTCCCACGCCATCTTACAAGTCTAATGCTATGCCATGGGATTATGTTGTGGAAGCAAGGAGAAAAAGAAAACCAAAAGTGGAGGAAATAGGTGCGGCACAAGGCATGACTAGAACTGGTAGAGTTTATATACCTGAGAACCTGGGAGGAACAAGCAAGGAAGCTGCATCTTAGCCGCCTGTTGTCGAGACTGGCACTGATGACCTTTGGATAAAAGTACAAGCAAGAGAATACTTTGTTGTTGACCATTTGAACAAAACTCCCGCTCAGATATCCATCTTGTCACTGCTGCAAAATTCCGACACACACAAGAATGCCTTGATGAAAGTGCTGAGTGAAGCTTATGTACTCACCAACATCACTAGTGGGGAGATGGCTAATATGGTCGGGCAGGTCTTGGACAGCCATAAAATCACCTTTCATGAGGATGAATTACCACCAGAAGGAGTAAGTCACAACAGAGCACTACACATCAGTGTGCAATTTGAGGATAAGTTCATCGTCAGTGTCCTTATAGATGGGGGTTCAAGTCTCAACATATGTTCACTGACTACTCTGAAGAGATTAGGTAAAGGACTGCACGAAATACAGATGAGAAACATGAATGTTAAGGCGTTTGATGGATCTCAAAGAGCCACCATAGGAGAAATCAACCTCATCCTACAAATGAGCCCTACCTGGCTTGATGTCAAGTTCTAAGTACTGGACATATCTGCTACCTATAACATATTGTTGGGACGACCCTGGATACATGCCCCCAGAGCGGTAGCTTCAACTCTGCATCAGGTTGTGAAGTTTGAGTGGAATCACCAGGAGGTGATTATTCACGGAGATGGAAGTAATCCCATCCACAACAATCACACCGTTCCAGTCATCGAGAATAGGAAGAAGCTGGGTGGAGAGACGTACCATCGCATTGAGCGCATCAACGCAATTGAAAAGACCGATGGTGGAGCAACAAGATAGAAAGCATACTGCTATGTACAGTGTATGAACCTGGCAAAGGTCTCGGCAAAAACCTCCAAGGGATCACCTAACCCATACAATCGCAACGTCATGGCACAACTTTTGGGCTCGGATATGAATATACTTGGCAATAATACCAGGATTGGTCACCGCAATGGCTTGGACCTTACTATCCGCTGGAAAAACCAGTACCACCTCTGTACCAGACGTTCCATCAAGCTGACGTGATGTGGGGATCTGAGGAAGACAAGGTCCTAGCTAGCATGAGGAAGCTATTTCTAGAGGAAGAAGATATGGACTACATTGCAATAGTTCAGGAGGAGGAGGAGGAATACCTTACCATTCAGACCGTGGATACTGGAGCTGTTCTTAAGAACTGGACTGTTACACCATCTCGGGCTCGTTTAGTTTTTGGTTAGCCTAGAAAATTAGCATCAATTATTTTAAAAATAGTTTTGAGTATTTGAGACATTTTTAGTATTTTGTTTTGAAATAATTGCTCGAGTCATCGAGCCGCACTTGTTGACGTTTTTAAGATTTTATTAGTGCATTACTATTTTTTGCATTTATTATTATTCTTTACATTTTTCTTTATAGCATTATTATTACCTATCCCGATGAACCTACGGCTGTGACATGTAATGAGACAACGCAACATAATGATATTGATTTAGAGGATCTGGAAGATGATATAATACCTGAGAAAATTGTCAGAGAAGTGGAAAACTTTTAAAAAAAACCAAAGTCTAAATTGGACGAAACTGAGGTAATTGACTTAGGGAATTCCGGAACGGTCAAGGAAACACGCATAAGCATTCACCTATCACCGTTAGAGAAGGAAAAGTACGTCAGATTCCTAGAACAGTATGAAGATATCTTTTCATGGTTCTACGGCGATATGACTGGTTTGAGCACATCCATAGTGGCTCACAAGCTACCCACTAATCCCATGTATCCACCGGTAAAACAGAAGCTTAGAAAGTTCAAGTTGGATATGAGTTTGAAGATAAAAGAGGAAGTCACTAAGCAAATCAAAGCCAAGGTTCTTAGAGTGGTTGAATACCCGACTTGGTTAGCCAACATTGTGCCAGTTCCTAAGAAAGATGAGAAAGTTAGAGTATGTGTTGATTACCGAGATCTAAATAGGGCAAGTCCCAAAGATGATTTCCCATTGCCCAATATATACATACTGATCGACAACTATGCCAAGCATGAAGTCCATTCCTTTGTAGATTTTTTCGCAGGACACCATTAGACTTGAATGGATGAAGAGGATGCCGAAAAGACAGCCTTTATATGACCATGGGGAATATACTGCTACAAAATGACGCCATTTGGTTTGAAGAATGCTGGAGCCACCTACATGAGAGCCATGACAATCATTTTCCACGACATGATACACAAGGAAATAGAGGTGTACGTGGATGAAATTATCATCAAATCCAGAAGGAGTACATATCACATAGCAAACTTGAAGAAATTCTTTGATCGGCTTTGAAGGTACAATCTAAAACTGAATCCTGCAAAGTGTGCCTTCAAAAGTCAAATCTATCCAGCACTAGCCACCTCCGAAGAATAAGAAAGATGTGATGAGCTTTTTAGGGCGTCTCAATTACATCAGCCGTTTCATAGCACAATCAACTGTGATATGTGAGACGATCTTCAGGATGTGAGGAAAGATGCTGCAACAAGCTGGACTGAAGAATGACAGTAAGCCTTTGACAAAATCAAGGAGTATTTATCTAAACCACCCGTTCTGGTCCCACCAGAACCAGGAAGACCTCTGCTGCTTTACTTGTCCATATTGGTTGAGGGTTTTGGTTGTATTTTAGGACACCGTGATGAGACTAGAAGAAAGGAACAGGCAATATATTATCTGAGCAAGAAATTAACACCTTACGAAGCCCGGTACTCTTTGCTAGAGCATACTTGTGTGCTTTGGCATGGATATCTTAGAAGTTGAGGCATTATTTCTTTGCATACACTGCATATCTCATATCAAGGATGGATTCGCTGAATACATCTTTCAGAAACCCATGCCGACGGGTAAGTTAGCAAAGTGGCAAATATTGCTGAGTGAGTTCGACATCGTCTATGTAACTCAAAAGGCGGTCAAAGGGCAAGCATTGGCAGAGCATCTTGCAGAGAATCCCGTAGACGAAGAATACGAACCATTGAAAACGTATTTTCCCGATGAGGAGGTGTCATTTGTGGGAGAATAAATCACTAAGGCATATGATGGTTGGAGAATGTTCTTCGACAGAGCAGCAAACTTCAAAGGAGTGGGTGTCGGAGCTGTCTTAGTATCAGAAACCAGATAACACGATCCGGTATTTGCAAAACTCAGATTTCCATGCACAAACAATATGGCAGAATATGAGGCTTGCATCTTGGTACTCAGGTTGGCCATTGAGATGAATGTTCAGGAGCTGCTGGTAATCGGAGATTTCGATCTTTTGGTGCACCAGGTTCTAGGAGAATGGGCCACAAAGAACACCAAAATATTGCCATATTTGCACTGTGTACAAGAGCTGATCAAGAAATTCACAAAGATAGAATTCAAACATGTTCCAAGAATTCAGAATGAGTTTGCAGATGCATTGGACACTTTATCTTCCATGATACAACACCCATACAAGAACTTCATCAATCCCACCCCAATAGGAATTCATAAGCAGCCAACTTATTGTGCTCATGTTGAAGAAGAGAGTGATGGAAATTCATGGTTCCACGACATCAAGGAATATTTGGCAAAGGGAGAGTATCCCGAGCACGCAACCCACACTCAGAAGCGCACACTTCGAAGGTTAGCCAACCATTTCTTTCAAAGAGGAGGAATTCTGAATAGAAGAACTCCTGAACTGTGATTACTACGGTGTGTTGATGCCAAGGAGGCATCGAGATTGCTCGAGGAAATACATGCCGGAACTTGCAGACTGCACATGAATGGCTTCATCTTAGCAAGAAAATGCTAAGAGTAGGGTATTTCTGGATGACTATGGAAACAGACTGCATCAAGTATGTTCAGAAGTTCCACCAATGCCATATACATGCTGACATGACACGATTACCACCCAAAGAACTCAACGCAAACAAGTTCACCCTAGCCTTTCTCGGCCTAGGGTATGGATGTCATCGGTCCGATCGAGCCATCTGCTTCAAATGGACATAAATTCATTCTAGTGTCCATAGCCTATTTCACAAAATGGGTTGAAGCCGCACCTTACAAAGCTTTTACTAAGACGGTCGTCGTAGATTTTCTTCGGGACCGCATTGTTTGTCAGTTTGGGGTACCAGAGTCAATCATCACCGATAACGACGCCAATATCAATAGTGATCTAATGAAGGTCATGTGTGAAACCTTCAAGATCAAGCATAAGAACTCAACAGCATACAGGCCGCAAATGAACGGAGCCGTAGAAGCCGCCAACAAGAACATCAAGAAGATATTAAGGAAATTGGTAGATAATCACAAACAATGGCACGAGAAGCTGCCATTTTCTCTGCTCGGGTATCGTACCACGGTTCGCACTTCAACTGGGGCAACTCCTTACTTATTGGTTTATGGTACTGAAGCGGTTATTCCTACTGAAGTAGAAATCCCTTCTTTAAGAATTATACAAGAAGCTGAGTTCAGCGATGCAGAATGGGTACAGAGCCGATACGAGAAACTAGCTCTCATTGATGGAAAGAGAATGAATTCGGTATGTCATGGTCAACTCTACCAAAACAGAATGACAAGAGCTATCAACAAAAAGATCAGACCAAGGCAATTCGCACCGGGGCAATTAGTTCTAAAGCGGATCTTTCCACATCAAGATGAAGCCAAAGGGAAGTTCTCACCCAACTGGCAAGGTCCCTACATGGTTCATCGAGTACTAATTGGAGGAGCACTTATACTTGCAGAAATGGACGGAGAGATTTGGTCAAAGCCTATCAATTCAGACGCAGTCAAGAGATACTATGTTTAAGATTGTTTGCATTTTCCATTTGATGTAGCTGAACTACGCTTGACCTGATTCGCGTTTAAGAGGGGATATGTAGGCATCCCTGTGGATTCAGTCATATCTTAAAAAAATCTTCATTTCCCCCGTGAATAGAAAATGGGGCAAGATCTCGAGTTCGCCCGATTTCATCACGTTTGGAACAGCCAAGGAATGTGTTGTCAGAAGTATGCACTTAAACTGGGGCAGAATTTTGAGGAGGACCCTCAAAATTCTAAGGCAAGGAGGTTGGAATCTCTCTAAAATGCGTCACAGTCACCGGCTCATCTAAATTATCTGATCTCACGCACTCTCCTATATTTCAAACAACTATATTTCTATAAATAATTTGTCAAATGCATGCATGTTTTTTGAAAACTTTGTCTCTATGACAACCAGATGTCACCCGGGGGGACCCAAGCAGGACCTCCAACAGGAGTAAAGGCGGAGCAAGGAGTCAAGAGCAGGAACCGACCTTCCCTACAAAACTCACGATTTTTCTTTGAATGCAGGCACAACGAACATAAGAAGAATACTCTCAAGTATATACGCACATCAAATCACTATAAAAGTCACCGAACACAAACACATCAAGCTAAGAAGTAGTCTACCCTTTTCACAGCTATTCTTCGCTTTCCTAGCATTAGACAAAGCCTTGTCTCCATTTCCTGCGTGAGGCTAAGCATTGCCTCCGTAAATGCATAAGGCTAAGCATTACCTTTCTTCGCATGAGACTAAACATTGTCTCCATTTCCTGCATGAGGCTAAGCATTGCCTCCGCAATTGCATAAGGCTAAGCATTGACTTACCTTGCATGAGACTAAGCATTGTCTCCATTTCCTGCATAAGGCTAAGCATTGCCTCCATAATTGCATAAGGCTAAGCCTTGCCTTTCGTCGCATGAGACTAAGAATTGTCTCCATATACTGCATAAGGCTAAGCATTGCCTTCGTAATTGCATAAGGCTAAGCATTGCCTTTCCTTGCATGAGACTAAGCATTGTCTCCATTTCCTGCATGAGGCTAAGCATTGCCTCCGTAATTGCATATGGCTAAGCACTGCCTTTCTTTGCATGGGACTAAGCATTGTCTCCATCTCTTGCATGAGGCTAAGCATTGCCTCTATAATTGCATAAGGCTAAGCATTGCCTTTCCTTGCATGAGACTAAGCATTGTCTCCTTTCCTTACATGAAAACTAAACACTGTCTTCGCTACGCTGAATAAGGCTAAGCACTGCCTTATTTTCATGAGACTAAGCACTGTCTCCCTTCCTTTGCATGAGATTAAGCATTGTCTCCCTCCCTTGCATGAGGCTAAGCACTGCCTCCCCTTGTCAGAGAATAAACACTATCTCCATTACACTAGATAAGGCCAAGCACTACCCCTTTTCATAGGGCTAAGCACCGCCCTCATATTCAGAAGGCATCATCCTCATAGCCGGGAGACACCATTCCTAGCCTGAGGATCTCTCAAAATTGCACATCATTATTCAAAGGCGTCATAGTCCAATGGCACCATCCTCATGGACCGAGGACACCATTTCATGGCCTGCAAATCCCTTGTCATACGCTTCATCGCCCAGGACGTCATGCTCTAAAGACATCATCCTCATCGTCCGAAGACAACCTTCATGGTCCGAAGGGAATTTGCGTCATGTTTAAATTTTTGCAATAACCTATATATATTCGCGTGCATTGTATTTTAAGCTTTTACAGGAAACTTGGGAGGTAACCGTCTACAAACAGGAGTAATTTTTGCTCCGGTTTCAATTCACAATTTTCACATCCCTGACCATCTCAAACGTAAATAACGACCGTCAATTGATTGCCTTTTATCCCATAACCGCTCAAATACTCGCCTTTTATATCCGTAACGTTCAAAATCGCATCCATAAGCCCCACCCGAAATTGTCCGCTACTCACAATACTATCATACCCAAAAGAACCTTTTCAAAATGTACGACTATTCTTATAACAACTACATCGGTTTTGTTCGCCTTTGGATCCAGAACTACACACGACCTGATTCCCCTAACACAAGAGATATGTAGGCAACTTAGAAACCAGGCCCCCCATTTTTTCAAATCGCATCATTCAATTCGGCCAAAATTGATCATTATTTTCATTACCCGACAACTCTTCCATCATTCCTGGGTAAAGAGGGGCAGCTGTTGATATGCAATTTTGCCCTCACATTTCTCAAATAGTATATATACTTTCAAAATTTCATTTTTCATCCATTATTTAATTTACAAGATTTAGACAAGCATTTTACTATAATTATTTCATAATTCTAAAGCATTAAAATTGATTTTCTTGCATTTTAATTACTTGAATATCTACTAATTATTCTCCTAAATTGTTTGCAATAGCGTAATCATCCAAATTTGTTATTTTACACTCACATACATGTTTTAAAACATTTTACATCATTCTATATAATTATATCTATATTTTAGCTATTTATGTAATTTTTTGCAATAATAGCCTATGCTCATGCATAATTACTCTTTTATTACATTATTTGTAGCAAAATAGCATTATTATATTTTTTAAATGCTAAATTATTATTTTTAATAATTTTAGTGCGTAAATAATATTTTATTATTTATTAATTACTCTTAGAAATTATTTTTTGATAAATTTTGCATAATTTTAATTTATAGTCCTATTTTGGGGCTAATTTGCGGACCAGTAATTAAGCCCAAAACACTAGCCCACTCCATTTTTACCCTTCAGCGGCCCAAATCCAAATGACCCCATTAACCCCAACCCATACACGACCCATCTCCTAACCCGCCCCATTCCTCTTTAGATCTTGGCCGTTGATCTCAAATGATCAACAACCCATAATAATTCCACACCTAACCTTATAACCTCACAACCCAAACCTCGTTTTACCCGTCCGCCGCCTCCAAATCCTATCGAACCTTCTCCTCTCCATTAGAAACCTAGTCGTCTTCCTCAATCTTCTCTGAATCCAATCAAATCATGGATTCCTTCTATGATTTTCTTACCTTTTATGCGTTACCTCATTGTTACTTACAAGTATGGCATTACATAGTACTTGCCCCATTCTTGGCAAGTACCAATCTTCTGAATCAAGCACAATCATCACTAACTCCTCAAGATTTAGACGATTTTTCGTCTATATTCATTCATGGCGTGATTATATGGGTCCGATTCGGTGAGATTTTTTTAAAACTATTTTGGTCCTCCATCATGAACTAGGGTTTACCTCATTTTTCTCCTAATCCGATTCTAAATCGATTCTGCATGCTATTATTTCCTTTATTATGTTTGACTTTACGGTGTTTCCTTGTTTGTTGACTTTAATTACCTTATGAACTAATACTCTATTACTCCTTCACTCTATATTGTTCTGAACATTGGCTCTTGGCCGACTGAAAGTCGAGGCCACCGAAATTTGACTAATTAACTTTTCTTGGTGCGAGCACTACCCGCGGTTCATTTGAAACCCTTGGAAACTCTGACGCACTAAGACTTTGGGTTCTACTGCTCTTTGTTGATGTTTAGAGTACTATCGAAACTATTCTTCTTGCTTGTTTGTTTATCAATTGATACCTAGTAAGTTCCTTGGCCTCCGCAGTTTCATTCTCTTTCGTTTGTGTTCATATTCTGCATCTTCATTCCCCTGAATTTTTGTAACTCAATATGTTTCTAGGACATCTCTGTTTGCAGCCTTATTAGAATTGAAATTGTTTTGTGACTCTAAACTTCTTTAGCATTTGAACTTGCCTAAAATTCCTAATTCTGAGAGATGTCTATTACATGTGTTTAATTTGAACAATTTTGGTTCTCTTAAGCGTTTAGCCTAGTGTATTGGTACCCGGATGCTTATATCTGCTGCCTGGCATGAGTTTACTTCTCTGCTTTGTTCTAAACTCTTATGATGACTAACTCGTACCCAGAATGTGTTCTAATCTCTATTAAAACATTTATGCCCAACCTGTTATCTTTCTGGAGTTCTACTATGACATGTTCACATGCTATTTGTAACTCTATTGTATTTCTGACTTTCTTGATCATGTGTTCTTCAATGTTGGTTGAGACCTTTAGAGTAAATATCATAACTAGTATTTTCTCCTATAAGGTTTGATGTTTGTCTGTCCTATTGATGTGAAGTCGACATGTTTTGTTTACTATAAGTTTTTCTAGTATGGTAATGGATACTCAACCTGATTAAGCTTCTCTTTGATTATCATTCCCCGAATATGAATCTGCCTGACCACTCATGACTGGGATCCCTAGGTCTTTAAAATCCTTTAGGTTAGTGCCATATTCTGAACTCGTGTGGCATTGTGCATCCTTATATGTTTATCCTATAATCTCAAAGAACCTGATCCCCGTAACTCTCCCTCAATGTGTTTTTCTGCTCAATATGCTATGTCATGTTAAGTGATCGAACCTGTAATGCACTATTGTAATATCAACTTGCCATGATGAAGCTATGCCTTATTGATTCTCTTAGTTTGCATGTTCTTTGTTTAATCAACCCTGCTATGTTTGCTTCTCAAATACAAATGCATTTTTTAACAAATTCTATCACTTAGCCGCTATTAGTAGGTCCAGAATTCTTTAAGTAATTGCTATGTGTATTTGTTTGGTCAAATTGTTAACTCACAATTGCTTGGTAAGTGAGACTCCATCTTGGTTTTAACATGGGTCCAAATATGGACTTGGGCTGTGCAAATGACACACTCCAGTGCTTGAGTAGAGTTCGCATCTGGGACCGCTATTCGTAGAAAAGTGAGCTTGTGGAAGTCCTAGGCAGTACTGGGTTATTTTCATTTTTAGGGCCTGCTCTGGCGCCTACAGTTTCCCCTGTATAATATGTATACTTATGTTCATTAATTAGGTGTGTAATAATTTGTAAACAAACAATTGGGGTGTTAAGTCAAATTGGGGAAACAGGTATATTCTAGTGTTTGCATAAAAGGGTAGAAAATCTGCCTATAAGGTCTATGTGATGTACTTGTTATTGTATCCAACATGTCATATATGCTATTTGGTTTTCATGTATTATACACTAGTAGAAACCATGCCTTTTAAAGAATCACACACTCACGCAACCTGTTTTACTATCGGAAGAATGAGTTTAAGTACTTTAATTGTTCCTATGTCTACTGCTATGCATTATTAGATAGCATGCCTATAGGACTCAAGTGTCAATAACTATTTACTCTATTTGTGAAACTACAGTGTATTTACTAGATAACATGCCTATATGATTATATTAATTTATGCTCTGCTAATCCTCATCTAGATACCATGTCTATAGGGCTTTAATTGATTAACTAATCGACTGTTTCTGTTGTCTTATTACTCTGGTAACCTAGACAACATGCCTATAGGAATAAGTGATAAATGAACCAATTATTAGAACCTAGCTGTAAACACTGCTACTCGCTTATAAAGCATGCCAACAGGATCAAACGAGAGTAATTTTCAGAATTTTTCGATGGCTATCACTGCCCTCTTGCGCAAATCACTTAGAGATCAAGTCTATAGGTTTTATAATCGCGATAAACTGAATAGCAACACTGTCATGAGACTCTCTTAAACTATGTGGTCACCTAGAAACCATGTCCATAGGTTTAAAACAACACCTCGAACTTGAAACGACCTATACACAATATGGAATATGCCCGCGTGCATTTGTTGTCACGACCCTAAACACAACCCTGTCGTGATGGCTCCTATTGATGGTACTAGGCTAGCCGACTATCACAATACTTCAATAATTCATTAATTGATAAGGCAAAAACCTTTTTATAATAGGATTTTTCATAAAAGAAATACGAATTAAACTCAATATAGAAATACTGAACGGAAGCCCCAAACATCGGGGTGTCACTAAGTCATGAGCATCTAATAGAACAGGTCCAACAATAACAAGATTTAACATTGTTTGAAATCCAAAATACAACTCAAGAAAAGAGAGGGAAGAAGAAAAGAAGGGTTGCGAACGCCAGCAGCTGCCTCGCTATATCCAAACTGCTGCGAGGACTATCGGCAACCTCCCCGATCAACTACTCCTGGATCTGTACACGAGGCGTAAGGAGTAACGTGAGTGCACAAACTCAGTAAGTAACAATAATAAATAAGGAACTAAAGAGAGTGACGAGCTACACAGTTTTAGTTCATTTTTAAATAAATTTCATAAAGGAAAATAGTCGTGCTTCCCAAATTTCGATAATTCAAGTCAAATCAGTTTGTTTATGTCAAGTTCAAGTAAAACCAGATAAGAATATTTCAACATTTTTCAAAATGGATATAAGGCAACTATGTGCATCAATAATGTAATTATATACTACCTCTAAGGTAATCACCTCGCAGTCCTCCCAATCACTCCAACCTCACAATCACTCATTCCTCCCAGTCACTCATTCCTCACAATCACTCAGCACTCGACACTCAGCACTTGCACTTAGTAGGTACCTGCGCTCACTGGGGGTGTGCAGACTCCGGAGGGGCTCCTTCAGCCCAAGCTCTATAACAAGCCAATCATGGCATAAATCAATAAAACATGTTGCGGTGTGCAGCCCAATCCCGTAAATATCCTTATAATCAAGCCCTCGGCCTCACTCAGTCATTAATCTCTCCAGTCTCTCGGGCTCTTAGATATCAGGAAAAATCAGCCCAAACAACAATAACATGAGGCATTGAATAGAATAACATAGACTGAGATATGATATGCGAGTAAAAACTTTGGCTGAGTACAAATAACATTTAACAGGCAATTCAACATGTAACGCAGCCCCTACGGGGCCCATCATTGCCAATATATAACCTAAACATGGTTTCTAACATAATTTATAGTCAATTTTCCATAACATAGAGAGCATATAGCTAACAACATGGTGTTCAACTTTACAATTTCTACGGGACGGACCAAGCCACAATACCCTCAGTGCACACCCACACACCCATCATCTAGCATGTGCGTCACCTCCAAAATAATCGCATGACATCAAAATCCGGGGTTTCATACCCTCAGGACCAGATTTAAAACTCTTACTTACCTCAATCCGAGAAAAATCCGACTCCGCAATGCTTTTGCCTCTCGAATAGGCCTCCAAATGTCCTGAATCTAGCGAAAATCAGAACAATACCATTAATATATACTAAAGGAACCAATTCCACAAGAAAAACTACTAAGTTGGACTCAAATCCCAAAATTGGTTCAAACCCGGCTCCCGGGCCCACGTCTCGAAATGCAACAAAAGTCACAAAACCCGAAAGCCCATTCACTCACGAGTCTAACCATACAAAATTTATCAAAATCCAGCATCATTAGGTCCCTCAAACCCCCAAATTACACTCTCCTAAGTCCCAAGACCTAACCCCCAATTTTCACTTCAAAACCCCACTAATTAGATGAGAAATCAACGTGAAAACACCATAGCTAAGGATACATAGGCTCAAGGGACTTACCTAGTGAGAATCCTTCAATCCCCTTCAAATATCATCTCAAAAGCTCCAAAGTCCGAGTTGAAATTGTGGAAATGAGGAAAAATCACGAAGTCCTTTATTTATACATTCTGCCCAGCAAAGCCCCACCTACGGTCCCTTCACCGCATCTGCGGGACCACATCTGCGGACCAAGCTCCGCTTCTGCAGGAATCACTTAAAATCCCTGCGACCGCTTCTGCGCCTCTAGACCGCATCTGCTATCATCGCAGCTGCGGAAACTACCTCGCACCTGCGCTTCCTGCCCAGGTCCTCCATGGCCACATCAGAGGCTTCTCAGTCGCTCCTGCGGGCTCGCGCCTACGGCTCCCACTCCGCAGGTGCGGAAGACACCATAAGCAGCAGCTTCAGCTGCATTTTCCAAGTTCCAAAAATTTTTTTAACCACCCGAAATCACTCCAAGGCCCCCGGGACCTTAACCCAACATACCGACACGTCCCATAACATCATACGAACTTAGTCAAATCTTCGGATCGCTCAAAACAACATCACAACACCCAATTACCCTTGGATTCAAGCCTAAGAACTTCTAAACTTACCACATTCCACAAACGATGCCAAAACCTACCAAACCGCGTCCGAATGACCTCAAATTTTGCACACAAGTCCGGACAGTCACTGCTTGCTCAATATATAGGTTTGCCTCCCCCTTTTTTGAGGATTTCGCTATTTTGAGTAGCTATCCTTCTTCATAGAGTTCTTCTTTCTTGCGTTAGGTCTTTCACCATTTTAATTTTGAAGCCTTCGCTTAAGTTTCCGCTCCCCCTCTCTTGTTTCACAATAGTTATGGCTGCTACGCTAGGATCCGTCAGCAAGGAGGGGAAAGTTCCACCTCTGGTTCCCGCCTGGTCGGTGGTACACCACCGGTGTTTGGTGAGCCAACCTCAAGACATTTTGTCTCGATGGAAGGACCCTTCGTTAGAAAAACCTCCCATTGTTTAGGGCCATTGGGAGTATGCTTCGAAGTTCATTTCACTAATAGGAGAGGGGCACCTCGAGTCAGTGAGGAAAGATTGCGGATGGGGGGAAAAGGTAGTATTGCACGTACCTTCCCCTGAAGAGAGCATCATGGATCATGCAGAGGGTTTTTTGAACGTATATACGTACCCTTTTACGTTGGGCCCCCTTGATAGGGTCGTGCTCGACTTCTGTCAGAAGTATCGGGCTACCCTGGAACAGGTTCACGCCATCATTTGGAGGATAATATTGATAGTGAGATTCTTTGCGGAGGAAGCAGGGCTTGAGTTTACCCTTAGTCATCTTATCAGGCTATACCGCCCTTTCACCACCGAGGCTGGTAACCTTGCGGTGCCGATCTACCAGGCCCTTCGTTGTCGATGATGAAGAATATGTGGACCAGGGATGGATGAGTCGATTCATCCGAGTACGAACTATTGACATTATACCTGTGGAGTTCCTGCCATTTCCTGAGGAATGGATTTTTACACGTAAGTGGTACCCTTGTGTTTTCATTGTTTTGCTTATGGTGGAGGCGGGTTTCGTAAATGCGCTTTTCTTTCCCTTTCTGCAGCAATTCCGTGGATGCCATACGAGGTCCCTGACCTGACGGATTCGGCTTGGAAGCTGGTGACCCACTCGACTTATGATGAGCGCATGTGGAGAGACTTGTCCAAGGGTAGGTGTGGAGGCAAAACACCCGTACGTGTTATGTGATTTGCTTTCTTTTGAAAGGCATTTTTCTTTTTATGCGTACTGACTCTGTCATTGTAGGCATTAGGGAATTTTCGGAGATGAGATCGTGCCCTCCTCGGAGAGGGAGAAGGGTCGTCAGTTTCAGGACCGAGGAATAATAACAAACGAAAAGAACCTTTGCAGGGCGAAGGTGCTCATAGCGAGACAAGTCCAGTCGGAGGCTTAGAGAAGATGTATTAGCTGAGCCTGCAGCAGCCCGAGATTCCTGGCCTTAGAGAAAAGGTCCCTCCTTCGCCGCCGTCTTCTTCTCCCGTCGAAGGTACTTCGAGGATGTCCGAGGCCATGGGCCCGCTACATTGAGCGGCGGGTATCGAGCGACCATGTTCCAATCGGAGTGGTTCTGCCGGGGCCGATTGTGTCCGAGCTAGTAGATGTGCGTTCAACCTTTGACGAGGCTCAGCCGCTTTACTCAGTGGTGAGTTTTGGTCGACTGTATTGGTTTTTTAGTTTTGCAACTTTACCTTCTCATTGAGTTCCTTCTCCACAGGCTTTCGACAAGCTCAAGTCTGACTGCTCCGTTGGTGAGGCCAGTTGCAAAAAGCACGTGGATGGGGAGAAATCCCTCAGGCTTCTTTGCAATAAAAGGGAGATGAGTTGGTATACTTGCGGTATGAGGTGAGTCGAAGTGTGAACTACGAAAGCTATCTCGAGGAACAGGTAATTTTTGTTCCGAGGAGGTGCATGTTTCTTCTTCTATCCTCTGATATTAATGTTTTGATACTTTAGTTGCAGAAAAAGACAGAGGACCTGAAACGCCTTTGGGGCGAAGTTGGTCAAGCCAAGTGTGAGTGTGATGAGCTAAAGGCTCGGGTGGATGCCCAGGTTGCGGCTAAGAAGGATGCTTTGGCCAAGGCTTCTGCCCTCGAGGTGCAGCTCCGGAAACGTTCGCGAGAACAGCTCGGTCCGAACGGACATGATTGCAAGGCTTGAGTCTGAGCTTCTGAAGATGAAGGCCGAAGTTGTGGACGCCCGGGCTGAAGCCGAAGCGATCCGAACTAAGGCTGATAAGGAAGTGGCCGTCTATTTGAAAGACGCTGCCGATGCTCGAGCTTAGCTGAGAGGGGCTCTCGACTGGGAGAGTAGGAGCAAAGAGTATGCTTGGTGCAAATCTCAAAGGGAAACCCTCGAGGAGATCCATGTTAGGGGCTTTGATCTCTCGGAAGAGATAAAGCAGGCAAAGGTGGATGAATATGATGCCAAGTTCCTCTTGCCCGATGCCGAAGATAACGGGGAAGAGGCCGGCGGGCCACAGTCCCCGGGAGGAACGTAGGCTAGGCTTTTTTCTTTTTGATTCTTTGTACAGTGATCTTAGAAAACTTTGTAAGCGAAGCCTTATGTACCTATAAAAAGGAAACCACTCGGTTTCATTTTTCTTCGCGTGTGCATGTCTTTATTTGCTTTGAATTTTGATGCTTTTTCAGTGACTGGCCAGATAAATTGGACTTCGAGGTGAAACCCTTAGGCTTATAATACGGCCTTGAGGCTCGTTGGGCTGGCTCGTAGGCTCTTACACGTTTGCCTTTAGGCATTTTTAACTGTTTTTGGGCTCAATCTTCGAGTCGGGTTTCGACTTTAGTTTATTGGCCCTTAAGTTTTTGAATTTTAAGCTGGCCCTCAAGCTCTTACGCATTGGGTCGGTATGACCTTTTAGTATAAGCTGGCGTTTAAGCTCTTATGTTTTTGTTCTTAGGCATATTCAATTAATTGTTTCGTGCTCAATCTTCGAGTCGGAATTTGACTCGAGCTCATTGAACCTTAAGTTTATGAATTTCAAGCTTGCCCTTAGGCTCTTACGCGTTGGGTCGGTACGACCTTTTAGTATAAGCTGGTGTCTAAGCTCTTACGCGTTGGGTCGGTACGACATCTTATGTAGGCTTTATTTTTCCCTCATTAAAGACTTTTTGAATTTTTGTGTTTGCCCGACTCTTTGACGGTTCGATAAGAACCTTGATTGTGAGCCGTTATGTAGCGATAAATGAGCACCTCGGGAGGTTTCGCTCAGTGGCTGAGTTTTTTGAAGCCTATTGTTTGGAGCTGACATGGTCGAAGCTCTGTTTCTTGTGCCGAGGGTAGCATATTTAACCGGTTCTTTTTGAAGTATTTTCGAAGTAATTGAAGGCCTGTATTTTATAGCGAATGTCGGGCATCCCCGAGTCGCGTTAGTTTGGTCGGAGCCTTATGACCGTACTCATTTGTGTTTGGCCGTAGCCTTTTATTCCCCAAGTGAAGTAGTTTTCGCGTCTATATCTAGGTTATGCCTTTTTAGGGGTCTTACAAGTTCGAATAAATAGCCTTAACTTTAAGATCAGGGTAATGCCTTTTTGTAAGGTCTTATAACTTTTTACATGCCTTACATAAGGTCTTACAGTTTTGGTTACTTGGTACAAGTATAGTTCATGCCTTGCTTGAGGTCTTACAGATTTGGTTACTTGGTACAAGTATAGTTCATGCCTTGCTTAAGGTCTTACAGATTTTGGTATTGCCTTATAAAGATCTTACGAGCTCGAGGTTGCCCACATGGGGTCCTATAGCCTCGGGTTTTCGATAAGTCGATGGGGTGGCAGTCGGCGACAGTCCACGAGATATTGAGAGTTTCTTGGCACTGGAGCTGTTTTGTGTAAACTTGGAGTTGCCTCATTAAGGGCTTACCAGTTCAAAGTTTTCGGCCCGGAGGTCGTGTGACTTTGAGTTTTTGACGTCAGTCCCCGAGTGATCGGGATATTTCTGGCTCTGGAGCCATTTCTTGAAAAAATAGCGAATTTCTTCGAATCGAAAAGCGTTTTGATGGAAAAAATATTTCTTGATTACTTGGCACAAGTATATATGATTTCGCAGTCAAGGGCTCAGTTATTCTATACGGACACGGTTCGTTCGACCGTTTGGCCTGATACATCATTTTCCTATCGAAACCCTTTTTGGCACATCTTGAATTCTCTGAGGAGGTGACCTCCCGGGGGGATGCCCCCCAATATTCGAGGTTGATTGAAGAGAAGCCCTGAATACTTGTAGAGTTTTCCTTAGGTAGCACATAGATGTTGCCTCGTTAAAAACCTTGTCGGTAAAACCCTTTCTGGGATAACCCCCGATCGAAGGAAAAGAGTGCAACGCATGCTTTGAAACCTAAGGTCTTCAAGCTGGAGATCGCTTCGACTATTCCAATCGAATACCTACGCGCAGGTTAGTGTAATATGTAAATGAAAAGGGGGATGATTATACCATATTGCTGATGGCGCTTCGAACCTCGACACGCTTCAACCGTTCATTTTAGGGATGCGGTACGATCATTTGCTCGTTTAATCGGGCATAGCTGAGAATGTATTTCGTGATCTCTACTTCACTATCTGCTTATCCTTTAGCTCCTTCGATGTCGGGGGTGTTGATGCCGGTGCCACATCGTGCACCACGAACATTTCTCTTGATGCATGCTTTTCTCCGTAAATGATTTTTATTTCGTCCTTTGTCAGAAACTTCATCATTTGATGGAGGGTGGATGGTACTGCTCTCATATAGTGTATCCATGGCCTTCCGAGCAAGGCGTCGTACCTCATGTCTCCTTCGATGACATGAAATTTGACATTTTGGGTTGTGCCAGCCACGCTGACCGAAAGGGTGATTTCCCCTTTTGTTGTCTTGCTCACCATGTGGAATCCGTTGAGGACTCGAGAGGCGGGCACGATCTGGTCGAGCAGTCCGAGTTGCTCCACCACCCTCGACCTGATAATGTTGGCCGAGCTACCTGGATCCACAAGTACATGTTTAATTTGAAATGTATTTATAAGAAAAGAAATTACCAATGCGTCATTATGAGGCTGAGACAGAGCCTCGATGTCCTCATCGCTGAATGTGAGAGCGTCCTCAGGTATGTAACCTCGAGTTCGCTTTTCCCTGGTGATGGATATCTTTGTTCTCTTGACCATGGGTTCTTGCTGGACGTCGATGCCTCCACAGATCAAGTGGATGACATGTTGTGGCTTATCTGTTTCATTTTTCTTGGTCATCTCTCTTTCCCGGAACTGATTTTTGGCTCGGTCGCTAAGGAACTATCGGAGATGCCCTTTGCTGAGTAGTCGGGCTGCTTTTTCCCAGAGCTGCCGGCAATCTTCAGTTCTATGACCGTGTGTGCCATGGAATTCGCACACTAAATTATGGTTCCTTTGCGACGGATCTGATTGTACAGGTCTTGGCCATCTGGTGTCTCTGATTTTACCGATGGCAGACACAATGTCCGAAATGTCGACGCTGAAGTTGTATTCAGACAAGCGGGGTGCCTTCGTTGGTCCTGTGTGTCTGTCGATTCCGGCTCTACTTACGAGTCCCCTAGGATTCTGACCTCGATGTAACCTTCGGTCATTTCGGGGTATGTTATGCCTTGGGGCGTTTCTTCTATCTTCAGTGTATGGTTGGTACCTTTCGTTGTTTGGCTTTGGCTCCTTTACTAGAAGCCTACTAGGATATACTGACCCCGAGTGGGCTCCCAGTTGGTCGTCCTCGACCTGATCTTTGATTGGTATCGGTTGTGGACTTCCGACCAGGTCACGGCGGGATATTCAACCAAGTTCTGCTTCTGCTGCTTCGAAGCTACCGAGCTTCGCTCGTTCAATCCTTGAGTGAAAGCCTGTACAGCCCAGTCATCGGAGACCGGTGGTAACTCCATTCGCTCCATTTGAAAGCGAGACACAAACTCCCGCAACATCTCGTTTTCTCTTTTTTTGATTTTGAAGACGTCAGATTTCCTTGTAGCTACCTTGATGGCACTGGCATGTGCTTTTATGAAAGAATCTGCCAGCATGGCAAATGAGTCTATTGAATCGGGGCAAGGTTGTGGTACCACATCATGTCCCCCTTCGAAAGTGTTTCTCCGAACTTTTTTAGTAGGACGGACTCAATTTGTCGTCCTTTAGGTCGTTGCCCTTCACCGCATAGGTGTAAGCGGTGACGTGCTCATTGGGGTCCGAGGTTCCGTTGTACTTCGGGAGATCGGGCATTCTAAACTTCTTCGGGATGGGTTTTGGAGCAGCATTTTATGGGAGTGGCTTTTGTACGAACTTCTTTGAATCTACACCCTTTAGGATCGGGGGTGCGCCCGAAATTTGATCGACCCTAGAATTGTAGGTCTCCATCTTCTTGTCATTGGCTTCTATCTTCTTCTCGCCTGACTCGATCCTCTTTGTGAGGTCCTCGAGCATTTTTATGATGGCGGGGTTGGCTGCTGACCCGTTGTTGCTTGATCTTTCTAGCACTTTCTTGGCTTGAGGAGCCGTTTCTGGTGCCGCTGTGCTTGGAGTTCCTTGGTGGCTTTGTAGTTGAGCAATCGCCAGTTGTTGTGCCTGTAGCATCTCAAAGATGACGTGAAGGCTAGCCCCTTATTCCTCCCGAGCCGGGGGTTTTTGGTCTTCTTGTTGGTCTTCTTGGCATACACTCATGTTGGCGTGGGAGCTTATTTCAACGTGTTGAGTGTTGCGCGAGACCACGTCCACGGGAATTGGTTTTGGTGTATCCTCAGGGTTTCGTGGTGGTACACCAATACCTGGAACAGCTACACCGTTCTCTCCATGGTCCTCAGGACCGTTGTTTTCATGTGCGTTCACTGAGTTAGACATTTTGACCTGAAATCAAAGATTCCTGGACAAGAAAAGTGTGAAAGATAACTTGCGTTATGTAGTAAACCGGCGAGAAAACAACCACTATTATTTTTAGCCCCACGGTGGGCGCCAAACTGTTTACCTTGAAAATGGTAATAACAATAAGATTTGATTTTATGGTTCTAAAAATATGTGATTTATTTTTGTGCTAGTTGTTAGGCAATAGATGCTAAGTGAGAAACTAGAAAATAAGATAAGAGTTTGAAGATAGTATAATAATCAAACCGAATGACTAGAAATCGGGGCCTCGAGCTGGCATATACGGGGACTCGAGGTCGAGTTGGATGCTTAGCTAAGTGTAGTCGATGAAGGACTAACAATTATTGGAGCTTTGATGGCGGCTCTTTCTGATCAATAATGAGCAATAAATGAAGAACAATTAATGAAATGTAATAAATACAAGTAAGATAATGAATGTAGGCAATAGAATCAAATAGAGAGTATGTTTAAGTTAGAGAGCAGAGAATTTTCTTGTTCTTGTATTGAATGTTGTGTGTCATGTAATGGTGTGGATCCCCTTTATAGATGAGGGGGAATCCCAACATAGAATAAATGCATTTATTACAAAGATACGTGGACGGCACAATCATCTAATGCCACGGTACGGGCTCGTACTAGCCTGTCAGCTTCAATCAACTGCCTTGGGAATCCCCTTCTTATCCATGAGTGTCGCCGATATATACTGTCTCGAGGTTGAGTATCGAGAGCCTTCAGGGATTGAACCTCGAGTCTTCCGAAGGCGATCTCGCAAAGTGCTATAATAACCATAAAATCGGACTCCCCGATTTTAGCTGTATATAGGCATATCTTCCCGCCTATGGTTTCCAGGTACCAAGAGGTCTAGTTAAGAGAGTAAAGAAGAGATAGAGACGATGTGATGTCTCGCTTGATGTTCCAGAATAACATGAGTAAATCTATGGAGCAAGCAAGTTGAAGGAAGGTTGCGAGTAGTATAAATAGACATGTATAGGTCGCAAGCTAAGTATGGTAAAGCGACAACATTTTAGGAAGATATGAGTAAGGAAAAGAAAGGGCGAGTGAGATCGTAGCATAAAATGAACGAGTAATGTTTCATGTATGATCTTTCCTACTATCTAATTTAAATGAAAGCATGGTTTCTTGATCATAGTGAGTTGGGTAGAAGGTGTCAAAAAGGCTTGCTCAGTTGGGTTCACTCGATTGAGCGCCGGTCGCGCCTCCCGAGGTTGGGGCGTGACAAACTTGGTATCAGAGCCTAAGGTTTTAAAGTGTCCTAGGATGTCTCGGAGCCGTGTCTAGTAGAGTCCTTCTTATCGGTGTGTAGTCGACCACATCTATAAGTTGGAGGCTACTTTGGCATTTAGGAATAACATCCTTCTTTGATATTCTAGATTGTGCGGCAAATGTGAAACTATTCCTCCTCTAACTAGTGCATTACTTCAATTTTCAGTACATGGCACCTAAAAAGAAAGCCAGGACTGGCCAAGGAGTCAATGCTGCTCCAGAACCAGCATTCGACTATGTAATTGATGATGCGGGTGAGAACCTGAGGGATGAGGACATTCCCCCGACTGCTACACCAGTTCCTACATCTGCTGAGGGTGCTACTATCCCTCCCATTGATATTCCTGTTCCGCCTCCAGCCCCAGCTTCCGGTCTTGGTAATTCTGATGGGGATCTTAGGGGAGCTATTCAGATGTTGACTCAGCTAGTGGACTCTCAGGCCCAGAGGTCAAATGTTACACCCAGTTCATCTAGCCAGCAAGGGGATTCCACCAGTTCCAGGGTGAACAGATTTTTTCAGTTAGACCCTCCAGTGTTTACGGGCGCAAATCCAGAAGAGGACCCCCAGGTTTATTGATGAGATGCACAAGATCCTCAGGGTTATGCATGCAACTGAGGCAGAGGGAGTAGAGTTGGCTGCCTACCGTCTGAAAGGGGTGGCCTATGCGTGGTTTGAGCTCTGGGAAGATTCCCGTGAGGAGGGGAGCCCTCCGACGAGGTGGAGCGAGTTTGCCGATGCCTTTGTAGATCATTTCCTGCCTGCTGAGACACGGGCAGCCCATGCCACAGAGTTTGAAAATCTGAAGTAAGGTAGCAGAAGTGTGTGGGAGTACCATATGGAGTTTGCCCGCCTGTCCAAGTATGCTATCCATATGTTGCCCACAATGGAGGCCAGGTGCGCCGGTTTGTTCAGGGCCTTAATCCATTGACTATTAATGAGGCTTCTACAGCTGCCTTGAATTCTGATATGAATTATGGGAAGATGGTGGCATTTTCTCAAGCCACAGAGAATCGTAAACTGAAGAACAAGATGGAGAGAGAGGGTAACAGAAAGGCCCGGTCTATGGGTAACATGGGTGAGTCTCTAGGTGGGGGAAGATCAGCTTTTCGGGGAGGATCATCAGGGTCGTCCCAGTTCGTTGCGCAGTCTTCAGCCAGCGCACCACCATCAGGGCCCAGCCAGCAGCAGCAGTGGAGTCGTTTCAGGCCCAGTCAGGGCAACAGGGGTTCCCACCAGCGGGGTCGGTCAACATGCAAGCCGAAACAAACAGATGCGCAAGTAGCACGTAAGATGCATCATGATGGTCTTTTTGATTTCGGGTACACCTGTCCTCGACGGACCCAACCCCTGTGTTGAGTCCCCTAAGTCAAATGCATGTGATGCAAACAAGCGTTCCTACTAGGGATCCGGCATGAGGCTATGATATTCTAGGTTTAAAAAACCTGGTGTATTGTTCTAGACCTGGCCTACCCGAGCGGACAGCTCGAGCCGAAGGGGGCAGCGTACCGGGAATACAGAAGCTTCACCGGCTTTGCAACTTGTCCAAACCTCGTTCTAAAATTGGGATATGACTCTAACAGAAAAGAAGTTACACGAAGTGCACACTTCCCAGATGTTTTAGAAGACTCAGAGAGAGGAGGGTTTCGTAGCAATTTATATACAGTCCAAACAATATCAAAGCGGTAAAAGCGGCAATTAGCACATTAGGCTCAAAAATGTAAAAAACAGATAATAAATAAAGCCAAGTGTAACAGCTATTCTAAGCTCGAATTCTTGAACCCTAAACAAAAAGTTTCGGATTTTTGTCCCCAGCAGAGTCGCTAGAGCTGTCACACCTCCTTTTTTACACACCCCGAGAGGGAGTATATAAGGGAGTTTTTCCACTTTAAGTGACATTATTCGAAATGGGATTATTTATTTAATTTTCAGAGTCGCCACTTGGAATATTTTAATTGGTGTCCCAAGTCACCCGTTTATTTTTAAATCCCAAATGGAGGAAATTCGACTTTCCTTTTGAAGTCTGCGAACCAGAAATTCTAAATAAGGAATTCTGTTAACCCGGGAGAAGGTGTTAGGCATTCTCGGGTTCCGTGGTTCTAGCACGGTCGCTTAAACTATTATAATTGGCCTATTATCCGATTTATTACATGTTTAAACCTATTGCATTTATTAACACTTTAAAACCGCTTTTATTTATTTAAAGAATTAATCCAAGGTTATTTAAAACGTGTCGCAAACAACGCTACATGAAATGCACCCGTGATTCACGACGCATTCTATTTAACCTTGTTGCAATTGGAGCCGGGTCACATGAAATGCACAGCCGGATTCATAACATGTTTATTCCATTATTATTATTCAAAATTATGGCAAGGTCACATGAAATGCACACCCGAGTCCCTTTAATCTAATTCGACGTAGTTCAGTTGACGAATAGCAACCCAATATCCATATTGTGACAACATCATATTCAGCTATAACCAATTCGAGTAAACACGAGCAGATAACCGAGCAGGCAAATTCAAAATCACGGAGAATAATTACAGAAACAATGACATCGCATCACCAAACAAATAATTAGCACTAAGCTCTAACAAAACAAATAGAGAATGAAAGAGTTGACCTCAATATAGACGGAAAATTGATCGTTTCACTGTCCCATTAGTGTTCGAATCCCTTATATTCAAAGATGCCAAGTTGGGTTAGTCATCGTCATTCCATTCACGTTCTGATTGTTAAATTTCACAAGCATGCTTCCCTGTGCAGTGTCTCTCAAGACCATCAATTGACTTGAACCAAAAATGTAAAGTTGCTATCTATTACTATCGTGAGGATAACCTCAATTTCCTAAGCCAAAGAAAATGGCTTTCGTAACACCTCAAATCATGAAGAAAGAATCGCACAGAGTTGCAACCCACAAGTTTTCTCCAAGTGCCAAAGCTTTTTCTCTTTTCCTTTTCCAGTCAATCACACCTCCTTCAAGGAGTTGGTCATGTTCTCGCTGCTGCAAGTCTCATTCAAGCCACTCACGTTTTTGCAAATTAAGGAAGAAAAACAATACTAGAAAATTTCCACTTGCTCAAAGTCTGAAAATAGTTAACACTTCAGCTCCTCATCAGACAGTATCCTTCTTTTAATGGTGCCAAATTCCTCAATTATATTAATAAGAAATCAATTACAATAAACTACGACGAACTAATATGGCCGAAAGAAACAACAGTAACAGGATCCCGAACAACAAATGGAGCTTCGACGGTGAACCTTGAACAGATCAAAGACCTCGCCAGAAAAGAACTCAAAATGAGCTTTTGGACTCGTACTGTTTTCAGCTTTTACTTATTTTGTTTTCTTTACTGTTCCCGACTTGTTTTCCATTTTGGACTGAAGGTTGTCGGCTGGTCGAGCTCTGTTCACTGCTTCAGGTTTATCGTGAAGAAGATGGGTTCCTTGGTTTTCTAATACTAAAGAAGATGAAGAACAGGGAGGGGTCCGTTTATGGCTGCTGCGTTCTTCTAGGGTGTTGGTCGTTTTTTGGGTGTGTGTTGTTTTGGGTGTTCAAGGTTTGAAGATGGTGAAGAACAATGGGGAAAGTCATGTATTTGGTTCTCTGAAGAAGAAGCGACGATGGGAAGGGCTCTATTCTAAGAAAACGGCGCTCATCTCCCTAGGTTTTAGGTCTTTAGCTGCTAGCGTCTTTTTTCTTTTTGGGCATTTCGCTGAAGAAACGGCGGATTGGGTATTTTTGGTGTCGGTTTATATTTAGATATTAGGCACTATTATATAGGGGTAGGAATTAGGTTAGGGGTATGGGCCTAGGAATTATGGGCTTGGAAATTATGGGCTAGGTCCAAAAATTAGGCCTAAAAATAGGTTGCTCGAGCTCAAGTGTTATTCTTTCTCTGCGAACGAGACCAATGTACGACCTCATTTATTAATTAGTCCTACTTAAGTAAAACAACTGTTAGAATAAGACTGACCGTTAAAACAAAACTATTTTTTGGTATTTTTCAACATTAAAAATGACTACAACACATTAATGAAACTAATTTTTTTTGTAATTTTCATTTTCTTGTAATAAAATAAAGTAAAAGAGTCAAAATTAATTGAAATAGCGATATTATGCCTAAATTAAATATTTACATGCTAAAAATATGAAAAATCTTGGGGAGGGTCAAAAATCACATGTCTACACCCGGTATGGGCACTTTGAATTTATGGTAATGTCTTCAGGCTAACTAATGCCCCGATAGCTTTCATGGATCTTATGAATCGAGTCTTCAAGCCGTTTCTTGACTCCTTTGTGATGGTATTCATTGACTACATCCTTGTATATTCACGAAATCAAGATGACCACGCCGACCACCTTAGGGCAGTTTTGTAGACTCTTCATCAACACCAATTGTATGCAAAGTTCTCAAAATGTGAATTTTGGCTTGAATCTGTTACATTTCTGGGCATGTCATCTCCGGAGAAGGAATTAAGGTTGACCCTCAAAAGATCGCAGCGGTGAAGGATTGGCCTAGACCTACCACTCCAACAGAGATTCGCAGTTTCTTGGTTTTGGCAGGGTACTACAGGAGGTTCATAGAGGGGTTCTCCACTCTTGCCTCTCCCTTGACCAAGTTGACACAGAAAGTGGTCAAGTTCCAGTGGTCCGATGCTTGTGAAAGGAGTTTCCAGGAATTGAAGTCAAGATTGACTTCGGCGCCAGTGTTGACCCTGTCGGATGGTACATAGGGGTTTGTGGTGTATTATGATGCTTCAAGGATCGGTCTTAGGTGTGTGTTAATGCAACATGGTAAGGTTATAGCTTATGCTTCAAGGCAACTCAAGAATCATGAAAAGAACTACCCAACTCACGACTTAGAACTCGCGGTGGTGGTTTTTGCAATAAAAATCTGGCGTCATTATTTGTATGGAGTCCATGTAGATGTATTCACATACCACAAGAGTCTTCAATACATTTTCAAACAGAAGGAATTGAAGTTGAGGCGAAGAAGATGGCTTGAGTTGCTCAAAGATTATGACATCGACATTCTGTATCATCCGGGGAAAGCTAATGTGGTGGCCGATGCTCTTAGTCAGAAATCTATGGGTAGTTTGGCTCACCTGGAGGCAAGTCAAAGGCCCTTTGCCCTGGAGGTTCACCAGTTGGCTAGTTTGGGAATTCGTCTTGCGTACTCTAGCGAAGGGGGAGTGATTTTGCGGAACAGGGCGGAATCATCGCTTGTGGCGGAGGTCAAGGAAAAGCAATATAACGATCCAGTATTGGTACAGCTGAAGGAATGGATTCATAAGTATAAGACTACGGCTTTTTCTCTTGGCATGGATGAAGGTACAATATGGTACCAAGGGCGAATATGTGTTCCAAACGTGGATGGTCTTCGGGAAAGA
Source organism: Nicotiana attenuata (assembly GCF_001879085.1). NCBI lineage: Eukaryota > Viridiplantae > Streptophyta > Magnoliopsida > Solanales > Solanaceae > Nicotiana > Nicotiana attenuata. The sequence continues at coordinate 69,595,268 of NC_031989.1, read as the reverse complement.
ATCATGGCAGAAGCTCACACTTCTAGATATTACGTGCACCCAGGTTCTACGAAAATTTATCATGACCTCAAAGAAGTTTACTGGTGGAATGACATGAAGAGGGGCGTAGCGGACTTAGTGGCAAAATGTTCAAACTGTCAACAAGTGAGGGCCGAGCATCAAAGGCCCGGTGGGTTAGCTCAGAGAATAGAAATTCCAATATGGAAACGGGAAATGATCAAAATGGATTTTGTGGTGGGTTTACCGTGCACTCCACGTAAGTTCGACTCAATTTGGGTGATCGTGGATCGACTCACGAAATCAGCACACTTCTTACCAGTTAAATCCACCGACACTACGGAATAGTATGCTCAATTGTATATCAAGGAAATAGTCAGGCTTCACGGCACTCCTGTATCCATCTCTGATCGAGGGGCCCAGTTCACAGCTAATTTCTGGAAGAAATTTCAGCAAGGTTTGGGTACGCAGGTAAATCTAGCTTTCCATCCGCAAACTGACGGGCTAGCAGAGCGGACTATTCAGACGCTTGAGGACATGTTGTGTGCTTGTGTGCTTGACTTCAAGGGTAGCTGGGACGATCATTTGCCACTTATAGAATTTGCTTATAACAACAGCTTCCATGCCAGTATTCAGATGGTGCCGTTTGAGGCCTTGTATAGTAGAAGATGTAGGTCACCGATTGGGTGGTTCGAGGTTGGAGAAGCCGAGCTAATAGGACCAGACCTTGTGAATCAAGCTATGGAGAAGGTTAAAATTATAAAAGAGCAGTTGAAAACCGCTTAGAGTCGTCAAAAATCCTATTCAGATGTTTGTCGCAGAGACTTGGAGTTCAAGGAAGAAGATTGGGTGTTCTTGAAGGTATCCCTCATGAAGGGGATCATGCGGTTTGGAAAGAAGGGGAAATTGAGTTTGAGGTATGTCAGTCCATATAGAATCATTCAAAGGATAGGTCGGGTAGCATACAAGCTTGAGTTGCCACCTGAAATGTCATTAGTGCAGCCAGTATTTCATGTGTCTATGTTGAAGAAGGTAGTTGGAGACCCATCCGCTATTGTGCCGGTTGAGACCATAGAGGTTAGTGAAGAATTGTCCTATGAAGAGATCTCGGTTACTATTCTTGATAGACAGGTCCGAAAGTTGAGAAACAAAGAAATTGCATCCGTAAAGGTATTATGGCGAAACCAGCAAGTCGAAGAAGCTACTTGGGAAGCCGAGAATGAAATGAGAAAGAAGTACCCTCATTTGTTTGAATAGCCATGTTATAGTTCTATGAAGTTGTTTCCCCTAAAATTTGTATTATTTGATCAGCTTATTAAAGACATTCATTTCTAGTTATACGTCCTTCATGAGGCCTCAGTTGGCATTGTTTTGCGTTCTGTCATGTTATTTAATCTTTCATATGTTGTTAAGATGTGTTTCAGGGGCTCTCTGGCAGGTAGATAGGCCTAATTACAAGGGAAACTCTAGCGAAACTTTCAAAAACATATGAAAGTTTGGCAAATTGGGGCTGATGGCATATGGTATAACTGAACCTAAGTGAACCTTGGCCCTCATTCGAGGACGAATGACCTTAAGTGGGTGAGGATGTAAAGCCTCGTAAAATTCTTAACCAAAAACTCGAGCTTTCGTGGTGCCGAGTTGGATTCTTGCGTTGCAATAGTAGAAATTCTTCACGGCGAGCTTGCTCGCCGCGGTTCGGACTTTTTGGATTGAACAGTACCCTACAGACCTAGAGGAAAATGTTTCCTAAAAGAACGCGTTTCTGCGGCCCATTATGTGGCCGCACAATAGCTCTGCGGACCGCATAATGGCCACAGACTGAAACAGAAAGTTGGCCAATTTCGAGGCTAGTTATATGGCCTAATTGTGCGATCGCATAATTGCTTTGCGGGCCGCATGTTGATCGCATATCTCGCTTGAATTTTTGCAAAGAGAAGTTCTGCGGTGCATTATGCGACCGCAGAACAGATATACGGACCGCATACCGGTCGCATACTCGGTTAAAAAACTTAACTTCCTGAGGCTCTTTCTGCGATCACTTTGCGAACCGCATAACCATTATGCGGTCGCATATGCGGCCGCAAACCTGTGTCGGCACCCATTTACTTAATTTAAAACCCCACCCCCATTCCGTTAAAACACCCCCTTAGGCCATTTTCAGCATATGTCTCTGATAATTAGAGTTAGAGAGAAGGGTCATAGAGAGGGGAAGGGGGTCTCCATCAATTGTTCATCAAATCTTGGCCTAAATATCTTGGAGATTGACAATCAAGACACCTAGGTCTCCCTTCCAAGACGTAAGATTCTATCACCCAAACTCTCCATTCCATATTGTTGCTAAACTGCACCAGTAGTGAGGTAACTCATGAGGGGTTAGGGTGATTGCCTTGCATGCATGTGATCCTAAGGTATGTGGGGGAGTGCTAAAAAAAAGATAGGAAAGAATAGGAAATGGGTTGGGGAAATCTTCCACTAAAAAAGGGGCCATAGACCCGAAGACTCATCCATAGACAAATATTGGGCTGAATAAACATATCCGATTCGGCGTAAAATATATATTCACATTAGGCCCATCAATGGACCTCTAAACCAGTTCTGAACATCTCAACATAGGTAAATAGCCTTACAAATATCCACCATGACCCTATCTATGACACATACAATCGACCATCAAATCCTGAGCAAATTTTCACAGTCCACAACCAATGGAATAAGGCATCTCTCAAACATAAACTCTCCAATCGGCGACAGTACTATAATCACCATAAATCTCAATCACTCCCACTTAAATGACTGACACGTCACATCTACACAATCATCCCATGGGAGATACTCCCACAACCTTCCACACCAAGTAACAAATATTTGTACATCTGTGGCTACTATTCATGCTATTTTAGTAGTGCTAATCAAGAATCTGCAAATCAATACAAAACGCTTCTTCCACTGAGCACACCATTCTAATGCGACACTAAAGTAGCGCCAGTATACTCTGAACATCTTAAATCTCCCCCGCTCCTTCGAGCTCGTGGCATCCTTATCAAATCTAAACCACAACCTTGATCCTTCAATCCCAATTCTACACAGCTCATTGCACATATCATGTTGTTACGCGAGAGTACAAGAAATTTATCATAGATCCTGAATCGCCAGTAGAATTAACACTCCATAGGCTAGGAACCATTCACCTAACTTATTTCAAGAGAAAAATTGCAACACAGAACCAACTTCCCATAACCATAGAAGACACAAAGCTCAAGCCATGGTCAAAACCGTCATAACTTTTCGGGACCTATCTACACCTAACCGAACTTTTAAAATTGAGTCTTCTAAATCATCCGAGCACATAAACTACCAGTACAGCCACGAAACATCTATCTAGCCTTATCATGCCGAAAGAACCGATCATTTTCCTTACCATGCTGATCCAAGCCACTGCTAAACTGACCCTACTTCTTTATTTTTACTCTTGACTTGGTTGTGTTATCAGACCTATATAGGATAGGGTGATATGTGATCGCCACCGGGTATGTTCATGGTGAGATTATACTGTGATTTGATAGCTTTTGGAATAACTCTAGTCACGTTCGAGGACGAACGCATGTTTAAGTGGGGGAGGATGTAACGACACGACCGGTCGTTTTGAGCATTTGCACTTTGCTCGGTTGTTTGAGGGCATGAGTAGCTCTGTATGATGTATCATCACTTATGTGGATCATCGATTTTCAGGTAAATCGGAAATGATTAGGAAGAATGATTCTCAACTAGAAGCTTTAAATTTGAAAGGATTGACCAAGTTTGACTTTTTTGTATTTTACCTCAGATTGGATGTTTTATGGTTCCGTTAGCTCTGTTGGGTGATTTTGGACTTAGGAGCGCGTCCGGATTGTGATTTGGAGTTCCGTAGTAGAATTCGGCCTAAATGGCGAAAGTTAGAATTTTGGAAAGTTTGACCGTGAGTGGACTTTTTTATATTGGGGTCGGATTCTAATTCCGTAAGTTGGAAGAGGTCCGTAATGTCAAATGTGACTTGTGTACAAAATTTGAGGTCAATCGGACGTGATTTCATAGGTTTCGACATCGTTTGTGGAAGTTTCAAGTTTCAAGTTCATCGATTTTGAATTGAGGTGCAATTCATCGTTTTGATGTTGTTACGTGTGTTTTGAGGCCTAGAGTAGGTTCGGATTATGTTATGGAACTTAACTGTATGTTTGGACGTGGTCCCGAAGGGCTCGGGCGTGTTTCGAACGAGGCTCGGATCATTGTTTTTTATGTTTTCATTGCTGAGGAGATGCTGGTTCTGGTGTTCCGCACCTGCGACTGGTATTGCATAGGTACGATGGCCGCAAAAGCAAGCCAGCATCTCAGAAGCAGTATTTCTGTAAGGGCCCGTGAAAATTTTTGCTCAAAAATCCAAAATCTCGTAGTGCCAAGTTAGGAATATGTGTTAGAAATTTTGTTCGGACCTTTTGGATTGATTTGTGCATTAAAAATTAAGGAATAATGTTTTTCCAGAAAAATGCATTTTTGCGGTCCATTATGCGGTCGCATAATAGCTATGCTGACCGCATAGTCGTCGCATGGTCAGACAGTGTGCTGGTTAGCTTTGAAGCCAACTATGCGGCCAATTATGCGATCGCATAATCAATATGCGGGCCGCATAGTCATCGCATAATCTCCTTGGAATTTTGCGAGGGGCAGTTCTGCGGTGCATTATGCGACCGCAGAACAGGTATGCGAACCGCATTCTTGTTGCATACCCGCGCAGTTTGTTCAGGTTTTGGGGGCCATTTTTGCGGTCCCTTTTGCGGGCCGCATGTCCATTATGCAATCGCATATGCAATCGCAGATTGTGTCGGGGCTCCTATTTTCTAACTTTTAAAACCCGACCACATCCCATTAAAAATACCCCATTAGACCCTTTTATGCTATTTTCTAATGCATTTAGAGTGAGAGCAAGGGTTCTAGAGAGAGAGAGTGATCCCCACCAAGCTTCTACTCAATTCTTGCCCCAAATCCTCGAAGATTGTCAAGTGAAATTACTAGGTCTTCATCCTAAGAGGTAGGAACTTGTGGCCTAATCTATGATTTCGAAATTTCTATTAAAATAAGTGATTAACAAGTGGGTTCATGGGTATAAGGGTTGATTATCTTGCATGCATGAATGACAATAGTGTATGGGGAGGTTGTGAGTTAAAAAGATAGCATTTGGGGTGTAAGATGATAAAAATCTCTCACAAAAGGGTACTAAAATCACAATGCACACTTAGTGCTTGGTAAGTGTAAGGCCCCGGAAAATTTCACTAAGTAACCTAGGATCCCGTGGTGCCACGTAGGCTTATTATAATATTTTTTTATATGCTATTAACATGGTGTACATCAATTGGATTTGGTAAATATGTGTATAAGTCTTATTTTAAGTAATTTGGGGTCCAAGGGAAGGCCTAAGTCTAAGAAAAATTGGAAAAGTTCATAATAGGCTAAAATTCCAAATGAGCTTGCACTAGTCCATAATTTGAACGATCATATCTAAATATGTATAATGTTTTATGTGATGAATAACCTATCATATGAAAGGTCTTCGAGTCTAGTTTTCAACGCTTCAAACCGTTCGTCATTTGGACATTCGTACGCAAAGTTATGATCAAGTTACCAAAGGCTAGAATATGCGATCCTGTGTCAAATTTGCGACCGCAAAACCTATCGCATTTCTGACTTTGCGGTCGCATTTCTGTCGCAGACTGGGCCAGTGTAGCCCAGTTTTGGGCGCCGATTTTGCGGTGCATTATGCGGCCAGCATTCTCGTTTTGCGGTCCGTTCTGCTATAGCAGACCCGACATCGGAGGGTTAATTTTCTAATTTTTATAACCCGACCCCATTTCAATATATAGGCTTTGGGGTCCATTTTGGGGTCATTTCTAACTGATTTTAGAGAGAGATGAGAGCATATAGAGAGAGAAGGAGTGGTCTAGCTTCATAATCATCCAAACCTTGCGTCAACCTTCAAGAATCAAAGAGCCCATTCATAAGTTCTTCATCCAAGAGGTAAGATTCTATACATTAGGCTTTAATTTCGAGTTTGGGGTATGAGATGGGGTATTGAGGCATGATTCTTGGGTGTAATACTATTATGTATATATGCATGTACAAATTAGGTTTGTGGGAAGATTGTTTAACATAAATAAGTAAAGATTTGGTTGGGGAATGAAGGAAAAACCTTGAAAAAGAGATTTGAAACTAAGATGCTCAACTAGTATCTGTAAAATGCTCAAATGAACTGAAACCATGAATACTTTTCTAATTTGTGTTCAATTTTGTTATGTCTCATATTAGATTGGAATTGCTATAATTTCCGGAACGTTGTAGTAAATTAAGGAAAGCTTAAACGAGGTATGTATGGCTAACTTTGACCTTTGTAAAATCACCTTGTTTGGTGTTTGAGTGCTTGGTATGTGATTTCTACGTGGATTGTCTGTGAAATTCTTGTGATTGGTACGGTTGAGTGTTTGTGGTTATGTCTTTCGATAAGATGGTGTAAGTAATTGGCAAGGAACCAGGTATGTGATTGTGAATCTGCTATGTGGTAAGAATTGTGAAACAAATGATGGAAGGAAATAGTAATTGATGCAATCGGAACAGCTGTGGTACTAACATGTATGGCTTGTCGTGGAAAATTATCGTTGTACATAAAATGCATATGAGTTGTTGAGTATGATGGAAATGGTATTGATGGTTATGGAAATTCTTTGTGAATTGTTGTTGTTATTCCTTGAGAATTGTTGTTGTAGTTCTTGAGAATTGTTGCTGTTGTTCTTTGTGAATTGTTATTGTTATTCCTTGAGAATTGTTGTTGTAGTTCTTGAGAATTGTTGTTGTTGTTCTTTGTGAATTGTTGTTGTTGTGTTGTTTGTGAATTGTGATTGTTCGGTGGGATCGGGTTGCGCGCCGGAACACGAAGTAATAAGGTGTGGGTTGTGGTGATAAGGGTGGCCGAGGTAATAAGGGTGGCCGAGGTAATAAGGGTAGAAAGTGATCGAAATCACTATTGAAATGAAAATATGAGAAAGTTGTGAAATCATTGATGTGAAAATGTTGAAGGGGAAATGGAGAGATTGTAAACTTGTTTGGCTTGATTGTTTCCTTTCATGTGTATTTGATTGTTGATTCCATTACTACTTGTTACTTGTGTATGGTTTGAGTTTTCTTAGGGCAAAGTTTGTTCATACATACCAGTACAATTCAAAAGTACTGACGTCCCTTTTGCCGGGGGCGCTACATTCGTGTTATGATTGTAGGTGGATCCATAGCAGGTACTCCAGTCCACCGACCGTAGCTCCCCTTCACTTTCCGTCAGCTGTATTGGTGAGCCCCTTTCCTTTCGGGGCGCTTTTATTCCGGAGTCATGTTTTGGGTATTTATGTAAGGTATAGCCGGAGCCTTGCTACCGGCAAGTATTGTATTATCCTTTGTATCCTTAGAGGCTCCGTAGACAGTAAATGTGGGTTACGAACTTATGTAAATATGTATTTTGTATGTTGGGCGATGTAAGTTGTAAACCTAATTAAGTAACCATGTATGTTTTGTAAAAAGGTGTTTTAATTATAAATGGCTAATTCCTTGACTAATGAGCAATGAAAATACGGGGTAACACGTGGGATAGGAAAGGCACCCAGGTCCGCTTGACTGGGGTTACCCGGTCGAGTGCCGGTCATGTCCCTCGGTTTTGGAGCGTGACAGTAAGATATTCAAATGAGCTAGAATCTTAATCATGTCCCTAATTCTTGGTTCAATTTGTAATCCTCATGAAATAGATCGAAGTGGCTAGGAAATTCCGGAATTATTGTAAGGATTTAAGGAGAGCTCTGTTGAGGTATGTATGGCTAAAACCCCCTCTTCTTAGAAATTGAGCTTCCATGGTGTCCGTGCAAATGTTGTAAGTCCGAAATTTGATTGATGTAGTACTTGTTATATCAAACAAATTGGTGTTGTGAGAATATATGTGGAAGGTGTGTCTCCATGTGTTTAGTGTGCTATTCTTTGTAAAATTGTGGATGTGTGAAGAACATGAACTATATGCTAAAATGCCTAAATTGCAAGTCAAGGTTACATTGTAATTGTTATGCCGAACTGGGTGAATTCCTCTTTATGCTTACAACTTGAATTGCTCTTGTATGTGCCTATGATCTTAAATGGCAAGGTTAATGTTGAAAATGGGAATAATGTGAAACGTGAGTTATGGAATGTGACCTAGTGCCAAGTATCGATGTGGTAATTGTGGCCCCAAGTGTCGATGAACTAATGTATGTGAAACCAAAAATTAAATGAGATGATTAATGGAAAAAGGGGTAACGTCTTGGTAAGACGGCCTAGCCGATCGGGCCGTAATCGGACGCCATGCTACACACATGGTGGTATTGTGCTGATGATTGAGACCGGAAAGTGAGAATGAGATAGTGATTGAGGTATATGTCTCAAATGAGGCAGCTTAGCCGATCGGGCCGTGATCGGACTCCGCGCAAGAAAGCGGTGGTATTGTGAATGATGATGCAATAATATGGAATGCCCCAACCTAAAGTTACGAAAATTATCTGAAAGCTATGTGGACCTTTTATTTGATAACGTGGTGATTGTTGAAGCTTTGTAGTCCTCATGATTTCTTTACTCTTGTATGGTTGTTCTTTCTAACAAGATGGTGTTTAGTTATACATACTAGTACTATTCCATGGTACTAACGTCCCTTTTGTCGAGGGTGCTACATTTTTGAATGAATGTAGGTGGTTCTATAGCGGACAGTGACGACCGCAGCTAGCGGAGTATCCTCCTCTCAGAAGTCTTGGTGAACCCCTTTCCTTCAGGGGTTATGTTGTACACTTTTGATTATAAAATTTCCACTTTTGAGGTATAGCTGGGCCTTGTTGCCGGCATTAGCATAACTGTCTTTTGTATCCTTAGAGGCTCCGTAGACGTTTTGTGTGGGTTATGTTCGGGTATTGGATGGGTCGCTAGACTATGTTGTAATTCTAAACTTTTGTTTCCCCTAAACTGTAACTGCATGATGTTTTGGGAATATAACTATGGTTTGAGGATTGTAGCATAAAATGAACGAGTAATGTTTCATGTACGATCTTTCCTACTATCTAATTTAAATGAAAGCATGGTTTCTTGATCATAGTGAGTTAGGTAGAAGGTGTCAAAAAGGCTTGCTCAGTTGGGTTCACTCGATTGAGCGCCGGTCGCGCCTCCCGAGGTTGGTGCGTGACAATTTCGCTGAGGGGGTAGAAGTCTGCAAATGTGGAGGTAATTACGCAGAAGCGCGACCACCATCGTCTCGCAAATGCGAGTCGTTTCCTACCAAAGCGAGAGTCACAGATGCGACCTATTGTCCGTAAATGCAAAAATTGCCAGGCAAAAGCTATAAATTGAGGTTTTGGTTCTTTTTCCATATTTTGAGGTGTGGGACTCGGATTGAGGCGATTTTTGAAGCACATTTCATCACAAGGATTGGGGTAAGTGTTCTCCACTCAGTTTTGATTACATTTCTAGAATCTATCTTCATTTTTGGCAATTCGTTGGTGAATTCTAAATAGAAATTGGGGGTTTTGTCCTAAAGTTTCATAATATGAATTTTTGAGTTTTGGTCACTGATTTGGGGTCGGATTTGAGTGAAACTAGTATGGTTGGACTCGTAATTGAATGGGTTGTCGGATTTTGTGAGTTTTGTCGGGTACTGAGGTGCGGTCCCAAGTGTGACTGTTGGCTGGATTTGGGATTTGATGTAGGATTAGATCTTTATTATCTGTAATTGTTTCCTTGGGCTTTATCTGATGTATTTGAGTTTCTTTTGGCTAGTTGTGAGCCGTTCGGAGGTCGCTATGCACGTGATGGCATTTTCGGAGCATGGCTTGGCTTGCCCGGTGTTGGAATTTGACTTGTTCAAGATAAGTAACTCTTCTAAACTTAGTGTTGAGGGTATGAAACCCCGAGTTACGTGTTTTTTGATTGGTATTAAGGTAACGCACATGCTAAGTGACGGGCATGTGGGCGTGCACCCTGTGAATTGTGACTCTATTGTTCCATGGCACTGTTTAATGGTCCTATTTTGTTGATATATGTGCTTTCATCATGTGATTAAGTAACTGAGCTGTCAAATCATGTTAGATATACTCTCTAGGCTTTATGATGATATTGTTAGGACCCATAGAGGTCGTTTCTTGCTGTCATCTCACTGACTTCATCGATATTTCGTACTCAGTCATATACATGCATTCATATCATATCTCAGTCTCAGTAATTGTTTATTGATACATCATATCATTGTTGTCGGGCTAGTTTGGTGACATTGTGAGCCCATGAGTGAGACTAGTGAGATTGATGACTGAGTGAGGTCGAGGGCCTGATTGTGAGATATTGATACTATGGCACGTGAGTTGTCCGTGCAACACGTGAATTGTCTGTGCAAATTTTGGTCTTGATACTATGGCACGTGACTTATCCGTGTAGCACGTGACTTATCCGTGCTGATTCTGCTCTTGATACTATGGCACATGAGTAATCCGTGCAGCATTGGAGTTATCCGCGCGGATTATAGCGTTTGGGCTGTAGGAGCCCCTCCGGAATCTGCACACCCCTAGTGAGCGTGGTCGACTATGTATATGTTTATGGATCGGGTTGCAAGCCGTAACGGGTACTATACAGTGCTGAGTGATTAAGTGTGCTGAGTATTGAGCACGGTAAGAGATAATGCGAGACAGTGAGGTTGAGCACCCTGAGAGTGTGAGTACATGAGTTCATCATTGGGAGGCATTGCATTTGACATATGTACTTGAGATACATGCATAGAGATGCATTTTCCATTTGCTGCCCAGTTTTGGTAACATTCATGATTTTTACCTCTATCTTGACATGTAGGTATAGAGATGTACTTTCCTCATGCTATCTAAACATGAAACATTTACCTGATTGAAAGTCTTGGGAAAAACTTACAATTTTCAAACTTACTCATATTTTTGACGATTTTGGTAAAGGATTTGGATTTTCACTAATATACTTGAAAAGCGAAACTGTTTCGGAAAAACTCTGAAAAAGGCTGAGCATTTTATCTCTGAGCTACTTCTTTATTTACTTGCCTTACACTGTTATGGACTGCTATTGGTTATTGGTGTTGGACCCGACCTTGTTCCAGCTTGTCACTACTTTCAACCTAAGGTTAGGTTTTTTACTTATTGAGTACATGGGGTCGGTTGTACTCATACTACACTTCCTGCACATTGCGTGCAGATTTCGGATGCCTATATTGTTGTGCATGGCGGGTGCTGGATTTGAAGGTGTACCTGCGTCTCGGTTGTAGCTGCCTCTTGTTCATGGTAGCCCTAGCTTTATAAAACTCTGTTTATTTACTTTTCAAGCAAAAGATGTATTTTCTTCATATCAGCTTTTTAAAGTCTATTCTTAGAAGCTCATGAATTGTACTACCAGTTCTTGTGAATTGTATAAGATTCAGATAACTCTTTTGTTTCATTGTTTTATTAATAATATTGCAATTTGATAGTTATTAGTTGGCTTAACTAGCGGGTTGGGTTAGGTGCCATTACGACAGGTGGATTTTGGGTGGTGACAGTTTTGTATCAAAGCTCTAGGTTCATAGGTTCTATAAGTCATGAGCAAGTTCTCTTAGAGTCTTGCGGATCGATATGATGACGTCCATACCTTCGAGAGGCTATAGGGCATTTAGGATATACTCATCTTTCTTTCCTTATCGTGCGGAATTGATCAGCTTAAAGCGTAATCCTTTGAATTCCTTCCACGCATTTGTATGCACACATGAGCTCTCGGTATCAGTTGTGCATCAATGGCTTGTGATTCCATGGATGAGGTGCAATATATGATTTCAGTATGCTGATGAAGGACCAGTCTGGAAGACTTGAGGCCGGGTTTCGACTGTAGCTTGAGCATAGAGATGTTGATTGTGTGAGCACGTGCTTTTAGATTTATATGTCCGGTAGTGTCCCTATTAGTGGAATTTATGGCTAGATGGCTACGTGATGAGTATGATGTGACTGCGAGATTTGTTCATATGATTGAAATATGACGAGAAGGGTTTGCTTGAGGTGTAGAAAGAACTATTTGATGCTTGATTTCCATCTTGATTTGACGTGTAGTCTCAAGTTATGGGTGTGTTGAAGGATCCTTTTCATGTTGTTTAGTTAAGGAGTAAAGTAGATTTTCATGTCATGATATGAGTTCAGGCTTAGGAAAATTAAGTGATTGCATAATAGTTATGACTGTGGAAGGGTATAAAGAGATGTTAGTTTGAGGCAAAGCGGGTGGGGTTATCTCCTGCGGGGTGTCCTGAGGTTTGTGTGATCCTTATGTTGTTTTATGGCGAGTTCTCTTTTACTAGTGAATTATATGTGTTGCAATTTGAGTTTGGATCATTTATGAGAGTTGGCTTGACTGTTACAAAGGTGAATGCGAGATTTGCAGATGATTTGAGATATTAGATGGTTGGTGTTACATGAGCTCATGAATGATTTGGATAAATTTCAGTGCGGGATTTTGGGCAGCAACAGATTATGGGTATTATAAGTTATCAAATGCTTTATTCCTTGGCTTTGATCCAAGTGGGGGAGTTTGCTATCGACGGGTTGATTGCGCTGTTATGTGTTGTATTAGTTTCAGTTTGAGGTATACTGGCGAGTCAGTTAGGGCTTACAGAGGTTGAGATCGAGGATGACTCGAGTAAGGGGAATTTCTGGATACGAGTTGTATTACACTCTATGAGTATATATAAATCATGGAATGATTGAGTGGTTATTCGTGAAGGATGTAGTGTTCATGGAGTAGGAATTTGCCTGATTGCTTAGAGTTGTGAGTATTTCTTAGGGTGTTGGGGTGCAAATGGGGCACAGGTCATTCGGTCCGTTTGGGTGGTGCTATTGAGATTCGAGTAGAGTAGATGACCCTCGAGAATGGTTCTAATGAATTTAAGGTTTATATGTGGCAATTGAGGATTTTACGAATTTGTATATGGCTAGACATTGAGATTTTCATTGGAGGGTGTCGAGACTCGCGGTATTTATATGTCATTATAGATTCTCCATTTCAGTATTAGGAAGAGGAAAGAAGCGGCTTTAGATTCGCAGAAGGTCTCTTCAGAGTGTGTATCTCAATTGTGGTACTTTTGGGTGCTTAAGATAGCATTCAGCGGCTTATGAGCCTTAGGGCGGTGTGGTTCTATACTAGAGTTTGTAGGGTGAGTTTTGGTTAAGGATCCTGGTTTTCTAACAAGGAGAAGTATAAATTTGAAGGCAATTCAGAAGGAACAACAACAACAACAAAAACCTAGTAAAATCCCACTAGTGAGGTCTGGGGAGGGTAGTGTGTACGCAGACCTTACCCCTACCCCGAAGAAGTAGAGAGGCTGTTTCCGGAAGACTCTCGACTCAAGAAAACGAAAAGACAAAAATGAGACAATATTAGTATCACCACAGAAATCGTAGGAAAAATAGGAACAATATAAAATCTAGAAGAAAGATGCAAAGCAAAAGCGAAAGCTAATCAAAAGGTCCTGCATTGAAAAGTGAACTAGTAAGACACAACATTGCCACTAACTATCTTAGACAACAAAATCTACCGGACTAGTCTTACAAAGGTGCGAGGTAAGGCAAGACTCGACTACCTCCTCACCTACAACCCTACTACTCGACCTCCACATCTTTCTATCAAGTGTCATTTCCTTGGAAATCCAAAGCCTCGCCATATCCTGCCTGATCACCTCACCCCAATATTTCTTAGGTCAACCTCTACTTCTTCTCGTGCCCTCCACAACCATCCGTTCACACCTCCTTACCGGAGTATCTGGGTTTCTCCTCTTAACATGCCCGAACCATCTTAGCCTCGATTCCTGCATCTTGGCATCAATGGGAGCTATGTGCACCTTCTCCCGAATAATATCATTCCTAATCTTATGCATCCTAGTATGCCCACACATCCACCTCAACATACTCATTTATGCTTGGTAGTAGGTTGGATTAGCACCGTAATGGATATGATCAGTTCTTTGTGTACTTATGAGGTAGTGAGTTTCTACAGGTGTTTTGTGGCGGTACTCTTAGGTTTTGGCCACCTGTGTGGCTTAGTTGAGTTAGAGAGATTCAGTTCTGATGGTTTGGTTATGTGCAAATGGGTTTCGTAGAGTTCTCGATGGTTTCTACCACGGTTTGAGATGTATATTTCCTCCTGGTATGTGGAACATGTTGCATATTGTGATTTTCTCCTGGATGGGATCAAATGGAGGATTCTTAACTAATTGAGTATGTAGCTTTCTTACGACTCAGAGTTGATTTTGAGATTTTTGTATTTTTCATATGATGGCATAATAGGTGTGGTGTGTTGTGTAGGATTGAGATTTTCATGTGCAAGGTCACGATTCGGTTTTGAAAGGAAGGTCCTGAATTCTTAGGCAACATAAACGGTTTCAGATGATTAGATGAATGATATTACTTCATTGGTATTGTGGCACTCTCCTGGTTGATTGACTGCTGATTTTCAGATATTGCTATGTGGCACGGAAGAATTAGAGAAGTATTCCTCGTGGAATGATCATGTATGAGAGATGTGTTAGACATTCAGGCGGTAGATTTGGGATCAGATATGGTGATTACTGTGTTCTATGGATTCAGAGACTGGGAGTTCTTAGGAGCAGATTGTTAAATGGTTGTGGACTGTGAAGTGTGGCCGAAGCTAGCCAGATGATAGTAGGTGTTATGATTCAGTCATTGTGGACTTTCGGAGGATTATTTAGCTATTTGTGGGTGACAAGAGTTGATTTAGGGGTCTATTGTTAGGCCCAATTAGGATGTGTATTCTGCACCGAGTAGGATTAGTTGGCTCCATACTGCTATTGCTGAGGGATGTGCCATTCGGTTGTTGTTGAGCTTATTCGTGTTCTGAAATGATCTGTGAGTTACTCTTCTATGCTACGAGGAGTTGTGATTCATTAGTTATATGCATATATGGTGCGTTTCTATTGGGGCCTTATAGCGGAATTTGAGCGAGATAAGTATTTGGGTTTTACATGATTGATTGCGCCTTGGTTATGTTCTTTCGGGCTAGTGTGGCATTGCGTTGTTTACTTCTCCGTTGTTATGGTAGTGCACTTTGGGAACTTAATGTTGAATCACGCATGGTTGTTGATTTTGAGCAAGGTTAGTTGAGGCATATGCCACGGACCAGTGGCTGGATGGGGTCACACATTGTAACGGAGTTTTATTGGGGTATGATCCTTTGTGATAGACTCATGTGTTCTGGTTCTGCGGTGTGTGATGGGTTCTTAGCATTGTGTTGTGGTAGTAATTGTTAAGCTTGCGGGACAGTTCTCTCATCTGAGTCATTTTCATGATTGAGTACATTTGGAATGTTGCTAATTGGTGCACGGATTGCACGAGTTGCGGCTTAAGATTATATTGAGGTGTCATGTCACTAGAGTGGTCGTGTTGGATGAGATGAGGTCATTGGACCTAGAATGGATACTATCGGAATTGATTAAAGCATGTTGGAAGGATAATATCGAAAGCCGGCTTAGAAAATTTTCTAAAGTTCTTGTCGAAGGAGACCGAGATTCCACAATTGGTTAATCTGATGAATGGTTATGAGTTTCTGCGTGTTTCTTTAATCATTGGTAGTATATAAAGGTGTTATAATGAGGCTTTATTCGATAAGAGGTTACCACCAGCATTGGGTTATTTTGAGCAGCTATTATGATTGAAAATTATCGCTATGAGTATTCGAGTTTTGAGATATATCATGTGATTACATCTTGGGTTACGGATAGGGGTGGGTATAGCTTGTTCAGACTTATACAGTGTTTGATTTTGATCTTATAGAAAATTCCGGATGTTGTAAATTGGATTCTAAGACTTATGGGCTAGGTTGGAATAAAAAATTTCAGTCATGTTGTGTTATCAGACCTATGTGGGATAGGGTGACATGGCATCTGATCGCGGCCTACTCCGCACTACTAATTAAGTAGCGAGAGAGGGTCGGAGTAGCTTTTACCCGATTTAGGGTCGGGATCGATATCCACAGAGAGCTAGAATTTGGAATCGAGTATCTATCTAGTGTAGAGTTGCGTATTTGTTCCAAATTACGCTTCTAAACATTTTTGGGGTTTTGTTTTACTTCTACTATTTATCAAACTACAAATGTTAAATGCAAGTAGATTAAGCTAAGAGTTATAATGCTACGGATTGTTCAAATGGTTTAAAAGGCACTAGGGTAGTGACTTCCGCCTAGGTGGTCAATTGATGGGTACTTGAATCTAAGGCACGTTTGACATATTTGAGGAGTATGATATAACCGTTGCACGACTTTACCCACTCCACACCTCTCGGTGGTTTGAGTGATTTTGCCCGAATTGACTTTCTCAAGACCAATTGGGTATGCAAATTTGCACAAGCAACTAGGGTTCAAGTCGGGTATTATGATCTCTCGGTTTAACCCTTTAATTGGGGCTATCAATTCTATTGAGTACGCCCCAATTCCTTGTTGGACTAATTCTAGAGACTTAGGCTCTCTTTCTCAGGAAGAGCAAAGTCAACTAAACACAAACTAGTGTTTGCAACCACTAATTTAACAATTAAACATGGGATTAGCCCAAATATCAAACACCCATAGTCAATCAAGCCCTAAAATACAAGACCCATCAATTACCCACACTAGGGTTGAGCCACAACCCTAGCTTATGGGTCTAGCTACTCATAATTAAAGAAGAAAAACAAGAAATAGATGAAGAACAATTCCTATTAATTAATTACTAAGATAAAATGGAAGATTCAATGTTGAAATGAAGATGAAATTGCCCAAAATATCTAAGAAAACCGAAGTCACGAGCGCAGCTACCAGCTAAATCTATCTCCCCTCACCTAAAAATGGAAAAGAAGCTATTTATACTAAGCTGACAATTCTGGACAAAATTGCCCCTGCGGGGTCAGTGCGGACCGCACAAAATGGATTGCGGTCCGCACTAGGGATTTGGACTTGACAAAACTGCTCTCTGAACATGGGCATTGCGGACTGCAGATAATGGACTGCGGCCGCGGAGGCTTCTAGTGCGGTCCGCATTAAATGGACCGCGGACTGCATTGGCTTGACACTAGGAAATTGTAACTCTCTGATTCTCCTTACTGCAGACCGCAGAGAATGGACTGTGGCCGCGTTGATCTCAGTGCGGACCGCACAAAATGGTAGTGCGGCCGCACTGCCTCTTTGCTTGTAAATCATGCTCTCTGAATCTCCCAGTGCGGACCACACAGAATGTAGTGCGGCCGCACTGGCCTTGTTTCGCCTGAGCTTTGTCTTGTCTTGGTACTTGTGCAAGTTTCACTCCTTTTGAGCTGATCTTTGACATCTTGTCACTTTGTTGATCAAACCTGCAATCAAGCACAACTTTTGAGCCCTTTTTGGGACTATTTTGTACGAATTTCCAATCAAAACATAAGCAAGAAGGAATATAAAATGTATCAAAATCCCTAGTTATCAACTCCCCCAAACTTAAGCTTTTGCTTGTCCTCAAGCAAACTAAATAAGACCCACCCCTTAAGAGAATATCCAAGAAAATCTCAGCAGTCCTAAAGTAACCTCAACTAGCCTCAATTGGGACTAACAATTGCCCTCAATACAAATGAATCATTAACAACTTTTACTCTTTGAAACACCATGGATTAAGTGCGACACAAGAGCATCAAGAGTAGACTCAACACATCAAAGAACTCTTTTCTATTACTTCGGTCATTGTGGAACCCAAACTCACACATCCTCAACTCTCCCTAAGCAAACCTCACCTTTAGAATAGTGGCACTCAGAGCGAGGTCAATGGAAGTTCACTCATCTCTCTCAAGAAAAAATCACAAGTCTGGCTCTAGGTACCATATGCTTGCCCCTTATGTGAGTATCCACTAATGTAAGCTTCATTCAACTCAAGATCATATAGGACTTTTGTGGAGACATTGTGAAGGCTTTTGGTTCAGGGTAGGGAATGTTTTGGTCTAAGTAGGTTCCATCTTCCTTTAAGAACTTCTTTTGATTCGTTTGGCACACATTCTCTTGACTCTTTGAGTCATTTCAATTCTTTCTAAGGGGTTAGAGAGACACACTGTCACTCTTTCTTATGCATTTCAAACTTTTTCTCCTTTTTCAACTTTCCACGCCTTTCATTCTTTGCTTTTCGTGAATCCCTTTTTATTCTTTTTCATATTGAACATTCTTTTTGTCTTTTTGCTTTTCTTTCTTTTTCATTGCCTTTTCCTTTTCTTCATTTTTGTGCCTTTTTACCACTTTGTTGCAATTCTCGTCTCTCCCCCCAAACTTATACTTTTTCCATGTGCTAAAGGAAAGATCGGGTGCCAAGAGAGGATATCTTTTAGAACGGGTATAGGCTTGTATCATGGTTCTTGAAGGAAAAAGGTCTAAGGCTCAAAAGGGTTGACTAGGGATCTTATCATTGGTAGGTTGTGGATGTGTTCAAACTATCATTTGGAACAAGGAGAGCCTATAATCATGTCTCAAGTTAAAATTCACTTAGGATTTCATCTCAACAAACATTCAGGGCAAGTTCTAGACCAGTGGCTCGGGACTTGGACTTACAATGCAATTACTCACCACACAAGCTATGAGATTGCTAAATACATAGAGTCGGGGGCCCACAACGATCTTAGATAAGATTTTAGCACGCAATGGTCCCGAAAAATCACTTGATGATTATCGGTCAACACAAGAGTCTCAAGGTCACGACTTTCAACATCCTAAACACAACAATTTGTTTTTGACCATAAGATCAAAGGCAAATGTGCTAGGCCCAAGTGAAGCTTTGCTTGAGGCACCCTTAACTACTAACTACTAAAAACAAAAAGAAAAACGGACTCAAACCCTTAAGAAGGTTTTCACGCCATCAATCATTGGGAAGAGCCACAGGGTTCACACAACACTCCACCTTTGGAAAGAACCGTGGCATTAAGAAAACCAAAGGATTATTGCTAACTTTTAAAAACAAGAAGCTACGAATCACAAATAAGAAGCTAAGAACAAAAATTTGCGGAAAGTAAAATGAATATATACAAGAGGGGATTTGTCGAATATACAATAGATGGGATGAATATCTACAATGTAACATAACTTTATATACAGACCCAAAGTAAAATAAAAGTGCGAGAAACGTAGCAAAATGTTAAAAATATATACAAACCAAAGGTGAAAAATGAAGAAAGCATTAAAAGTATCAAATATATACAGTCATCCGAATGAATCCAAATGTAGGGCCTACCCCCTCAAATGAAAGCCGGCATTGTCCCCAGTGCCAACTAAACAAAATAAAGCACCAAAAAGGTAAGGGAAAAAGGATATAGGGACTCCCTATGGCCTGTCTGTCTGCATGGGCTCCTGAGTGGTCCCAGGGTCCTCACTGTGCTCGGGAACCTCAAACTGGTTCCCGGTGGTCTGCTGCTGTGCTGCTGGGACCTAGGCCTGGACCTGGACAGGCTCCTGAAGTGCATCCTGTGGCTGACTGAAAGAAGCCTCTGGTGGGTCGGCCAACTGGATGACTGCATCATCCGATCTGGGAATCATCCTCCTCCTCTTGGGAGGCCTCTGAGAGTGCTCCGGCTGGGGATCAGCTGCTGGTACTGGGTCCTGGAGCAATAAATCTAAAGGCAACTGATATGCCTTCAGTCTATCAACATCAGCTCGCAGCTCCTTCACGGACTCCTTGGAGGCCCGTGTCTTCCTCAGCTTCTTGTGCTCCCTAGCAAGCTCCTTGAGAGCCTTGCCATGTGAATCAACTGCATCAGTAAGCACCTTCTGATTGTCGAGGATTTTCTTTTGGTTGTCTAGTATCTCCTTGAGAGCATCCTCTATCGACTGGGAACTAGTAGGGGTGGAGGTGCCGACTGAGCCTCTACCGTAGTAGTCAAGATGGACAACTTGGATGATGCAGTCTGCATCCAGTTGTTGATACTAAGAAGTGCCTGGCTCAGTCGGTGGGCAGTGATAGGATGAGCACGGGAAGATGGAATCTCCGGGTCCGCTGAGGTGGATGGACCAGGAGGGATAGCAGTGGAAGTAGAGGCAGGCTCAGCAGGGGTCACTACTACAACTGGCTCTTCAGACTGGCCAGTTGGAGCAGTAACCGTACTCTTGAAGTTCTTGCTCTTGGGGTTATCATCCCCCTGCATGCTGTACCAAGAAAATGGGGCCTTCGCTTTGACCTTGATATCGAAGGGCCTCTTTTCCAATTTCAGATCCCGAAAGTACATAGTGTGAAAACTGGGGAACGGGTAGTTTCTATCATGCTCAGCGCCCACGGTTGAAATTATTCTCGGCATCACATTCCCCACATTGATCGGGTACCCCGCCATGATCGAAGCCACCAACACTGCCCAGTGAAGAGAAAGGGTGTTATCATGAGTAGTCGGGTCCAGTCTGCTGCACACAAACGTTTCCCACTCTTTTGCCTCGAAGTTCAAACTACGTCTCAGAATCTTGACGCTCGCAGTCTACCAATCGGGGGTGGTAGCTGGGATTTCCAGGTACTGTGCCAACCAGGGAAAGACCTCCTCACCCATTTCCATCTTAGCCATATACAATGTCTCATCCTCCTCATCAAAGCCAAGGCAATCGTTGATTGTCTTCCCGTCAAACAATACCTTCAAGTTTTGCACCTTGGTCACCTTTGTACCCTTTTTTATGTGGGCCACATTGGCGTAGAATTCCTTGACCAAGTGCTCGTTGGCATCTACACAGTCAGACAAAAAGTGCGCACAGCCAACTCTCTCCCTAAATTGCCTCCTCACATTGGGGTTGTGTGGTAGCAAGTCTCTATCTACAAAACTCCTCTCCGGGATCAACTTCCTCACCGGCCACCATTCCCGGAATTTATGGTATGTTACTTCACTTACGAACCGGTCTTGCCACACCTCCGGATTCCTAGTTCTAGCAATACCCCCCCCCCCCCCACTGTGTCACCTTCCTT
>NC_031989.1:69488251-69572885 GCF_001879085.1 Nicotiana attenuata | reverse complement strand
CAATCCTGTAACATCTCACAACCAGTTAGCCCAAAAATCAATCCTACACTACAATGAAAATCAAATAAAAACAAGAAGAAAAACACATGGGTTTCCTCCCAAGAAGCGCCTGATTTAACGTCGCGGCACGATGCAAGTTAGCATCACATCATTTGAAATAAAGGAGTGCCACCACGTGGCTGTCATCAAATTTTCCAAGATAATGCTTGACCCTATGCCCATTTCACTCTAAAAAACTTCCCCACTTTTGTTCTTTAAATCAAGGGCACCAAACGGGGTCACACACACTACTTCAAATGGTCCGCTCCACTTTGACTTTAGCTTTCTCGGAAACAACCGTAACCGAGAGTTGAACAAGAGCACCAAATCACCTACTCTAAACTCCTTGCCACGAGCATATTTGTCATGAAGGTACTTCATCTTGTCCTTGTACAAGGACGAACTGGAGTAGGCATGGAAACAGAATTCATCAAGTTCATTAAGTTGCTCCACCTGAAGATTTGCAGCCACATCCCAATCAAGGTTCAACTTTCTCAAGGCCCACATGGCCTTATGCTATAACTCAACCGGTAAATGGCAAGCTTTCCCGAACACCAACTGATACGGAGACATACCAATCGAAGTTTTGTAAGCAGTCCTATACGCCCATAGAGCATCATCCAGCTTCTTAGACCAATCGGTCCTATTTGCATTGACTGTTTTAGACAGAATATTCTTGATTTCCCTGTTGGACACTTCAACCTGGCCACTTGCTTGGGGATGATAAGGAGTAGACACTTTGTGGTTGACACCATACTTGGCAAGCAAGGTGTCAAAAGCTCTATTGCAAAAATGTGATCCCCCATCACTTATAATTGCGCGAGGAGTGCCAAACCTTGTGAAGATGCTCTTCCTTAGAAATGCAACCACACTCCTAGCTTCATTGTTGGGCAAAGGCACAGCCTCGACCCATTTTGAGACATAATCAACCGCTACAAGAATGTAGGTGTTTCCGCACGAGCTTACAAATGGGCCCATGAAATCGATACCCCATACATCAAAGATATCCACTTCTAGAATGGTGTTTAAAGGCATCTCATCTTTCTTTGAAATACCGCCCGCTCTTTGACATTGGTCACACTTTTTCACTAAATCACTTGCATCTTTGTACAAAGTTGGCCAATAAAATCCACAACTTAGAACTTTCGAAGCTGTCCTCGCCCCTCCATGATGGCCACCATAGGGGGAGGAATGACAAGCCTCTAGAATGTTAGATTGCTCCTCCTCAGGTACACGCCTCCGGATCACTCCGTCGGTGCAAATCTTGAACAAGTATGGCTCATCCCAATAGAAGTCCAGACTATCCCGTTTGAGCTTCTTCCTTTGGTTAGAAGAGAGCTCACACGGGATGATGCCAGTCACAACGAAATTAGCAATATCCGCAAACCATGGCATATCACTCATCGACACAAAAAGTAGCTCCTCATCGGGAAATGCATCATTGATCTCTAGGCCATCACACGGCCTTCCTTCTTCCTCCAAATAGGACAAATGATCCGCCACTTGGTTTTAGCTACCTTTCCGGTCCACAATTTCCAAATCAAACTCTTGGAGTAATAAGACCCATCGCATCAGTCTAGTTTTGGAGTCTTTCTTTGTCATCAAATACCTAAGAGCTGCATGATCGGTGTGCACTATGACTTTGGCTCCCATAAGATATGGCTGAAACTTTTCCATTGAGAACACAATAGCCAACAATTCTTTCTCAGTCACCGTGTAGTTCCTTTGAGCCTCATTCATTGTCTTGCTTGCATAGTACACCGGATGAAACATTTTGTTCACTCTTTGGCCCAAAACTGCCCCAACCGCAACATCACTCGCGTCGCACATGAGCTCGAAAGGCAAGCTCCAATTGGGTGCGGTAATAATCGGGGTGGTGGTCAACTTTTTCTTGAGAAGTTCAAAGGCTTTCATACATCCCTCATCAAACACGAACTTTGCATCCTTTTCTAGCAGCTTGCACAAAGGATTCACTACCTTCGAAAAGTCCTTGATAAATCACCGGTAGAACCCCGCATGCCCAAGAAAACTTCTAACCCCCTTGACAGAAGTGGGGGGAGGAAGTCTTGAAATCACCTCAATTTTGGCTTTGTCAACCTCAAACCATTCTTTGAAATTTTATGACCCAACACTATGCCCTCCTCAACCATGAAGTGGCATTTTTCCCAATTTAGCACAAGATTGGTGTCTTCACACCGGGCCAACACTCTATCCAAATTGTTCAAACACTCGTCAAATGAATCACCCACAACACTGAAGTCGTCCATGAACACCTCCAAAATATCTTCCACCATATCGGTGAAAATGGCCATCATACACCGTTGGAATGTTGCCAGTGCATTGCACAACCCAAAGGGCATCCGAGAGAAAGCAAAGGTGCCATATGGACAAGTAAAGGTTGTCTTCTCCTGATCCTCTGGAGCTATCAAGATTTGATTGTACCCCGAATAACCATCCAAGAAACAACAGAAGGCACGCCCAGCAAGACGATCAAGCATCTGGTCAAGGAAAGGCAATGGGAAGTGATCCTTGCGGGTCACCTTGTTCAGCTTGCGGTAGTCCATGCACACCCTCTATCCGGTCACTGTCCGGGTTGGAATAAGTTCATTATTAGCATTGGTCACCACGGTCATACCACCCTTTTTCGGCACACACTGCACCGGTGAAGTCCATGAGCTGTCAGAGATAGGATACACCACGCCGGCATCTAACCACTTGATCACCTCCTTTTTCACAACTTCTTGCATAGCCTCGTTCAGCCTCCTTTGATGTTCCAAGGAGGGTTTTGCATCATCTTCCAGAATAATCTTGTGCATACAGAATGCGGGGCTTATTCCCCGAATATCAGCTAAAGTCCATCCAATTGCCTTTTTCCGCTTTTTGAGCACCGCCAATGTGGAACCTACCTGCATGTTAGTAAGACAAGAGGAAAGAATAACTGGTAAAGTTGAATTAGGGCCTAAGAATTCATACCTGAGGTGTGGAGGTAATGGCTTCAACTCCAACACCGGAGGTTCCTCAATTGAAGGCTTTGTTAGAGGGGTCTTTCTATTTTCAAGATCCAAAGAGAGTTTCCTAGGCTCATAAGAATAAGAGCCCGTTCCATGTAAAGCATTCACGCACTCCACTCGACCCTAATCATCATTGACATCAAGATTCAACAATACGACCTCCAAAGGGTCCTCCACATTGATCATTGCACTGGTATCATCAATTATCACAGCCGTGACAAGATCCACAAATGAGCACACTTCTGTACAGTTGGGCTGCTTCATTGACTTGCACACATGAAAAATAACCTTTTCATCACCCACCCTGAAAGTGAGTTCCCCTGCTTCCACATCCATTAGAGCCTTCCCCGTAGCAAGGAAAGGTCTCCCTAATATGATCGGGACCTCATAATCTACCTCACAATCCAAGATCACAAAATCAGCTGGCAAGATAAATTTGTCCACTCGGACGAGCACATCATCAACAATACCCAATGGTCGCTTCATTGATCTATCTGCCATTTGCAATCGCATGGAAGTTTGCCCTCGGTGGCCCAATACCCAAAGTCTTGAAAACTGAGTAGGGCATTAAGTTGATGCTTGCCCCAAGATCACATAAAGCTTTAGCAAAGTCTGCACTCCCTATAGTGCAGGGGATAGTGAAAGCACCGGGATCCTCTAACTTCGAAGCCATTGAATGTATTATAGCACTAACTTGGTGGGTCATCTTGATAGTTTCACAGTCCATGGATCTTTTCTTTGTCACCAAATCTTTCATGAATTTAGCATAGCCAGGCATCTGCTCTAAAGCTTCTACCAAAGGAACATTAATGGATAAGCTCTTAATCATGTCCATGAACTTTTTGAATTGATTCTCATTTTTCTGCTTGGCTGGCCTCTAAGGATAAGGGGGAGGTGGCCTAGGCAAGGGTGCATTGGCTTTTGGAACAATCGGCTCCGACATGTCTATTACGTGCTCCCTAGACGGGTTCACGTCACTTTGTGTTTCCACCTCGGCATCATGAATATTGATCCTCACTTCTTGATTCACATTCTCATCAACCACATTCTCAACCACCAAAGGAACTTCATCTTCTTGCAACTCAACTTCATCACCCAAAACTTGCTTTTGTTTGGAGGCATTCACATCACCGCCTCTTCCACTCCGTGTAGTTACTGCCATAACATGATTGTTTCCTCCCTTTGGGTTCACTACCGTATCACTCGGTAGAGCCCTCTTAGGGCGAGTATTCAAAGACTATGAGATTTGTCCTAGCTGTACCTCCAGATTCCTAATTGAAGTATTATGAGAAGCCAATTGCGCATCGGAGTCCGCATTCTTTTTCATCATCTGTTCGAACATCATTTCAATTCTACCCATTTTGATGTACTAGGACCCTGGGATGGAAAAGGTGGTGGGTTGTTCGGTTGTTGGTACATTGGGGGCCTTTGAAAGCCTTGCCCCTGATTTCCTTAGTTATTGTTCCATCCTCCTTGGTTGTTGTTGTTTCCACCCCAATTGCTGTTGTTTCCCCAGATTCCCTGATTGTTCCGGTTGTTATTTTGATTTCCCCAATTATTGTTCCCTTGTTGTTGATTGTTCCAGTTATTGTTGCTTTGTTGTTGGTTACCCCAATTGCTTTGGGATCGCCATTGTTGTTGTTGGTTGGAAGAATTGCCTCTTTGGCCTTGGTAATTATTCACATATTGCACCTCTTCGTTCTGCCCATCATAACAATCATCTTTGAATCCACCACAATCATTGTCAAATTGATCCAAATTCCCTTGGTTCTGTTGACCTCTCTGTCTTCTATTGTTCATAAGCATGTTAACACCCTCCATGGCATTTACTTGGCGAGGATTCTGAACTTGTTGCAACTGTGCCTTTGCTAGTTGGTTCATTGTTGTTGTAAGTTCTGCTATAGCCTGACCATGGTCATGTAGTTCTTTGTGCAAATGAGTGATCGTGGGGTCAGCCTGTGGCACATTGGCTCTAATTTGCCAAGTGGAGGATGTGTCAGCCATTTCATCAAGAATAGCACAAGCTTCATCATAAGGCAGCTTCATAAAATTTCCCCCAGCCAATTGATTCACTATGCACTGATTCGTTGTATTGATGTCCCGATAGAAGGTCTGTTGTATCATTGCCTCTGTCATATCATTATTGGGGCATTCCTTCACCATAGTTCTGTTTCGCTCCCAAATCTCGTGCAATGGTTTAGTAGGCTCCTGCTTGAAGGATAAGATCTCATCCCGTAGTGCTGCCATGTGCCCCGGTGAGAAAAATTTGGCAATGAAATATCCGCCAACTCATCCCAAGTTGTGATGGAATGGTTGGGAAGTCGCTCAAGCCAATCCAATGCTTTCTCCCTAAGTGAGAATGGGAAAAGCCTCATCTCCATTGTCATCTACCTCCTCCCCCGCATTCACGTTTCCAAGAGGGTCATTAGCATTTAATTCCATTTTGTACCTGATGTATTGATACAAACAAATTAGTAACAAAGAAGGAAAGAAGAACAAAACACAAATCTATCTAGATAGATAGCCAAAACCGTTAGCTCCCCAGCAACGGCGCCAAAAAGTGATCGCGGCCTACTCCGCATTACTAATTAAGTAGCGAGAGAGGGTCGGAGCAGCTTTTACCCGATTTAGGGTTGAGATCGATATCCACAGAGAGCTAGAATTTGGAATCGAGTATCTATCTAGTGTAGAGTTGCGTATGTGTTCCAAATTACGCTTCTAAACATTTTTGGGGTTTTTGTTTTACTTCTACTATTTATCAAACTACAAATGGTAAATGCAAGTAGATTAAGCTAAGAGTTATAATGCTACGAATTGTTCAAATAGTTTAAAAGGCACTAGGGTAGTGACTTCCGCCTAGGTGGTCAATTGATGAGTACTTGAATCTAAGGCACGTTTGACATATTTGGGGAGTATGATATAACCGTTGCACGACTTTACCCACTCTACACCTCTCGGTGGTTTGAGTGATTTTGCCCGAATTGACTTTCTCAAGACCAATTGGGTATGCAAATTTGCACAAGCAACTAGGGTTTAAGTCGGGTATTACGATCTCTCGGTTTAACCCTTTAATTGGGGCTATCAATTCTCTTGAATACGCCCCAATTCCTTGTTGGACTAATTCTAGAGACTTAGGCTCTCTTTCTCAAGAAGAACAAAAGTCAACTAAACACAAACTAGTGTTTGCAACCACTAATTTAACAATTAAACATGGAATTAGCTCAAATATCAAACACCCATAGTCAATCAAGCCCTAAAATACAAGACCCATCAATTACCCACATTAGGGTTGAGCCACAGCCCTAGCTTATGGGTCTAGCTACTCATAATTAAAGAAGAAAAACAAGAAATAGATGATGAACAATTCATATTAATTAATTACTAAGATAAAATGGAAGATTCAATGCTGAAATGAAGATGAAATTGCCAAAAATAGCTAAGAAAATCGAAGTCATGAGCGCAGCTACCAGCTAAATCTATCTGCCCTCACCTAAAAATGGAAAAGAAGCTATTTATACTAAGCTGACAATTCTGGACAAAATTGCCCCTGTGGGGTCAGTGCGGACCACACAAAATGGACTGCGATCCGCACTAGGGCTTTGGACTTGACAAAACTGCTTTCTGAACTTAGGCATTGTGGAACGCAGAGAATGGACTGCGGCCGCGGAGGCTTCTAGTGCGATCCGCATTAAATGGACCGCGGACCGCATTGGCTTGACACTGGGAAATTGCAACTCTCTGATTCTCCTCACTACAGACCGCAGAGAATGGACTGCGGCCGCGTTGATCTCAGTGCGGACCGCACAAAATGGTAGTGCGGCCGCACTGCCTCTTTGCCTGGAAATCATGCTGTCTGAATCTCCCAGTGCGGATCGCGCAGAATGTAGTGCGGCCGCACTGGCCTTGTTTTGCCTGAGCTTTGTCTTGTCTTGGTACTTGTGCAAGTTTCACTCCTTTTGAGCTGATCTTTGACATCTTGTCACTTTGTTGATCAAACCTGCAATCAAGCACAACTTGTGAACCCTTTTTGGGACTATTTTGTACGAATTTCCAATAAAAACATAAGCAAGAAGGAATATAAATTGTATCAAAATCCCTAGTTATCAGTATCATTCCCGGGTATGTGCATGGTGAGGTTATACTGCGATTTGATAGCTTTTGGAACAACTTTGGGCACGTCCGAGGACGAACGCAAGTTTAAGTGGGGGATGATGTAACGACCCGACCGATCGTTTTGAGCATTTGCACTTCGCTCGGTTGTTTGAGGGCATGAGTAGCTCCGTATGATGTATCATTGTTGGCCAGAGATCAGTTGAAGTTTTGAAGAATGACAAACGAACTCAGTAAAGGACCAGGTTCATCTAAGGATACACAGTTGTTATGGCCCATACACATGAGATGCACGTGAAGAAGATAAGTCCTTGAGATCAAGCAGCAATATCTTGATGAATATCTTCTGAACTGATCGAAAAGATTGCATATAGGATAAGGAGTTGAAGTCTCCTTATGAAAAGAGAATTACATCCGGATCAAGAATATGGATTAGGAGTTAGAGTTGTTCTTGGACTCGAATTGTCAAAGGATCCACAATTCGAGTTCTTATCAAACTCTGATTACTAACTCCATAAATGTAACGATTGTTCTCTTTTACAGGGGATCGCACATAAGCTGAAGTTAAACCAAATTGAGAGCAAAAGAGCTAGGCGATTGTTGCAAGCAATTTGTGTGTGATACAAGTGTGCAAATCTGAAGCTACAAGAACTAAGTGTGGAGAACCAATTCCATTGTGTCTTTCTTTATTTCTAGTTCAATTGTAGTAGGTGTTTTAACATTGTACCTTTCCAGCTTTCTTAGAAGCAATTGTATTAGGTGCATTGAGTATTCAAGTTAGAGTTAACTTGAAAGTGTCGCAACAGTTGAGGCTGTGTGCTACACTGGGATTAGAGTTAATCCTTAGGTTTACAAAGAGTTTTGTAAATGCTATTTTTGGCTCATTGAAGTTTAGTGGATGTTTGGGAAAATCCTACTGAGTAGTAGGTCGTGGTTTTTTCACCTTTTGAGCCAGGTGTTTTCCACGTAAAAATCTCTGTGTTCTTTATTTCTGTGTTTTAATTCCGCAAACAGTAGAAGTTAGAACACCTAGAAGAACCAGGTTTTTCTAGTGCGAAAATTAGGTACCACAGAAATCACCCCCCCCCCCCCTCTTGTGTGGTATTGACGTCCAAAACATCAATTGGTATCAGAGCGGGTTATTCTTGAAGAGGCTAACACCTTAGGAGAAGATCAAAAATGAGTGCACCACCTGGGAACTGGGAAGGGCAATCCACTGCCAGACCTCCACTTTTCAATGGTTTGTATTACTCTTGGTGGAAGAACAGAATGAGAGATCATATCATAGGGGAAGACTATGAACTTTGGGATATAATTACTGATGGTCCCCTAGCTACCACTAAGAAGAATGCAGAAGGAATTGATGTGCCAAAAACAAGGGCTGATTGTACTGCTGAGGATCTGAAGAAATGGGAGAAAAATGCTAAAGCCAAGAAGTGGCTAGTGTGTGGTCAAGGACTAGATGAGTACAGCAGGATTCAAAGCTGTACAACTGCTAAGGAAATATGGGACACTCTACAAGTGGCTCATGAAGGAACACCTCAAGTGAAAAGGTCAAGAGGAACTCTTCTGTATTCTCAGTATGAGAATTTCACTATGAAGGAAGGAGAAACTATCCAGGAGATGTATACTAGATTCACTACTCTGACTAATGAGCTTAAATCTCTTGGAAGGACCATCCTTGAAGAAGACAAGGTTGAAAAGATTCTGACAAGAGTTCTGCCAGTCACTTGGGAAAGCAAGATCACTGCCATTCAGGAATCCAAGAATATTGCTACCCTTAGGCTGGATGAACTAATTGGGAATTTAACTGCCTATGAAATGAGGAGACAAACAATGAAGATGGATACTCCCAAAAAGGAGAGAAGTTTAGCTCTCAGAATCACTGAAGATGCAGATTTGGAAGATGATGAAGTAGCCATGATCACTAGGGATTTCAAGAAGTATCTGATGAGAGGAAAGGGTGCTTCAAGAAGTACAAACTTCAACAAAACAAGAGCTCCGGAGAAACAGATCAATGAAGGCTGCTACAAGTGTGGTAAGACTGATCACATAATCAAAAACTATCCTAAATGGGAGATTGAGTGGAAGAAAGAAAGAGCTGAAAGAAGAAACAGGAAGAAGGAACAGGTTCAACCAAAAAGAAACAAAGGTTCAACTAAGGCTATGGTTGCTGCTTGGGGAGAAACATCAGATGAGGACTCTGAAGATGAAGCTGAGGAGGATCAAGCTCTAATGGCCATTGGAGAATCAGAGGATGAACAAGAGGTAAGTATTCGTCATCTCAAAGACAAGATCAAATTCTTGTCTAAAGAAAGGCTAGCTGAACTCTTAACAGACTTCAATGATGAGTCTGAGATAATTAATAATGAAAAGGAAGTTCTGTCTAGGGAATGTGTGATTTTAAAAGCTAAATGTAAAAGTCTAGAGTCTAGGGCAAATGAGAGTGATAACAAAAATGTTGAGTTGAAGAACCAGGTTCTTGAACTTGACAACAGTGTCCTAGAACTTAGATCTGAAAATCTGAAACTAAAATTAGGAACAGGAAAGAAGATAGCTGATCACACATATCTTACTCTAGAAGAAAATTTAAGAAAAATGAAGGATGAATTATATAAGAAAGATGAATTCATCAAAATCTTAAAAGAAGATCTAGGAAGGGTAAAACATGAACTAGACAGAACTTGCAAGTGGAACAAAGCATCTGATGCTCTCTCTTGGTCGCAAGAGCATCATAGCAGTAACAAAAGAGGACTTGGCTATGGAACTCAAGCTCCTAAATGGGATCCAAAAATCAAGTACCTCACTCTTCCTGAAAATAAAATCTGCACACTGTGGCAAGACTGGCCATTACAAATATGAATGCAATGAAAAAGAGAAGGCCAGTCAAAGGAACAAGTCTTTTGTTAAAGAAAAGAATAAATTGCCTGAATGGGCAAGAAGGAATTTAATCCATCCTTTTGCCTATAGAAAGGGACCCAAACTAGTTTGGGTTCCTAAGACTAACCCCTGATTTCATTTTGTAGGTTCAAGTGAAAGGGAGAAGCCAAATATGGTATATGGATAGTGGCTGCTCAAAACACGACTGGGGACAAGGACCAGTTCCTTT
Source organism: Nicotiana attenuata (assembly GCF_001879085.1). Taxonomy (NCBI): domain Eukaryota; kingdom Viridiplantae; phylum Streptophyta; class Magnoliopsida; order Solanales; family Solanaceae; genus Nicotiana; species Nicotiana attenuata. The sequence continues at coordinate 69,562,616 of NC_031989.1, read as the reverse complement.
CACTTGAGGACTTAAAAGGAGGTAATGTCTCCTTTGGTAATGGAAAGAAAGGTGAGATCATTGGCGTTGGTAAGGTAGGCAAGACTGATTCTCATTCCATAGAGAATGTCTACCTGATAGATGGTTTGAAATATAGCCTAATAAGTGTGTCACAACTGTGTGACCGAGGTAACCTTGTAGCTTTTACCTCCACCAAGTGCTTTGTGATTAATCTCATCACTGACAAAATTGTTTTGCAGGGAAAAAGAGTTAACAATATTTACATTGTAGATTTGTCAACTCTTTCAGAAAATGAACTCACATGCTTAAGCGTGTTGGTTAATGNTTAATCTCCATAGAATTTTGGACTACTGATAAAACAATAGCTGACATCTTCACTAAAGCACTGAGTAGAGAAAACTTTGAAAGGAACAGGTTGGAATTAGGAATGATTAAGATCACCTAAAAGGTCCAGTTCAGAATGCACAATGAAAAAAAAATGAATGAAAAGATTGAAAAAAAATTTTTTTTTTGGTTAGGAGTTCTTAATTCAATGTAAATATCTAGACTAATTCTTACTCAGTCTCATACTTGATTAGTATACTCCTGTGACATGTGTTTATATGAATCCTTAATCTCTTACAAAGTTTTTTCTATTCTGACATTTGAGGCATGATCAAGGGAAGTTTTACTTGAAGAACCTGGTTCATCAGTATATGCTCATAAGAAAGTTCAGGTATGTTTCTATACTTTGCACAATTATAAAGATAAAATTATCAACCATGAGCAGAAGTCCTAATTACCCCAAACATTCATAAATTCTATCCGTTGAGCATTGAACCAGTTTCATTATCCTAAGAGTCAAACTAAAACGGGATTTTTTCCAAAAAACTAGCGTCACTCATTTATCTCTAAAGAGACCGGAACTCTAATTTGATTAGACTTCTTATTGACCTCTGAAAAAGCTGCCGTTACAGGCTTAATCATGATCCCTCTTTAAATACACTCCAAAACCTCTCTCATCGCTCATAACCGTCATTTCACTTCTCTAATCCTTCTGATAAACCCTTTTCTTCTCCAAAAATCCCCAAAATATTTCCAGAAATTATCCGCCATGACTAATCCTCAAGACAATCCTGGAACTCCCCCACCTATTTCCTCTAATACCTCATCATCAACACCTCCAGTTGAAAGTCCAAAACCCAGATTTCGCAGGCAAAAGATATTATCCAGAAAAACTGTAGCATCCGGCCCTCTCAGAAAAGCCTTGAACGAGAAATTAAAGGCTAGTCAAAGAAAAGAGGCTGAATCAGAAAAGTTCATCTCTGCTAGTGAAGGAGAAGAACCTGGGTCATCTGACAATGACAAGAGTCAAGAAAACCCAAGAGAGGTAAACACCTGTTATGTATTTTCTGATATAGCTGAGAAGGTAGATAATAAGTTTGTGCTTGTGGGTGCTGTGAAAAATGTTGAAGGGGCTGAGACTAGTAGGAGGAGAAAGAAAAAGAAAGGGGAGGTTCTTGCTATATGTGGTGGTGGAGAAGAAGGTGGCTTGAAGTCAGGGGGAAGCGGATCAGGAGAAGCTGCTGAGGGACATGTTAAGATGAGTGAGCAACAAGAAGAACCTGGTTCTTCTATGGAGGAGACTTTAGCAGATATTCTAAAGAAAGTAGGGGGCAGTTATGACCCAAAAAAGCGCAAGGCGTCTTCACAAAAGACCCCAGTTGCTGACAAACCATCAAAGAAAAGCAAAGTAACATCTCCCAAGACTACTGCTGCTTCTGTACCTAGAGGAAGAACTACAAGGAGTAAAGCAAGGCAAAGTGAAGCAGAACTACAGGAAGCATTAGAGAAGAGTAAGAAAAAGAAGAAGGAAAAAGGAAAGGAAAAGGTAGTAGAAAGTTCTGAGGCTGCTGTAGGAGAGGAGAAGGAGATGGACCTGGTCCATCAAGAGAGAGGCATAACTGAAGAAGTGGTTCCCACTGTCAAACCAAAAAGAACCAAGACTCCTGCAAAGAAGTCTTCAAAGTCTGTGCCTGCTGAACCTTCTTTGGCTGAAAGAACAAGGTCTGCTGTAAAGGGAAAACAAGTGAATATTACTGAGGAAGAAGATGAGGAGTGGAGTGAAGAAGAAGAAAAGGAGGACTCTGAACAAGAGCAAGATCGCTTTGTTATTTTTAGCAGGAGGAAGATATTGAAGGGAAGGCTGCTGAAAGACCTGGAGGAGCCAGGCATGATTAGGCTGGTAGATGCTTTAGCTGCACAAAGGCTGGAAGGACATGGTCCTTCAGATGGATGGGAGACTAGCCAGAAGAGAGTTGATTGAATTTATGGCGAATGGCTCTGTGGAAAATAGGCGAGTAATCAGTATAGTGAAAGGTGTGAAGGTGGAGTTTGATGCACCAGAGCTGGGCAGGATTCTAGACATCCCAAGTGAGGGCTATGATGATTACACTAGGCAAACGTGGCCTTGTCTAGATGATCTGCCCACAACACTCCAAATTACCAGGAACTTCTGTGACAGAAAGGATGCTAAAGAGGTGCCTGAAGCACGATTTGTTCAAAAGAGTGAAATGAAGCCAGAGCATAAGTGCTCTTTGAGTTTGTGAACAAATGTCTGTTGCCTAGACAAGAGAGGAGGCACACTGCAAATTATATGGACCTGGTTCTCATGGAGTGTCTTGTGAGGGGTAAACAAATCAATTGGCCTGCTTTCATAGTCAAATTGCTGGACAAAGTCATAAATGGTTCAAAGGCTCATGCTACTCCTTATGGATTCATTTTGACAACTGTACTGGACAGGCTGAATGTCCCTTTGAAGAAGTGGGAAAATGCCTCCAGTAAGGAGCACTTTGGAATCAAGACTCTCCAGGCCTATGATTATCTGCTAAGTGTTGCCCCTGTTGAACCTGGTTCATCCGTAAAAACTCCAGTGAATAGCAAAGTTAGAGCTTTGATGCAAGAATGTGGGACCAAAGATGCTGAGATTGCTAGGCTTCAGGCTCGAGTAGCTGAAATGGAAGAAGAAAGGAATGGGCTGAAGGCAGAACTTGCAAAAGAAAAGGAAAAGAGTGAAGGGATGCTACAAACAATGCTCAACCTACTCCAATCCCAACCCTCCAGTTCTTCTAAGCCTTAGCCATCTTTGTCCTAGTTCCGAACCATTTCAATTACCCCCAGTGACCCAGATTAGGGATTTTTCTTGTTTTTGCTCATGGTTGGTAGTTTTTGTTCTTTCTTTTTATGGACTGTACTGTAGAAGCAATGCCTTATCAATGACAATTTGCATTTCTCTTGTTTTGTGATGATTCTGCTCTTAATAGTTATTTTTGTCAAGTTGATTTTTGATTATCTAAAGCATTCTTTCACTTGCAGTTGCCCCAGTGGCCATGAGTAATGATCAATATTCTGGGATTCACATATTTATGCTACTTTTCGATGATGCCAAAAGGGGGAAGATATTCAGCTTTAAAAGAAATTGTGTCTATTTTCTGAACAGTGATGTTTATGACCTAATTAAGTCTGGCCCTTAATGATAAGTAAAAATTTTCGAGTGATGATATTTTAGCTGAGTTCCACAGGTTCTATAATCAGTAAAAGCACAGAGTTTATCATCATCAAAAAGGGGGAATTTGTTGGCCCAAGATCAGTTGAAGTTTTAAAGAATGACAAACGAACTCAGTAAAGGACCAGGTTCATCTAAGGAGACACAGTTGTTATGGCCCATACACATGAAATGCACGTGAAGAAGATAAGTCCTTGAGATCAAGCAGCAATATCTTGATGAATATCTTCTGAACTGATCGAAAAGATTGCATATAGGATAAGGAGTTGAAGTCTCCTTATGAAAAGAGAATTACATCCGGATCAAGAATATGGATTAGGAGTTAGAGTTGTTCTTGGACTCGAATTGTCAAAGGATCCACAATTCGAGTTCTTATCAAACTCTGATTACTAACTCTATAAATATAACGATTGTTCTCTTTTACAGGGGATTGCACATAAGCTGAAGCTAAACCAAATTGAGAGCAAAAGAGCTAGGCGATTGTTGCAAGCAATTTGTACAAGTGTGCAAATCTGAAGCTACAAGAACTAAGTGTGAAGAACCAATTCCATTGTGTCTTTCTTTATTTCTAGTTCAATTGTAGTAGGTGTTTTAACATTGTACCTTTCCAGCTTTCTTAGAAGCAATTGTATTAGGTGCATTGAGTATTCAAGTTAGAGTTAACTTGAAAGTGTCGCAACAGTTGAGGTTGTGTGCTACACTGGGATTAGAGTTAATCCTTAGGTTTACAAAGAGTTTTGTAAATGCTGTTTTGGCTCATTGAAGTTTAGTGGAAGTTTGGGAAAATCCTACTGAGTAGTAGGTCGTGGTTTTTTCACCTTTTGAGCTAGGTGTTTTCCACGTAAAAATCTCTGTGTTCTTTATTTCTGTATTTTAATTCTGCAAACAGTAGAAGTTAGAACACCTAGAAGAACCAGGTTCTTCTAGTGCGAAAATTAGGTACCACACAAATCACCCCCCTCTTGTGTGGTATTGACGTCTAAAACATCAATCATGACTTATGTGGATCATCGATATTGATTTTCAGGTAAATTGGAAATGATTTGGAAGAATGATTCTCAGCTAGAAGCTTTAAATGTGAAAGGATTGACCAAGTTTGAATTTTTTTGTATTTGACCTCGGATTGGATTTCTGATGGTTCCGTTAGCTCTGTTGGGTGATTTTGGACTGAGGAGCATGTCTGGATTGTGATTTGGAGGTTTGTAGTAGAATTCGGCCTGAAATGGCGAAAGTTAGAATTTTGGAAAGTTTGACCGGGAGTGGACTTTTTGATATTGGGGTCGGATTCCAATTCCGGAAGTTAGAACAGGTCCGTAATGTAAAATGTGACTTGTGTGAAATATTTGAGGTCAGTCGAACGTGATTTGATAGGTTTCGGCATCGGTTGTGGAAGTTTGAAGTTTCAAGTTCATCGATTTTGAATTGAGGAGCGATTCGTTGTTTTGATGTTGTTATGTGTGTTTTGAGGCCTTGAGTAGGTTCGGATTATGTTATGGTACTTGTTGGTATGTTTGGACGTGGTCCCGAGGGGCTCGGGCGTGTTTCGGACAAGGTTCGGATCATTGTTCTTCATGTTCTCATTGCTGAGGACATGCTGGTTGTGGTGTTCCGCACCTGCGACTGGTATTGCGCAAGTGCGATGGCCGCAGAAGCGAGCCAGCATCGCAGAAGCGGGATTTTGCTGAGGGAGTAGAAGTCCACAAATGCGGAGGTAATTGCGCAGAAGCGCGACCGCAGGTGCGGTCATGTCCATCGCATAAGCGGCCGTCTCGCAAATGCGAGTCCTTTTCCGCAAAAGCGAGAGTCGCAGATGCGACCTATTGTCCGCAAATGTGGAAATTGATGGGCAAAAGCTATAAATCGAGGTTTTGTTTCCTTCTCCATATTTTGAGGTGTGGGACTTGGATTGAGGCGATTTTTGAAGCAAATTTCATCACAAGGATTGGGGTAAGTGTTATCTACTCGGTTTTGATTACATTTCATGAATCTATCTTCATTTTTGGCAATTGGTTGGTGAATTCTAAAGAGCAATTGGAGGTTTTGGCCTAAAGTTTCGTAATATGAATTTTTGAGTTTTGGTCACCAATTTGGGGTCGGATTTGAGTGAAACTAGTATGGTTGGACTCGTAATTGAATGGGTTGTTGGATTTTGTGAGTTTTGTCGGGTTCCGAGGTGCGGGACCGGATGTGATTTTTGGTCGGTTTTGGGATTTGATGTAGGATTCAATCTTTATCATCTGTAATTGTTTCCTTGGGCTTTATTTGATGTATTTGAGTTGCTTTTGGCCAATTGTGAGCCGTTCGGAGGTCGCTACGCGCGTGATGGCATTTTCGGAGCATCGCTTAGCTTGCTCGGTGTTGGAATTTGGCTTGTTAAAGATAAGTAACTCTTCTAAACTTAGTGTTGAGGGTATGAAACCCCGAATTACGTGTTATGTGATTGGTATTGAGGTGACGCACATGCAAGGTGACGGGCGTGTGGGCGTGCACCTTGTGAATTGTGACTCTATTGTTCCATGACACTGTTTAATGGTCCTATTTCGTTGATATCTATGCTTTCACCATGTGATTAAGCAACTGAGCTGTCAAATCATGCTAGATATCCTATCTAGGCTTTATGATGATATTGTTAGGACCCATAGAGGTCGTTTCTTGCTGTCATCTCACTTATTTCATTGATATTTCATACTCAGTCATATTCATGCATTCATAATCGGTCTCAGTAGTTGTTTATTGATACATCATATCATTATTGTCGAGCTAGTTTCATGACATTATGAGCCCATGAGTGAGACAGGAGAGATTGATGATTGAGTGAGGCCGAGGGCCTGATTGTGAGATATTGATACTATGGCACGTGAGTTGTCCGTACGAATTCTGATCTTGATACTATGGCACGTGAGTTGTCCGTGCAGCACGTGAGTTGTCCGTGCGGATTCTGATCTTGATACTATGGCACGTGAGTTATCCACGCAGCACGTGAGTTGTCCGTGCAGATTATAGTGCTTGGGCTGTAGGAGCCCCTCCGGAGTCTGCACACCCTTAGTGAGCGCAGTCGACTATGTATATGTTTATGGATCGGGTTGCACGCCGCAACGGGTACTGTACAGTGCTGAGTGATTGAGTGTGCTAAGTATTGAGCACGGTAAGAGATAATGCGAGACAGTGAGGTTGAGCACCCTGAGAGTGTGAGTTCATCACTAGGAGGCATTGCATTTGACAGACGTACTTGAGATACATGCATACAGATGCATTTTCCGTTTGCTGCCCGGTTTTGGTGACATTCATGATTTTTACTTGTATCTTGACATGTAGGCATAGTGATGTACTTTCCTCATGCTATCTTAAAATGAAACATTTACCTGATGAAAAGTCTTGGGAAAAAGTTACAGTTTTCAAACTTACTCATATTTTTGACGATTTCGGTAAAGGATTTAGATTTTCACTGATATACTTGAAAAGCGGAACTGTTTCGAAAAACTATGAAAAAGGCTGAGCATTTTATCTCCGAGCTACTTCTTTATTTACTTGCCTTACATTGTTATGGACTGCTATTGGTTATTGGTGTTGGACCCGACCTTGTTCCAGCTCGTCACTACTTTCAACCTAAGGTTAGGTTTGTTACTTATTGAGTACATGGGGTTGGTTGTACTCATACTACATTCCTGCACATTGCGTGAAGATTTCGGATGTCGATATTGCTGTGCATGGCGGGAACCGGATTTGAAGGTGTACCTGCGTCTCTGTTGTAGCTGCCTCTTGTTCATGGTAGCCTTAGCTTTATAAAACTCTGTTTATGTACTTTTCAAACAGGAGATGTATTTTCTTCATATCAGCTTTGTAAAGTCTATTCTTAGAAGCTCATGATTTATAGTACCAGTCTTTGGGAATTGTATAAGATTCAGATAACTTCTTTGTTTCATTGTTTTATTAATAATATTGGAATTTGATAGTTATTAGTTGTCTTACCTAGCAGGTTGGGTTAGGTACCATCACGACTGGTGGATTTTAGGTTGTGACAAGAAATTAGACAGAATACAATAATGGATAGGTGGGGGACTCTGTTTGTCGCGGATCGTAACATGGAATGCATCTCACCACAAAGTCTCCTCAGCAATTGCGCGTATGTGCATGTATGACCACCAAATGCACACAATTAGTGCAGAAGTATAATATGAGTACGTAAATCAACGCGTACCCAGTAAGTATCAAGCCTAACCTCGAAGAAGTAGTGACGAGAGATCGACATCGACACTTAATAGTGGTCCAATAATCAAAGTACAATAAAAGTAGACAGGTATGAAGCATAGTAGGTAGAAGCAATAAAAACAAATATATATGCATAATTCAATCGTCAACGGAAGAGTAGATACGAAATCCACACATACCGAATACTACCTCAAATGGGACATGTATATGATTAATAACAAACAAAACGCCAAATCTCAAGCCAGGAAGACGCATAGGTACAGTGACTCTCTATCGAATATTAGCGCACGATCTGTCGAGGTCGTATAGCCCGATCCATAAAATAGTGTACATTGCCGAGGTTGTACAGCCCAATCCATGGATACATCTCATAATACTGCCGAGGTCGTACAACCTCATCCATTGTAGTACTGCTGAAGCGTTTAGCCCAATCCATAAAAATGATGATACTTTTGGCCGGTCATTAGCACAACTCGCGAATATATGTACGAGTTATGAACTCAAGAAACTTTTTGGACAAATATATTTATGGAAGAAGAAATCCATACGAAAAAAGTATAATTACCGCAGCTAATCAAGTAGCGCGTCAAGTGTCTAGAATAGTACAGTTCGATACTCTATGCAGGTCTAGTCTCAGGCAAGAACATGAACTAAAGCATTTAAGCAAGCAAGGATAGCTCAAATAGTACAATTAAAACATGATATCAGTCCACATCTACCCGGACATAATCAAGAATATAGCATACTCACGGACACTCGTCACCTCATACGTGCGTAGCTCCCATAACACATAGCATGTAACACTATAGCACCTACAGGGTAAATTCCCTCTTACAAAATTAGACCGGAGACTTACCTCACTTCAAAATCCAATAACCATCTCCAACACATCTCTAGCACCTCAAACCAATGCCAAACGATCCGAAACTAATAAAATTACGTGCAAACCAATCAAAATATACTTAAAAGCTCATAACTTAACAATTAGAAGCAATCCCCAACTCCACATGAAAAGTCAACGAAGTCAACCCCTAGGCCCACGTGCCCGGATTCTAAAAACTTTTGAAGATAAATATTACCCATAGCATCACGAACTCTAATATATAATTTATTCCCAATTCCATGTCAAATTTTATGGTCAAAACTCAAAAAATTATTTCTTGGTTTTCTTCCAAAATTTCACAATTTCTGCTAATTTTGATGTTCAAATCCATATATTATCCTTGTATATATTTAGCTCATAATGAGTAGGAACCACTTACCTTGTGATAGATGAGAAAAAAGGCCCTACAAAATCGCACCAAAATTGGCTCCAATGAGAGAAATAAGATAAAAATGAGCCAAGTCCCAATTTGCATTCTTATACACTGCCTAGGCATCCTTCTTCGTGATTGCGGAAGCACCCACGCGATCACGAAGGCCAAACCAGCCTCATCCAGAAATCCCTCTTCGTGAAAGCGAGGACTCCCATGTGATCACGAAGCTCAGCCTGCCAAGCCAACGCAAATGCTAGCCCTGCTCCACGAACGCGAAGGCCAAAACCTTCAAGGCTCAGAAAGTACCTTTCGCAATTGCAAACTCCTCTATGAGATTGCGATGTGAAACCCTCCAAACCATGCCAGCCCACTAACATATCATGTTCGCGACCCTCACTACGCGAACACGAAGCACAATCAGATCACGCACCGCGATCGCGAACCCAACCGCGATATCGAAGAACACTTTCTTCCCAGCTCCACTCAGCACTCCGCGATGGCGATCGCGATCCCTTCTACGCGATCGCGATGCACACTACTGACACCAGAAACCAGCAACTTCAAATCAAAGGGGATTGATCTGAAACCATCCCAAGACACATTCGAGACCCCCTGGACCCCGTCCAATCGTACCAAACAAGTCCCCATACATTATCCAAACTTATCCAAATGCTCGCAACGCCACAAGTAACATCAAAACCAAGAATCGATGATCAAAATCCTTTTCAGAACTTTCAAACCTTCAAACTTCGTCGAATGCGTACGAATCACACTTAGACATTTCGGATCATGATCAAACTTCACACACTCATTCTAATCAATAAAATGAACCTATACAAGGTCCCAGAAATCCGCTCGTAATCTGATAACACCAAAGTCCACTCTAAGTCAAATTTAGCTAATTCAAAACCTTAAAAAAATGTAAACTTCCAACAATAAACGTTGAATCGCTCCCAGACCATCCAATACTCCACCCGGACATGCGTAAGTTTGAAATCACCTTACAAACCTATAGGAACCATCAAATCCCAATTTCGAGGTCGTTTACTTGAAAGCCAAACCGTGGTCAACTCTTCCAACTTAAAGTTTTCGATTTGGGAATTATTTTTCCAAATCAACTCCGAACTTCTCAAAAATCAAAACCGACAACGCGCACAAGTCATAATGCATAAAGTGGAGGTATTCAAGGTCTCAAACCACTGAACGACATCCCAAGAGCTCAAAACAACCGGTCAGGTCGTTACAAATCGTGTATTGGATTGTTAAAATTCGATGAACAAGTTTACGTTTGAGAACTTAAGATTTTGAAATCTGAAGTTGCATTTAATTGATTGAACTACTTAAGACTCGAATTTCTGAAGTTGCATTTGAAAGATAGAAGTTGCATTGAACAGATTGAACTACTTCAGAATCGAATTTCTTAAGTTGCATTTGGAAAATAGATGAACTTTGGAGTTGATTTCTAAAGTTGCATTGAAGAGATTGAATTATTTCATATTCAAACGGGTACACTTTGTAAAAGTCTTCGTCGTACGGTATAACTTAAATGGTGGCTCCAAAAGCGAGTATATATAAAGATGCCCCGCACTTGTGGTTCCATAGGCTTTGGGTATCTGGATCCGAAATCCCGACCCACAATTCAATCTAAGATTTTCTCAATTGACTGTTCAAAACAAATCACTTTACCAATAAATCCTCCAATCCAATTTCCCCTTTCTCTTCTGTCTCCGCCAAAACAAAATATCAGTTGGCCATCCTCAAAAATTCTCAATTTTCACAGGATGGCCATCACCCATCTTTTATCCACCAATATTACACCCTCCCTCTTTACTTCCCAGCTCAAACACTCACCATTTCTTCTACTGAAACCCAAAAGAACACTCATATGCCCCAAAAGGCCTACAATTCGAGCTCAATCTAAGAACAATGACTCTGCAGATGGCCCAGATCGTTTAATCTCCGCCATCACTTACTTCTACCCTTTCTTTGACGGTATTCAATATGGGAAATATGTCATCACTCAGTTTGCTCCAATCCAAACCCTTATTCAACCTTTAGTCCCAGCTATAAGGGTTTTCAAGAGCTTCCCACTTAATGGGTTGCTAATTTTCTTCACCCTTTACTTTGTTGTTGTTAGAAATAACAATTTCAGTAGGTATGTGAGGTTCAATACCATGCAGGCTATTGTTCTTGATGTGCTTCTCATATTTCCTGATCTTTTGGAGAGGAGTTTTAATCCAAAAGATGGGTTGGGCTTGGATTTGATGATGAGCTTTGATAGCACTGTATTTTTGTTCCTTTTGGTGTCTTTAGTTTATGGTTCTTCTTGTTGCTTGTTGGGGCAGCTTCCTAGGTTGCCTATTGTTGCTGAAGCTGCTGATAGGCAAGTTCTATGACTATGAACTCCTTAATTTTACTTATTTGGGAGTTCCTCTTTGTACACTTAATTATTTTTGCTTTAGTTGACAGTTATAGCTATTCTGTTTGGAAGTAAATGTATGCTCTTTTACTTTTGTCTTCTTTAGTTGTCTATTACTTCATCATATTGTTGTGTTGATGCTTAAGGAAGAAATTCATGGTCCTCGTTAGCCATTAGAGAGAAGTTCGTCTTGTCTTGTCTTGAAAAAAGCGCAAGCATGTGGAGGCATGCAAAATGTTGCTATTCCTGAAACAATTCCAAGAGTGCCCTTCACCTCTTCTTAGAGCTTGAGCTATTTACAACGACCTAGTTGGCCTGGTGGCAATAGACTTGAGCTTGGGGTTTGCTTCCTTTCAAGGTCTCAAGTTCGAAACCCACTGGGTGCAAATAATTTCTGAGGGCCATCGGACTGGGTAAAACCTGAATTAACCGTGGTGCACTTGCGGGAAACTCCTTGCCGAGGGCCTGTGCACCCCCGGGATTAGTCGGGGCTCTTAGAGACTCGAACACGCGGTGCAAAATCAAAAGAAAAAACAGAGACCTAGGCGATTTACCTATAGGTATTCGCATCTAGTATGCACCTTCTTTATGTACAATGCTACTTTGCGTTCCTTGTTAGTGCCTTTTCCGTTTCTCTTTTCATAATTTTAAAAGTTCATTCTTGAATGAAAGAAACAATTTGCTAAATCTAGGAAGGAAGAAATAATTCTCTTAATGGTTGCAGGTTTTATTAATCTGGATCGTTTGCTTATCTCGGAAACCTTAGCTGATCATATCCACCTTTGTTTGGTACCTAGATGCTAAAATGTTTTGGGATGTTAAAACTTTTTATATGCTGATACTCAAACCCAAATGGCAAAGATTTGCTCCTAACTTTTTAAATGGACTTGATATCACCATCTTCAATTTCATAACGACGTCATTTACTGTTTCTTTTAATTGAATAGGTGAGCAGTTGGCTAGTGAATATTCTTTGCTATTGCAGATTTATGACAGCAATGTTGATTAACACTTCTGAAATCTATTCTTAGGCATTACATTGACATTAAGTATGTTGTTTGTATGACATTGAGAATGAGGTTCTTACACCTTTGACTTGAGGACCAAGAAAAAGCCAAGCAACCAAGTGAAGTCATGCTAGATAGGACATACAACACCTTAATATTTTTGAGTAATCTCATTTGCTTTAATTCGATGATGTATAGGGCTTACACTTTGTTGCTTTAGGCTCTTCACCTTCAGCTTCCTTTGGTGAAATACATACTACCGTCGAACTTCTCTGGAAGCCAAAGATAAAAATTTCACCTTTCAACATATGCATTAATAATATGGCTTTGTCTACAGATCATGATGAACTGGTGAAATCAAGATGTTTGACTATTTACCCTAAAGGGTAGTGGTAATATAGACTTCCAATAGAGCATTACCTGCTATGCATACTGAAGATAATGTTGGGGGCATTTAGGGACCAGAAATCATGGATTTTTTTGTTAAGGACGTGGTCTTGTACCATTTAGACCCCATTTCTTGCTCATTATCCTTTCTATGTTATGCGGGTATTATACGGCTCAAGTGGACTAGCATATGAAGTTTGCATAAATATGTTTACCTCATGTATAGGATTCCACATGGAGAGTTCTGCTTCCCTCACATAATTGGTAGAATATATAGTACATCTGCTGTTAGCATTACTTTGGTTATTGTTCTCATGTTATGCCAGCTGTTCATCTTTTATCCCGGTTCTGGCTTACTGCAGTTTCCTTCTTTTATTCCATTTAAAGGGAGAGGGAATCTGATGTCAATTCTGTTTGTTAGCTTTAATAGAATGCTTGCTTTGTGTTGCCTTTTACTTTAACTCTTTATGTGAGCTTTGTTGATATGAATATGGAGCTGCGAAGAAAACAGAGTTATCCCTTTGGTGGAAGCTTTTTTGCTCGGTTTTGGTATATCTTCTTCGTATCAGAGCATCATTCTTGATGTATCAATGCATTAAGAAGGAAATATTTCCCAGGTAGAGATCGTTGCCAGTTATGTTCCTCTGAGCATGAGCTTCTTAAGTAATGAAATCATCCACATTTCTAGTCTCTATGCAAAGTCTGGTGCAGTCAACTGATATAAACTGCAATTGGTGCTTTTGTCCTCTCGGCGCACAACCAGAATTAGGTGTGTTAGCTTCTCAGTTCAATGGATTTCGTATTTTTCTTGCATCATTAGATGAAGCAACTTCGGGTGAAATTCAAAAATAGCCAGATTTACAAGTGGTAATTGAAAAATAGCCACAGTTTTAAAAGTAATCGAAATTTAGCCACCTTTCATGTAAAGATAAATCTGAAGGAAAACACTGTTCAAAATCCGGAAAATATTCCAGCATAATATACTGGAGTTTGAACTTCTCCAGTATATTATGCTAGAACTCCAGTATAAATATACTGGAACAACATCATCATATATTGGAGTTCCAGCATAATATGAAGTTCATATTACAGGTGCACCGATCTCCAGTTTATTATGCTTGAACTTTTTGTGTTGCAGCAAAATAGTGGCTACTTTTCAATGACTTTGCAAACACTGACTATTTTTCAATCACTAGTCCGAAAACTGGCTAGCTCGTGCTATTTTAACTTCTCTAGTGGATACATTGGATTATTGTGGAACCAAGTTAGTCTGGGCCTGGCCTAACAACAGTCAAATGTCAAACCCGGCCACACCTAAGCCCAACTAGTATGCTCACACCACATCAGTTGGTGCTGCACATAGGGGCGGAGCCACATTGTTGGTTGCGGGTTCGGCCGAACTCAGTAGCTTTGTTCAAATATTGTATTTGTATTAAAGAATTCAATTAATATATACAAATTATTAATTTAGAACCTAGTAACTTATAAGGATTATAATTCATAACCCAGCAACAACAACATGCCCAGTCTTATCTCACACCGTGTGATCTGGGGAGGGTAGTGTGTACGGAGATCTTACCCTGAGGATAGAGAGGTTATTTCCAATACACTAAGCACCACATTAATGAAAATATAGACAGGACAGGACCAAAAAGCCTACGCATCATCTTGTTTGAGTGACCACACCATAGACCGCAACAAACTCCTAAGATCTAGGAATACAGTTATATCCCCTTTTCAACTGCTCCGCTCTTTTAGTTGGGTAGTTGGACACATCCAACAGCTGTAAAAATAAGGGATCAATATCATCCTCAAGGGGGAACTCGAATCAACTCTTTTAATCCCAGTAAAATTGATGCTATCAGCCACCATCTCTCCTCCATTAACAAACTCTAATAGCTAACCTACCAGAACCTGGAGATGCTGCGTTGAAGAAGACTTTACTGCTTTTTAACTATTTTGGTCTATTGTCCTTTTGATGTTGTTCATCTATATATTTCATTAATTTATTTCATGCTGTCAGTTCCTCTTTCTTCTAATTAATTACTGGACTTTTAGCATGAAAAATGTTTCGCTTCAAATTTGATTTCAAACAGAGTAATATCCTTCTGTTTAGTGCTTATAAATCCTTGCTTAAAAAGGTTTTTACCACTAGTTTTCATATTCATATACACTAGGTATATGCGCTTAATTTGCAAAATTCCATAGCACGAGAAGGTCAGATCATCGTGCTGAACAACATGAGAACACTGTTTGAGCTAGCACTCGGTTTCTAAAGAAAATATTTAGTTGAAGTAGCAAGAGAAGTTAGTGAAAACTAAAATACTTATTACACTTGAAATACGCTTCACACAAATTTATTAATGTTCCATTAGTACTATTTCACTTGCAATGCTGATTGAATTGCTGTTTCGTGTCTGATATGTCAAAAGAACAGACACCTACTACGAGTAATTTATTGTAATTTACTCTGCACAGGTGTTAAGAAGATTTTGTCCAAAATTTAACATGTATTATTATTATTAGCTTCAAACGTAAAGGTCATATATTTTAAGATGGGATCAAATGTGGGATTGGGCGTTACAATCTAATCTTTTATCTCTTGGATAGCGTTTCGGTTCGGTGACCCGGCGTTTATAACCTGTCGGTGGACACATGTTGCTGATGCATCACTGTCTTCCCTGCTGATTCACGTGGCATCATATTACTGGGACATGCCAACTACAGTTTTTTATTCTCTTATTTCTTGGGTGGGTGCTCTCTGTTGGCTGAAAGATACACTATTGTATAACAAGAGTATCCAATAAAACAAGTTTTACCATTATTTTTCCTCTCTATCACATATTCAAGTTCCGTGCTATCTTTGAAGTGATTCCGTCTAATAATCACAGAAACAACTGGCAGCTTTGTAGAAATCTAGAATAAATAGGATATTTCTGTATTTCCTTGCCTTTGTGATGACAGAATGGGAGTAAGAGTAGACAAAGAACGTGGGTAACCCTTTCTTTCACTTTTACTTAAGCTGACACAGCGATAGGAAATCAGCAAGTCTAGAAACTTCCACATGACCAAAAGAGTTGTGTCTCATTTACGTGATATATTTTTTTACAATAGAAAAGGTTTAAAAATAATTTAACTTACACTTTTAATATTTTACTCTTAATACCTGCCCTTTCAAAAGTTCGGTACCAAATTATCAAATGGGAGGGAGGGAGTACCATTTACTCTTGAAGCTTGATCACGAGCCATGACATATAGGCAAATCATGCTTCTGCATGGGAGTGTTCATGGTTCGGTTTGGATCGGTTTTTCCCTAAAAAGCAACCAAATCAAGTAAGTTGGTTTTCTCGATTCGGTTTATGTCGGTTTTTCGGTTTTTTTGGTTATTTGTCGGTTTTTTCTTAAATATAAGACATACACTACCAAACACATATTCCGGCGACCATATTTTCAATGTAACACTATCAAATCAATTGCACTTTGAGAAATTTATTATTTACCAAGATATATTGATGATAATTGAATTAAATAATGATGAATAATTTAAGGACTCAATTAAAAATATGTTATTTTTAACACGAAATGGATTCTTACACTAAACAAAAGAAAACTACCAATCAAACTAGAATGTAAAGGTAAAGAAGTATATTAAAAGTGCAAACTATTAACATTTACCATAAATTTTTTGAAACTTTGTATAACAATATATGTATGGGTCAAAATCCGATCTCACGGTAATTAACGGAGTTAATCTCGTCTTGAGCTAATCCATAATTAATAAGTGGTATGGCCACTTATTCATAACAGGATTCGACTCTTGTCTGATTTAATCTACGAGGGCACGGCCCATTCATTCCCCCATGGGAACGGAACCTCAGCGTGGCCACGGCCATTTATTGCCAGCTCACGAAGCTCACATCTATAAATACTAAGAGTGGAAGCCCTAGAAAGGAGGCTGCTTCTTCACCACTATTCACAAAAAGAGAGAGAGAGAAGAGAAAAATATACTCATCTTATGGGAAGAGAAAACACCATTGTAAGGCTCTGAACCTCATCAAGGAGAGGCAGACCAAACCAATATTATCAATAAAGGCTTTTAATGTTTCTCCCCTAACCTTGAGTACTTGTTTTCATGTTCTTCGCTTGGCCCAATGGATTATTACGATTTGCTATGATTTTCCCGTGATTTATTTATATTGTTTTATACTCATAAGATATGTGATAACTTTTGAGCAAACAATTTGGCGCCGTCTGTGGGGATTTCATAGCAAAATCGCGTAGTTCTTCCATGGACCAAAAGGAAAGAAACGCCGGAAAAGGAAGAACAACCCAGCTTAAACAAGTCAAAGCGGCATATCAGGCCGATGAAACTCGAAGATCTCGAATCGAGATCCAGTTCCTCTGTCTCTCATCTATCGGATGGTGCAAACAAGAAGAAGCAGCCCCGCATAAACAAGCCAAAGCGGCATATCAGGCCGATGGAACTCGAAGATCTCGAATCGAGATCCAGTTCCCCTGTCTCTCATCTATCGGATGGTGCAAACAANGACACCACTTCTTAAGAGATAACTATGAGAAAGGGTTAATCTCCATAGAATTTTGTGCTACTGATAAACAAATAGCTGACATCTTCACTAAAGCACTGAGTAGAGAAGACTTTGAAAGGAACATGTTGGAATTAGGGATGATTAAGATCACCTAAAAGGTCCAGTTCAGAATGCACAATGAAAAAAAAATGATGAAAAAGATGAAAAAAAAATTTTTTTTTTTTGGTTAGGAGTTCTTAATTCAATGTAAATATCTAGACTAATTCTTACTCAGTCTCATACTTGATTAGTATACTCCTGTGACATGTGTTTATATGAATCCTTAATCTCTTACAAAGTTTTTCTATTCTGACATTTGAGGCATGATCAAGGGAAGTTTTACTTGAAGAACCTGGTTCATCAGTATATGCTCATAAGAAAGTTCAGGTATGTTTCTATACTTTGCACAATTATAAGAGATAAAATTATCAACCATGAGCAGAAGTCCTAATTACACCAAACTTTCATAAATTCTATCCGTTGAGCATTGAACCAGTTTCATTATCCTAGGAGTCCAACTAAAACGGGATTTTTTCCAAAAAACTAGCGTCACTCATTTATCTCTAAAGAGACCGAAACTCTAATTGGATTAGACTTCTTATTGACCTCTGAAAAAAGCTGCGTTACAGGCTTNCTCGTCTTGAGCTAATCCATAATTAATAAGTGGTGTGGCCACTTATTCATAACAGGATTCGACTCTTGTCTGATTTAATCTACGAGGGCACGGCCCATTCATTCCCCCATGGGAACGGAACCTCAGCGTGGCCACGGCCATTTATTGCCAGCTCACGAAGCTCACATCTATAAATACTAAGAGTGGAAGCCTAGAAAGGGGGCTGCTTCTTGATAACTATTGACAAGAAAGAGATAGAAGAGAAAAACATACCCATCTTATGGGAAGTGAAAACACCATTGTAAGGCTCTGAACCTCTTCATGGAGAGGCAGACCAAACCAATATTATCAATAAAGGCTTTTAATGTTTCTCCCCCTAACCTTGAGTACTTGTTTCCATGTTCTTCGCTTGGTCCAATGGATTATTACGATTTGCTATGATTTTCCCGTGATTTATTTATATTGTTTTATACTCATAAGATATGTGATAACTTTTGAGCAAACAATATACATATTTATAGGTGTAATAATCGGTTTGGTTCGGTTTTCTTCTGATTAAAACCAAAACCAAACCAAATTTGATCGGTTTTTAAAATTCAAAACCAAAACCAAACCAAACCAAAAAGTATCGGTTTTTTTGGTCGGTTTGGTTTGGTTTTCGTTTTGGTTCGGTTTTTCCGATTTTTATGAACACCCCTACTTCGGCATGTTAAATTATCATGACCTGTCATTAAACTTTTAAATGTAAAAACATTTTGCAGGTTCCAAATAGATCGGACGTACACATCTTTGAAGTAAATACCCAAAGTTGGTAATTATAATTAGGGGTGGCAAAATGGTTCAAAGAAAACAGTTAACCACCCATATTATCCATTAAAATATGGGTTGGATAATGAATTTTTAAAAACGGGTAAAATATGGATAAGAACTATATTATCCATTTAGAAAATGGATAACCAATGCGTAACCAATGGATAACCAATGGGTCTAACTTTTACATTTGTAAAGCCTCAAATTGGGGGTTCCTCAAGTTAGGGAGACTAAGAATTCTCCCAAAAGTGATCATATACAAGAAGTCATGGATAATATGGGTAACCCATATTATCCGCCGGTTAACCCGTTTTTTATCCGTATTAAATATGGGTCGGGTCGGATAATTGATCCGTTTTTTCATTACCCGTTTTCGATCCGAATCATATCCGACCCGACCCGCCCGTTTGCCACTCCTAATTATAATGAAGATTTTGTCCTCAATTCACAAGTTAATCACACTCCTATTATTAGTACCATCATTACTCTATCTTTTTTAGCTTAATTAAAGGTGAGTGTAAATTAGGGACAAAATTACACTTCCCAAGTCTTTACCAAATATAAAGCACAAAAGTTCAAAAACCTGAAGGAGGACAACTGCCAGCTTAGTCAGCAATACCCCACCCTCAGTGGCATTATCTGTAAATAAAGTTTCATTCCTGGTCAATAAAATAGGTACTTACTTCAGATCTCGCTTCTTCCCAAGTACACTTTTAACTTCAGTAAACATCACTTCACTGACCACTCACAACTCTATCTCCACACGCTAACCAAAGCTCCTCTCTCATTTTCCCTTTGCAGGAAAATGGAATTTCAGATGGCATCCACTATAGCCACGCTACTTATTTTTCTAGCCGTCCTTTTCCCATATTGTTCATGTGAGACCCAAAACATTCAGATCAGTAAAATCAAACCTTCTGCTGCTAAATCTGAATCTCCAGCTCCAGAGGCAGCAGCACCCCAAGTCAGTTTCACTTCTGTAATGTCAGCTCACGGATGCAAAATCTTCGCCGACATTTTACTAGCTTCACCTGCTGAAAAGACATACGAGGATAATGTCCAAGGTGGTCTAACCATTTTTTGCCCAACCGACGATGCAATGAAAGACTTTGCTCCTAAGTTCAAGAACTTAACTGCTGACGGGAAACAGTCCGTTCTTGAATATCATGGTGTTCCAGTTTATCAATCGTTGTCGAGTTTGAGAACAAGTAACGGTTTAATGAACACGTTAGCTACTGATGGTGCTAATAATTACGATTTTGTTGTTCAAAATGACGGCCAAGATGTTACACTGAGGACCAAAATCGACACGGCAAAAATTACAGGAACTGTAATTGATAAAGAGCCGTTGGCGATTTTTTCGATTGATAAGGTTTTGGAGCCTAAGGAATTGTTCAAGGGTGCTCCGACTCCTGCTCCAGCACCAGCTCCGATAGCTGAGTCCCCCAAGCCGGCAGGAAAGAAACATAAATCCCCGCCGGCGCCTGCTTCTCCGGCGGATTCCCCGGCGGATGGTCCCACCGGCGATGTCGCGGATTCAAAGGCAGATAAGAACGGTGCGTTTAGATACAATGCTGGTGCACTGATGGTCCCTGTTTTGTGTATTTGGTTTGGCCATTTGTTGCTGTAATTTTATTTTGTTAGATTGACCTTTTCTTTTTCAGTGTTTTTTTAATTTAATTTGCTGTTAAGTCTTAGATTTGAAATAAGATTGGCCAATATGGGTCTCTGAATAGTAACTTGTATTTGTTGTGGTATCATTGCTTTTACTAGGTTTCTGAGTGCCTTTCTAAAAAATTTCACTGTATTATTTCTTTGATTTTCTTTGTTTATCTACTTCAGAGTGAGATGTGATTTTATATTCACATGGAAACACTTTTGCTTGTGAATCATAACTTTATTGGTGTTCGGTTTCTGTTAGGTGTTTGTCCAGATTTTCTTACCATAAATTGTTTCCATATCTCATGAACGAAAGGACAATATATTTACCATAATTGAATTTTTGTTTTCCCGGAAGAAAAATATAATTCTCTCATATTTAGCTAGCCCTTTTTCTTGTAGGAAAAGGTTTGAAGTTCTATAAATTGAGGATTCGCCCTTCTCATTCAGTAGCATCCACAATGTAGCCGTAGTGGGCTTGAGAGTCTTATTTAGGGGGGAGAACTTTACGGGATAAGTGTTAGTGTGTCACATGTTTTGCCTCTTCGTGAGTTTGTTCTTTCGATATTTTGTACTCTCTTTTTATTATAGTGGATTGCTCATCTCCGCCGTGGATGTATGTCAGTTGATCGAACCACGTTAACTGTTTGGGTCTCTTTTGTTAGATTTCTTTTTGTTGTCTGATTTATCGTCGTTGAAGGTTTACTTTACTAACTTTCGCATGACACCTGACTTTTTTCGGCCTCCACTGTAGATAATAAAGTTTTCCCTTAAATTCAGCTATCAGTTGAACAACTATCGATGAATCTAGAAATCTTCTTGGTCACGACTCACGAGTCGCTAGAAATTGAAACAAGTGCAATCAATTACACTTGATACTTTAATTTTTAATTTAAATTTAGGTTAATAAGTTGGATACAGATATGTGGATATCAACTCAAGATTTTCTTTTCTCCCTTTTTTACTCTTTTCACAGGAGCTCCCCGCTATACTCCCTTGGTGATTAGAACCCACAACCTTTGATAGCCTGTTTGGCCAAGTTTATTTTTGGGCCAAAAGTATTTTTCCAAAAAATTGAGGTGTTTGGCCAAGCTTTTAGAAGGAAAAAAAGTGTTTTTGAGGAGAAGCAGAAGTAGAAAAAAGTAGCTTCTCTCCAAAAGCACTTTTCTGAGAAGCACTTTTGAGAAAAATACGCTTAGAAGCAGTTTTCAAAAGCTTGGCCAAACACTAATTACTGCTCAAAAGTGTTTTTCAAATTAATCAGCCAAACACAAACTACTTCTTACCAAAAGCACTTTTTTAAAAAGTATTTTTAAAAAAAAGCACTTCTCAAAATAAGCTGATTTTAGAAGCTTGGCCAAACGGGCTATGAGTTGGAGATGAAGAATACTTACTACTTGAGCAATCTTTTTTGTCAGATGTTTTCTTTTTTAATGCCTTTATTGCCCCATTAAATAAGGGAGCGGGTAACAGAAAAATATTAAGGAAATGGTTCAAAAAATTACCCTTCAGTAAGGGGTACTGAATTATAAAATTACTGAAGCTGCTATCTGAGACTCCAAAAACGGGTTTTAAAAAAGATAAATAAATAAATTTAAGAGCTTTACAAGTATTTAAAATCACATAAATATTATTAAATTAAGTGTTTGAGTTATAAAATAAAATTTTACAAAAAGTACATCCTCTTAAAAATGATGGATATTGATCCTATTTGCCAACATTTTTTTGGTCAAACATTAAAATTTTATTTATCAAGTATATATTTACGACCGCTTGTTCTTTTTGAACTATAAGAACAAGGCCTCTATTTCATATTCTACCTATCACATAAACAGAATTAAACTCTAACGGAAATATGTTTTCCGTGGTAAATGTTTTCCAAGAAAATGTTTTCGTGGAAAACAAGTAGTAATCTTATTCATTTTCCAGTGTTTGGTTCGCAAATTAAGGAAATTGACTTTTCAAGAGTATTCATAAATAATTTAGATATAATAAACATGAAGCCATAAACTTTCAAACCAACAACCTTCCGAATCCCTAAATTTCATAAACTTTCGAACCGCTAAACTTTCGAAACCGCGGAATTTCGAACCCGTAAACTTTATAATTTCTAAACCCGTAAACTTCCAAACACGTAAACCTCCGAACTCATAACTTTGTGTCACGACCCAATTTAGGATCGTGACCGGCGCTTAGGAGCAAGTGCTCCCAAGTAAGCCTCATCGGTAATTTTACAAAAAATCGGGCAGAGTTTCCCCTGTTTTTGGACCATCCCAAAAATTTCCTGTCTCAAATCAGCGATCAAACAACCTAATAGCAATTCAACTGGCAATTGACAACTTACCAATTAGCCAAAATAAGTCTCCACCATTACTAATCAACACACTAACAACCAAAAATAGTAATCTACCTCCAACTTTCATAATAAACGATACTCAACTTAAGACTATAATAACAAAAGAATACTCATGACACTAAATTATTGACTATGGAGCGACTCTAAGAATTCAAAGAAAAGACCATAACAACTGGAAAAAAATCTCCGCCCACGCGAACAAGTGCGAGGCTCACCAAGAATTCTCAACCTGTGCGCTCTAATTAACGAAATCCTCGCCTGTGTCAACTGCTGTCTCTGTAAAAAAAGTTAGCGGGGAATGAGTCGCTAGCTCAGTGAGTAATAACACTTAACCACAACCGTTTTTAATTTGGGGACAAGTCAGAAACATGCTAGTATCTCAAAGAGAAAATACATAAAAATGCCCTTTCAAAAACAATAAATAATTTTCAGTCTTATCACGCTTTTCTTGTAGTAAAATATAATTAACAATTCAGTAATAAGCTCGGTAACCACTGTATAATATCAGTATTCACATTTTGGGATGTTTCAATGAATGGATCATGTAATCGGTATAACTGTGGACTTATTTGCAAGAAGTCAAATGCAACGGTAGTCCGTACTTGAGGGAAATCGGTAACTGTATGCTAGTTCTACCTTCCCACTAGCGAGGGCTATAACTGTACTCTGTAATCGGTAAATACAAGGTGCACCAGGTCTAACGAACCCGCCGTTAGCTACGGGATCCTTCAAAGTCTACTCCCATTTATACTTGTCTCTGTAACCGTATATACTCATAGGAAAGTATTTTAAAACAATATAGGGCATTTCGATTCTTATCAAATCATATAATTTCTTTTCGATAATAGTAAATTCAAGTAACGGTACAACAGATCTAGTGACAATGAAAATATTTAAACTACGGTATTCATCTCAAATAACTATTTCGGTATCATATCGAGTAAAACACTTGTCCCACATGCAACTCAAAATAATCGGTAACATATTCATATTAAAAATCATGTGTAAATCATGCAAGTTATGAAAACACAAATTGCGGTAAGATTACTACTCATAGTACTCGTGCCGAAATACCAAATGCTTCACCTCGAGCAATTCGTACAAATTCCTCCAATCAATCTATAATTACATAATATCAATCTCATGTTAATTTCCTTGTTTAAGCTAATTCATAGCTAATTTAGAATACCCAATCATCGGGGTTCATGTTTGAGTCTAAATTTGTGAATTTATATTTAATCATAGAACTAGTCCATCATTCTATCAATTTCAACTAATTAGTATAATTTACTCCTCTAAAATTAGACCTATCAGTGCTTAAACCAAACCCTTATAGCCTTGTTATCTCCATAGTAATTGTATATTTCTTTTTATATAAGAGAAAATTGATATTGAATTCCTTTGTACTACATGAAATTGCATAAATACAATGAAATAATTCAACAGATGAGAAGAAGAAGGTTAACCTCTTGAATCGAAAGAGATCTTTATCAATTTCAACTCTCAGTTCTTCTTAAAGCCTTTGCCCAAAGCTTTTTTCTTCTTCTTCTCTTTTCCCTTTTTTTTCTCTCGGAAACTTGCTGCTTCTGTTCCTTTTACGCAGCTTGCTGCTTCCCCTTTTGTTTAATTCTAATGTTTTCCAGAGAATGGGCTTTGTGCCCTTTAAATCTTATTCTTCTCTTTTTTTCTTTTTTTTTCCTCTTTTCTCTTTCTAGTCACGACATGGGCTAAGCCCACATGTATTATGCCTTTTTTTTTTGTTTATTTTGTTCCAATATTTTTTTTTTTTTTTGTAGTTACTTTATTGTAATTATTATTATTATTATTAAAATGTCCAATACACCCTCTTTTAAAATATAGAGTATTACATCCTCCCCACCTTATGAAATTCGGTCCCCGAATTTAACTCAAGTACGTACCTGTAGACTGAAACAAATGGGGGTACTTGACTCGCATAGTGTCTTCTATTTCCCAAGTAGCTTCTTCAACTGTATGATTTCTCCATAAGACTTTCACGAACACGATTTCTTTTGACCGTAGTTTTCTTATTTGTCTACCAACAATAGCCATTGACTCCTCCACGTAAGACAACTTCTCATCGAGTGGTATAGTCGGTGCTTCAATCACCTGAGATGAGTCTGATATACATTTTCTTAGCATTGAGACATGAAACACTGGGTGAATAAAGGACAACTCAGGAGGAAGTGCCAAACGATAAGCCACCACTCCCACTCGGTCTAGTATCTCATACGGTCCTATAAACCTGGGGCTCTACTTGCCTCTTTTACCAAACCGCATTACACCTTTCATGGGGGAGACTCGTAGGAACACTGTGTCTCCAATTGTGAACACTAATTCTCTTCTTCTCTTATCAGCATAAGACTTTTGTCTGCTTTGAGCTGCAAGCAATCTCTGTCTGATCAACTGGACCTTGTCCATAGCTTCTTCTACTAGGTCGGGTCCCAATAAGTTAGTCTCACCAGCTTCAAACCATCCGATGGGAGAACAACATTTTCTACCATACAATGCTTCGTACGGTGCCATTTGAATACTGGACTGGAAGCTATTGTTGTAAGCAAATTCAGCTAACGGTAGATAAGTGTCCCAACTACCTCCAAACTCAAGAATGCAAGCTCTCAACATATCCTCCAAGATCTGAATAGTACGTTCAGACTGCCCGTCTGTCTGTGGATGAAATGCAGTACTAAGATCTACTCGTGTACCTAATGCTTCTTGAAAAGATTTCCAAAAGCGTGAAGTGAACTGTGATCCTCTATCAGAGATGATGGATATTAGAACTCCGTGAAGTCGGACAATTTTGTTCATAAATATCTGCGCATACCTGACTCCACCATATGTAGTCTTCAACGGCAAAAAGTATGCTGATCTCGTCAGTCGATCTACAATCACCCATACTGAGTCATAACCTCTAAGGGTTCGTGGTAGCCCGGTGACAAAATCCATAGTAATTCTTTCCCATTTCCACTCTGGAATCTCAATTTGTTGTAGTAGTCCTGCGGGTCGCTGATGCTCAGCCTTGACCTGCTGACAAGTCAAACAACTAGAAATAAAGTTAGCAACATCTTTCTTCATACCTTCCCACCAATAAAATTGTTTCAGGTCATGGTACATTTTTGTGGATCCAGGATGTATAGTGTATTTAGTGTTGTGAGCTTTTTTAAGAATAGCATGTCTCAACCCGTCTATGTCTGCTACACATAGCCTGTCACCCATTCGAAGAACACCATCACTTTCAACAATCATATCCTTGCTTTAACTAGCTAAGGCCTCATCTCTGTATTTGCATAATCGTTCATCCTCATATTGGGTGGCCTTAATGCGCTCAACTAATGAAGACTTAGCCTGAGCACAAGCCAACAATGCCTCTGAATTTTCGACACTAAATCTGATACCTGTATCTTCTAGTCTCTGAATATCTCTGGCCAATAGTCTCTTTGCAGGGGCTATATGTGCCAAACTCCCCATAGATTTTCTACTCAATGCATCAGCCACCATATTGGTTTTTCCAGGATGATACAAAATAGAACAATCATAGTCCTTGAGTAATTCCATCCAACGACGATGCCGAAGATTTAGATCTCTCTGCTGAAAGATATACTTCAGACTTTTATGGTCAGTATAAATCTCACAAGTTTCGCCGTATAGATAATGTCTCCAAATTCTTAGAGCAAATACCACTGCAGCCATCTCCAAATCATGTGTAGGATAGTTTTTCTCGTGCTTTTTCAATTGTCTCGAAGCATAAGCTATAACACGGCCATTTTGCATGAGAACACATCCTAATCCCACCCTCGAGGCATCACAGAATACTATAAATCCTCCAGAACTTGATGGTAAGGCTAATATTGGTGCAGTTGTCAAACATATTTTGAGTTTTTGAAAGCTCTGCTCACATTCCTCCGTCCACTGAAACTTTGCATTTTTCTGTGTTAGCTTGGTCAGCGGCGCTGCTATTCTGGAGAAATCCTGCACAAAACGCCTGTAATAGCCTGCTAAGCTTAAAAAGCTGCGAATCTCTGTAGGAGAAGTAGGTTTGTGCCATTTCTGCATAGCTTCAGTCTTCTTAGGATCTACCATAATTCCATCCTTGGAAACAACATGCCCCAAAAATGATACCGAGTCTAGCCAAAATTCACACTTCGAGAACTTAGCATAAAGCCGATGCTCTCGCAATGTCTGCAACACAGTCCTGAGATGATCCTCCTGTTCTCCTTGGCTACGAGAATATATCAGGATATCATCAATAAATACTATCACAAATCTATCCAAAAACGGCTTAAACACCCTATTCATTAAACCCATGAATACCGCTGGAGCATTAGTCAGTCCGAAAGGCATCACGAGAAACTCATAGTGCCCGTATCGAGTTCTAAAAGCAGTCTTAGAAATATCTTCATCTTTGATTCTAAGTTGATGATAACCAGAACGGAGGTCTATCTTTGAAAAGTGGGCAGCTCCTTGTAACTGATCAAACATGTCATCTTATACGGGACAAAGGATATTTATTGCATATTGTTATCTTGTTCAACTGCTTGTAGTCAATGCACATTCTCAGGGATCCGTCGTTCTTTCTTACGAACAGTACTGGTGCACCCCATGGTGATACACTAGGTCTAATAAAGCCCTTATCTAACAAATCCTGTAACTGTTGCTTTAACTCCCTCAACTCTGCTGGATACCAAAGTCTATTTCTCGTACTAGAGGCAATCCTGGTAAATCCTCAGGAAATACATCAGAAAATTCTCTCACTACGGGTACATTTTCTACACTAACTGTTTCCTTTCTTGTGTCATTTACAATAGCTAAGAGACCCAAGCAACCTTTCTTCAGAAGTCGTTGAGCTTTCATAAAAGATACAATTTTGCAAGTCTCTGGACCTGACTCCCTCTTAGAATAAAACTAGGTTCATTTGGTATCTCAAATATAACTATCTTTGCATGAAAATCGACTATAGCATAGAAAGAAGATAACCAATCCATTCTCATCAGCATGTCAAAGTCAATCATATCAAGTACAATAAGGTCAGCTAGAGTATCTCTTCCCTCAACCCAAATCTGACAAGAACGATACACGTATTCAGCTAATAGAGACTCTCCGACAGGAGTAGCAACTAGAAAAGGATCATTCAATAGCTCGGGCTGTCTACTAAATCTCAAAGCAAAGTACGAGGACACATAGGAATGAGTAGATCCCGGATCAATCAACGCAAGTGCATCAAATGAACAGATAGAAAGAATACCTGTAACCACTGCATTCGAGGTCTGAGCNAATGTATAAATACTCGTCACCATGCCTATACATCGTACTCGATCACATAGCAATTAGCAACAAGACTCAACTCCTATTCCCTCAAGCTAGGGTTAAACCAAACACTTACCTCAAAGCCTTGAAATCCACTTAATCCTCAACTATCGCTTTACCTCGCGGTTCCACCTCCAATTCGCTCGAATCTAATCACAAATTGTTCAATTACTTTAATAAACACTATATGAATCAATTTGAATGCATAAAAATGATTTTCCCAAGTTTTTCCCAAAAATTCCAAAAACGCCCCCGGGCCCACGTGGTCAAAACCCGAGGTTCGAACCAAAACCCGGTTACCCATTCCCCCACGAGTTCATATCTATGTTTTGTTTTGAAATCGGACCTCAAATGGAGGTCCAAATCCCAAATTTTAAGAAAACCTAAGTTCTACCCAAAATCCCCATTTTCACCCATGGAAATCCTTGATTTTAAGATGAAAACATGTCTAATGATGTTGAAGATTGAAGAAGTTAAGTAAAAATTGACTTACAAATGATTTGGAGAAGATAGGTATCTTGGAAAATCGCCTATGGAGTTTGGGTTTTGAAAGAATGAAGAAAAGAGGGTTAAAATTCGTCTAAGTATGAAAAATTGCAAGTCTCAGATGTGGGAAATGCGAACATGGGTTCGCAATTGCGAACCCAGCAGGCTTGGGAATTGCAAAAAATGTTTGGGAAATGCGAACCTGGGAATTGCGAAGAAAGTTTGGGAAATGCGAACAGGCTTGGGAATTGCGAAAAATGTTTGGGAAATGCGACCCTGGGAATTGCGAAGAAAGTTTGGGAAATGCGAACAGGCTTGGGAATTGCGAAAAATGTTGGGAAATGCGAACCTGGGAATTGCGAAGAAAGTTTGAGAAATGCGAGCAGGCTTGGGAATTGCGAAAAATGTTTGGGAAATGCGAACCTGGGAATTGCGAAGAAAGTTTGGAAAATGCGAACAATCCTGGTAATTGCGAAAAATGTTTGAAAAATGCGAAACCTGCAGACCTGCAATTCCTTAAGTCCAAATTTCACCCCG
Organism: Nicotiana attenuata; assembly: GCF_001879085.1. Lineage (NCBI taxonomy): Eukaryota > Viridiplantae > Streptophyta > Magnoliopsida > Solanales > Solanaceae > Nicotiana > Nicotiana attenuata. The sequence continues at coordinate 69,533,425 of NC_031989.1, read as the reverse complement.
TGGCCTATCCAAAACTCACCCGAACCCTCGGGGCTCCAAACCAAACATGTACACAACCTCAAAAACATCCTACGGACTTATCCGTGTGATCAAATTGCCAAAATAACATCAAAATCATTGAATCAAGCCCCAAATTCATCATTTTTCATTATAACTTCATAAACTTCAAACTTTAGATATTTAGGTCTGAAACACGTCAAATGACGTCCGATTTTGACTAAACTTTACAGAAAGCGCTTAACACATATTTAAGACTTGTACCGGGCGTCAAAACCATAATACGAGCCCGATACCACAGTCTTTTAATCAATTTTCATTTCCTTTTTCCTTAATAATTTCAGAGAAATAATTTCACAGAAAAATTCTTTCCTCGGGCTCTAGACCTCGGAATTCGACTTCGGGCACATGCTCGAGTCCCATATTTTTCTACGGACCTTCCGGGACCGTCCAATCTCGGGTTCGGGTCCGTTTACCCAAAATGTTGACCAAAGTCAACTTTAATCATATTAATATCAAAATTCATCATTTTTCACACATAATTCATATTTAAGCCTTCCGGCTGCACACCCGGACTGCACACGCAAATCGAGGCAAGTAAAATGAGGTTTTCAAGACCTCGGAAGCACGGAGTGAATGAGGAAATAGGTGATGACCCTTTGGGTCGTCACATCCTCCACCTCTAAAATAACCGTTCGTCCTCGAACGGACAAAAGAAAGAAGTACCTGAGTCGGGGAACAGATGTGGATAACGGCTCCGCATATCAGACTCGGACTCCCAGGTCGAGGCCTCAGGGGGCTGACCTCTCCACTGAACACGAACAGAGGGAAAACTCCTAGATCTCAACTGACGAACCTGCCAGTCTAGAATAGCTACCGGCTCCTCCTCATAAGATAAATCCTTGTCCAACTGGACAGTGCTGAAGTCTAACACATGGGTAGGATCCCCGTGATACCTTCGAAGCATAGACACATGAAAAACTGGATGCACGGCTGATAAGCTAGGTGGCAATGCAAGTCTATAAGCCACCTCTCCTACTCGATCAAGAATCTCAAACGGGCCAATGTACCTAGGGCTATGCTTGCCCTTCTTTCCGAACCTCATCACGCCCTTCATAGGTGACACCCGGAGCAATACCCGCTCACCAACCATAAAAGCTACATCTCGGACCTTACGGTCTGCATAACTCTTCTGCCTAGACTGAGCTGAACGAAGCCTCTCCTGAATGATCTTGACCTTATCTAAGGCCTCCTGAACTAAGTTTGTACCCAATAACCAAGCCTCCCCCGGCTCAAACCATCCGACTGGAGACCGACATCGCCTACCATACAACGCCTCATATGGGGCCATCTGAATGCTGGACTGGTAGCCGTTATTGTAGGCGAACTCTGCTAAAGGCAAAAACTGGTCCCACGAGCCTCCAAAATCAATGACACAAGCTCGGAGCATATCCTCCAAAATCTGTATAGTCCGCTCGGACTGACCGTCCGTCTGAGGATGGAATGTTGTGCTCAACTGAACCTGGGTGCCCAACTCTTGCTGAACTGCTCTCCAGAAGCGCGAGGTAAACTGCGTACCCCGGTCCGAAATGATGGATACCGGCACACCATGAAGGCGGACAATCTCCCGGATATAAATCTCAGCTAACCTCTCGGATGAATAGGAGACTGCCACTAGAATGAAATGCGCTGACTTGGTCAGCCTATCAATAATGACCTAAATAGCATCAAACTTCTTCCGAGTCAACGGAAGTCCAGTAACGAAATCCATGGTAATCCTCTCCCACTTCCACTCGGGGAGCTCAATCCTCTGAAACAACCCACCGGGCCTCTGATGCTCATACTTGACCTGCTGACAGTTCAAACACCGAGCCACATACGCAACAATATCCTTCTTCATCCTACGCCACCAATAATGCTGCCGCAAGTCCTGATACATCTTCGCGGCGCCCGGGTGAATAGAATACCGAGAACTATGGGCCTCCGCTAAGATCAATTCTCGAATCCCATCAACATTGGGCACACAAACTCGCCCCTGCAATCTCAAAACACCATCATCATCTAAGGTCACCTTCGTGGCACCTCCACGCTGCACCGTGTCTCTCAGGACACACAAATGGGGATCATCAAACTGCCGGTCACGGATACGCTCCAATAGAGAAGAACGAGCGACCGTGCAAGCTAACACTCTGCTAGGCTCAGAAATATCTAATCTCACCAATCGATTGGCCAAAGCCTGAACATCTAAAGCAAGCGGTCTCTGGCTGACCGGGATATAAGCAAGACTACCCATGCTGGCGGACTTCCTACTCAACGCATCGGCCACCACATTGGCCTTACCCGGGTGATACAAGATAGTAACATCATAATCTTTCAACAACTCCAACCACCTCCTCTGCCTCACATTCAACTCCTTCTGCTTGAACAGGTACTGAAGGCTCTTGTGATCCGTGTACACCTCACACGTCATGCCATATAGATAATGCCTCCAAATCTTCAAAGCATGAACAATAGCTGCCAACTCTAGATCATGAACCGGATAATTCTTCTCGTGGATCTTCAACTGTCTCGAAGCATAGGCAATGACTTTGCCATCCTGCATCAATACTGCACCAAGCCCAACACGGGAAGCATCACAATAGACTGTGTAAGGCCCTGAACCCGTGGGCAAAACCAATACCGGTGCCGTAGTCAGAGCTGTCTTGAGCTTCTGAAAGCTCGCCTCACACTCATCTGACCATCTGAACTGGGCACCCTTCTGGGTCAACCTGGTCATCGGGGCTGCAATAGACGAAAATCCCTCCACGAACCGATATTAATAACCTGCTAACCCCAAGAAACTCGAATCTCGGTCGCTGAAGCTGGTCGAGGCCAATTCTTGACTGCCTCAATCTTCTTCGGGTCCACCTGAATACCCTCTGCTGATACAATATGACCCAGAAATGCAACCGAACTCAACCAGAACTAGCACTTCGAAAACTTAGCATATAACTGACTATCCTTCAGAGTCTGGAGAACCACTCTGAGGTGTTGCTCGTGCTCTTCCTGGCTGCGGGAGTACACCAGAATATCATCAATAAAGACTATCACGAATAAGTCTAGATATGGCCTGAACACTCGGTTCATCAACTCCATAAATGTTGCTGGGGCATTGGTCAACCCAAATGACATGACTAAAAACTCATAGTGCCCATACCGAGTGCGGAATGCAGTCTTAGGGACATCAGACGCCCTAATCCTCAGCTGATGGTAGCCAGATCTCAAGTCTATCTTTGAAAACACCTTTGCTCCCTGAAGCTGGTCAAACAAATCATCAATCCTCGGCAGTGGGTACTTGTTCTTTATCGTCACTTTGTTCAATTGCCGGTAATCAATACACATCCGCATCGAACCATCCTTCTTCTTCACGAATAACACCGGCGCACCCCAAGGAGAAACACTAGGCCTGATAAAAACCTTCTCTAGTAAATCCTGCAACTGGTCCTTTAACTCCTTTAACTCTGGCGGGGCCATGCGATACGGCGGAATAGAAATGGGCTGCGTGCCCGGAGCCAGATCAATACAGAAATCAATATCCCTGTCGGGCGGCATACCCGGCAGGTCTGAAGGGAAAACCTCGGGGAACTCTCGAACAACAGGAACATAGTCAATAGAAGGAACCTCTGCGCTGGAGTCGCGAACATACGCCAGATAAGCTAAACACCCCTTCTCGACCATGCGTCGAGCCTTAACATATGAAATAACACTGCGGGTGGTATGACCTGGGGTCCCTCTCCACTCTAGTCGGGGCAATTCTGGCAAAGCCAAGGTCACGGTCTTGGCGTGACAATCTAAGATAGCATGATACGGGGACAACAAGTCCATCCCCAATATGACGTCGAAATCCACCATATCTAAAAGCAATAAATCAACACGAGTCTCAAGACCCGAAAACACAACCACACAGGAACGATGCACCCGGTCGACTACTATGGAGTCACCCACCAGTGTAGATACATAAACAGGAATGTCCAAAGCATAACTAGACATAGCCAGGTAGGGTGCAAAATAAGACGACACATACGAATATGTCGACCCAGGATCAAATAGCGCTGACGCATCTCTATCACAAACCAGAATAGTACCTGTAATAACGGCATCTGACGACTCGGCCTCTGGTCTGGCTGGCAAAGCATAAAATCGGGGCTCAGCCCCACCTCCCTGAACCATGTCTCTGGGACGATCGGCTACCGGCTGACCCCTACCTCTGGCGGTCTGGCCTCCACCTCTACGGTCTCGACCTCCACCTCTATGATCCCTACCCCTGCCCCTGGCTGGCTGGGCAGGTTGTGGGTCACCTGGTGCCTGAATTATGGGGCGAGGACCCTGCTGCTGTGACTGTGTACCCCTCAATCTCGGGCAAGCTCTCCTGATGTGACCATACTCACCACACTCATAACATCCCTCCGTACGATGAGACTGGCCCTGACGACCCGAATGACCTCCACGAAAACTCTGAAGAGGCTGTGCACTGATGGGAGCTGGCGGTGCACTAAGTGAGTGCTGATCGGAATAATGCCCACGAAAAACCACGATCACCTGGGGCACCCTGCGAAACCTGGAGGGCTGACTGAAAGGGCCTGGAAGGCTGACCCCTATCATAAGAATCCCTGCCTCCAGATGAGGCACCACTGAATCGACCTGAGTGACGGGGTCTCTTGTCTGCCCTATGACCACCCCCCTGTCATAGGGCAGATTCAAGTCATTTCATATACTTTCAATATTCGTATCACAATTCGAGCCAATGCTCCTAGGATCAAATGATCATATCACCGTTCACATGTTATTCACAACATATAGAAATCCTCCAATAAACACGAAGTTCACAACCAAGCCATGATAATCACATTATGAGGACTCACGGTCATGCTAGACACCAATGTATAGATACTCGTCACCATGCCTATACATCGTACTCGATCACATAGCAATTAGCAACAAGACTCAACTCCTATTCCCTCAAGCTAGGGTTAAACCAAACACTTACCTCAAAGCCTTGAAATCCACTTAATCCTCAACTATCGCTTTACCTCGCGGTTCCACCTCCAATTCGCTCGAATCTAATCACAAATTGTTCAATTACTTTAATAAACACTATATGAATCAATTTGAATGCATANCTTCTTCTTCACGAATAACACCGGCGCACCCCAAGGAGAAACACTAGGCCTGATAAAACCCTTCTCTAGTAAATCCTGCAACTGGTCCTTTAACTCCTTTAACTCTGGCGGGGCCATGCGATACGGCGGAATAGAAATGGGCTGCGTGCCCGGAGCCAGATCAATACAGAATCAATATCCCTGTCGGGCGGCATACCCGACAGATCTGAAGGGAAAACCTCGGGGAACTCTCGAACAACAGGAACAGAGTCAATAGAAGGAACCTCTGCGCTGGAGTCGCGAACATACGCCAGATAAGCTAAACACCCCTTCTCGACCATGCGTCGAGCCTTAACATATGAAATAACACTGCGGGTGGTATGACCTGGGGTCCCTCTCCACTCTAGTCGGGGCAATTCTGGCAAAGCCAAGGTCACGGTCTTGGCGTGACAATCTAAGATAGCATGATACGGGGACAACCAGTCCATCCCCAATATGACGTCGAAATCCACCATATCTAAAAGCAATAAATCAACACGAGTCTCAAGACCCGAAAACACAACCACACAGGAACGATGCACCCGGTCGACTACTATGGAGTCACCCACCAGTGTAGATACAAAAACAGGAATGTCCAAAGCATAACTAGACATAGCCAGGTAGGGTGCAAAATAAGACGACACATACGAATATGTCGACCCAGGGTCAAATAGCACTGACACATCTCTATCACAAACCAGAATAGTACCTGTAAGAACGGCATCTGACGACTCGGCCTCTGGTCTGGCTGGCAAAGCATAAAATCGGGGCTCAGCCCCTCCTCCCTGAACCATGTCTCTGGGACGATCGGCTACCGGCTGACCCCTACCTCTGGCGGTCCGGCCTCCACCTCTACGGTCTCGACCTCTACCTCTATGATCCCTACCCCCGCCCCTGGCTGGCTGGGCAGGCTGTGGTCACCTGGTGCCTGAATCATGGGGCGAGGACCCTGCTGCTGCGACTGTGTACCCCTCAATCTCGGGCAAGCTCTCCTGATGTGACCATACTCACCACACTCATAACATCCCTCCGTACGATGAGACTGGCCCCGACGACCCGAATGGCCTCCACGAAAACTCTGAAGAGGTTGTGCACTGATGGGAGCTGGCGGTGCACTAAGTGACTGCTGATCGGAATAATGCCCACGAAAACCACGATCACCTGGGGCACCCTGCGAAACCTAGAGGGCTGACTGAAAGGGCCTGGAAGGCTGACCCCTATCATAAGAATCCCTGCCTCCAGATGAGGCACCACTGCTGAGTGACGGGGTCTCTTGTCTGCCCTATGACCACCCCCCTGTGGCAGAACCATCTCGATCCTCCGGGCCACATTGACCGCCTCCTGAAAAGTAATGTCACTACCCGCCTCTCTGGCCATCTGAAGACGAATAGGCTGGATCAAACCATCAATAAATCTCCTCACCCTCTCCCTCTCAGTGGGGAGTATAACGAGGGCATGGCGAGCTAGATCGATAAACCGGGTCTCATACTGTGTGACCGTCATAGACCCCTACTGGAGACGCTCAAACTGTCTCCGCTAAGCATCCCTCTGAGTAACGGGAAGAAACTTTTCTAGAAACAACTCTAAAAACTGATCCCAAGTCAAAGGCGGCGACCCTGCTGGTCTGGCTAAACAGTAATCCCTCCACCAAGTCTTGGCGGATCCAGATAGACGAAAAGCGGCAAAATCAACTCCATTGGACTCCACAATGCCCATGTTCCGAAGAACCTCGTGGCAGCTATATAAGAAATCTTGGGGGTCCTTAGAAGAAGCTCCGCTGAATGTAGCAGTGAAGAGCTTGGTGAACCTGTCCAGCCTCCACAAAGCATCTGCGGACATAGCCGCTCCATCACCGGCCTGTGCAACTACCCCCGGCTGAACTGCCGCAGCTGGCTGACCCGGTGGAATCTGAGTCGGGGGAGCTACCTGCTCCGGAGTACGTGCAACAAGAGTCTGGGCTCCTCCTCCACCCTGGGAAGTGGCTGGTGCTACAGGAAGCAATCCTGCTCGGGTGACACTCTCCATGAGGCCAACCAACCGGACCAAGGCGTCCTGAAGAACTGGGGTAGCAATAAACCCCTCTGGGACCTGAGCTGGGCCCGCCGGAACTGTCTAGGCTGGGGCCGGAACCTCCTCGCCAAGGTCAACCTGATGCTCCGCCACTGGTAGTCGATAACAGGCAAGGTCTTCCAAGTTGAAATCAAAGTTATCTTGGCAAGTGCAGAAGCAGCCGCCTTCAAGGTCAAGGCCACAAACTAACTACCGTGTTTTAAACTCACAAGTTTTCTTTGTGTAAAACAGGGATGAAGGCTATGTTCATAAAAAAGTTTGAATTTTTCTGGTGTAATGCCCCAATTCTGCTTGCGCAAAGGCTATTGAGAAGATCACACATTACCCCTAGGAGAAGCACTTCCTAGACTGGGCCTTTCAAGTTATATTTTGTTTTTACCCTTAGGAGATGCACTTCCTAGTCTGGGCCTTTCAAGTTATATTTTTATCTTTAGGAGACGCGCTTCCTAATGTTGGTCATTTAAATTCATCCATAAGAGACGCACGTCCTAGCTTGAGTCATTGAAATTTTACCCCTAGGAGACGCACTTCCTAGTCTGGGTTTTCAGGTTATATTTTTGTTTTAGGAGACGCAAAATTGAGATTTTACCCCCAGGAGACGCACTTCCTAGTGTTGGTTCATTCAAGTTTCACCCCTAGGAGACGTAATTCCTAGTCTAGGTTTTTCGGGATATACTTTTAGGAGACACACTTCCTAAATTGAGTTTCACCCCTAGGAGACGCACTTCCTAGTTTTGGGTCATTTAAGTGTATTCCTAGGAGATGCACTTCCTAGCTTGAGTCATTGAAATTTTACCCCCTAGGAGATGCACTTCCTAGTCTGGGTCCTTCGGGTTATATTTTGTTTAGGAGACACACTTCCTAAATTGAGATTTACCCCAAGGAGACGCACTTCCTAGTTTGAGACATTGAAGTTTCACCCCTAGGAGACGCACTTCCTAGTCTGGGTCTTTCAGTTTATATTTCGTTTTAGGAGACGCACTTCCTAAATTGAGATTTTACCCCTGGGAAATGCACTTCCTAGTTTTGGGTCATTTAAGTTCATTACTAGGAGACACACTTCCTAGTTTGAGTCATTCAAGTTTTACCCCGAGGAGACGCACTTCCTAGTTTTGGTTCATTCAAGTTTTACCCCTAGGAGACGCACTTCCTAGTCTGGGTTTTCAGGTTATATTTTTGTTTTAGGATACGCACTTCCTAAATTGAGATTTTACCCCTAGGAGACGCACTTCCTAGTGTTGGTTCATTCAAGTTTTACTCCTAGGAGACGTACTTCCTAGTCTAGGTTTTTCAGGATATACTTTTAGGAGACGCACTTCCTAAATTGAGTTTCACCTCTAGGAGACGCACTTCCTAGTTTTGGGTAACTTAAGTTTATTCCTAGGAAACGTACTTCCTAGCTTGAGTCATTGAAATTTTACCCCCTAGGAGACGCACTTCCAAGTCTGGGTCCTTCAGGTTATATTTTGTTTAGGAGATGCACTTCCTAAATTGAGATTTTACCCCTAGGAGATGCACTTCCTAGTTTGAGACATTGAAGTTTCACCCCTAGGAGACGCACTTCCTAGTCTGGGTCTTTCAGTTTATATTTCGTTTTAGGAGACGCACTTCCTAAATTGAGATTTTACCACTGGGAAACGCACTTCCTAGTTTTGGGTCATTTAAGTTCATTCCTAGGAGACACACTTCCTAGTTTGAGTCATTCAAGTTTTACCCCGAGGAGACGCACTTCTTAGTTTTGGTTCATTCAAGTTTCATCCCCAGGAGACTGTCACGACCCAATTTAGGATCGTGACCGGCGCTTAGGAGCAAGTGCTCCCAAGTAAGCCTCATCGGTAATTTTACAGAAAATCGGGCAGAGTTTCCCCTGTTTTTGGACCATCCCAAAAAATTCCTGTCTCAAATCAGCGATCAAACAACCTAATAGCAATTCAACTGGCAATTGACAACTTACCAATTTGCCAAAATAAGTCTCCACCATTACATCAACACACTAACAACCAGAAATACTAATCTACCTCCAACTTTCATAATAAATGATACTCAACTTAAGACTATAATAACAAAAGAATACTCATGACACTAAATTATTAACTATGGAGCGACTCTAAGAATTCAAAGAAAAGACCATAACAACTGATAAAAATCTCCGCCCACGCGAACAAGTGCGAGGCTCACCAAGAATTCTCAACCTGTGCGCTCTAATTAACGAAATCCTCACCTGTGTCAACTGCTATCTCTGTAAAAAAAAATTAGCGGGGAATGAGTCGCTAGCTCAGTGAGTAATAACACTTAACCACAACCGTTTTTAATTTTGGGGACAAGTCAGAAACATGCTAGTATCACAAAGAGAAAATAACATAAAATGCCCTTTCAGAAACAATAAATAATTTTCAGTCTCTTCACGCTTTTCTTGTAGTAAATATAATTAACAATTCAGTAATAAGCTCGGTAACCACTGTATAATATCAGTATTTACATTATTGGGAGGTTTCAATGAACGGATCATGTAATCGGTATAACTGTGGACTTCTTTGCAAGAAGTTATATATAACGGTAGTCCCTACTCGAGGGAAATCGGTAACGGTATGCTAGTTCTACCTTCCCACTAGCGAGGGCTATAACGGTAATCAGTACTTACAAGGTGCACCAGGTCTAATGAACCCGCCGTTAGCTACGGGATCCTTCAATGTCTACTCCCATTTATACTTGTCTTTGTAATCTGTATATACTCGTAGAAACTATTTTAAAACAATATAGGGCATTTCGGTTTTTATCAAATCATATAATTTCCTTTCAATAACAGTAAATTCAAGTAACGGTCAAACAGATCTAGTGACAACGAAAATATTTAAAACTACGGTATTCATCTCAAATAACTATTTCGGTATCATATCGAGTAAAAGACTTGTCCCACATGCAACTCGAAATAATCGGTAACATATTCATATATATTAAAATCATGTGTAAATCATGCAAGTTATGAAAACACAAATTGCGGTAAGATTACAACTCACAGTACTCGTGCCGAAATACCAACTGCTTCACCTCAAGCAACTCGTACAAATTCCTCCAATCAATCTATAATTACATAATATCAATCTCATGTTAATTATCTTATTTAGGCTAATTCATAGCTATTTTAGAATACCCAACCCTCGAGGTTTCATGTTTGACTCTTACTTTGCCCAGAATAATTCTTATTGGTATTTAATTTCTTATACCTTGTGAAACCCTTCAAATATATAAACTGAGATAAAAAGAATTACCAGAAGAAAAGAACCCAGATGAGAAATTCAAGTATTACCCGTAAAAACAAGTGCGTATTTAAGATTTCTCAAGATTTGGTTCTAGCCTCTTTCTTCTTCTCCCTTTCTTTCCTTCTCTGTCTTTTTTTTTCGTTCTGAAGCTTCTGCTTCGTCGAACTCAGCAGACCTTTCTTTTCTTTTAGGCAAATGGGCTTCGGCCCTTTTTGCCTTACTTATCCCTTTCTTTTTTTTTTCTTTTTTTTTAAAAGTTATTTTCTTATAATTTTTGTTGTTGTTATTATTATTATTATTATTATTATTATTATTATTATTATTATTATTATTATTATTATCAATACACCCTTATTTAAAAATATAGGGTATTACAGAGACGCACTTCCTAGTTTGGGTCATTCAGGTTCTATTCTTAGCAGACGCACTTGCTAGTCAAATATTCTTGTTTTTACTCACAGGAGACGCACATCCTAGTCAAGTCTTTAGTTTTCCTCTCATCATTGCATCAATAACATAGGTGATTTACAGTTTTGCTAACAACTCACAAATCTTTCTAGTGCAAACTGGGGCAGAAAATTTTATTTGTTTTGTTGTTTTGATTGCAGGCACCCACCTGGAGAACGAGGGAAGACATTTCAGAATTCATTTTAGATTCATTTCAAATTNGTGGGGGGGAGGTTGGGGGTGGAGGGGTAGTAGGGTGGGTGGTAACAGAAAAACTGAAATTTAAAAAAAAAGCGATTTTTGGAGGGGAAGTGGGTTGGTGAGGGTGGAGAATGTTTAGAAGGAGTTTTGAAAAATGTTTTCCCTTCTCTTGATAAGGAAAATATTTTCCTCCAATTGGAGGAAAATGAGTTGATAAGGAAAATATTTTCCAAAATATTTAAGCCAACCAAACATGGAAAAATTAGAAAACATTTTCCGGAAAATATTTTCCTCCGTACCAGACACACCCTATCTCTATCCGTTATGGCTAGCAAAGAAAGCTATCTAAACTATTTAGTATCTTTCTCCATCTACTTTGTTGTTGTTCTTTAATGTGTAGCTGGAGTAGAATCTCACTAATGATCTGCTTGGTGTGATGTTGCTTCCGTTGGAATCTTCGAGCATTGCGTTCCTCCCAAATGTGATATATTGTTGCAGCAAAGAGCCTATTGTTCACTTTCCTGGTTATCCACTTAACTTCCTCCGTCCATGTTCCCAATTGCCTGTGCTCTCCCATCCATTTCAGATAGTAGCAGAGAATGTACAGGCAAAGAAGAGGTGAGCTAAGGTTTGCTCTGTACCGGTGTTACATAATACACATTCCTTAGGGACATGTATCTTTCATCTTTCTAATCGATCAGCTGTAGCTAATCTTTGTTGTACCGCAAGGAATTGATTTTACAACATAATAAAGGCAAAAGCTATGTCACACTACAGTATTCTAGTATGATACCATAACTTCAATATATTTGTGTATTTACTTTAGTAGCTCAAATATAATAGAATAATATATTGATTTATACTCAAATATCATACAATAATATGTTATCTTGGCTTTAAAAATAAATTCTATTCAAATACCTAATAAATAATAAATATGATTTTCATCTTAATCCTACTGGAACTCAAATGAAAAAATACGAAAAACAAAATGAGACTCCATATTGTTAGGTTTATTTATACTATTAGGAATTTAAGGGTAGTACTTAATCAAAATTTATTTGTATTTAAGGGTAGTACTTAATCAAAATTTATTTGTAGAAACACTAAAATGATTGTAATAAAGATTCAGGTAGAATATTATTATTATTATTATTATTATTATTATTATTATTATTATTATTATTATTATTATTATTATTATTATTATTATTATTATTATTATTATTATATTCAACATGAAGTGTTTCATAATGTAATATTATTCTCAAAAGGTATAAAAGTCTATTATTATTTCAAGTACATTGTATGTGTGTTTGTATAAAAATTACAAGAGTGATTAAAATATTTGGTTTTGCTTGCATACACATTTTAAGAATTTTTTGTGTTAAAATATTTACCGTTAACTATTCAAAAGTTATTCGTTGATAATATCTTAGTAACTGGTACTTGAATCTAATTGATTGAATATTATTTTACTTATTCACGAGTAATTTATGTTGTCTTTTATTATTTGGATGACTTTTAATTATAATACTAAAATTATAATATTACTTTTATTTAATTAAATTATTAGTATAGAAGGTAATTTTTTCCCCTCTAGAAGGTAATTTTTTAAAGATCATAAATCTTAAGTATTAAGACTTTCTTCCAGAAAGCAAAAGCCTTTATATTTACAGTTTGCCTAAGTATTTCACGCTACAAGATCCATGGAATTGGTTCCTTTTCCTATTTTAAATAAGGAAGAACGCAGTAATCAAATTTTATATAGTTCTCAATATGTATTTAGTGATTAAAGAAAATGATAAAGGGGTGTTAATCGAGTACAAAAGGAGTTTATATAAGGTAAAATTTTAATTATTTTAATTTTAAAATCCTATATAGTCAAATAAGAAAAATTTAATAAGTAAATTTTAAGTAGTTGATTTCAAAGTCCAACATATTAGGCAAAAAGCTTAAATTAAATGATCATTTTGTGCTTGTGAAACCTACTTTAAAAGGGTAAAACAGGCGAACGATATCTCGCTAAAAGGTTCATGCTTTTAATACAGTGTATAGATATAGATAGATGATACGATAAATATCTAACTTAATTCATATTTTCCACCAGCTTGCAACAAAACGTTTTATATACTTCTTTCATTCTAATTCATGTGAAAAAAATTTGATTCGGTATGAAGTTTAGAAAAGATTTTTTTTTGTTTGAAATTTGTGGTCTTAAATATACTATAATATTTGTTTGGTTATAAGAATTTCATCACTTATAATCTTACATATATAGTAATATTTGTGTTACTATAAAAGCTTCTCATTTACAGTAAAACGAGAAATTTAATTTAAAATATTTAAAAAAAAAGTATTTATCCATAATTTGTTCCTTAGAAAAATGATATCCATATAAAATATTAGTGAACACGTTTGACAAAGCGGATACAGTTGATCCCGCTTGAACTAAAAGCTTGTTTGGATGGTTGTTACTTATCGTATCGTATCGTATTGTTACTTTAAATACAATGTTTGTTTTGATTGTTACTTAAATTTTATTGTATCGTATCGTTAAATCCGTCGTGACGTAACGATGAAATGTGCCACTTTATGTAACGACCGATTTGGTGTGGTCGCGTCGTTTCCTTGTGTTTTTCTCTCAATCTCGCCCTTCATTATTATTAAATAATTTTATTTTATCATTTATCCTACCTTTTTATATACTGTATCATAATTTTTCTTTATAATATTGCAAGTTTATTCATCATATCACAGGTGCGTGATACCATGAAACGACGCCAAAACGACACAATCCATCCAAACATTGTATTTATCAAACGATACAGTACAATACAATACAATACGATACGATACATTATGAAACGATACGTAACAACCGTTCAAAATAAATTGGGTCTGCCCAACAACTAGTCACTTCCGTAGCTAAGATTCTCTTGAACAACCTAAGATTATATCTTCCTGGAAAGTAATGTAGGCGCCATTATAGAATGGTAGTTTCTAGATACTCTAAATTTGTCATTCTAATAAAACTCTAATCTAGAGTTCTTTTAGCTCTTCAAAATTCCTTCAACATTTTGAATTTTCCGTTAAAATATGTTAGATATTGTTTACCTCGAAAATACGAGTAACAATTAAACTTGTTTGTAGTTTTAAAGATATGTGATTTAGTTCAATACTAATTAATAACCAAGAAGTATAACGTGCAAATGAAAGAAGTAAATAAAATCAAACCACTGTACAAGCCAGTCTCGACCTCGAGCTAAGGCAGCCTCGAGGTAGGTCAAGAAGAATAAAGTAAGAACAACAAAGCTAAAGGACAATTCTGATGAAATATGAGCAAGAAAGTAAGAGAGTATATTCTTTGTCAATGATTGATGATCTTTGCAATCCCTTTTTATAATAGGGGAACCTTAAATAAGGTACATTTCTATTTGCAGTAAAGAATCTTATTGGGACAGCTGTATAACCGCCTAGTACGGATTTGTAGTAACTCGTACAAATCTATTCCGGAATTTACGCCATGGTCTTGGGGACGTGGCGAGAATCTTGCTCTTTCTATTACAAACCCATAACGGCTCCATCTCGAGGTTGGTCATACTCGGCTTCGTTACTCATCATGCATTTCGATCTTTGAGCCTTATGTTCTGCCCTCGAACTCGAACCCGGTCCATACTGAGTTTATCCCTTGATGCGAGCCCTTTGTTCCTCAATGTGAGCCCTCGAGCCAACAAAATCGGGGATACATGATTTTACCGTATATAGATAGTCCCCGCGTTTCTTAGAGTAAAATGATAAGAAAGGATTTGAACCTCGATGTTCCGGAGCCCTTGATAATGACGTCATTCCCGTGACGTAGGCGCTCGAAGTGACCGAAACGTCCCGTCGATTCGCCTCCCCAAAATATTAAATGCTTCTCCAGTGGTGGTCGGCCACTAGCGCCGTTAAACCGTCGTCGCTCACCTATAAATACAAGGTTTAATTTCGGAGAAAGATTTACTTCAATTTTCAAACCACCTCTAAACTTCTTCTATATCTCCTTCTCTTCATCTCTTTTCTCTCATTATCCGCTACTCCCGTTCCTTTTAGCGTCAGAAAATACCAAACTCCGCCTATCTTCACTTCCTCTAACTCGAATCAATGGCGAAAACTTCAAAAACAGTTCTCCAAAAGGAGAAAGCTTCTTCCTTCTCTTCCCGGCCGGCCAAACTTGTGGTGTCGGCCTTTCACGAGATTATTCCCGATCCCTGTGTGTTAAAGAAAGACTTTAACATTGAAAATCCCCCCGCAATCCCAGGCCGATGCGAGCATGTATCTCGATATATTAGTTCGATAACAAAGAAGCATCTCAAGGCCATGAAGAAAGATTGTGGCTAGGGGGACGAGGTCCTGGTAGGGGTGGGCATTCGGTATTTCGGTTCGGTATTTAAGAATTTCGGTTCGGTATTTCGGTATTCGGTTTATCAATTGTGTATACCAAATACCGTACCAAAGTATTTCGGTACGGTTCGGTATTTCTTATTTTGGTTTGGTACGGTTTCGGTTTAATAATCGCTAAATAAGCAATGCTAATATAATCGCAGTCCCAGTGGCTTTCTTCTCATCTTTAGCCTTGGCAAATATAACTGTGTACCCGTGCAATGCAAATATAACTGTGTACCCGTGCAAATATAAATGAAGATGAATTCATGCAAGAACCAAACAAGTGCAATGCATTGTACACAACGATTAACATTAATAATGTATTCCACACTTTAACAATGCTGATAACATGAATATACAGCTAGGTATGCATGCAGCTGAAATGGTATTCTACCATTGAAGACTAACAAAATTTCCTCGTGAGATCTTCAGAATATGGCAGTGAAAGAAAAGTCAAAAAAATTGAATGCTTTCTTAGTATGCATTCATCCAAAAGTACATTTCTCAGCAAGATTTTTCGGCAAATATGTTTGCAAAAGCACCTACACTGTGCAACATCTTCACAGTGCACAATTGAAACTTCAAAGTGTGGAATACATATTGGAGTCCCGACCTATTCAAATTAAGTTCATCAAAATGAGGACTCCAACATTAAGAAGCATATGCATTCTATGAACGAAGATGGATAAAAGAGCATTTGGCTCTCAGTCGTTCTTACTTCTTAGTTCTTAGGTTTCTCAGATGTTAGGACTTAGGGTAAGAATTAAGAAAGTGAAAGACTTTTGGGTTATTGGGTTGGGTCTTATTGGGTTGGGCTCCAAAAATTACAACTTTGGCTTTTGGGTACTCAGGCTTTGGGTACTTGGGCTGTGGGATCCACTGTAAGTATTAAATTTTCGATATTTCGGTATGCCGAATTGTCAAGATCTTAATACCGAGGACCGAACCGAAATACCGAAAATTTAGTACCGAATTGAACCAAAATACCGAAACCGAAATACCGAATTAATTCGATCCGGTTAGAAATTTGTTTTTCGGATTTTATGCCCACCCCTAGGTCCTGGTACAGATCCCCGACCCCGAGGAGAGCATTACTACTCATGTGGAGGGGTTCTTAAGTGTTTACACTTACCCCTTCACACTAGGTCCCCTTGATCCAGTCGTGATTGACTTCTGCAAAAAATATGAAGTTACTCTCGGCCAGATCCATCCCTCTTTCTGGCGTATCGTGATTATGCTCCGCTACTTCTCTAGTAAGGCCGAGGGATTAGAGTTTACCCTCAATCACCTCATTCGACTATATCGGCCTCAGCTTTTTCGAGGGTTGATCAAGCTTCTACGTCGATCAAGCAAAGCCTTATTTGCTAGCAATGACTAGGATAAGGACCGAGGCTGGATGAGCCGGTTCGTCCGAGTGAGGATCTCGGACGTCATCCCTAAGGGAAAAATGTCGTTCCTAAAGAAATGGAATCCAAATCGTAAGTGAAGTCCCTTTCCCGGTATCTTCTTATACTCTGTTCCTGCCTTTTGTATTGCCCTTACCTTTTTTGTAGCTGTCGCTTGGATGCCCCATGCGATCCTTAACCTCGAAGGCTGGGTCCGGAAACTGGCTGCGACCTCCTCATATGATGAGAGCAAATGGCGTGACTTGTTGAAGGGAAAATGGGAAGCCAAGCACCACGGTTAGTTCTTCTCCTAGGTTTTCGATGTTTTCCCTTTTATTGAAGATGTCATCTCACTTATGCAGGCATCAGAGATGTCTCCAAGATGAGGCCAGCTCCGCTCGGGGAAGAGACCGAGTCCTCGGTCCAAAAATTAGGGAAAGATAACAAGAGGAAGAGGGCTTCGAAGCCTAAAGACCCCCAAGACAAGAAAGCCCTTGCTCGAAGGCAGAGGAGGAAACTCATTCAGGTGGACATAGACTCAATCCACCAACTGAATGACGAGGAAGAGGACGAGGGCGAAGAGTCGGCATTGGTGCCCCGAACCAGGAAGCCAACTGAGGCCGTCAAGCCAACTGCGTGCGTCAAGTCTTCTGAAGTGGAAACCCTACCTCGTAAAGAGGATTTTCCGAAGAAAGATATGGGCAAGGCCCCCGAGTCTCCTGAGATCGAGGTTATTCCCCCGCCTTCAACAAGTACATCAAAGGGGGCAAGTACCGAGAACCCCGAGGCCGAACAAAGCACCCCGAGCGACTTGCTCGAGGCCATGACAATAAATCACTCCCCTTCCCTACCATCTTATTCTGAGGAGGCAATAGAGGACTCTCGAGCTTTGCGACGCCCGATCCGAACAAGGTCCTTGAAGAAGATCCTTTTCGGGATTGCTTTACCCGGGTCGATGATGCCGCTGACCTCAATGATGCATCCACCCTCTTCAAAGAGGCTCATCGTCTCTTCTCTCAGGTAAGCACTAACTCTTATTGTTGCAAATTTTTTCTTCTCCTTTTGCATTAACTGATATCTCTTTTTTCCATGTAGGCCATTACTAAGTTTAGAGCCGAGCTGAACCAATGTGAGGCCGAGCTCAACAGATCCTCAGATGAAGGGAAGTCCCTGAGGCTCCTTTGCAGCCAAAAGGAGGAGGAGCTCAAGGACATATGAGCTAATTTGGCCAAAGCTCGTCAAAATGAGGCCGAGCTAGACAAACAGGTAACCATCGTTTTGTAGAAGTTTGGTCTAGTTGACCCAAATGTGGAGGCTAACACTTCAATATCTCAGCTGCAGCAAAAATTGGATATGATCGGGCAGCTTCGAGGGTTGGTCGATCAAGTTAAGACCGACTACAACCAGTGGAAAGAAAACATGGATCGGCTTGCTGGTGAGAAAGAGGCTACCCTAGCCAACCTGGCCTCGGCTGTGACTCAGCTCCGGGGAGTCAAAGTAAAAAATCTGGCCCAGGCCAAGAAGATCGATGAGCTCGAGGCCAAACTTGCCACAACCGGGGCTGAGGTTGTTAAAGCTAGGGCCGATGTCGAGAGGACGAAGGCCACGGCTGACAAGACCATTGCTGTGTACCTAAATGATGCCGAGACTGCTCAAACGGAACTAAGGGAAGCCTCCAACTGGGTGAAACCGGTCAGTGATTTGGCCAAGTGTCAATCCGGGAGGGAGACCCTCGAAGAGATCCATGTCGAGGTTTCGACCTCACCGAGGAGATAGCACAAGCAAAAGCACTCGAGGCCGATGCCAAGTTTCTCGTCTCCTCTTCCGACGATGACGATGATGAAGGCTTCCAGAGCGGGTCCGATGATGAAGCTGGGCCCGAAGGGGAAGCTGCTCCCGAAGGAGAGACCAGCCCTGGGCATAGATAGGATTTTTCATTCTTATTGTATCATTCTTTTTTATAAGACCTTTTATCGGTCCCTTGTATATATCTTTTTCAACATATATAAAAGAAGAATTTTGATATTTCCTGCCTTGTAAAATTCTTGCAATGACTTCATCCTCTTTAACTGTGTGTTAGAGATTTTATCTTAGATGTTTTCTTTGAAACTTCCATGGTCGAGCTCGAATAAGTTCGAGTTTTTGGGCATAGACCTTTACGGGCTCATACCGGGTAATGGTGAGTCCCCAAGACATGATCAAACCATTATTTGTTTAGGTTTGGGATAATCGAACCCTTGGGTTCAAATTGAGTGAGAGCGAGGTCTCGAACTCTAATTTTATTGACCTTTTAGGTTTACCAAATCGGCCCTTAGGCTCATTTATATCGGCCGTTAGGCTCTTTTTAGGTTGGTCCTTAGGCTCTTTTAGTTGGGCCAATTCGGCCTCTATAGCAGCTATAATTTTACCCTATTTTTGGCTAAAAGACTTAGTGAAAATTTCTTTATGCCTTAGTATGTGTTTTTGTGCCCGTTGGGTTTTTCAAGGGTTCAATCGATCAGAACCCAATTTTTTCTTAACCCGTTTGTGTTAAGGCAATTTAATACCTCTTGAGGTTTTCTCGAAGGCTGATATTATCGAAGTCTTTAAATGTAAGGCCCCGTAAAATTCTTCCTAAAAACCGGAATGTCATGGCTCCACGTTAGGGTTATGTGTTAGGAATGTTTGGATTGAACTGTGCATTAAAAGTTAAGGAAAAATGTTCGCAAAAGTATGCTTTTCTGCAGCCCACTATGCGGCCGCATAACCACTCTGCGGGCCGCATATGGCCGCAGAGTGAGACAGTCTTTCGGGCCAATTTTGATGTCATTTTCGCGGTCCAGTATGCGATCGCATATCCATTATGCGAACTGCATTTTAGTCGCACATCTGTCCTTGGAATTTTGTGAAGGGGGGTTCTGCGGCGCATTATGTGATCGCAAACGGACAACATATTAGCCGCAGTCCCAGGCAGAAAATTGGGGCCTTGAGGGCCACTTTTCGCGGTCACTTTGCGGACCGCATAACCGTTATGCGGTCGCATATGCGACCGTAGATCCTAGTTGAGGCTCCAGATTTTAATTTTGAAACCCAATCCCCTGTCGTTATAACTTATGCAATGGCTCATTTTTAGCCTATTTTCTGGTACTTTTAGAGTGACAAAGAGGGTCTAAGAGAGAGGAAGTGTCCTTCATCAAAATTTCTCCACAAATTCTTGTTAAAACTTTGAAGATATTCAAGTGAGGCACCTAAATCTTCATCCTAGAAGGTAAGACTTCATCACCTCAGCTCTTAGTTTCAAACATAGCTATAAGGGGTCATTAGTGAGGTAATTCATGGGGATAAGGGCGATTACATTGCATGCATGTGTTCTTAGAAGATATGGGGAAATTATATATAGAGAATCATGGGGGAAGGTTGGTATAATCTTGCATAAAAGGACCATAAAACCTTAATGAACACTCAATGCTTGATAAAATGCTCAAGTGAGCTAAGATTATGATCTTTTCCTGATTATGGGTTCAATTGTGCTAAATTGCTTAAATAGATCGAAGTTGCAAACATTTCGTAACATTGTAGGAATTAAGGAAAGCTCAATTGAGGCATGCATGGCTAAACCTCTTTCTTCTTAGAATCGAAATCCCCTGGTGTTCGTAGAATCGGTGTAAATCCCCAAATTTGGCATACTAGAAATGACTATCCCAAATGTGCCGTGTGGTATAATACGTGTTCAATATTTGTGCCAAATGCTTATCATGTCATATTTTCCTTTGTGAATATGTTTAACAATGTGGGATATGTGCTGAGAAAGGTTAAGAATTCATGTCAAAGAAATTGAATAAAGATTGTTGTGCCAATTCGTATGCAAAGCCTATATGTGCTTAGAATTTTCGAGCTTTTCCCATATGTGTGAACATGCCTTACATGATAGGCCTTGTTGTTGCTATGATAATGTCATTGGATATGTAAAAGGGGAAACTTGAATTGTAAGATATGGCCAAGTGCCAAGACTGACTAAATAAAGCTACTCGTGCCATGTAATGAAAGATGAGAAAGATATGTGAATTGAGATGAACGAGTGAGAGAAGGATGTCTCAAGTGAGATGGCCTAGCCGATCGGGCCGTGATCGGACACCATGCCGCACACATGGTGGTAATTGTGCTGGATTGATTGATTGATTGAAATTGTGAATATGTAGGGTGTCTCTAGGGAGATGACCTAGCCGATCGGGTCGAGATCGACTCCGTGTAGGAACACGGTGGTATTGTAGATTGTGGCATATGGCACTGAGATTGGCAACCTAATAAGATGGGAATTTTAACAAGAAACCTTGTGATTCTTACTTGATGATTTTCGTATTTGTTTGAAGCTCTTATTGTACACCATGATTGTTTACTCTATGTTTCATTGTTCATTCTATTAAGATTGATGTTTAGCTTTACATACTAGTACTATTCGACAGTATTAACGTCCCTTTTGCCGGGGCGCTACATCTTTTAATGGATGTAGGTGGTTCCATGGCCGAAAGTGTTGATCGCAGCTAGTGGTGCTTTGCCTTCATCTCCCCAGCAGTCTTGGTGAGCCCCATTCCTTCCTGGGGCCATGTAGTACATCCTTCGCTTATATGTTTACCATGTTTTGAGGTATAACCGGGGACTTGTTGCCAGCACTTTTGTAGCACTTTCTTTTGTATCTACTTAGAGGCTTCATAGACATTCTGTGGGTTGTATATGGGTGTTGGGAAGGTCAAAGGATGATGTTGTGTTTGGTCTATTGTTCCACCAATTAGTAAGGTATATGTATTTTAAAAACCCAACAACGATGTAATTAATGAATTGGCTTGGTAATGTACTTGTATGATTTCCTATTGCCTAAATCGATGAAATCATGACTTTCTCTTGATCTTAAGTGAGTCGGATAGAAAGTGTCTAACAGGCTTGCTCGGCCGTGTTCACTCGGTTGAGCGTTGGTCGCGCTCCCCGAGCTTGGGGTGTGATATTAAATTATTCTAGGACTGATTTTATCAAAGCCCTTTTTATTTGCTTTGCCGAGGGTGGCCTTATTTAACCGGTTTTTTAAAGTATTTGAAGGCCTTTAACTTATGGTGAAAGTCGGACGTCTCCGAGCCGCATTATTTCGGCCGTAGCCTTTTTATATGACCATAGTCTTTAATATGTCCGTAGCCTTCCGGTGTGTCTCTTGGACTTATTTCCCCATAACCTTTAGAACTTGTCCGAAAGGTTAGTCCCCGAGTATGATGGCCTTGGCCTTTGCGTCGGGGGATGCCTCTTTGAGGTCTAATAAATTCGAGTTTTAGATATTTGAATGTGTTGACTGTTGATGACAGTCCCCGAGTATTCGAGGTGTATTTGGGTTTTGGCCCTTGAGCTGTTTCTCACAGAATTACAAGTATGAAGCTCGTATAATAGAATACTTCTTTGAGACACAAAGTGTTTTGATATAGCAAGAATGCTTCTTTGAATAATTCGATATATGCGTACATGTTTTGCCATTGGGGCTCGACTATTCTATATGGACACGGTCCATCCGACCGTTTGGCCCATTACAAAGATTCCTATCGATGCCCTCTTTGGCTTGAAGTATTTTCCTCGAAAATATAACCTCCGAGGGTGATGCCCCCCAGTATTCGAGGTTGATTAAAAAGAAACCTTGGATACTATTGAATTCTCCTTAGGTATCACATAGTTTTTGCCTCGTTAAAAACCTCGCCGGAAAAACCCATTTGGGATAAAACCCGATCTAAGGGAAAACGAGTGCAACGCGTGCTTTAAAACCTAAGGTCTTCGTGTATAAAGGTGTCTTCGACGTCTTCGACGTCTTCGATCAAACACTTGCAACGAGTTAGTATTAAATTCAAATGGAAAAAAGGAGAATGTCATACCTTAGCAGTAATATCGTTTGAGTAGTGATACATTCCAATTATTCGGCAATTGTTCGCCTTCCATCGTGCCAAGTTTGTAAGATCCTTTACCGACAACTCCGATGACTCGGTAAGGTCCTTCCCAATTCGGACCTACTTTCCCTTCATTCGGGTCTCGAGTATTGAGGGTGACTTTCCGTAGAACTAAGTCCCCGATTTCGAAGTGTCGAAGGTTAGTCCTTCTATTATAATATCTCTCAATTCTTTGTTTCTACGCCGCCATCCGAACAAGTGCAGTTTCTCGTTTTTCATCTAGTAGCTCGAGGCTAGTAATCATAGCCTCGTAATTTGACTCCTGCGATGTATGTCGAAATTTGGCACTAGGTTCCCTGACCTCGACCAGAATCAAGGCCTCGGCCCGTATACTAACGAGAACGGGGTTGCCCCGTGCTGGACTTCGATGTTGTTTGATATGCCCAAAGAACCTCGGGTAGAACTTCTCTCCATTTTCCTTTTGCATCGTCCAGCCTCTTTTTTAAGTATTGAATGATAGTTTTGTTTGTTGACTCGGCCTGTCCGTTCCCGATCGGGTGGTACAGTGTTGATAAGATCCTCTTTTTTTGTGTGCTTCGAGGAACTCCGTTACCTTGTTGCCGACGAATTGCTTCCCGTTGTCACATACGATTTCGGCAGGTATCCCGAATCGACACACAATGTGATCCCAGATGAAGTCAATAACTTCCTTTTCTCTGACCTTCTCGAAGACCTGTGCTTCCACCCATTTAGAAAAGTAATCAGTTATAGACAAAATGAATTTAGCTTTACCTGGGGCCGTTGGTAGAGGGCCAACGATGTCCATTCCCCATTTCATGAAAGGCCACGGGGACAGGACTGAGTGAAGTTGCTCTCCGGGATGGTGAATCGTTGGTGCAAACCATTGGCACTTATCACACTTTTTAACAAACTCCTTAGTGTCTTTTTCCATGCTATCCCAGTAATACCCTGCTCTAATAATTTTGCGAATCAAAGACTCGGCGCCAGAGTGATTCCCACAAGTACCTTCGTGGATTTCTCGTTGAACATAATCGGTGTCCCCCGACCCTAAACATACCGCCAATGGTCCATCGAACGTCCTCCTGTACAGTCCATCTTCATCTAATGTGAACCTAGCAGCCTTGGTTCGTAGGGCCCTTGACTATTTATAACCTGATGTGAGTTTTCCATTTTCCAAATATTCGATATACGTATTCCTCCAATCCCAAGTCAAACTTATAGAATTTATCTCGGCATGACCCTCTTCAACTACAGACCTTGATAATTGGACGACAGTACCCGGGACGATATCATCTTCTTCAACCGATGACCCAAAATTAGCAAGTGCATCTCCCTCACTATTTTGTTCTCAAGGCACATGATCTAGACTCCACTCCTTGAAGCGGTGCAACGTTACCTGAAGCTTGTCCAAATATCTTTGCATCCTATCCTCTCGAACTTCGAAGCTTTTATTTACTTGGTTTACGACAAACAGGGAATCGCACTTGACTTCAATGACTTCTGCCCCCAGGCTTTTAGCTAGCTCGAGACCTGCAATCATGGCCTCATGCTCGGCCTCATTATTAGTCAACCTAGAAGTTTTGATAGATTGTCTAATAGTACTACATGTCGGTGGCTTCAGAACAATGCCGAGCCCGGACCCTTTCACATTCGAGGCACCGTCCGTGAAAAGGGTCCATACCCCCGATGATGTACCCGACTTTAGCAGAAGTTCTTTCTCCACTTCGGGTACGAGGGTCGGCATAACATTGCCCACGAAGTCAGCCAAGATTAGAGACTTGATGGCCATTCGGGATTGATATTCGATATCATACTCCACCAGGTTCGACTGCCCATTTGGCCAATCGGCCTGATAGCTCGGGCTTATGTAAAACATTTCATAGAGGAAAAATGGTTAACACACATATTGGGTGACACTGGAAATATGGCTTTAGCTTTTTATAAGCGAATGCAAGTGCTAATTTTTCTATGTGAGGGTATCTGGTTTCAGCATCTCCTAAAGTCCGATTTACATAATAAATAGGGAATTGCGTACCTTGCTCTTCTCGAACTAGTAGCCTACTTACCGCTATCTCGAACACTGCCAAATATAAGTAAAACTTTTCATCTACCTTCGGAGTGTGAAGCAAAGGTGGGCTTGATAAATATCACT
Source organism: Nicotiana attenuata (assembly GCF_001879085.1). Classification (NCBI taxonomy): domain Eukaryota; kingdom Viridiplantae; phylum Streptophyta; class Magnoliopsida; order Solanales; family Solanaceae; genus Nicotiana; species Nicotiana attenuata. Next base: position 69,508,396 of record NC_031989.1, on the reverse strand, counting down.
TCAATTCCTCTAATGCTTGCTGGCATTCCGGGGTCCATGCGAAATCCTTTTTCTTGTTGAGCAAGGAAAAGAACGTGTGGCTTCGATCGGATGACCTCAAAATGAATCGACCCAAGGCGGTTATTTGTCCTGTTAGCCTTTGCACGACTTTCACACTTTTTATAAACCGAGGAACTAGCCCGAGCCGACTCCGAAGGCATATTTTTTCGGGTTAAGCTTCATGTTGTACTTCCTCAAGATTTTGAATGTTTCCTGCAGATGAGTTAAATGGTCCTCTGTGCGCAGGGATTTAACCAACATATCGTCAATATAAACTTCCATTGATTTACCTATCTATTCCTCGAACGTTTTGTTACCTAGGGTTGGTACGTGGCTCCGGCATTTTTTAGCCCGAAGAGCATTACATTGTAACGGTATGTTCCAAACTTAGTGATAAACAAGGTCTTCTCCTGGTCCTCCAGGTTCATCTGAATTTGATTGTGCCCGGAGTAGGTATCGAGAAAGGTAAGGATCTCGTGGCCGGCCGTGGTATCGATCATACCATCGATGTTAGGCAGTGAAAAAGAGACTTTAGGGCATGCCTTGTTTAAATCCATATAATCTACGCACATTCTAAGTTTTCTCCCCTTTTTAGGGACTACAACTACGTTGGCTAACCATTCGGGGTATTTTACCTCCCGAATAGACCCTATTTTAAGAAGTTTAGTTATCTCATCCTTTATGAATACATGCTTCACCTCGGATGGGGCCTCCTTTTTTGGTTTACCAGTTTGAACCTGGGGTCGAGGCTTAGCCGGTGTGTTGTTATTTCCGGTGGGACCCCTGTCATGTCTAAATAGGACCAGGCAAAACAATCCATGTTATCGATAAGAAATTGAATGAGTTTTTTCCTGAGTTCGAGGGTTAATCCCGTTCCCAGGTATACTTTTTTCTCGGGCATGTACTCGATCAGTATGATCTGTTCCAGCTCCTCGACTGTTGACATGGTTGCATCAGACTCATCGCGAACAATGAAAGTTCAAGGAGTAAGGAGATCCTCTTCTTCTTCTTCGATTACCTGCTTCTCAGATTCGGTCGAGGCTGGCGACGGTGATTGCTATTTGGCTGTCTGCTTATCTTTGGTGCTCGACTTTTCTGAGGTCGGAGGTGCTGGTACCGGTATCACCTCGTTGACTGAAAATATTTCCTTTGCAACGTGTTGTTTCCCATAAACTATTTTCACACTATCCACTATTGGGAATTTCATCATGTGATGAAGGGTTGAAGGTAGTGCCCTCATGTTGTGGATCCATGGCCTCCCGAGTAGTGCGTTATATCTCATGTCGCCTTCAATGACATGGAATTTTGTATCTTGGATGGTCCTGGCCACGTTCACTGGTAGGATTATCTCCCCCTTCGTTGTTTCACTTGCCATGTCGAAGCCGTTTAAGACTCGAGATGCAGGTACAACTTGGTCCTGCAGCCCGAGCTGCTTTACGACCCTCGATCTGATTATGTTTGATGAACTACCCAGATCCACGAGAACACGCTGAACTTGAATTTTATTTAACAAAATAGAAATTATCAAGGCGTCATTGTGCGGTTGGGAAATGCCTTCCGCTTCCTCGTCATTGAACGATAGGATGCCCTTGGGCGTATAGCCCCGGGTTCGTTTTTCTCTGGTAATTGACACCTTGGTACGTTTGAATACAGGCCCCTGTGGAACATCGACACCGCCAACGATCATATGAATTACATGTTTCGGTTCTTCCTGCTCATTCTTTTTGTTGGCGTCTCTTTCCCTGAAGTGGTTTTTAGCTCGATCATTGAGAAATTCTCGAAGGTGATCCTCGTTGAACAATCGAGCTACCTCTTCCCTCAGCTGCCTGCAGTCTTCGGTCCTATGGCCATGTGTGCCATGATATTTACACATCAAGTTTGGATTTCTTTGAGAAGGATCGGTTTGTATAGGCCTAGGCCATCTTGTGTCTTTGATCCTTTCACTAGATGATACGATCCCCGATGCATCAACACTAAAATTATAATCCGATAATCGAGGTGCTTTCGCGGGATCGGTGTAACCTTTCTTACTCATAAGTCCCCGAGAGCTTTGACCTCGATCATTTCTTCGATCGTTCCGAGGAGAGTTACGCCCCGAGCCGTTGTTTCTTCGATCGACATATGGCTGATACCTTTCCTTGTTTAATCTTGGTTCCCTGTCTGTATCCCTCGGGCCTTAACTGCCAATCTATTAGGATGAACTGAACCCGAGGGGGCTCCCAACTGGTCGTCCTCGACCCTGATCTTTGATTGGTAATGATTATGTACGTCTGACCAAGTCACAGCTGGGTACTCGATCAGATTTTGCTTCAACTGTCGTGATGCGATCAAACTCCGCTCATTCAACCCCTGCATAAAAGCTTGCACTGCCCAATCATCCGAGACCGGTGGTAATTCCACTCGCTCCATTTGAAATCGGGATACGAACTCCCTTAGCATCTCATCATTCCTCTGTCTTATCTTTAAAACGTCCGATTTCCTTCTCGCAATCTTTATGGCCCTGGCATGCGCTTTCGCGAAGGCGTCTGCTAACATAGCAAACGAATCGATTGAATTCGGTGGCAAGTTGTGATACCGAATCATGGCTCCCTTTGACAAAGTTCCCCAATTTTTTTCAACAATACTGGCTCGATCTCATCATCGTTTAAGTCGTTTCCTTTAATCCCGCAAGTGTACGAGGTAATGTGTTCATTAGGATCGGTTGTCCCATTATATTTAGGTATATCGGGCATGCAAAACTTTTTAGGAATGGGCTTCGAAGCCGCACTCGGAGGGAATGGCTTTTGTATGAATTTTTTGGCATCCAAACCTTTCAAGACTGGGGTGCCCCCGGTATTTGATCAACACGGGAGTTATAAGTCTCCACTTTTTAGTCATTATCCTCAATCTTTTTCTCCCCGAACTCGATTCTCTTGGTGAGTTCCTCGAGCATCCTCATAATCGTGGGGTCAGTCCCCAAGCCATTACCGTTTGATCTTTCTGGCATCGGCTCAGCACGTCGAGTGTTTTCTAGTTCAACTATGCTTGGAGTTTGGTGCTGACTTTGAAGCTGAGAGATAGCAACCTACTGAGCTTGAAGAATCTCGAATATTACTTGGAGGCTGACTCCCCCATCTCCTATACCCTGTATTCCTTGGCCACCAAATCAGGATTCCCTAAGTACACTTCCTTCAGGGTTTGCGCCTAAATCCGCATTCAAAGCAATGTGTGAACTGACATCAACTAGTTCCACATTTGGCACTTCCCCAGGGTTAATCGGTGGTACACCGACTCCTATATTATTGTTTTTCCCTTGGAATCCAAGACCATCGTCGCTGTGTACGGATGCATTTTGCGAGTTTGACATGTTTTAACCTGAGAACAAAAATTCTTGACAAGAACAAGTGTGAAAATAACATGTGTTATCAGAATCAGTACTGAAACAACCACTATTATCTTTAGCTCCACGGTGGGCGCCAAACTGTTTACCTCAAAAATACGAGTAACAATTAAACTTGTTTGTGGTTTTAAAGATATGTGATTTAGTTCAATACTAATTAATAACCAAGAAGTATAACGTGCAAATGAAAGAAGTAAATAAAATCAAACCAGTGTACAAGCCAGTCTCGACCTCGAGCTAAGGCGGCCTCGAGGTAGGTCAAGAACAATAAAGTAAGAACAACAAAGCTAAAGGACAATTCTGATGAAATATGAGCAAGAAAGTAAGAGAGTATATTCTTTGCTAATGATTGATGATCGTTACAAATGATTGGGGTCCCCTTTATATAATATGGGAACCCTAAATAAGGTACATTTCTATTTACAACAAAGAATCTTATTGGGACAGTTGTATAACCGCCTAGTATGGATTCGTACTAACTCGTACGAATCTATTCCGGAATTTACGCCATGATCTTGGAGACGTGGCGAGAATCTTGCTCTTTCTGTTACAAACCCATAACGGCTCTATCTCGGGGTTGGTCATAATCGGCTTCGGTACTCATCGTGCACTTCGATCTTCGAGCCTTATGTTCTGCCCTCGTACTTGAACCCGGTCCATACTGATTTTATCCCTCAATGCAAGACCTATGTTCCTCGATGTGAGCCCTCGAGCCCATAAAATTGGGGATACATGATTTTACCGTATACAGATATTTACGTTGGTGATGACTTTGGAACAAACAAGACAAACTTTATATTACTTGCTCACGTTGTATCTGTTGGGCACATGACAATGTTGTCCAGCCAAAGGCCCAATGGACTAATCCTATTCTCTTTTGGTTTTCATTCCTATTTGGAATTGGATTCGCTTTTTATTCCTATTTAGAGTTGGTTTTGGCTTTAAGAGAAAGCATCACTCATGATCTATAAATAGGACAACCTTGGAGAATTATTCTACGCTCATTTGATAAAAGTCTTTGAAAGACTTAAGCACATAAGAGTGATTTTTGAGAGAGCTTTCATCAAGAGAGAAGAGAGAAGAAAAGTATTTGTTTTGCTGCAGATTTTTATTCCGACCAGCCAACTTCAAATCACGTTTTCTCATTCGTTAACCGTTGGATCGGGCTTAAATTTTGATTGAGTGTTCGTAACATCTTGATTTTGCATTTGAACGGTGAAAATCGGATTTAGAGGGTCATAGCATCTGATTTCGAGCCTCAAATAGAAGCTTCATTTTTGTGGATTCTCCTCTTTCTTCGATTGATTACACAACTAGAAAATAGTGCATTTTCGTCCACTATTTCCGACTGAAATCGGTCGAAAATTGATAAATTCCAACCGATTTTAATTGGTCGGGAAAAAAATGGTCGCAAACGTGTACCGACCGAAATCGGTCGACCGAAGTCGGTCGACCGAAGTCGGTTGGAAACTTCAAAGCGTTGACTGGATGTCAAACTTTAATTTCCGACCGAAATCGGTCAGAAACTATTAAATATTGTTTTTTAATTTTCAAATTTCCGACCAAAATCGGTCGGAATTTAAAAATATAATTTTATTTAAATAAATAATTATTTATAAATTGTTAATTTATTTAAAAAATATATATAAATTCATAATTTCCGATCGAATTTAGTTGGAAATTATGAATTTGTGGCAAAAAAAACTAATTTGCCACAAAATAATACTAGCAATTTATAAATGCTGCAATACCTATTTTAAAATTTAAATTTTAGGACTCAAAATAATTTTATTAAATAATTCATACAACAAAAAACAAATTCGATTAAAATATCTATTGTATTTTTGTAACGTACATTACAAATCAAATTCATATCAAACTAAACTTTACAAACACGTACTATATGATAACTTTAATATTAGACAATTTAGAGTAGTTCGTTAACAAATAAATATACAAAAAATAAAAAAAAAGGAAATTCTGCTACTCTTCATTCTTCTTCTCTCCTTTATTTTGCTTGTTCCTATTCTGCAAAAAAACAACCACAATTGGTCAATAACATCATTTTCAGTCAATCGCTTAACAAATAATGTGAGAATAATTGAAAGAAACAAAATCATATCTTACCTTACCCATTGTGTTCAAAATCACTCCGATTGAAAATCAATTTGGAAACAGATACTTAAGAAAACTCAAATCTAGTACATAACTACATTTTGAGTACTCGACTGTATATGTGTTAGTGTGTGTGTGAAGGAAAAAGAGCAGAAAGGAGGGAGAAAGTTTGTTGTGTAGCACAATATAATTTGCTGAAATTGTGAAGTTAGAAAGTAAAACAAAGCAAAACAAAAATTGAATAGATATAATGGGGTCAGAGCAGAATAGATTTTCAGATCTACTTTCTCTCTGTATATGTGTTAGTGTATGTGTGTGTGGATTAAAATTTGTGTATCTATTCTGCTGTAAAATGAAGAGAGAAGAAAAAAAAGAAGGGGGGGATTGAGAGAGAAGGGTGACGGCGCTCGGTCTTAAGGGGGGGGGGGGAGATCTGATTGTGTTCGCTAGGGTTTGGGAAGGTGAGGTTTGAAAGAGAAGGGGTGCTGGACCGAGTATGGGAGTGGGTCTGAGGAATTTTAAGGCCATTGGGCCGTTACATCGGGCCCAATCTGCTTTAAAGTCCAAACAAACAGCCCTCCCCCTCCCCCCTCCTCTTTTGTTGTTCTTTCTTTTCTTTCATTTTTAAATTCTAATTTGAATAAATTAAAATCCTAAATTAATTCTTAAACTAAATCTAATTTTAAACCTACTTACCTATTTTCTAACATTTAATAATTAAAAATCCTAACACTAATGGAAGGAAATTATTAATTTGAAACCAAAATGTAAAAATGTAAAATGACTTATATATATATATAATATAGTATAATATATATACTAAATGTATAGTATATAAGCTATAGTCGATATAACATTAGCTATATTAAGATGTGTGTGTGTGTGTGTGTGTATAATATATATCTACTTAGTGTCTACTTTAAGGATACAACTAATACGTATCTACTTTTTGTAATTATCAATTTGTAACCAAATTAATCGCTAACATTTCTTACTGATATCGCTAATACACTTCTGCTTAGTGTAATTTTCAGGTATAAGCTAATCGATTAATAATAGTTCTTAAGACTACTACTAATAAACTTTTAGTTAATCAGTGTATTTACTAATAGATAGCCTAATCAATTATTAATATTACTTAAGCATACCACTAATTATATGCATTTGTTTTATGTAATTATCAATTTATAAGCTAATCAATCGCTAAAATTTCTTACTAATATTACTAATACACTCATACTTAGTGTAATTCTTAATGCATAAGCTATTGAATCAGTATTACTTTTTGAGACTATACTATTATATATTTAATTAGTATAATTATCAATGTATAGACTAATGAATCACTCGCGTTACTTCAAGATACCACTAATATTACTTAACGGTACCACTAATAAACCTCCACTTACTTTAGTTATCAAATTAAAGATAAACAATCACAAATATTTTTCACAAATATCATTAATACACTTCCATTTAGTGTATAATTATCAATCTATCGGCTAATCAATCACTAACGTTACTTATATAAGGATACCACTAGTTCACTAATTGTTAACCTTACTTAAGGACACCATTAATACACTTCTACTTACAATAATTATCAACTTATAAGATAAACCATCAGTAATATTTCTTACGGAAACGACTAATACACTTCTTCTTAGTGTGTAATTATTAATGTATAGGTTAATCTATGTAGTTAAAGATACTACAAATTCATTTTTTTTTGGTGTAATTATAAATTACTAAGCTAATTACCACTAATATATTTTTAAGTAGTGTATTACCTCCACTTACTATAAATTTTAATAAATAGGCTAATCAACCACTAAGATAATTAAGTAAATACTTAAAAATATATTACTTAAGCATAGTATATATATATCAATAAAAGCTATACACACACACACACACACACACACACACACACACATATATATATATATATATATATATATATATATATATATATATATAAGTTTTAAATATAGTTTATTTAAAACCTCTTTATTATTTACACACACAAATCTTATTAATATATATTTTAATTTGTATAAAAGCGTTTTTCCGACCGAATTTGGTCGGAAATATTGAATTATAATCATTTTGATTGGTTAATTAAATATATATAATTTTTGTCTTGGGCGGGAAACAAAAAATTCAATCTTTCCGACCAAATTCGGTTGGAAATTTGGAAATTTTTTAACAAATAATTATTTTTGTGCATTATATAGGAGGATGACCAAATATTTGACAAATTTCCAACCAAGTTCGATAAAAAATTTGGTAAATTTTTAATAAATAATTATTTTTGTACATTATATACAAGGGGGGCGGAATAGTTGACCAATTTACCAATTTCCGACCGAATTCGGTCGGAAATTTGGTAAATTCTTAATAAATAATTATTTTTGTACATATGACAAAATAGTTGACCAATTTCCGACCGAATTCGGTGGGATTTTTTTTTTGCTCCAAATACTGTTATTTCCGACCGATTTCGGTCGGAAAGCCTTGGACGGAAATCGCCTGATTTTTAGTAGTGTAATTAGTTGTTGCTTTCATTGCTATTGTTGCTCTGTGTTTGGCACTTGTTGTGTAGCCAATTTGGAGAACTTTTGTAACCCTCTTATTGTTATAGTGGAGTTTTTTGGATCTTTGTGATCCCGTAGTTTTTACCTTTGATTTGAAGGATTTTCTACGTTAAAATTTGATGTTCTTTATCTTTTTTATTTTCGGATTTGCCTCTTTCTCGACATAACATTATCTTCAATCTTGCCTTATGAAAAGAGGCAAACGATGCATGTTAAAGGTTTTTCCTTAAAGCTAATTAGTTATGTTCCAAATCGTTGATAATAATCTAGCGTATACAGGAATTTATCTCTATCGTGCACCATGTGGGATTATTCTCTACGCGTAATAAGATTGAGTCACAATCAAGCATTCATGTCAGCCCCTTTAATTGAGATTGAATGTCTCGTTAAAATTTATTCGCATCTAGTGTTTATATTACATCATATCCCTTCGTTTCAAATTAGATGAGGTACTTTTCTTTTTAGTCCGTTTCAAAATAAATGTCACATTTTTAAATTTGGAAATAATTCAACTTTAATCTCTTCATTTACCCATTTTACGAGAAGCTTTATAACCACACAAATGTCATGGCCCCACAAATTTTTTAAGCTTTTAACACCACGCGTTTTAAAAGTCTTCTTCTTTTTCTTAAACTCCGTGCCAAGTCAAACTACCTCATCTAAATTGAAACGGAGGGAGTACTAAATTATCATGGTTAAGTCATGAATTTAGACGAAATTATGTACTTTTTAAATATGATTTAGCAAAAGAAGTGTATGTAAAGATATATATCATATATTTATTGAATTAGTATAAACACCGAGTGGTGGCAAATTTTTACAGAAGGCCTATGGAGTTCGAAAATATATGTCGAAAATCAAGCACTTTCTAGCTAGTAGTGAGTAAGTACACTAGAACAAGTGTCTTGCAAGCGTAAATTCGGTGAGACTCCTATACGAAATGAAGGTGGCTAAAAGATAAAGCAAGTAAATTGAAAGAATACATTCTTCATAGTACGTTTAATTTATTGGATATTCTAGAGAATAAAGATGCTTACTATAAAAAATAGATTTAAATACAGTTTATTGCATAGAAGAGGCAATTGAAACAATTACCTCAAAGAATAATTAGCGAATTAGTTGAATAGAACTACAGAAGAATTCATGTAGCACTAATTATTGTTATCCCCCAGTGGTAAATTAATTAAATTGCAGAACTTCCTAGGTCGAGACCATCCTTACTGAAATAGAGGAAAGTCATATGATCATCAAAAACTGATGATGTTATTGGCAAAGGAGTGAATCCTTTGTAATCTCCTTCTGCCTTTGCTAAGCATAGATCTTTGATGTACTTGAATAGACAATCTAATTTCTGAATACAAGGCTGAGCGGCATACTCTCCAAATGGCATCCACTGCTGTGACGACCCGAAGGGGTCATCACCTGTTTTTCTCATTCATTTTCGCACTTCCGAGGCCTTGAAAACCTCATTTTAGTCACCTCGATTTGCGCGTGCAGTCCGGACGTGTAGCCGGAAAGCTTAAATATGAATTCTATGTGAAAATTGATGAATTTTGATATTAATATGATTAAAGTTGACTTTGGTCAACATTTTGGGCAAACGGACCCGGACCCGTGATTGGACGATCCCGGAGGGCCCGTAGAAAAATATGAGACTCGGGCATATGTTCGGAGTCGAATTCCGAGGTCTAGAGCCCGAGAAAGAAATTTTTCTGTGAAATTGCTTTTCTGAAATTTATTAAGGGAACTGGAAATGAAATTTGATCAAAAGACTGTGGTATCGGGCCCGTATTTTTGGTTCCGGCGCCCGGTACAAGTCTTATATATGGTTTAAACGCTTTCTGTAAAGTTTGGTTGAAATCGGACGTCGTTTGACGTGTTTCGGACTTAAAATGGAAGAAAAATTGATGTTTTATGAAAATTGGGAAGAATTCATGAGTTTTGAGGCTTGATCCGTTGTTTTGATGTATTTTGGCGATTTGATCGCACAGGTAAGTCCGTAGGGTGTTTTTGGAGTTATGTGTATGTTCGGTTTGGAGCCCCGAGGGCTCGGGTGAGTTTTGAGTAGGCCCCGGGAGGTCTTAGACTTAGAAATAGCAGATGTTGCAGGTTCAGGGAGTTGCAGGCTCCAGCGCGCCCGCGGTCGCCTTAGCGCGGTCCGCGGTGCGTGCTGCGCGGACGCGGTCGCCTTAGTGCGGTCCGCGGTGGAAGCTGCGCGGCCGCGGTCGTCCATGCGCGGTCCGCGTAGCTAACTTCAGAGAGCCAGCATTTCCCAGGTCTACCAGCGCGGCCGCGTTCCCCTTTGTGCGGTCCGCGCTGGAGAGTTCAGAGAGTGGTATTTGTACAGTTCTTCAGCGCGGCCGCGGTCCATTTTTGCGCGGTCCGCACTGGGTCTTCAGAGGGTATATAAGGTCGGGAATTTCAGTCATTTTTCACCTTTTCAAAACCCAAGACATAAGAGGCGATTTTCCAAACGATTCTTCTTCTCCAAAACGATTGGTAAGTGATTTCTAACTCATTTTCTTTACTCCTTAACATCTTTAAACATAATTTCAACTTCAAAACAAAGATTTTAATGGGGAAATTTAGGAATTCTGGGTAGAACCTAGGTTTTCTAAAATTGGGGGTTTTGGACCTCAATTCGAGGTCCGATTCCAAAATAAATTATATATCTGAGTTCATGAGGGAATGGGTAATCGGGTTTCGGTTCGAACCTCGGGTTTTGACCATGTGGGCCCGGGGGAATTTTTGACCTTTGGGGTAAATGGATGCAAAAGCTATAATTAGACATTGGGTTCGATTTGTTTAGCACATATTGATAACGTGAAGTCATTATTGCGTAGATTTGGTAGAGTTGGAGCCGAATTCGAGAGGGAAAGCGGTTGTTGAGGATTTAATTGGCTGTGGAGTTGAGGTAAGTGTTTGGTTTAACCCTAGCTTGAGTGAATAGGAGTTGAGTCTTGTTTGCTATTTGCTAATTGATCGAGTATGATGTATAGGCATGGTGACGAGTATCTATACATTGGTATGACCGTGAGTCCTTATAGGGTGATTATCATGATTTTTTTGTGGATTCCATGTTAATTGAGGACTTCTATATATTGTAAAGAACATGTGAAAAATATTATGATCATTTGATTTTCGTGGTGTATTGGCTTGGTTGTAATACGAATTAAAAAGGTATCTGAGATTATAAGATTCTTGGGAGCATTGGCTCAAGTGATATAGTGAGATGTGAAGTAAGAAATGAAAGAAAGCTAGTGAGTTATTGGTTATTCCCTTGCCGGGATGTTTTGCTGTTTGGTAGACTTTTCTCCCTTGCCGGGATATTTAAATTGTTGTTATTGTTCCCTTGCCGGGATTCCTATTTTGTTTGTCTATTCCCTCGCCCCATTGTTTGTGATTGTTGTTTGGGTGAGGACGAGTGATAAAGCACGAAGGGTGATGCCGTGCACGATTGTGATATGAATACTAATGCACGAAGGAACATTCCGTGCCATGATATGATTACTAATGCACGAAGGAACATTCCGTGCCATGATATGAGTGTTTATGCACGAAGGATCATTCCGTGCCATCATTTTGTGAGGTAAAGCACGAAGGGTGATGCCTTGCACTTTATATGATTGTTTGGGTGAGAATGAGAGTAAAAGCACGAAGGATGGTGTCGTGCAACTGTTGATTTCCTACTCTCGTTGCTATTGTAATTGTAATGTTTCATTCCTTATATTAATTTTATACCTGAACTGTTACAGCCCCTACAGCATGCTCCCCTCCCCCTTGACTGGTTAATTTCTGTATACCTTTATATTGCATACATATATATTGAACTGCACAGGTTTGTTTGGTAGTCCGGTCTAGCCTCGTCACTACTTCGCCGGGGTTAGGCCAGGCACTTACCAGCACATGGGGTCGGTTGTGCTGATGCTACACTCTGTGCATCTTTTTGCACAGATCACGGTGCCGGAGCAACTTTTGGACAGCAATAGTAGATTTGGGAGCTGACTTCAGTCCAGAGACACCAAGGTAGCCTTGCTGACGTCCGCAGGCCCGGAGTTTCTTCTATCTTTACTTTAGTTTGTTATCCTTTGTACCGGAACAAACAAAATTATGTTTTTATTCAGACATTGTATTTAGCATTCTCTAGACATTCGTGAGTTTGTGACTCCAGTTCTTGGGTAGAGTTGTATTGAACTTCCGCATTGCTTTCAGTTTACTTATATTTAAGACTTCCGCTTTTCTATTAAATGTTTCGTTGTTTCAATAATGTCGAGGTTTGTTAAAAGAGGTAATAAATAATTGGCTTGCCTAGCTCCTAATAGTAGGCGCCATCACGACTCCCGAGGGTGGGAAATCCGGGTCGTGACAACTGCAAGGATTATTATAGGACTTGAGAATATATATATATATATATATATATATATATATATATATATTATAGTATTCTCAAGTCCTATAATATATATATATATATAAAACTTTAAGTTATATATACTATTAATGTAAAATAACAAAACTTACCTGTACCGGGTGTTTACACCAAACCAATAGATATATGACATGTGTCTTGCATATGGACTTCAATCATTTAATCATGGTAAATTACATGCATTGTCATCTAATTAAATTAATTAACCATAGTGGGTTAACATAGTTTGGTGTAAACACCCGATGTGGGCAAATATAGTTTGTTTTGTAATAACAGGTTATTTACTATTTTTATAATGTTACCAAATAATGAATATCATTAAAATTTTAATTGTTATGTCCTAATTTTGTAAATATTTTTACACTTTCAGTATATTGAGCTCAAACTCAGAAATAAAATAGACATACCTGGGCTGCCTCAATTTCTCAGTCTTGCTTTTGGATGTCAAAAGATAAAGGGCGCATCATGCAAATGAAGAACAGCTCTGACTTGTCAAAGAATGACTTGTGTATTTGCCTGCCCATGAGAAAATTACATTACTGAACAAATCAATGTATTATATACATTGGCAACATTTCTAGGTTTTGAACCGTGAAGAATTCGTAGCATAAGTTGTTCTAGAAAATACAAAGAAATTGCTTACTGATTATTAAGTTATACTAGTTTTAGTGTACGTGCGTTGCACGTGTTCTTCGCGCCAATTAATAAAAATTAAATACAAGAAGAACAAATTATTGATAAATAGCACCTGATACTAACATAAATGTCACATTTGTATTAGATATAGTTGAAGGTTCATCAAGGGATGTCGCACAACACTATCCGGAAGATCGTTCAATCGCTAATTAGTTAAATTACAACTAATTTATAAAATAACAATATTATGTACCTTAAAATCTAGAGTAGTTTTAATTTCTATTAACATACTCCTTTGTCCTAATACTCTAGCTCTTTCATTTCGGAAGTGTCATTGATTGGAACAAATTTTTAAAAATCTTAGAAGGAGGTTTAATATTTTTCTTTTGACAGCATATAAGAAAATAATAAAATATTTTATTAATTCAAAGTTACCTATACCAATTGTAACCATACAGTATGCGATGAACTTCATTAACTAATTATAAGAAGCCAAACAATTAATACAAATTTACTAACAAAAGGACTTCTAAACCTAAAATAATACAAAACATTAGAAACTTTACCTAATGTTGAATTTTTAATGTTTTTTTAAGCTTGTATAGTTATGACCCCCTCCCCCCTCCCCTCCCCCCACAAAAAAATCTTTTCTTTCTTTTTGTTTTTCTTTTTTTTTCCTCTTTGCAATTTCTGTTATAGCCTTCTATAAAATCTTCAACGGCCAAAGAGTGTGTTATTTTTAGAATTGTGTAGTTATGTAAATGTGTTTTTTTTTATGTATTCATATTTAGAGTGAAATAACAAAAATTAGAGTTTTTCTACCCTAATTTGGTGTTCGAGCCTCGAGCCGGCTCAGACTCTTTCCCCAAATATCGTGGAACAAACTAAGTTCATATAATTAGCAAAAAAAAAAAGAGAGCACTATGTGATTGAATCATAAAGAACACTTGACCTTACTGGAAGCTAATTAAGAATATCTTTGTTCATTAGATGAAATTGAATACCTCAGTTTACCTGTAAAACTCTTTCAGATTAAATCAAACCTTGCCGGATTTCACATTCATGGCACAAAGGAGTACCTAGAAACCCTCCAACATGTGACCAAAAAAAACCCTCCAACTAAGAACTTGTGAATTATAATTGATAATTTCTATCAAACACAGAACTTGAAAGACTTAATAAAGAAAATATTTCAATACAATGTAACCAACAAAAAAATAAATCAAAAACTTACTCAATTATGTAATTCAAAATTAAAAGATTTGGGTTTTTCATCAATCATATTATGGTTACATGGGATTATGAGACTTAAATTACTAACAAAACAAATAAAGAAAGCAAGCAAAATAAAAAAATCACTACGAATAAGGCTTGAATCACAACCAAAACAAAAGGCAAAACAAAGTAGAAAAGAAACGACAACTAACCAAACCTACCAGACTTGAGTAAAAACCAATGTTTTAATCATTAAAACGTATAACTTAAATACAAGTTTAATGGTGATCAAATTACAAAATAGTTTTCCTTTTCAACGTGATCTTTTAAGATTTTATTGTTAGTATAATAGGTAAAATCTTAATTAATTGATTTTAAAGCTTTAAATGTTAGTACTTTTTACATAGTTCAAATAAGGAAAAATATATTAAATAAAATTTTAGTTGATTTAAAGTGCTAAATATTAGGAATATAATTAAATGACTGCTTTATCCAATATAAACTCTATTTTAAAAGGGTAAAAAAAGCGAACGACATTTCGCTAAGTGCCTTCGTGCTTTTAATATAATATATAGATAATTTCAAAAAATTATTGGCATATTAATATGAATAAATTAGTCAAAGTACTCCTTACATTATAATATTTTGCTTAAAGGGTGTGTAAACGCCTATCCTATCTATTACTCCCCGAGTCCCAAAAAGGATGATACTTTTCGAATTTCGAGAGTCAAACTTTTTAAATTTGATCATGAATTCGGACATAAAATCTTTAAGTTTCTTTAAAATAAAATTTATATATACTATAAGTCACAATAATTAACATATTAAGAATATTTATAAAGTATGTGAAAAAGTCGTAGTCAGAGACAAACTAGTTTGATCGTCGAAATGTAAAATTTATCATACTTTTTGGGACGGATGGAGTAGTAAATGAGAACAGTAGAAGTACAATCAGGGGTGGAGCTAGAGCATGCCTTACGAGTTCGGACGAACCCGGTAACTTTGGTTCAAACCCTGTATTTATCCTAAAAAATTCATTGAATATATACAACTTATTAATTTAGAATCCAATAACTTAAAAGAACTAGAATACCAAACACATAAGCTTTAAATCTTGGCTCCGCCTCTAAGTACAATAAGCAAGAACCCCGACCAATTAAGTGTTGATTATTTTGACCTTTTGAGAATAAAACTTCAATAGTTGATTATCATGAGTCTGTAATATTCTTTTTAACTTTTTTTTCTTTCTAAAACATGAAAAGTTAGGTCTTGGCCACGATACATTTTCTCCTTCTCGAAAAAGTACTCTCTCTGGTGCGTAACCAACTACTACTATATAATTATTGCTCAAACAATATAAAAGAAAATGGCAAAAGGTTCCTACCTAAACGCAAGCACTTCCAGAAATTCTGTATCAATCTGCAATAAAAAAACAAGGTAAATGCATGCCAGAGAAAAAATTAATAGCAGCGACGTAACAACAGAAAATTTATGTTAGTATATGAATTTACGTAGAATTGAGTATTCTGTAAACTTACTCCAGTTTCTTCTTTTACCTCCCTTATTGCACCTTCAAATATATTCTCACCCTGTAGAGGAAAACGTGGCTCAACATAGATACGGTGTAAAGTAAAGGTATATGTAACATGTGTTCCTTTAGCAGATGGGTTAATTAATGAGCATACCTCGTCAACAGCACCAGTAGGGATTTTCCATACACCACTTCCCTTTAAACCGATATTTTCTTGTACAACAAGCAACTGAAAGCATCAATATTTTGCAAATTTTAGATAATTGGAAGATGGTGACAATCTAAATAGTTACCATCAAGATGCTCTCAAGCATATATATATAGCTGTCCATAGCTAGCTATAGACACATATTTTAATAGCCAAAACTCTTTAACTTTAACTTTTCCTTTTATGCTTAATGACATTCTCTTATAGTATATATACTACGTTTAAGACCACAATGTTATCCTTACCCTAACAAATATTCGATTATCTAGAGAATTTGTTTATTTATGCTGAGACCAGAAACAGATGTAGCCTTATATTACTGACTCAATTGAACCCAATAATTTTGACACGGAGCAAAAATATATAATATGATTTAATTTTATAAATATCAAATTCTGAACAATCATTTCAAAGGAACAACCGATTCAATCGTAAGAACTTAAATGTTGGAACCCATCGATCATATATAAAAAGATCTGGATCCGCCTACCATGAGACAATAATGTTATATACTGGAGTACTACTTTAAAGCAACTGAATCATGCAATCAAGGAATATAATGTTAAATTCATGCAGCAGTTTTGAATTACCTCTCTTTTGTGATTCAAGACAATAGCACCAATGCTGACTCTGTGTGAGGCATTTGCAGGGATGGTACTCTCAGTATCAGCAATCCAATGCACAAGCATGAGGTAATGAGGTTCTGCATGATGGTACCAAAACCCTTCCTGTTCTCAATGTCACACACCTATATATTTCAGTCTCATGCCATAGCTAATATGGTTCATTTTTCTCAACTCAACAAATGATATCCGAGGCAATTACCGTAGTAATTACTTCTAGTACTAGTTTCTAAAGTGTATGAAATTCAAAGTTGTCAAGTAGTTTCGCATAAATTCTTCCGTTTCATTTTTTTATGGCGGTGTTCGATTATTAGATATGGAATTTAAAAAATAAAAAAGACTTTTCGCCAAATACTAATAGTATATTTAAAAAATTTATACTATGATATATTTTTATGACTATTAGATCTTGTCATTAAGAGAAATGAAAAGTTTAATGTTAGAGAGCTTCCAGGAATTATAACCTTTACTGCAATTTCAATAAGATTTGCAAGCTCAATAGGAAATTTAATCCACAGACCCTTCTTTACCTGAAAAATAAATACTATATTAACATATGTAAAACAAGAATAGGGAAGTGCAAAAAAAAGAAGTCAAAAACTTGTAACATGTTATAAATAATTATCTAATGGTGGATGTCCATAACTCCTAAAAGAAGTAATACCCACTACTCTTCTCCATTATCTCCATAACTCCCACTACTCCAATATTTATATGGAGTTATAGTTGTAACTCTCATACCTCCATAACCTCCCCATGATCTTACTCCATGATCTCAAATGTTTAGTGTCTTGTTTATGGTATTCTTTTGTATACCTCTATGTAATCCTATAAATAGAGGATTTTGGCATCACATTGTATATACTTGAAACACTTGAATACATGGAAAAAAAAAGAATCTCTTCTCTCTTGCTCCCTACATTCTTGTCTATTTTCTTGTTTTATATTATTATTTTGAGCTAAGTTTCGTAACACGTTATTAGCACGAATTGCTAATATTAATTCTTCTTATATTTTCTATAAGAGATGAAAGCCTTTCATGGGAGCTACAACCTTAAATCAATTTGGTTGAGCTTGTGAAAATCTGGGCATTTCGTTACCATATTAATGTTGTGTTTGCTTCTGTTATACAAGGAGTATCATTTTTCAGTTGCCATGAATTCTGCAATTAACTTACATTAATATCTAAGACTTGGTTTAATTTGTGTTACTTAACAATTTAGTTTCATTTGTGCAGATGTATACATATGGAGTACCTGCTTTAGAGTGAGAAACAAGAGCGTATTACGATGCCTTGACATCATCTCCCATATGTACTGCTCCGACAGTTTGCAAGCCAAGATTATGGAACTGTTAACTATTGAGGAGGTTTCTAATTTATCTTAAAAAATATGAATTTAAATTTATGTTGTGGTCAAAATAAATTTTGTATAACTAAGATAGTTTTATTCCCTTTATGTTTGATCATGTGGTTGTTCGTGAAAAAGATCAATGTGAACTTTCATTAAAGTTCGGGCAAAAATAACTAATTATTATAAAGTAGTATATCATGAAAGGCTCAAGGGTGAGTCCACTTAGACTTATTATGACATTGTATAAGGGTAAGACATCGGGTTTGAGTCCTGGTGCTCTATGATGATAAGAGTTAGATTTGAGTCCTAACTCATTATGGCCTAACATGCCTTTATATGGGTAAGGCATTGGGTTTGAGTCCCAATGCACAATATTGATGATATAATGATGACTAAAGAAAAATATTGTATTTTTCATGAAAAAGCATGAAGTTTGTCCCACTTGATTTGCTCCATTCTTGAAGTGAATGTGATAACGGTGCATAGTAAGTCTAAATGAAGACAAGTGGTTGACCAATAAACGTGGGCATGCCAAAGATCAAATAATAATAGTCATCATTATGGTAATTGTAAAATGAGAACAATAAGGGTTCTCAAAATAGTCTTTCAAAATGTGAAGGCAATGTTTACCATCAAATTGATGTGGAAAAATAATAAAGCACGTCGCTGATTATGGTCCATTCCTTGAAGAGAATGTGACTTGTGATAAGCATTAATCTTTGTGCATTTGTGGTGCACAATTTAAATCATATAGTACATTCCATATTTCTAATGAAAATATTTTGGTTCCGTGACCCTGAACCAATTGCTAATGCGGGGATAATGGTATCATAACTTGTTGGCTAGATGCGTACAAGTGCTTTGTATATTAAATTAATACACCTCATACCAAATTTCTATTGTGAGTTGTTCTCATAAAACCAATGGTTTAGCTATAATGGAGGCATAAAATTTTCTTGCTAAACCAACTTGGATTTAAACAGCACTAGAAGATAAATTATCATAATATATATTCTGAACTGTGCTCTATAATTTTGAGCAAAACAACCTTGCAAAAACCAAAGTGCAAGTGATAACAAACGGCACATGTGACCATACAATAGATGCATCTATTAAAATCATATTAATAGTAATATCCACATGGCATCGTGACGGCCCATAAATATATTCAAACCTTTTATTCGTATCCAAAAATCAGAGAATTCAATCCCAAACCTTAGCTCGTATATCATGAGAATAAGCAGAAACAAAGAGATATTCTTGAAAAATCTTCTATTTCTTTCAATATATGCCAATGTGAATTCTCAATCAATTTTTTCGCATCATTAATTGAACCGGTATGGCCAACCGGTCATGCCACTTAATATTTATTTTCTGTAAACCTCTAGTTTACTTTGTAGCATGTGATTCTGTCATCATGCTTATACTCGTTGTAGTACAAATAGAAGAAAAGTCGGTTAACCTTCCATATACCACGGTATTTATAGTAATATGAAGCATAATCAATCTTCCTTTTCATTTTATAGTTCCAATATGCCAACCACTTTGGATAATATATTTTGAAACTCAAAAGTTCCTTTTTGAGATTACTACCCACCAAATTGCCATGAATAATTTATTTTATTCGGGTAGTAACAAAAAATTCGCTCATTTCGGAGCTCTCAATATTTGCACTACAAGATCTCTTTATAACACCATCCAAGTGCGTTGAATTTTCCTCCACAGAGAAAATTATCTTATCATAACATTGCCATTGGTCAAAATCATCATAAGCAAAATCTTTTCTTGCTTTAATTTGCTCTTTAATGAAGCATTTATAATGCATTGAAATATTTTTGGCTTACCATATGTACACGACCATGACATATTCGTGTAAACCACATAGTAATGTTTATGATCTTTCTTTCTTCTCAACATCCTGTAGAGGTGAATTGTTAGTATCAATCATGAATTGCAGTCTTTATTCATTACTGTTTATCACATATTTCTACATTCACCTTATGAATTGGGTCTGCATTCTC
>NC_031989.1:69486410-69486850 GCF_001879085.1 Nicotiana attenuata | reverse complement strand
ACCTCCATAACCTCCCCATGATCTTACTCCATGATCTCAAATGTTTAATGTCTTGTTTATGGTATTCTTTTGTATACCTCTATGTAATCCTATAAATAGAGGATTTTGGCATCACATTGTATATACTTGAAACACTTGAATACATGGAAGAAATAAGAATCTCTTCTCTCTTGATCCCTACATTCTTGTCTATTTTCTTGTTTTATATTATTATTTTGAGCTAAGTTTTGTAACATAACCCGTAATTTAGGGGGAAGCTATGACCAACGGGAAGGCAATCAATACAGCAAAATCATCGACATCTTTTCTACAAACTAATTATTACTTAAGAGTTAATTAGATAATCAATATATATATATATATATATATATATATATATATATATATATATATATATATATATATATATATATATATATATATATATATATATATATATA
>NC_031989.1:69462801-69486347 GCF_001879085.1 Nicotiana attenuata | reverse complement strand
ATATATATATATATATATATATATATATATATATATATATATATATATATATATATACCTGCAGCTTCCACTGTTTCATGGAAGCCTTAAGCATGAAACGGAAGACATTGGTGTCCATAGGATCCTTTAGTTCTACAATAACTCCTCCATGTTCATCATTAACCGAAGGAAGCATCAACAGCTCATGAATCTTCTTATTTTGAGCCAAAATTTTCTCCATAACATATAATTATCTGAATTCGGTTCGACTAATTAATTAAGCGACTGTTATATTAAAAATAATCTCTGTAGGAAATATTGGGTCCACCCATAAGGGGTGCTCTAAGGCTCAATAGGGTTATTAGTTAACCCTAATATTCCCTATATAAGTACACTTAGTGTGTACATTAAAGAGAGACTCTGTAATATTTTTCTACGCTCTTCTCTCTCAATTTCGGTTAGATTTAGACTGTGGAATTGGGGGTTGCTCCAACACACCGTGACAATCACCGCCGACCAGTAATTCCAGCCACGGTTCATCCGTTTTCGCTTCCGCTTCACGAAGAACAAGTAAGTTCTCGTTTTACGATTTACGCGCTATCTAATGTGTTTAGATTAACGTGTTCCTTCATTGGTATCAGAGCCATAGGCATGGCATTCTGGTTCGGAGGAATAAAAGATTGTTCTGTCCTTTGTGTAAAACAAATATGCGTATCTGTTTTTATCATGTGCAATTGGGTTTGATAATAAAATTCTAAGCTGATTTAATATTAAGATTAATGAGGGATCGTTTTAGTTCGTTGAGTTAAATTAGGAGAATATCATGTGATTTGATTTCCTTCCGTTTTTAACCAGTTTAACCTTCCAGATTTTGCGCAGATACGTTACTGTATTTAACGTTAATGCCGCTTGAATGCAGCTAAATACATGTCAAACTTAGCTGGAATTCCACTTTTTACGCCTATTTTTTTGGTTATAGTAATGAATACAACAGCTTAAATACATGAAATATATTGTATAAAAACATAAAAGGTATCTATAACACGTAATATAGCAAAGGGTATCTATAAATGACTAATTAGACCTAAAAGATGGTGCTTTATGAAAAATTCTCAATATAGAACTAGTGACTGGCCTTATCCTTCCTCCTCCTCCTTTTGAATCGAATGTGATTAACTCAAACTTTAATCCATCTCAAGTGAGAATTTGCTGTATATATCATCGATGTTGGTTTTATCTATATTTTGTGGCTGCATATTCATCCCTTTGATTTTTTATGCTGTCGAGTGCTCTCTTTTTTTTTTTCTCATTTTTTGCTCCAAATCTGGTATTGATTTCTGATTCGTCATGCTTGAACTAGATAAGATCAGCTGTTTAATGTACGCAGTTTGACTAATATTAGGTGTTGAATAGAAACGAATTTAATTAGAGATATGATTATGAGCAATTGAACAACACGGATAAATTTTAATAATTCAATAAAATTAAAATTAAAATAAAACAATTTAACAAGATATGCAAAATGAAAATAGCAGTACAGTCTTGCCTGTCAGGTAAACCATGTGAACAATTGAACATGCAAGTTTTTTTCAATCATGCAGAACTTGTGAACTATATAACAAGATAGGTAGAATGAAAATAGTATCAAGTATAGCTAGCTAGTTTGGCAAAACTTGTGAAAAATTGAACAACATACACATGTAAGTTTAGGTAATAGTGAATAATTTGTGTCAAAGTTATGTCCACTCGTCATCGCTTTCGAAATAGGCAAGTTTGGTTATTTTAGGGGGGAAAAAAAATAAGAATTTCAAAAAATTAAAAAGAATGGTGGCCGTTTGACCTTTCACCACGTAAAACCCAGATGATGACGAAATCAAACTAATAAAGTGGTGGTCCTAATTGGCCCATCTATACNCTAGTCCTTTTATTAAGCATTGTTGGGCGCGATCAATGTGTAACTAAAATTTTAAATTTATTACGAATTCAAAATTTATGAAATTGATGTAGTCCACATTCTTTAAGTTGTTACTAATTTATGATTTGCTTTGAAAGTTCAATTTTGTGTTCTAAACTTAACTGGCCATCCGAATTTAAATCCTAATTTAAACTAGTGACTTATGTAATTTTATGGCATATGAATTCAATTATCAAATTAAGCTATCAGTTCCTGAAGGAACACGCGATAATCTAAACGCATTAGATAGCGCGTTAATCATAAAACGAAAACTTACTTGTTCTTCGTGAAGCTGAAGCAAAAACGGATGAACCGTGGCTGGAATTACTAGTCGGCGGTGGTTGTCACGGTATGTTGGAGCAACCCCCAATTCCACAGTCTAAACCCCAGTTTGATTGTGGGAGAAACTAGCGTGGGAAAAATACTGCTCTTCATATTTTTAATGTACACACTAAGTGTACTTAAATAGGAAATATTAGGGTTAACTAATAATCTTATTGGGCCTTAGAGCGCCCCTTATGGGTGGACCCAATATTTCCTACATCTCCCACTCACATATAATGGGAGTGCTCATCTAGCCTGAGAAACATATTCTCAACTCATCTCCTCAATCATTCATACAGGGAAGTAGACCGTGCGACGAGCTAAGTGCTATATATCTGTTAGGAGTATATAGCCTCTCGTCGAGCGCAAACCTGCAAGTAGATCAAAAAGTATGCAGTACCCTAGATCATGTAAATCACATTTGATATAGTCTCAAAATCTCATATATCATTATTTCTTGTATTCACAATCATAACTCATAAGTTATAATTGGTGCACCAGTGAATACAAATAAATGAGATTCCATCAATGATCTTCCTCTTCTCACGATTCCCTTAACATTGGTATGATTGCTTTCTAGTTATGCTCCGCTAGACCGAATCTGTGTTCATGGTCTTTTGGAAACACACTAAGATAGCTAACATCACACTAAGTCTCAACTATCTGATCAGAGTCTCTAAGGGTACAAAATCTTGAGCTATCATAAAGCTCTAGGTCTCACACAACAATAAGTTGAGAATGGACTTATGTTAACCCAATTGGTCGACATTAGCACACATGGTATGAAACATGTGCTACAGCATTTTCTCCCTTTTCCCAAGGAGCGTATGTCTTTATCTCATAAAGAATGTTGTACATATGATATTTAGACACTGTAAGTATCTAAATTTGAGTTCTTTGATCTACATATCATTTTTAACTCACATTTGGCTACAAAGTAGACTAGGTGAACATTTTTCACCTTAATGACCTTATGTCATTGTTTAAACGATATTCTAATTTTAAGCGAATATCTCTCAAATTATTCGTATGATAATTTTGCTTAAAATCATGTCTCATCTCCTCACATCACTAAGATAAGGAAGCTGTTGCCTGTGTGAGAAGTCCAACCTCTTGTCTACCCGACATACTTATCAAAAAAATATAGAATGCACATAATATTCAACGATTAAAATATGTATGTGTGTAAATCAACTTTATTGATAATCAAAGAACATCAGTTTGTGAACTCGGAAAATAAATAACAAAATAAAGTATCTTAGAGTCTACATAAGCCTTGAGACCTGGTGTGTCTCACAAATGCATCTCTAGACAAAGGCTTGGTCAATGGATCTGCTAACATATCATTTATAGACACATACTTCACATTCACTACCTTGCGTCTAACCATGTCTCTCGCATTGTTATACTTGATATCTATATGTTTGGTTTTATAATGAAACTTTGGGTCCTTGGTTGAGGATATTGCAGCCGCACTGTCACAGTAGACTAATACTGGTTCAGTATTTTCAATGATATCCAACAAGTGATCCAAGAACTTTTTCAACCAAACGGTTTCTTGTGCTGCTGATGCGAGAGCCACGTATTCGGCTTCCATCGTAGATAGTGATACACATGATTGTTTCTTACTACTCCATGATATGGCGCCATCACTGAGTAAGAAAACATATCTCGAGGTAGACTTCCTCTCGTCTAGATCTCCTCCATGATCAGCATCACTGTATCCAACTAATCGCGGATCCTTGCTGCCTTGATAACAAAGGGCATAATCAGCAGTTCCCTTCAGATATCTCATGATCCTCTTTACTTCTTGCCAATGTGCTAAACCTGGGTCGGTTTGATATCTACTTACCAAGCCAACTGCTTGACAGATATCAGGTCCAGTGCACACCATAGCATACATTAGACTTCCGACTGTGCTCCTATAAGGAACTCGGCTCATTTTTTCTATCTCTTCAGGAGTCTTAGGACACATCTGACTTCCCAAGGTATGGCCTTTACTGATAGGAGTTTCAACTGGGCTACTATTTTGCATATTAAATCGTTCAAGAACTTTTCTAATGTAATTCTCTTATGAGAGATACAATAGTTTCTTTGGACGGTCTTTTGAAATCTTAGCTCCAAGAATATATGCAGCTTCACCCATATCTTTCATCTCAAATTGGGATGATAACCATGACTTTATCTCGGTTATAAACTCCTTATCATTTCCAGCTATAAGTATGTCATCTACATACAATGTTAAAATCAAAAGCTTGTTTCTTGATCTCTTGGTATAAACGCAATGGTCTTCATCCATCATGGTAAAACCATTGGATACAAGAAC
This sequence comes from Nicotiana attenuata, assembly GCF_001879085.1. Taxonomy (NCBI): domain Eukaryota; kingdom Viridiplantae; phylum Streptophyta; class Magnoliopsida; order Solanales; family Solanaceae; genus Nicotiana; species Nicotiana attenuata. The sequence goes on along the minus strand of NC_031989.1, from coordinate 69,481,764 downwards.
ATTTTGAAAGCGTATATACCACTGCCTTGAAGATTGGTTGAGGCCATAAATAGACTTCAAAAGTCTACAAACCTTTTGTTTGTGGCCCTCTTCAATGAAACACTCAGGTTGTTCCATATAGTTTCTTCATCTAGTTCTCCATTGAGAAAGGCAGTCTTTACATCCATCTGATGTAATTCAAGATCCAAGCTTACAACAATAGCTAGAACCAGGCGAACTGAGGTAAATCGTACAACAGGCGAGAAAGTCTATCGTAGTCTATTCCTTTCTGCTGTGTATACCATTTCGCCACCAGTCGAGCCTTATATATCTCAACTGTGCCATCAGCCTTGAGCTTAATTTTTAGAATCCATTTGCTCCCAATTGCTTTGCGTCCTTCAGGAAGGTCAACTAGTTCCCAAACTGTGTTGACTCTCATAGACTCCAATTCATCTTCCATTGCTTTTGTCCATTTATCCTTAGAAAGGCCTGAGAGAGCCTCTTTTACATTTTTTGGCTCGTTTTCTTCTTGTAGGAGCATCATAAATAGTTCTCCGCCTTCAACATCAAATCTCGGCGGGGAATCTTTTTACGAGAACCACGTCTTATTTGTGATTCATCATTGTTCCCATTTGGATCAATGTTGCTCCCACTCGGATCAAGATCATTCATCTTGCTCCCACTTGGAACAAGATCTGTGACCATCTCGCTCCCACTTGGAACAAGATCCATTTGGTCACTTCCACTAAATGTAGAAGGATTACTCTCATTCGCATCTGATGATGAAGGAGGTCTTTGATGAGAAACTAATTCACCATCTGCTAAAATTCTCCCACTCGAATTAAGTGATCCTTGTACTTCTTGATCCATTATCTCAAATAAGGTTAGGTCTTGACCTACCTCTCCCTTCTTAGGGAACTCATCCTCTAAGAATGTGACATCTCGTGATTCAAACTCAGTTACTCTCCCACAGTCTTGCTGACCTATAAACACATAACCCTTTGAGGTTTCAGAGTATCTTATAAAGATACTTTTCTTTCCCCTCGGGCCCAATTTGCCATATTTGTGAGAGGAATCATGTGTATAAGCAGCACAACCCCAAGGTCTTAATACACTTAGGTCGGGTTGTCTTCCAGTCCATAACTCATATGGAGTGGTAACAACTGATTTTGTAGGCACTCGGTTAAGTACAAAGGTGGCAGTAAGCAACGCATCACCCCAGTAACTAATTGGGAGGTTATCTTGTGCCATCATTGTCCTAACCATTTCTAGGAGCGTTCTGTTTCTTCTCTCCGCAACACCATTTTGTTGTGGAGTATTTGGGATAGTCAACTGATGAACTATTCCCTTTTCATCACATAAATTATTAAACTGAGTTGATAAATATTCACGACCACGATCAGTTCGAAGAGCTTTTATCTTCTTGTCTAATTGATTTTCCACTAAGCTCATATAGCTTTTGAAGCAACTTATTGCTTCTGATTTGTGGGAAATCAAATAGACATAACTGAAACGGGTAAAGTCATCAATAAATGTGATGAAATAACTTGCTCCATGCCTAGCCCTAACATTCATAGGCCCACAGATGTCCGAATGGACTAATTGCAAAGGATATTCAGCTCTAGTCGCCTAACCAAAAGGTTTTCTTGCAGATTTTCCAGCTAGACAATTTTTACAAGTGGACAATTCCACATGTTCAATGCTGGAAAGCAAACCTTGTTTTGCTAACCTTTGCATTCTTTGTTGGCCAATATGACCAAGTCTAGCATGCCATATGTTTACATCACTATCATATTTATGTGAAGAAACAAACATAGAAAAACTAGCATTATTATTAAATGAATCATAATCCAAATCCATAATAATTAAACCTCCGGTCACATGACCAAAACCAAATAAAGTTGAACCAAAAGTCAACTTAGCAGAATTGCCATGACAAAACAAGTCAAATCCTAACTTAAGCAAAACTGAAACTGAAATAACATTCCAGCGAATTGTTGGTGCAAAGAGAACATCGTGTAGTATTAGGTCTCGACCACCACGCAGGACTAACTTGCATGTACCGATCCCTTCAACAGCAACTTTATTGTTGTTGCCTACATATATCAACTTTGCTCCACGTGGAACTCGCCGAAATTCAACAAAGGCACTGCGTTCCCAGGCTATGTGGTCCGTTGCTCCTGAGTCTACAATCCACAAAGGATTAGATTCAGTTAGAAAAACAGAACTAGAAACACAAAGTTCACTAATTGGAGCATCGTGAAATACCTTTCTAGGAGGCTCAGAGCAATCTCTAGCATAGTGACCCTTCTTGTCACAATTATAGCATTTCACTTTAGCAACTTTCACAGGTTTGGGACGTCTGTTCTTGCCTTTTTCAGTCTTTGCTCTTTTAGCAGGATGAACTTGAGGTGACCCTCTCTTCTTTCCCCAGTTCCTTTTCTTTGAATCACTCTTGGTTTTGGAGGTTGTTGCCATGTGCAACTCAGCTATTGGCTTTGCAGCCTCAAGTCGTTCCTCCTCTAACTCAAGGTGTCTCCATACATCTTCCAGAGTTGTGATTCGCTCATTATGGGTCAAATGCATTTTCATATGATCCCAAGAACTAGGTAAAGAGTGTATGACAGCTTGAATTTGTTGTTCATCAGTTAACACATGACCAGCATCTTTCAACTCCCCGATCATATTTGTCATTTGCCTCAGATATGTTTTCATTGAATGTTCTGGGCGTTTCTTATATGAGTCAAATTTGATCGTTAAGGATCTCAGCTTTGCAGTGGAACAGGTACCAAACCTTTTCCTCAAAGCATTCCAAAGATCCATAGCTCTTTGGTGATCCTTAAACTCCCTTAGAATATCATCATCTAAGGTGCTCAACAACGTAATGCGAGCAGTGGAGTTCTTTTTCTTCCAACTGTCATAGGCTTCACGCTCACGCCTATGCTGAGCAGTGTTGCCTTCCTCAGTCTCATTCATGACATTGTTGATGGCTTCCAGAGCCTCTTGCTCCTCTAGCACATACTGGACTTTCAAGCTCCAGGTTTTGTCACCATTGAGTTTCAACCCTTTGTTGAGCTCAGCAACAATGTTTTTCGAAGCAGTAGTCATTCTTTAACAAAATAAAAAAGGCAAAATACATAAACGGCCCATTTATGTTGTCCTCAACGATCATATAAACACCTCAACTGACCCCATTATCAATTACACACTTTCTTCTTGACTGAAGTATGACCTCGTGAACCCCTCGCGCTGACATGGCAAAGTGTGTGCTATATATTCACATCTAAGCGCGTGAAACCCTTAAAATCAAGTTTTTATCATTTTTTAAAAAATTAATTTTACTTTATGTGGTCCTCACTTACCTTCATTTCACATTTCTCCTTCTTCAAGTTTTTCACCTTCGATGGAGACCTTCGATGGAGGACAAGAACAATGTCCATGGCAGCGCAAATAACAAGCCAATATAGGAAAATTGGCACCAAAATTTTGTGCTTATGTCTCCTTTCAACCTCAAACTGCCGCTACCATCTCCACCACTGCTACCGTCACCATCGTAAGAACTCCGTCCACCTCCTCCACCACTACTTTAGCTGTCTCCACCACATACAAAAAAGCATACCAAAGACAAATCTTCAATCTATTTTCGCCAGCTCCATCAATTGTCGATACTCCGGTATCTCCTTCCGGTGCTTCTCCACCATCCATCGCCACCGCTCCCGGCGGTTCTCCTACCAACTCTCCTACTTCTGCTACCTTCAATGGAGTCGTCGTCACTGGATCTGCTGTTATAGATGTATTTGCTGCTCTGCTTTGACGCTTTAAATCTCTGACATTCACGGGCTTTACCACTGTTGATTTTATCTTACTAGACCCAATTAATTGTTGAATACTACTACTGGATTCTTTATTTATTTATGGAGATTGATGTATTCATCTTCTAATGTGTATGTACTTGTTCTGTTAATGAGTATTGATATATCCACAAAAGAAAATTGAAAATGTGGGCATTGACGAGATTAGAGAGCTTTTGCTCGTGTAATACTTGGGTTGTACGAGATGTCTGTTAATTCAAAATTTTCATCACTACGGTGAGACTCCATTTTTGTCGGACTAGAACTCGCCGGAAATTTGGACTAATTTTTTGAGATAGCTAGGTGAGGAAGGGGTCAGATGGTTATTTTTGTTTTAATAATTACAAATTACACGTGTCGCCTTTTTATTGGTTCATTTAATATGTATTGGCAAGTGTAATTCACGCACATGGTTTGCTGCACTTGAGCGTATATTTGATACATTTAATAGCCACTTGAAATGTTTAATTGGTAGAGAGGTCAGTTGAAGTGTTTGTCTGATCGTTGAGGACAACATGAAGGGGCCATTTATGTATTTCGCCAATAAAAAATAAAATGAGGATCATGTAAAAAATAACGCAAGGCACGATGTTCTACATACATACATATTATGACACTAAGCATCAATTGATTAAGTTAATAAACACATATATTAATTATGGAGTCGAAAGTTCACTATGTTCCCAATCATCGTCCAAGAATTCAAATATAATGAAAATTAATCTATTCAATTATCTAGCTAAGTGTCTTAATCATGTTTAAGACAACATAATTATCTATCGTGATTTTACAATTCCATGTGGATTATAAGTTAACAAATAACTTATATTAGCATGTAAATAAAATTAATGTCAAACTAATTAACATTTATTACATGCTATTCAAATTCACATAAAATTTATTTTAATGTTAAACTAATTAACATATTAAACATGCTACACAAATTAACAAGTATTTGCTTATATTAAACTAATTAATATTTATATCATGCTCAACAAATTAACATAAAGCATGTGCTTGACTAATTAACAAAAGTAATGTTAAAATAATTAACATTCCAAGCATGTTAAACAAATTAACAAATAAATATAATGTTAGACAAATTAACATTTTAAAACATGTTAAACAAATTAACATTTCAAGCATGTTAAACAAATTAACAAATAAATTTAATGTTAAACAAATTAACATTACAAGCAATTGGGATAATAAAACAATTATAGATTTCATAAAAGAATATAAATACTAAATTTATGTTCTNGTCGAGACATTTTGTTAGCTATAAAACAATATATCACTAAGGATAAGATGAGAAAATTTAATAAAGTCATGTATATATATATATATATATATATATATAGGCATGCACCTTGCGCGTGTACCCCACCACAATATCCAAAAACTTGCTAAATATATCAGTCATATCGCCAAGTGATTTGTTAGACTCGTAAGGTGACCCAAAATTGCAAAGTTAATTTGCTAAATTACTACTGGCGAAAATAATAGAGGAAAAAACATAAACAGCCAAAATTTAAGATATTTTTTCATAATCCTAGCAACAATAGATATTTTACATATATGGCAACTACATAAATACATCGCCCAGCAGAAAGCAATCCATTTGGACCGATAATCACGTTGAATAGATATCTAAAACATTAATTTTCATGGCTGTTGATATTAAATGCCAAAGAAGACTTACTTTCTATATAGCACATCCACTTAAAACAAAATCACCTATTTTTATGTGAAAATCTCGTTGTTTTCCAGCCTAAGCAATTCATTCCAAAATTATAGGACAATAATAATGATATTCAACAAAAATAAATTCTCCAATCATTTCCACAACATAATTTCAAAATACTTTTAATATAATTTTAAACCCACAGTAGTGTGATTCACTCTCCGTAGGACCATAGATGATTCCCAACAAGTACTACAAATATAATTTCAGTATATTTAAATATAATTTATTATATTCACAATAATAAGTCTGTAAAATTTATGATATCCATAGTATAATTTTGATTTTAATATAATTTATGATATCCATAGTATAAATTTTAGAATAATTTTTATACCCACTGTACAATGTCAATATGATTCACTCTACAACTCCCCAAAAATTTCAAGTGTATAATTTCAGTATAATTTATTATATCCACAACATAATTTTAATATAATTAATTATATCCACATTAATGATTTTCAAATACATGAAACCAAATCCGATTACAAATCGAAACCAAATTTGAACAACGAACTAAGTAGATATTTGATTTTAAGCAAGAAGTTATACACATAATTCTTCTGAAAAGTTCTACCAAATATATATAATGAATAATTAAATATGTAATATTAGTTCATAATGATTAAGTGACCTAAAATTAGTGTAACGGTTAAAGAACAGAGAGAAATATAATAAAAACTAAGAGAATTTAATTGAATCCTAATTTAAAATAGGAGGGAGAGAGAGAGAGTGAAGAGACAAATATCCCTTAATTGATGCGTTTTGGTTGTGCTCATTAATTATGTTCATAAGTGTAGACATGTAATTTTTGACCCACCCCAAGATTTTACATATTTTAGCATTTAAATATTTAGTTTAGGTCTAGTATCGTTATTTTAACTAATTTNATAAAGAAAAAAGAAAAAGGAAATGGAAGAAAAAGGTAACTTAAATAGAAAAGGGAAGGAAAAAATTAGAGAAAATATTTGTAAAATTTGATTCCACTTACTTGTGCCACAGATTCAATTTTATCCTTTTTACTTTTAATTTCTTTCATTTTGTGTTGTTATTTTGTCTTGGGTAGGTATACAAGATTAAAAACTCATAAATGGTGGAAAATCAGAAAAAAAAAGTTATAAAACTAATTAGTTAAATGCAAAATGGATTAAGAAGTTGAAGTTTAATCTATTGGATTTGAAAAAAAGGAAGTTTTGCCTTCTTTCTTCTTTTTTTTTTCCTTTTTTATTTGAAAAATGAATGGGTAAGGATGTAAGAAAGAAAAAAGAAATAGAAAAAAGAAATAGAGGAAAAAGGTAAATGGAATTGAAAAGGGAAGAAAAAAATTAGAGAAAATATTTGTTGAATTTGATTTCGTTGATCTGTAAGATATATTCGATTTTACCAATTTTCTTTTAACTTCTTTTATTCTGTGTTGTTATTTTTATATTGGGGAGGTCTAGAAGATTAGAAACACATAAGCGATGCTAAATTAGGGGAAAAAATCAAACTAATTTGTTAGATAAAAGATGGATTAAAATTTGAAATTTAATCTATTGGGTTGGAAAAGAATCTTTAACATATTCGGATATTAGTATAAGGATTGTTTTGTATGTTGAATAAAGTTTTTAACGACCGCGTGTGAAGCGCGGGCATATTTACTAGTTTTAATATAATTTTTATACCCACTGTACAATGTCAATATGATTCACTCTACATAAAGTCCCCAAAAATTTCTAGTGTATAATTTCAATATAATTTATTATATCCATAACACAATTTTAATATAATTAATTATATCTACATTAATGATTTTCAAATACATGAAACCAAATCTGATTCGAATCGAAACCAAATTTGAACAACGAACTAAGTAGAATTTTGATTTTAAGCAAGAAGTTATACACATAATTCCTCTGAAAAGTTATACAAAATATATATAATGAATAAATAAATATGTAGTATTAGTTCATAATGATTAAGTGAATAAAAATAGTGTAACGGTTAAAGAACAGAGAGAAAAATAATGAAAAATAAGAGAATTGAATTGAGTCCCTAATTTGAGAGAGGGGGGGTTGGGGGGGGGGGGGGGTGGGGACAAATATCCCTTAATTGATGCGTTTTGGTTGTGCTCATTAATTATGTTCATAAGCTTTATCTGCTATTAGTGTAAATTTTGTTGCCATTTATGGAATAAATAAAGAGTAGTATTATTTTCTTAAATATTTTTTAAAAAGTGCTTACCTGTGTATTTTTCCCTAAAAGAAGTGAGCCTTTAGCCCATGACTTAAATCTGCTATCACAGAAAGAGGCCCATGAAACCTCTTAACCCCAACAAAATAGTTCTGCCAATTAAAAAAAATTGCAAGACAACATGAAGTGGGCCTTTAGCCCAATTAATTACTAGTTCTGTCCACTTGCTTTTGAAGAAGCAATAAGAAGCCCAAGTTTATTTTATTTTTTCTTATCTATACCATATATGAAACCTTATTACAAAAAATGTGCATAATTCCTAAATTACCCGTCCGGTCCACATTATTTCTACAGTTTTTGTACCAATCATTAAAAGCTAATTAATAGCAGTTGTATCTTCCTATTTATGCGAGCTAAATTTTAAGAGAAGAATATTCTGAACAGATTTGGCGTGAATATTCTGAAGAGATTTAGGAGAAGAATATTGAAACGGAAAGGAGATTTCCGTCTTCATCTTCATCTGTTCTTCCATATATTTTCCACCATTGATAGCCATTAAAAAGCTTGAAAGCTTTGAATTCAAATTTGGGTTTTCAAAAATCATTATTTGTTTGGATTGGGTGTTGTTGTAAATAATTCGGAATATGTTTAGGAGTTTATATCTCAATTTTGAGGGGTTTTGGTGAAGATTAGACTTGGTTTTGTACGAATTTCAGATTGAAACTCGAAGAAGAAGAAGAAGAAGAAGACATATTTTCAAAAATTGTAGTTAAATTGTAGAATTGTAGATAAATTAGTAGATTGGAAGACTAAACTTTCTACAAATCTTCTACAATTATGTCGAAAATGCCAATTATGCTACAATTGAAATGGGAATTGGGATATTAAAATTCAATGTATCCATTTTGTAGATATCTTGTAGATAAATTGTAGATTATTTGTATNTTTAGCAATCAGGTGCCCACCTGGAGAACAAGGGAATACATTTCAAGTTTTGGCAATCAGGCGCCCACCTGGAGAACAAGGCTCGCTTTCAGGTACGGGCTTAGCCAAATCTTGCATGTCTAGTCACTTTTGGCCATATCTTTCTTGCAAAATGGGGTTATTTTCGCAAAAGTGGTTCAATTACCCATGTCTTAGGATCTTAAATTCACAACTAGGTGTCATATTACTTTAAGGTCCGTCCTTATTGAGTTTGCATCTTTAGCCACTTCTAGCCATATCGGTCGTTTCTGCAAAATGGGTCATTTCTGCAAATTAGTTTTGGGCCATGATTACTGTGCATTTGAATCCATATAAGCCTTAGTGAGGTATTTTCATATCTTTGAGGTCACCTTTGTTGAGTTTGCACTTCTAGCCACTTTAGTCCACGTAGATTAATTTTCAAAAAATAGCCCAATCGTGTCATGCATGTGTCCAATATGAGGTGTTGTGGTGTCGCATAATGTCTTGAGTCACTGATCTATTTGGTCTTATTTTTCTCATTCTGGTATGGATTCATTTACCACAGCTCGAGCATGATTGATATCCCAGGACCATCGCATTTGGGATGTTGTTTGAAGAGGCTTTTTATATTTTGAGTCTGTTTTCATGTTTTCTTTTACTTTCTTGTCTTGTCTAGTAGTTTTGAGTCTTCTAGGTGGTGTAAGAGTTTGTCTAGTCTTTTGTTATCGTACTTCCTGCGTGTATTTGACCAAAAAAATTATAAATGAAAAAATCCAAAAGATTTAGTTATCCATCACTTTTCAAGAACTACGCTTGATCTGATTCATGAGGGACATGATACGTAGGCAACCTACATAGGGTTCGATCGAATCATCATTAAAAAAACAAACAAAAGAAAAAGCAAAAAAAGAATGAAGTTGTGGGACGTGAGAAATGGGAGGAAAGAAAAGAGCGATAGTAAGAAAGAAAAGAGGGGGAAAGAAATGAAAAGCCAAGCGGTGTTAGAAAGGAAAATGAAGAAGGAAATGGGGCAAGAAGAGTGAAATTGGGATGATGCCAAATGACATTTTGACCCTCGAAGCCATTCTAGAACCGTTAACTGTTGCTAGGGGGCATTGCACGCAATGTGATATTTCTATCTGATAAATGTCCTAACGCTAACATGTTGGCTTTGTTTTGCTCCTCTTTGTTACTTTCATTATAACAGAGGGTGGTTAGTTTGTGGCACTTTGGTGATTTGTCCATACAACACAAGGTCAAAAAGCAAGGAAGCCATGGCTAGCAAAGACTTGGATACAGGAGTTGTCGACCCCTCGAGGGAGATTGTGGAGTCGGAATCTGAATTGAACGAGGAGGTCCAAAGGCTAAAACAACAAATGTCTGAAATGTGTCAAGCATGGGCCAATGGTCAAGGACCACCCATTTCTTATGTTTTCCTAGAGTCTACACCCATCTCGACGACTACCACTCCGGTTTCATTATCTGATTAATTCTATCCATTTAGGTTTAGCCTTTATCCTAATTGTACGACTACAGCTGGAGCTTCTGTTGCGCACTCCCAAAGTGTGCCATTGACAACCAATCAGACAACCACTACAGTTATGCCTGTCTTCACCATCCCACAGCCGACGGTGGTGCAGAGGAAAACTCATGAGTCACAATTTTGCTGCCCAGCAAGAACAATACCACTCTCCTAAGTACCACTCTTACCTATTTGATCTTCCTACAAAGGTTGAGAAACCCACCCGAAAGATAGCACCAGAAGAAATAACCCAAAGACTGAAAAGCTTAGAACAACAGTTGAAAAACATACAAGGGCTAGCAGGTCAGAAGAGTATTTCCTTCAAGGATCTATGTATGTTCCCCGATGTTCGTTTGCCACTTGGTTTCAAGACTCCCAAATTTCAAAAGTATGATGGACATGGAGACCCCATAGCCCACCTGAAAAGGTACTGCAATCAACTAAGAGGTGCGGGAGGAAATGAAGAATTACTGATGGTTTATTTTGGGGAAAGCCTTATGGGTATAGCCTCTGAATGGTTTATGGGTCAAGAAACATCTTGCTGGTGTGTCTGGGATGACATGGCTCAGGACTTTGTCAAACAATTCCAATATAACATTGACATCGCCCCGGACCGTAATTCCCTTTAAAATCTGAAGAAGAAACCAACTGAAAGATTCAGGGAATATGCCATTAAATGGAGAGAACAAGCAGCCAGAGTTAAGCCACCCATGGATGACCACGAGCTAATCACTGTCTTCCTTCAGGCTCAAGAGACCGATTACTTTCAAAACATGATGTCCGCAGTTGGCAAATCATTTTCAGAAGTAATCAAAATGGGAGAAATGGTAGAGAATAGCCTTAAGACAGGCAAAATTATAAGCCAAGCAGCTTTCAAAGCTGCAACTCAGGCTGTCCAAACTGAATCTGGTAATTTTAATGGCAGGAGTGAGAAGGTTGAAGAAATCATGATGACATCAAAGTCGAGAAGAGGTCCTAGGAGAACATCTCGAAGGTAGGACCAGCCTTTTTTGTTTTTTGACGATTCCCCTGAGAACCCACAATATTCTGTTGCTCCACCCCAGTATGTTCTCCAGCACCAAGACACCCCAGAAGGCAAGCGCCAGCACCGCAAAATCTCCACCAGCCTCCACAAAATTTTCAAGTGCCCCATAACCTACATCCAAGCCAGGGGTATAGAGGTAAACAAAGGTTGAAAGATAATTTTACACCGATAGGAGAGTCCTATGCAAGCTTGTTTGAGAAATTAAAGCAGTATGACGTGATTGCACCTATTCCTCCAAATCATGTGGACCCGCGTGAAAGAAGCTTTGACCCTTCTAAAAGGTGTGAATACCATTCCAATGCCCAGGGGCACAATATCGAAAGTTGTCGGGATTTGAAAAGAGAAATAGAAAGAATGATTCAAGAAGGGATAATTGTGATCCAGGACAGTGACACCCAGAACATCGTGCAGAATCTTTTACCTGCACATGATGATGCACAATTTACGGGGAGGATGCTTGGTGACAGGGAGTATGAGAATCCTCTTGGGAACTCGCTGACTGAAGTTAATGATATTGAAATTGGTGAAGGTCCCAATAATTTTGATGTGCAATCCAGTGGCTAATATGTCGAGTTTGGTAACTGGAAAGACACTCCTTTCTTGGCCAGCCAGTGAGGAGTTTTGGTGGTTTTATTTTGGTGTCATTTCTGTTTTCCGGGTCATTCCAGGGTTGTAATCCGGATATTGTCTTGTGGCTCAAACCCTTCTGCTTCTTTTTTCCAAGAAAAAAGGAAAAAAGAAAAAGAAAAAAACAAGAGAAAAAGGAAAAAGAAAACGAGAAAAGAAAAAAAAAGGAAAAAGAGAAAAAGAAAGAAAAAAAAACCAACTTTGTCTTTGAACTACGTTCGACCTGATTCTTGCCACCTCAAGATACGTAGGCAGCCTTAGGGTTCGGTCACACCAAATAAAGTATTTCATAATCCCCCGAAATCAAGAGTGGGGCAGATTTTCTTAGAAACCCATCAAGACCAAAAAGAAATCCAAAAATAAATTCCCCAAACTCCAAGAAACTGGGGTAGGAGTTTAATTTGGCCAAAAGATTCCAAAAGTTGTAATTTTAAACCCTTTCATCTTAAATTATTTTAGCTTTCATGTCACCCTTTCTTTCTAACCCTGTCCAAAAGCCTACATTACGGTCCAAGGAAAGACCTTCCGACCAATCTTTGAGGATGTCAAATCAAGTTGTGGTGAAAGTATGATCTTCCTGCATCATAGGTAATACCTTATTCTCAGCACAAAGAGAGAAAATGACAAAATGAGAGAGTCTTATCGGTGAAACCCTCATGGGCATCGTAAGGCGACAGTGAGTTGAGAAAAGAGCAAAATGAGAGAGGCTTGATGGTGAAAACCTTTCAAGGCACCACAAGTCAACTGAGGATTGTGGATCAAATAGGACAATTGGAGTGCTGAAGCCCAGTTTCACAACGAAGAGGTACAAAAAGAGTTGAATATTAGACTTGCTTGAGAGATTAGGCCACTTAATCCAAAGGTGCATGTCATGGTCATTAGAGTTGGTATCCACATCTGATAAGTTTCTACTTTGTAACTTTCTTGTTAGGTATCATCTCTGTCCCTTGTCCCTTATTTTGTTCCTCTTGTTTTGTTTGATTCCCTTCTTGAGTCTGTTTGGTCAGAACAAGTGAGAAATGACTTCAAAATTTGCTACCAGCTTTCCAATTGCACAAAACGAATTTGGCTAGCACATCAAAGTGGCATAAGACACAGGAGAATAGTGTGTACACTGAGTTGGTGATAATAGATGTTCTTTGGAATTGATGTAAAATGCAAAGATTGGGTGAATGTCAGAACACGAGCGCAATGCATCGGGCATAAGGTATTGGATTTAAAAAAATCAGGAATATTTCTTGTGATAAGGGTTGTCCGAAAAGCAGTCGGTCGATAACAAGCACTGTCTTCCAAGTTGAAGTCCGAGTTGATCGTGACAAGTGCAAGAGAAATCGCCTTCGTAGTCAAGGACACAAACTAACCACCAATCAAAACAAGAAGTTCTCAAATCTTTGCCTTTATCTGTCTTGATGAATTTTCTCCTAAGATAGAAAACCTAGTCTGATGAATTTTCTCCTAGGATCGACATCTTAGTCTGATGAATCTTTCTCCTAAGATAACAAAGAATAAATACCTAGTCTGATGAATTTTCTCCTAGGATCAAAATCTTAGTCTGATGAATCTTTCTCCTAAGATAAAAAACCTAGTCTGATGAATTTTTTCAAATCTTAGTCTGATGAATCTTTCTCCTAAGATAACCAAAAAAAGGGACCTAGTCTGATGAATTTTCTCCTAGGATCGACGTCTTAGTCTGATGAATCTTTCTCCTAAGATTAAAACCTAGTCAGATGAATTTTCTCCTAGGATAATATTTTTAGAAAAAGAAAAGAAAAGAAAAGAAGGAGAAAGTCTGGATTTGAAAAAAAAGGGGTCAATTTTTAGTTTTTTCAGGTTTAATTCTTAGCAGACGCACTTGCTAGTAAAATATTCTTGGTTTTATTCACAGGAGACGCACATCCCAGTCAAATCTTTAGTTTTACTCTCATCATTGCATTAATAGCATAGGTGATTTTACAGTTTGCTAACAACTCACAAATAATCCTAGTGCAAACTGGGGCAGAAATTTTTGTTGGTTTTGTTGTTTTGACTGCAGGCACCCACCTGGAGAATGAGGGAATTCGTTTCGAAATTATTTCAAGTTTTGGCAATCAGGCGCCCACCTGGAGAACAAGGGAATAAAGTTTAAGTTTTGCCAATCAGGCGCCCACTTGGAGAACAAGGGAATACAGTTCAAGTTTTTGACAATCAGGCGCCCACCTAGAGAACAAGGGAATACAGTCCAAGGTTTTGGCAATCAGGCGCCCACCTGGAAAACAAGGGAATACAGTTCAAGTTTTAGCAATCAGGCGCCCACCTGGAGAACAAGGGAACACAGTTCATGTTTTGGCAATCAGGCGCCCACTGGAAGCGGAGAATAAGGGAAACAGAATACAGTCTAAGTTTTTGGTAATCAGGCGCCCACCTGGAGAACAAGGGAATACAGTCCAAGTTTAGGCAATCAGGCGCCCACCTGGAGAACAAGAATACAGTTCAAGTTTGGCAATCAGGCGCCCACCTGGAGAACAAGGGAATACAGTTCAAGTTTTGGCAATCAGGCATCCACCTGGAAAACAAGGGAATACAGTTCAAGTTTTAGCAATCAGGCGCCTACCTGGAGAACAAGGGAATACAGTTCAAGTTTTAGCAATCAGACGCCCACCTGGACAACAAGGGAAGTCATTACGGAATCCAATTCAAGTTAGAAGTAGTAGAAGCTCGCGGCAAGAATGCGAGTCAACAGTCTGAGATGATACACAGAAGTAATCTCAATCCATAATAAAAAGAAAAAAAATGAAAAAGAAAAGGGAAGTGAATCCAAAATGCAGAAGCTGAGACAAGAGGTGGATTGCTCAAGACATGACTAAAGTCACAAGCATGGTGTGTCCGGTATTGATCTGAAAAGCTGAAGAAGAATGAACTAGCACCTGCAACTAGCAAGAGTCAAGGTTCAAATCTAAAGTCTGCATGAAGAACCATTCAAGACTCAAGATCAAGCTTCAGAAGACCTATAGATAGGAATCTTGTAACTCATAGTTGATAGGCTTAGTTAGTCTTTTTCATTTTTTTGATTTGATGTAATAACAGGACCGCGGACCAGAACCTCGACGACACCTCAATCGGCTCTCCACCTCGGTACACTCCATCACTATTCCTACTTCTGAACTACATGTGGCCCGATTCCTTTATAGCCAAGGATATGTAGGCAGCTCACATACCAGGGCTCGGTCACATACTCCTTTCTTTTAGCTTTGGTCTCTCTAAATAAGGGTCGGGTCAAAAAACCTGTCTCGTCATTCTTTGTCAGAAAACTCTTTGTGTTTCCAGTCAAAGAGGGGCAGCTGTAGACATGTAATTTTTGACCCACCCCAAGATTTTACATATTTTAGCATTTAAATATTTAGTTTAGGTCTAGTATCGTTATTTTAACTAATTTTGACTCTTTTACTTTATTTTAAGAACAAAAATTGAAAATTACAAAAATAGCTCCATATTTCTCTATTTAATTCACGTATTAGGTATTTTAGAAGGATATATTACTTTGAACCTATTTTTATTTTAATATAATCTTTGAAAATACCAAAATAGTTTCATATTTTATATATAATTTAGTTTAATTAATTAGATTAATTTTTGCATTATATAGTATATTTATCTTATATTAAAAGGTATTTAGCTAAGGTTTGGACATTCTTTCTTTAGTCCAATTTTAAGACCCAAATACGAAGCCAAAGTCCATAACCCCAATAACCTAATAAACCTAGGGTCTTCTTCTTCTTCAGACTTGGAACACAAATCCTAAGGATCCCCTTAACAAAAATACAAAGCCGAAACAACACCACAAGGACACACCCTAGAGCAACCCCAACGGAACTGACCCCTAACTTCTCAAAAAAGAAGCAGTCATCTCCTCACGCCCAGCTTCAACCTTCAGTACACCAGCCCCACCCCTCATCTCCTTAACAAAACAACAACCAAGAAAGATCCTTCAGCAAAAACCAAACACCCAAAGAACTCCAACAGCCGAGACCCCCCCTCTCAATTGATCTTCTTGAAACCAGACGGCACCACGACCCTCACAAACGACCAACTACAAAAAGCTGCCGCCCATCACCTTCCTCGCCGGATTGATCACCGGCGAGTGATGACACCTTGAGTAGCAGATTCAAACAGACCAGCGACCACCCTTACCTCAAATCTCCAGCCCCCAGCCTTGATCTCACAAACAGGCCACCAGCGACAACTTCACCCCTTTAACACCACCAAGTCGCCGTCTCTCACAGCCCTATCGTCGCCGCCAGTAGAAAAACCAAATGGACCAGCGACAAACAGAAAAACAGAGCGTGAAGATGAAAGTCGGACAGATTTTGGATAGAAAAGAAAAGGGGCTCTTTGAGTACTGATTCGTTTTTTTTTTTGCTTCTTAAGATACCAGAAAATCGAACAAAAAATAGTAGGTTTCAATCGTCTTTTATGATTTCAATTTCCATCTGTTGTGGAACTTGTTTGAGTTTCATAAATTAGGTCGTGGGATATTGGGTTGAAACTAATAATAATTAGAATTGTAATATTTATTGCTTTCATCACTACCGCTAGTAGCATGTTTAGGCCGTCATCATTTGGGTAGGCAAGCCTTAGGATGTTTAGTTTAATTTATAATGTTTGAACGTAAGGTGAGAGGTTGTCCCTTAGATAAATTCATCCGGGGAATGCCCCGTGGATTTTGTAAATATTTTAACCCGGGGAATGCCCCGTAGTATATGTATTTGGAGGCCATGACAAAGCTGTGGAACAATATAGTCCATATTAGTATTTAGTATTTTACTCTATTTCTTTTTTCTATTTTTCTTTTATTAGGTGGGGACGACCTCGAGCCTCTTATGTGTTAATTTTTCCATTTTTGTGTTTATTACCTTAATTCGAATATTTTGAAAGCCGACTAGATCAAGTACGCAACCGTACTAGTTGGGGGACTTGGGGAGTGCCTAACACCTTCTCCCCAAGTCAAATGAACCCCCTTACCCGAATCTCTAGTGCAGACATAGTTTTGGAGTCCAAAGTGTTTAAAAAGGAAAAATTATTTTTACAAAACGGTGATCTGACACATCGAAACCAATGTCAGGTGGCGACTCTGAGTTATTTCCTTTTGAACACAATTTTTTGTCATTTTTCAAATTTGAAAACCCTTTTGAGCTTCACAAAATCCTTTTATTATTTAAGAGGGGTTAATGAGGTTTGAAAAAAAGGGGGTGTGACAATAAGCATTATCTGCTATTAGTGTAAATTTTGTTGCCATTTATGGAATAAATAAAGAGTAGTATTATTTTCTTAAATATTTTTTAAAAAGTGCTTACTTGTGTATTTTTCCCAAAATAATGATAGTCTTTGTCTTCCTTACTATCCGGGGAGCGCTAGCCAGTTAATATCTATCGAATATCATTAATAGTCTCAAAGCAAATATTCTATGAATTTAATTGGGAATACAAAAGCACCAGACGTTTTCAATATACCAGATGCATTAAGTAGTTATCAAATTAAAAGTACTAAAACAGACTATAAAAATGAAAATGACCGAAAGAGTTTCAATTGGATTGTTAGGTAAGTTTGGTTTGGAATACAAAAATGTTTCTCTAGTTTCAAAAAATATTTCATGCGTTACATTCTATATTATGTTTTCATATAAGATGTAGTGGAAAATTAAAGGCTCAATTTATTATTCTACCCGTTCACTTTTATTTATCCACTATTGACTTTGCACGCCCATTAAGAAATAATAAATAAAGTGCATGATTTACCATGATACCCATATTAATTGATACATATTTTTAATGAATTTGAGAAAATGATTTGAAATGAGTAATTACACTGTGAAAATCTATTTTTAAAATACTGGAGATGTTAAAGTGAACGGAGGAAGTATGAGATACTTTTACCTTTTTGGTACAAAAATGTTATAAGAGTCGCGTTTAAATGAAGGACAAAGAGGTTAATTAACTTTTAATGGATATTTTGGCCTTCTAACATTGCACTTTGAGATTCGCACTTATAATATATATATATATATATATATATATATCATTCTTTACGTAACAAATAAATTAATAAGGAAAATATCATATCAAATGAAAAGAAGGGAGAATAATTGAGGTTAGCAAACTAATCTTCGGTTGACAATATTTTGATAGGTTTGTGAGTAGATTATTAGCTAGCGTTTGGCTATAGATTCCAAATTTATTTTGAAAAATCTGATTTGGGTGAAGTTTGGTTTGAAGATGAAAATGTGTTTGGACATACATTTTCAAAACATATTTTCCAACTTTATTTTGGTAAAACATTTATATAATTCCCAAATTTTGGGATTTTGGCCCAAAATCAGCTCAATAGCTGATTTTGGGATTTGGCCAAAATATGAATAAAATTTATGGCCAAACATGAATTTGGAAAATAAATCTCATTAATTATCTGAAATTAGTTAATGGTTTTCAAATGACATGAAAGTTAAAATAGATCTCTTTTAAGACTATTTTAGTGGTCAACAAAGTTCTGTTACCAAGTTTAGATAAGGAGTCGTGTTCGACAAGATTGACGTTAAGGGTTAGTTGGCTATTACTGATCACATAACAAAATTAAGTTCGAAGACTGAATTTGGTTGGCTTTGGCTATTATCTTTAAGGGGTTACGAGAAAACACGTTATTCGACAAAATGTTATGTAAGGTGTCCTTGTCTAGGATTTCAAGCCAACCAAATACAGTAGTATTGTTGTCAATTCCACATACGACAAACTTGTTCTTCTCATTTAAGCCTTTAATTCGTTACTATCTACAGAAACTCTTGAGTCATGTCATCATGCCATATAGGCGCCATTTGATATATATTATTGTCATGTGAAAACTAACGTAGGAGGAAGGTTAGCACATGTAGGAAGATTCTAAAAAGAGATATGAACTTTTCCCATGAAAGACCCTAGATATGTATAAATTTGTTAGGAAAGACCTTGTAATCTTCTAACCTTATAGAGAATTCTAAAGAAAATCCTTATCTTATAAATATTAGGGACATATAAAAAGATTAATATTCACATACTAGCGCCTTGAAGAC
>NC_031989.1:69418929-69462781 GCF_001879085.1 Nicotiana attenuata | reverse complement strand
AGGGCGAGGAAAATTCATTTGTAACTTACCAAACAAACAATTCAAGTTCTCTGTAGTATAAATGTTTCTTTAGGGAAAAATGCATAAGTACCCCCCTGACCTATACGATGATTTCCAACTACACATTTTTTCTTTGCGGGAATCCTATTACCCTCCTAAACTTATTTTAAATGAAATTATTTTCACCTTTAACGCTGACGTGGCAGAGTGCGTGTATTTCACTCTCCCAAAGGAGAGTGAGAAGCAAAAAAAAAAAAACGATTTTCAGATTATTTTTTATTCTTTTTTACCATTTTTTCTTACTTTTTTTTCCTTTTCCTTTTCCTTTTCCTTTTTCTTTGTCTTTTTTCTTTTACTTTTTTTTTTCGTTTCTTCTCTAATTCCGGCGGATATTCATTCACCGGAGACTTTGTCTAACCGTTTTTCTTCCATTTTTTCTTTTCACACACAAATTAAACTCTCAAAAAGATCTATTCATAAGCAAAGCAAAATACACTCAGATTTGGGGTAAAAAATTCATCATCGAGACACCTTCCCACGCCGAAAAAAAAATGATGTATTGAAATTTTAACTGGAAAAAGTTTTCTCAGCTTATATTCGTTTTTATTTCTTTTGCTCTTCCTCCCACACATAAATTACACTTTCAAGAAAAATTTATATATATATTACACAAAACACACTTAGATCGGGATAAAAATCTGTTGCCGGAGAAAAACAATTCGCCGGAAACAATGGTTTTTGTGAAATTCCGACGATCACCATTTTATGCCGCCGGTGACCAAAACAAAAGAAAGAGAATGAAATAACAAAAAAAATGAGAATAATAAGAAATAAGAAAAAACTACTAGGCACGCCTTACATGCCTCTATAGGAATTGTAAGGTAAGGTCCATGCCCCCCTTACATGTACTCTTCCTTTGTGGTTTTCTTGTTTTATTATTAATAAAAAACTACTAGGAACGCCTAGTAGTATAATTTGCCAAAAAAAAGGATAAGAAAAAGAAGAAAGAATAAAAAAAGTACTAAAAATACATGTGGGGGCGCGTGTAGCTCACCACTTGCCATGAGTTTGGTTGTCAGCGTTAAGGGTGCAAATAATTACAATTTAAAATAAGTTTGGGGGGGGGGGGGGTAATAGGATTCCCGCAAAGAAAAATTGTGTAGTTGGGAATCCGGGTATAGGTCAGGGGGGTACTTATGCATTTTCCTGTTTCTTTAGCAATTCTCTTGGATTTTTTCTAACATTCCTTTCGCGATCTTGAGTGTAGTAAGACTGACTTGTCATATATACAATGTGAGCAAGTTGTGCAAGATTGTGAGCAAGTTTCTAGTGATGTCCTTCGGCTTGACTAACGCCCCGACGACATTTATGAATTTGATGAATCGGGTGTTAAAGTCGTATCTTGACTCATTTTTCATTGTCTTCTGTCACGACCCAAACCCCGCACTGGTCGTGATGGCCCCTCTCGTGAAGACGAGGCCAACCAACTAACCCAACTCGTCTTTTCAAAAATAATTTAAACATGAATAACAGCCAAAATGTGACTTAGTAAAATTAATTAGCGAAATTTCAACCCCACACAGCCCTAATCAGGGTGTCACAAGTCACTAGCATCTATCAGAATGTAAATCCACTACAAGGTCTCTAAAATACAAAACTGAAATAACGAACAAAAGAGAGGAAAAATGGTGCTGCGGACGCTGGCAGTTACCTCCTTAACTCATATAACTCTGCCTCTGATCAGCCAAAATCCGCTACCGGGTGAATAGATACCTGCATCTGCACACAAGGTGCAGGGAGTAAAGTGAGTACTCCAACTCAGTGAGTAAAAAGGGTAAATAACAACTGAGTAGTAAGAAATCACGTAAAGCAAACCATCATGCTATATAGAAGCAGTGTAAACTCTTTGAGAAGAAGCAGTGAAGCTGTTAAATCTTTAGAAATATCTTAGCTCAGTTTAAAACCTCTTTTGAAAATGTCTTATTCAACAATTATGCAAATGAATGCAACAAGTAGTGCAGATAAGCACAGAAGTTCGCCCCTCGGGCATCACACTCAATTAACAGATAATGTCGGCAATCCGGTAGATATCACATGAAGTAGCACAAACAACACGTAAAGGCAAGCAAATAAGATAAAGTAAACACACAGAACAGTACTAGTACCGCTGCGGCGTGCAGCCCGCTCCACATATCGCTGCGGCGTGCAGCCCGATCCATTTATCGCCGACGGCGCTTACTGGGGGTGTGCAGACTCCGGGAGGGGCCCTTTACGGCCCAAGCGCAATAACAAGCCATCTCGTGGCATCAATCTAGGCCCTCGGCCTCATATCAATATCAGTATAACACTGCTGCGTCGTGCAGCCCGATCCAAAAGTATCCTCACAATACAGGCCCTCGGCCTTACCCAGTCAAAGATCACACAAGGCACTCGGGCAATAGTAAAACATGATGCTCAGCCCAAAATATTATTGGAAATATCATTTCAAGTGTTAAAGCAAAATAAACTTGGCTGAGTCTTAAGAACAGTGGATAATACATGACTGAGTTCAAGTATAAACTCAAAATAGTGAGGAAATATCAACAACAATCCTCGAAGGGTTCAAATAGATGGCACGAAGCCCAAATATGGCAATCAGCCCAAATTATGATGATAACTAGTAAATTTCAGTCAAATATGCAGTAAATTCATCAATCGGGACGGACCTAGTCACAATCCCCAACGGTGCTCTACCCCACGCTCACTATCCGGCGTGCAAGTCACCTCAATATAACACTACGATGTGCAAATCCGGGGTTTCAAACCCTCAGAATATCATTTACAATCATTACTCACCTCAAGCCGGCCAAAATCCTAGCTCGCTATGCCCTTGCCTCTCAAATCGACCTCCTCGCGCGTCGAATCTGACCAAAACCACAACGAATACGTCACAATATGCCAATGGAACAATACCCAATCGAAAATGATCGAAAGATAGCGAAAAATCTCGAAATTAGCAAAACTCGAGCCCCGGGCCCACTTCTCGAAAATCAGAAAATTTAACATCAACGGACTCCTTATCTCGCCACGAGTCTATACGTATAAAGATTACCAAAATTGGAGTCCAAATGACCCCTCAAATCCCAATTTGAAATATTAAAACTCAAGCCCTAGTTCTTCCCCTTTTTGCTAAGTTTCCATGGATTTCAAGGTAAATTTCCCAATAAAATCGTGTTTTTAGTTCATAGGGCTTACCTCCAATCAATCCCAGTCTAAATCCTCTTCAATTCCCGTCCAAAAGCTCTCAAGGATGCTCAAAAATGGTGAAAATAGGTCTTAGCTCGTGGATGAAATATTTATTAAAACCCTTCTGTCAAGCTGACATTTCTTCTATGTGAACGTGAGGGCCCTCTCGCGTTCGCGATGCACAAAATTGCTTCTGACAAAAATACCCTTCGCGAACGAGGTTACCCTCACGCGAACGCGAAGCTCTGGAACCCTAATCTACGCGAACGGGACTACCTTCATGCGAACGCGAAGGGCAACTGCCCTGGGACCTAATTCCTTATACGCGAACGCGGACCTTCTCCCGCGAACGCGAAGCACAGACCTCTTTACCCTTCGCGAACGCGTGACGCCTTATGCGAACGCGAAGGTCAAATTCCTGGTCTCCCACATTCCTTCTACGCGATCGCGACCAGCCCCTCACGAACGCGAAGGCCAATACTTCTGCAACAGCTGATGAACAATTTCTGCAACACTTCAACTTGGAAAATGGTCCGATTGACCACCCGAAACTCACCCGAGGTCCCCGGGACCTCAACCAAAAGCAACAACACACCCTAGAACATCATTCAAACTTATTCCAATCATTAAAACACCTCAAACAACACCAAAACTATCGAATTACATCGGATTCAAGCCTATGTTCTTCTAAAACTTCCGAAACACGCATTCGATCAAAAACCCAACCAAAACACCTCTGAATGACCTGAAATTTTGCACATACATCACGAATGACATAACAAAGATACAGCAACTTTCGGAATTTCATACCGACCCTCGGATCAAAATCTCACCTATCAACCGGAATTCGCCAAAATACTAACTTCGCCAATTCAAGCCCAATTCTACAACGGACCTCCAAAACTAATTCCGATCACGCTCCTAAGTCACAATCACCTAACGAAGCTAACCAAATCATAAAAACTCCGATCCTAGCTTATATATAAATAAGTCAACTCTTAGTCAAACCTTTCAAATTCAAAGCTTTCAACTGAAACTGTTCTTTCAAATTCATTCCAAATTTCCTGAAAACCAAAACCAACGATCTACATTAGTCACAATACATAACACGGGGCAAGTCATGCCCGAGAACTAGCGATCAAAGTGCAAAAGCTCGAAACGACCGGTCGGGTCGTTACATCTTCATTGATGATATATTGATCTACTCGCGTAGTATGGAGGAGCACGAGCAACATTTGAGGATTGTGCTTCAGACCATGCAGGAATAGAAGCTTTATGCTATGTTCTCCAAATGCGAGTTCTGGTTAGATTCTGCGGCATTCTATGGGTATGTTGTGTCAGGTGAGGGTATTAAGGTAGATCCCAGGAAGATTATGGCAGTTCAGAGCTAGCCTCGTCCTACCACAACAATCGAGATCAGGAGTTTGTTGGGGTTAACAGGTTATTATTGTCGCTTTATAGATGGCTTCTCGTCTATAGCATCTACTTTGACAAGATTCACCCCAGAAGAGTGCTCCGCTCAGAGGGTCTGATTATTGCGAGGCGAGCTTTCAGAAGCTCAACACCGCATTTACTACAACACCGGTGTTAGTATTGCCTTCTGGTTTAGGGATGTATACTGTGTATTATGACGCTTCACGCATTCGCTTGGGTTGTGTATTGATGCAGGAGGGGTGAGTTATTGCATATGCTTCATGTAAGCTGAAGCCCCATGAGAAGAATCACATCGTATATGAATTGGTGTTGCCCATGATAGTTTATGCCCTCAAGATGTGGAGGCATTATCTTTATGGAGTGTCGCGTGAGGTCTATATCGATCACCGCAATTTGCAGTATTTGCTTAAGCAGAGGGACCTTAATTTGAGGTAGCGTAGGTGGCTTGACTTGTTGAAGGATTATGATATTAATATCATCTATCCTCCAGGCAAGGCAAATGTGGTTGTGGATGCATTGAGTAGAAAGGCCGAGAGTATGGGTAGTTTGACGTTCATTTCAGCAGGGGAGAGGTCATTCACTTTGGACATTCAACCCTTGGCTAAAAGACTTGTGAGGTTGGATATTTTCGAACCCAATCGAGTTCTTGCATGTGTTTTGGCTCAGTATTCTTTATTTGAGCGGATCAAGGCCCGTCAGTACGATGATCCGCACTTGTTGGTTCTTAGAGAGACAATGCTACAGGGTGATACCAAAGAGGTCGCTATCGGTAATGATGGTGTTCTACAACTCCAGGGTCGCCTATGTGTTCCTAATATTGATTACCTAAGGGAGACTATTTTAGAGGAGGCACACAATTCACAGTATTCTAGTCAACCAGGTGCTATGAAGATACATCATGACCTGAGGCAACATTACTGGTGGCGGTGGATGAAGAAAGACAAAGTCGAGTATGTGGCGAGATGTCTAAATTGCCAGTAGGTTAAGTATGAGCATCATAGGCCAGCTGGCTTACTTCATCAAATGTTATACCGGAGTGAAAGTGGAAGTGCATCACTATGGACTTCGTAGTTGGCTTGTCGCGGACATTGAGGAAATTTGATGTCGTTTGGGTCATTATCGACAGGTTGACTATGTCGGCACACTTTATTCTGGTAGTGACTACGTACTCATCAGAGAGGTTGGCCCAGATTTATATCCAGGAGATTATCCGGTTTTATGGTGTGTCTATTTCCATCATTTCAGATAGAGTCCCTCAGTTTAGTTCACATTTCTGGAGAGCAGTATAGAGTGAGTTGGGTACTGGGGTAGAGTTCAGCACGACCTTTCATCTGCAGATCGATGGTCAGTCGGAGCGGACAATTCAGATCATAGATGATATGCTCTGAGCATGTGTGCTTGACTTTGGAGGGCAGTGGGATCGATTCTTACCTTTGGCCGAGTTCTCTTATGACAACAGTTATCAGTCTAACACCGAGATGGTTCCATTTGAGTCTTTGTATGGTCGGCGATGTCGTTCCCCCATCAATTGGTTTGAGTCCGGCGAGGCTAGATTATATGGTACTAGTTTGGTAAATGATGCCTTGGATAAGGTAAAGTTGATACAGGAGTGACTTCGCACAGCTCAGTCCAGGCAGAAGTTACATGGATCAGAAGGCACGTGATTTATCCTTTATGGCGTGCGAAAAGGTTCTCTTGAGAGTCTCGGCGATGAAGGGTATCATGAGGTTCGGAAAGAAGGGAAAGTTGAGTCCAAGGTTCATTGGTCTAATTGAGGTGTTGGAGCGAGTTGGAGAAGTTGCCTACAAGCATGCTTTGCCTCCTAGTCTATCGGGAGTTCATTTGCTTTTTCATGTGTCTATAATCCGTAAGTACCATGCCGACAGGTCACATGCTTTAGATTACAACAGAGTTTAGCTAGATGAGAACTTGGGTTATGAGGAGGAGCCAATTGCCATTATTACCAGGCAGGTCCGCCAGTTGAGGTCTAAGAACATTTTAATGGTAAAGGTCCAGTGGAGGGATCCACCAGTCGATGATGCGGAGTAGATATCCACACATATTTAGCACTCCAAGTATGATTCTAGACCCGTTCGAGTACGAACATTTGTTAAAGAGGTGGTGAATATAATGACTTGACCGGCCATTTTGCTTTCTAGATCCTCGTTCCCCTATTTATGACTCCCTGTATGTGCTTTTACTATTTTATGACTTGCGGGGATGGTTTATGTAACGACCCAACTGGTCATTTTTTAGATCCTCGTTCCCCTAATTAAAACTCCCCGTATGTGCCTTTACCATTTTATGACTTGCGGGGATGGTTGGCTTGGGTTTGGAAGGGTCCGGGTTGAAATGAACACTTGATTCCTTAATAGTGGCCTAAGATGGCCAAGTTTGACTTGAGTCAATGTTTTTAGTAATTGACCTCGAAACTGGGAATTGATGATTGCAATAGGTTTGTAGGATGATTTTGGACTTGGGCGTGTGTTTGGATGATCCGGGAGCGTTTCTACTCTTAATGTTGAAAGTTGGCGCATTGAAGGTTTTCAAGGTCTTTAAATTTAGTTTGGAGTAGATTTGGTGTTATCGAGGTCTGTTTGGGATTTCGAACCTATGAATAGTATTGTATGGTAATATATGACTTGTACGCAAAAATTTGGTTCCGAGTAGTCTAAGTATGATTATGAGCGTTCGGGGTAAGTTGAAAAGCTTGAAGTTCATAATCTGAATCAATTTGGTTTTGGGGTGTGATTCTTAGTTTTGATATTGTTTTACATGTTTCGAGGGTTCGAGCAGGTTTGTTTTATGTTTAAGAACTTGTTGGTATGTTTGGACGAGGTGAGGGCCTCGGGTGCTATTCAGACGATATGCGGAACATGTTTGAACTTAGGAGAACTGGTGAAGGTAGCTGGGATATGGTGCTTTCACACCTGCGAATAATTGGCCGTAGGTGCGACACCGAAGAAGCAGCTGGCTAGCTGCAGGTGCGAGTTTTGGCTGGGTGGGCTGAGTCCGCAGGTGCGGACGTGGGAGCGCAGGTGCGCAACCGCAAAAGCAGTTAAAATCCGCAGAAGCGGACTAGATCTGAGGAGAGAGGGACGGGGGTGCAAGGGCTCGACCACATCCGCGAGCCCGCAGATGCGAAGAAGGAATAGCAGAAGAGGAAGGGGGCCAACATGGTGAGAACCGCATCTGCGATGTAATTTCTACAGATGCAAAGCCGCAGAAGCAGCGAAATTTCTGCAGAAAGCAAAAACCGCTTGGGGCAAAAGGATGCCTTTATATCGAGACATAGGCTCTTTTTCTCTCATTTTCACTTTAGGTTGGTCGATTGTGGAGCTCTTGGAGAGGGATTTTTCACCTATCATTGTAAGGTAAGTAACTACTTCCTAATGTGAGTTTAATACATGAATTTTGGGTAGATTTGAACACATAAATTGTGGAAACTTTAGGATTTAGTTGAAAAACCTAGATTTTGATAAAAATAGGATTAGACCACAAAAATAATTATGGAATTGAGCAAAAGTTATATATTTGGGATCCTGAGGTTATGGGTAACGTTTATTTGCAAAAAAATCCTGAATTCGGGCATGTAGGCCCGGGGGTCAATTTTAGGAATCTTCCAATTTGGGTTGGGTAATTACTCTAATAGTTAAATTATAAACTCTTGAGGATATATTGATTAATTTATACAATATTTGGCTAGTTTCAGATGGCGTGGCACCGATTTTAGGCTTTACTATGAATTGTGGACCGGAATGAGAACTTGAAAACGAGGTAAGTCTCTTGCCTAACCTTGTAAGAGGTAATTTTTTCCGTAGGTGCTATAAATGATTGTTTGCTAATAATTGTGGGTGCTACGTGCGCACAAAGTGACGAGAGTCCGCATGTAGCTAAAATTCATGCTTATGTCCAGGTAGTTTTAGGACTCTAACATGTATTTCTTGTATTATGTGTACCCAGCTTGCCAGTTCAATTACTTATATTATATTTGAAATTTGATAAAGGATTTGTAAAGACTAAGCTTCACTACTTTATATTTTTGCGGGTTACATAATTGTTGGTGGAAATTATACCTTCCTTGAGTATTATTCTTATGTAGTAGCCGTTAATCAGAGTCGTAGAGTATCCTCCATTCATATGGATCGCGCCGAACACCTGGGCAGTATAATAGATACATATAAGGTTCGCGCCGGTCGATCCTCGGCAGTGTACACATTATTCTAGATTGGACCGTGCAACCTCGGCATAAATCATGCGTGATATTTCTCGGAGTCCAATTATACTTGATATTTCTTCCACGACTTGAGAATTTATAATTACTTGATGGCTCTTATTTGCTGAAATTAGTATGTGATAGTTGGAGATTCTAATATATATCTAGTTAAAGAACCACTTATTTATTATTCCTTATTGTGTTATTACTGATGTACTCCATGCCAATTTATCATTTTTGCACTTTATTTATTGACCCTTAGTAAGTGTCGATGTCGACCCCTCATCACTACTTCTTCAAGGTTAGACTAGATACTTGCTAGGTACATGTTGTTTATGTAGTCACGCTACACTTCTGCACTAATCGTGCAAGATCTGAGGCCGGTGCATCTGGCGGTCATACAGGTATGTAACCCCCTACCCGGAGACTTAGTGGTGAGCTGCTCTCCATGCCCGTTCTGCAGCGCCCGGAGTCTCTTCTTGTTGTATTTATTTTCTGTCTATCTTACTCCAGACAGTAGTATAGGAGGTTTTGTATATTCTACTAGTTTTCTCATGCACTTGTGACATCGATTTTTAGGAATATCCTAGTAGATATTATATGGTTTTGAGTGTTAAATCCACTATGTTATCTCTTTTGTTATCTTACGCTTTACATTACTACAATTACCTATTAATCGTTCTCTTATTAAATAAGACCAATTACTTTTAAAATATATAAATGAACAATTACATGGATAGTTCACCGTTGGCTTGCCTAGTGGCATTGTTGGGCGCCATCACGACCTATAGTGGGAATTGGGTCGTGATAGGTTGGTATCAGAGCACTAGCTTCACATATGTCTCACAACTCATGAGCGGGCCTAATAGAGTCTTTTGGATCGGTGCGGAGATAGCCGTACTTATTTTCGAGAGGCTATAGGTTGTTCGGAAATTTCTCTTTTTTAATCTCCTATAGTGCAGTTGATGTTATGCTAAGTGTCTTTCTCTTATTCTCTCACAGATGGTGAGAGCGCGTGCGGTAGATGTACCCAGCGGTGGAGGAGCTGCACCTCTTGTTGCTAGAGGCTAAGGCATGGCTCCAGCTCCTGCCAGTGGACGAGGGCATCCTAGAGTTCCTTCTAATGTGCCACCAGTGGATCTAGTGGAGGATCCTGTTATTGAGGAGCAGGGCGAGTTACCCACAGCTGAGCCGGGCCTGACAAATTTCATGTCCGTACCAGGATTCCAGGAGGTCATGGGCCATATGGTAAGGTTGATGGGATCTATGACACAGGCTGGTTTATTTCCAGTGGACCCAGCCACATCTCAGGTAGGAGGGGGAGCACAGACCCCTACCGCTCAGGCTCCAGGACAGGTTGCTACCGTATATAAGACTTTGGGTGCACTACCTACGGGCCGGGCTTAGCCAGTTGCAGCGACTATACTAGATCCCAGACCAGTTGTGACTAGAGAGCCGCATAAGCTATTGGATAGATGGACCAGGATACATCCTCCTGCTTTTGGCGGTAAGCGACATGAGGACCCCCATGACTTTATTGATCGTTGTAGGGACAAGATGCACAACATGAGAGTATTGGAGTCCCATGGGGTGGACTTTAACACCTTTTAGCTGGAGGGCAGGGGCCGTAGATGGTGGAAATCCTGTCTTCTCAGCAGACTAGCAGGTTCTCCTCCCTTGACTTGGCACTAGTTCACATGTCTCTTTCTAGAGAGAGATATCTCACCCTCTCAGAGGGAAGAGTTACAGGGTCAGTTCGAGTGGCTCTAGCAGGGTCAGATGTTTGTGACCGATTATGAGTTAAGATTCTTTGAGTTGTGTCACCATGCACTTATGATACTCCCCGCCGATGTAGAGAGGGTGCAGAGGTTTATTGCGGGCTTGCACTGTGGTATCTAGGTCATTATGGTTTGAAAGATTAAGATGGGGACTCCTTACGAGCAGGTTGTAGAGATAGCTTGGAGGATCGAGGGTATTCGTCAGCAGGGCCGAGAGCAGGCACCGAGGGAAAAATGACCTCGACATTCTGGAGGGCAGAGGTCAGTTTGTATGGGGCCATTCTAACAGGACCATGTATTCAACATCGCCACCTTCTCAGAGTGCTCTAGTGCGGCCCTATTACAATGCAATTCCAGAGTGTTCCTACCGTCCATCGACTTTTCAGGGTTCTTGTAGTGGGTGTTTAGGTCCCCAGGGTCAGACTTAAGGTCAGTCATCTTCAGCACTTAGAGGTTGTTGTGAGTGAGGGGAGCTTGGTCATGTGAGGAGATTCTGCCCCAGGCTTCGGGTCAAGGCAGTATAGCAGGGCCATCAGCCTATGATCACCGCACGAGCCGGCCAGCCGACCAAAGGCGGAGGGCAGGTGGGTATGGTCGCCCTAGAGCTGGAGGCAAGTCAGGTGGTGCTCTAGCTAGGTTCTATGCCTTTCTTGCCAGTCCAGATGTAGTAGCCTCATACGCCATGATCACATGTATTATTTTTGTCTGCGGTAGGGATGCTTTGGTACTATTTGATCGAAGGTCTATGTATTCGTATGTTTCATCTCTTGTTGCTCAATTTTTGGGTGTTTCTCGTGAGTCCTTTGGTCCTCCTGCATATGTGTACACGCTAGTTGGCGATTTTATTGTTGCCGATCGGATTTACTGGTCCTTTATTGTGTATTTCTGAGGTTATTAGACCAATGTGGATCACCGTGAGAAGCCTGAAGCGCTGAATGAAACACCCTGGAAGGATGGCGTCTGCCAAAAGTACCCCGACCTCTAGATGAGGCCCCACTGAATCCACCGGAGTGACGAGGCCTCTTATAATACTCCTGACCACTCCCCTGAGCTAAAACCATCTCAACTTGTCTGGCCACATTGGCTGCATCCTGGAAAGAAATCTCGCTCCTTGTCTCCTTAGCCATCTGCAATCTGATAGGCTGAGCAAGTCGCTAAATAAACCTCCTCACTCTCTCTCTCTTTCGGTGGGGAGTATAAGAGAAGCATGATAGGCCAAATCAATAAAGCGGGTCTCGTACTGAGTAACGAACATGCTCCCCTGCGGAAGGCGCTAGAACTGCCTGCGATAGTCCTCTCTCAGCATAACAGGAATGAACTTCTCGAGAAATAGCTGAGAGTACTGGTCCCATGTCAAAGTAGGAGATCCCGCTGGTCTGGCCAGACAAAAATCCCTCCAGACAGACGGAAGGTAACAAAGTCGACCCCATTGGTCTCCACTATTCCCATGTTACGTAACACCTCGCGACAACTATCTAGATAGACCTAGGGATCCTCTGAAGATGTACCGCTATATGTAGTGATGAAAAGCTTGGTAAACCTATCCAATCTCCACAAAGCCTCCGAAGACATAGCTGATCCATCGCCGGTCTGTGTTGCAACACCCGGCGGAACTACCCCAACTGGCTGAGCTGCTGGAGTCTGAAACTGGGGAGCCATCTGCTCCGGAGTGTAAGTAACGGGAGTCTGGGCTCCTCCCTCAGCTTGAGAGACGGCTGGTGCTACAGGCGATGTGCCAGCCTGAGCGACACTCTCTATAACGCCCACTAGATTGACCAAAGCATCCTAAAGTACCGGGGTAGCGATGAACCCTTCTAGAACCTGAGCTGACCCCGCTGAAACGGTCTGGGCTGGAGTCTCCTCATCAAACTCTACCTGAGGCTCCGCCGCTGGTGCTACTGCTCGAGCTCTAGGCTGAGCCCTGCCCCTGCGCTGGCCTCTAGCACGGCCTCGGCCTCGTCATCTGCCCCTCGTAGGAGCTGCCACTAGGGCTCTGGCTGCTGCTCGGCTGAAGAAGCGGCACGTGTTCTCTCCATCTGCGAAAGAACAAGAGTAGAGAGATCAATTAGAATTGAGAGTTCAAATTGCACGAAAGAGAAGAATATGAGTGAAATTGTTCCCAAACTCTGTAGCCTCTAGGGGATAAGCACAGACGTCTCCGTACCGATCCCTCAGACTCTACCTAGCTTGTTCGTGAATTGTGCGACCTACGCAACCTAGTGCTCTGATACCAACTTGTCACGACCCGGATATCCCACCATTGGGATCGTGATGGCGCCTAACTTTTCAGAATGCTAGGCAAGCCGACAGATAGAGATTTAATATGCTAACCTTTATCCAATTAAGTAAATAACAACAAATAAACCAAAACAGATTTAAGGAGTGCGAAATTTTATAATAATCCAAGTACTTATACACGACTACCCAAAATCTGGTGTCATAATCCACGAACTTCTAAGAGTCACTACAAATACTAGCTGAAAGAAAATACAACTCTTCTTCAATTTAAAATAAAACAGAAAAACTAGGATAACTGGAAGGGGACTCCAGGGTCTGCCAACATCGGCAGATCTACCTTTGGTCTCCTGTTGGACTGAAGGCAACAACTCAAATCGGGTCAACACGGTCCAGTACCGAAATCTACACAGAAAGTGCAGAGTGCAGTATCAGTACAACTGACCCTATGTACTGGTAAGTGCCGAGCCTAACCTCGGCAAAGTGGTGACGAGGCTAGGACAAGACACATACATAAATCCTGTGCAGTTAAACAATATGCTAACAAAAATAACAATTAACAAAAGATAAGCAGATATTAATAGGAGGGGAAACATACTAAGGGGTATCAAAATAAAGAGTCACAACAGTAGAGGAATTTAAACAGTTAGTACACTTTGAATCGATAATAACAAGTAAACACAGCAAACGGAAAAATGCACGGCAACACCTCGTGCTTTTACTCTCAACCTCACTAGATAATCAATAATAGAAACGTGCACGGCATCACCCTTCGTGCTTTATCACTCTTCCTCTCCATATAAATAATAGAAACGTGCACGACATCACCCTTCGTGCTTTATCACTCTTCCTCACCATATAAATATAATAATTGCGCACGGCATTACCCTTCGTGCTTTATCACTCTACTCACCAAAACAAGAGACAACAATAATAGACAGATAGAAATGGCAACAACAAGTCTTGCTTCAACACTGAGTTCCACAATACCAATCTCAACTTTGGGTAAAAACTCCCCATCAATACCAAATTCCATAAAACATGATAAGAAACTTCTCAACACATCGATTAACTAGTCTACACATGAACAATATGATCAAAATATAACATTTCCAAGAATAAAGCTCACTCACATGTTATGACTCCACAACAACGTATAGATACTCGTTACCTTACCTATACATCGTACTCAACATACAAACACGTAACAAATAAGCAAATAACACCTAATCCCTCAAGCTAAGGTTAGCCACAACACTTACCTCACTCCTCCGGCCAACATCAAGGCTCAATCACTGCTTTTCCCTTCACACAAGTTTCTGGACCAATATAATCTAGCAAATTATCAGCCAAACAATTCAATTTTAGCCTTAGGAACTACCCATGATGGCAAGGAATTCAATTTAGGCCAATTTTGAAAAAGTCAACACCCGGGCCCGCTTGGTCCAAATCCAAAATTCGGACCAAAACCCGATTACCCATTCACCCCCGAGCCCGGATATACATATGATTTTGGAATCCGACCTCAATTTGAGGTCTAAATCCCCAAATTTCTAAATACCTAGCTTCTACCCAAAAACCCTCAATTCCACCATGAAAATCCTAGATTCTAGGTTGAAATCTTGTTATAAAAGTGAAAGATTGAAAGAAATGAGTTAAGAATCATTTACCTATGATTTGGGGAAGAAATGGCCTTTGGGAAATCGCCTCTTGACGTTTAGGCTTTGGAAATTTGGGAAATGAATCAAAAATCCCGTCTAAGTCCCTTTTACATAGCTGCACATGTCGCGATTGCGACTTGAGATTCGTAATTGCGAAGCTCGCAAATGCGAGGTCCTTCACATCTCTGCTGCCTTCGCAATTGCAAAGGTAAGTTCACAATTGCAAACATGAACCTCCGCAAATGCGACAAAATGATCGCATTTGCGATCACTGCCCCTCCCAGCTTTATTTCGCAAATGCGAAGAAATCTTCGCAATCGAAGACTGTATGGCCCAGCTTCTAATCACAACTGCGATGAAAGCCTCGCAAATGCAGAACCTGTAGGGTTTGCAATTGCGATGCCTAATCTCCCAAATGCGAGATCTGAGGCCTGCAACAAGTTCAGTCATACCAGCAGATTTCCTAAGTTCCAACATTAATCAATTTCTTTATATCATTTAATTTTCAGACTTACAATTTTCAATAAAAATTCATTACTCGGGCTAGGGACTTCTGAATCCGATTTCGGGCATACACCCAGGTCCCATATTGTACTACGGACCCTCCGGGACCGTAAAAACATGGGATCAGATCCATTAACTCACAATGTTGACCGAAGTCAACTAAAATCAACTTTTAAAGGCAAAAATTATTATTTTCTCAAACTTCCACATAAAGGCTTTTCGAAAACACATGCGGACTGCACACGCAAATCGAGGAGAAATAAAATAAGGTTTTGAAGGCCACGAAACAGCGGATTGGATTCTAAAACACAAGATGACCTTTAGGGTCATCACAGAACCGCCATAAAATCTCAAATTTTGGAAGACTTTTTGGCTTAATACCAAAAGTCGAAAGGTAATTATTGCTTTCCTCGGGGACTACATTGGGAATTTGGACCCCTTTTACGGACGGTGCCTCGAACGCAAAGGGGTCTGAGCTCGACATCATGTTAAAACAACATACGGGGAATGTAGTTAGACAGTCTATTAGAACTGTGAAATTGACAAACAATGAGGCCGAGTATGAGGCCATAAATGTAGGTCTCGAATTGCTAAAAGCCTTGGGGCCGAGGTGATCGAAGTTAAGTGCGACTCCTTTCTCGTGGTAAATGAAGTCAACGGGATGTTTGAAGTGAAAAAGGAACGAATGTGAAGATATTTCGATAAGTTAC
This sequence comes from Nicotiana attenuata, assembly GCF_001879085.1. NCBI lineage: Eukaryota > Viridiplantae > Streptophyta > Magnoliopsida > Solanales > Solanaceae > Nicotiana > Nicotiana attenuata. The sequence continues at coordinate 69,447,018 of NC_031989.1, read as the reverse complement.
AGGTAACGCTGCATCAATTCAAGGAATGGACCTTGCGAAATGTGCCCCGAGATAAGAACAGCGAGGCCGATGCTCTGGCTAACTTGAGATCATCAATCAATGTCGAAGAATTTGGTTCGAGAATAGTAGTACAGTTCATGAAGTCGGTGATAGAATAAGGCCACGCCGAAGTAAACTTAACGAATTTAACTTAGAATTGGAGGAACAAGTACATAGATTACTTAAAGACTGGGAAATTTCCCTCGGATCCCAAAGAATCAAGAGTCATTCATACCAAGGCTGCCAGATTTAGCTTGGTCGAAGGGACATTGTTCCGGAGAACGTTCGATGGCCCGCTAGCTAGATGCTTGGGGCCGTGAGATATCGAATACGCCTTGAGAGAAGATCACGAAGGAATTTGCGGGAACCATTCGGGGGCAAAATCTTTGGTCCAGAAATTAATTAGGGCTGGCTATTACTAGACCGAAATGGAGAAAGATGCAAAGGACTTCGTACGAAAATGCGACGACTCCCAGAGACACTCAACGATGATCCATCAATCGGGAGAGCTACTCCACTCGGTCTTGTCCCCGCGGTTATTTATGAAGTGGGGAATGGACATCGTCGGTCCCCTACCGTGGGCACCCGGTAAGGCTCAATTCATACTATTCATGGCCGATTATTTTTTCAAATGGGTCGAAGCTCAAGCGTTCAAAAAGGTCCAGGAGAAGGAAGTCATTGACTTTATCTGGGACCACATAGTATGTCGGTTCGGGATACTAGTCGAGGTCGTTTGCGATAATGGGAAACAATTCATCAGTAGCAAGGTAAATAAATTTTTCGAAGACCACAAGATTAAGAAGAAACTATCAACACCTTACAACCCTAGTGGGAACGGACAAGCAGAACTAACAAACAAGACCATACTTCAGAACCTGAAAAAGAAGTTGATCGATGCCAAAGGGATGTGGAAGGAAATCCTACCCGAAGTCCTGTGGGCATACCATTGGACCTCAAAGTCTAATACCGGGGCCACCCCATTTTCGTTGGTCTACGGGGCCGAAGCCTTAATACTAGTCGATGTGGGAGAACCGAGCCTCAGGTTCCAATATGCGACAGAAGAGTCAAATGGTGAAGCCATGATCACGAGCCTAGAACTGTTGGATGGAAGGAGGGAGGCCTCTCTAGTCTGATTGGCAGCCCAGAAACAGAAAAAAGAAAAATACTACAACCAAAGAGCCAACCTCCGACACTTTAAGATCGGGGACTTGGTGTTGAGGAAGGTAACATTACACGCCTGGAACCGAATGATGGGAAGGTGGAACCAAATTGGGAAAGACCATATCGAGTCCTCAGAATTACCGGTAAAGGCTCATACAAACACGAAGCATGAAACGGTCTGCAACTAGCGAACAACTAGCAGATGACACACTTGAAGCGATACTATTTCTAAGGTACAAATTCAATTACTCTTTAATCATATCATGAATCGGACTAACATTTGCAGGTAAACGACCAAGGATGGATGTGGCTATTAAGTTTGAAATCACGCGTTGCACTCCTTTTCCCTTGAACCAGTTTTCTCCCAAAATGGGGTTTTCGGCGAGGTTTTTAACGAGGCAACAGTAAAACATGCTAACTTAGATTCGAAGACCAGACTCAAACTGGAGTCAATGATCGTTTGCTTCATATCGACAGTATCCGAGCCCTCTCAAGCTCGACCTCGAATACTAGGGGCCATTACCCTCAGATTAAGATTTTTAACAGGGAAAAAGAAAAAACCTAGTAAGTTAGAAGATAAGGCTTGGTGGTTAGGATTCATTGTAAGGGCCAAACGGTCGTATGAACCGTGCTCACATAGTGCACTCTAGCAATGAAACTAGTTTTTATGCGCTTTCGATCATGTACTTTACACATTAATAAATGAAAGAAGGTTCCGCCTTGCTATTACGCATTTTCTTGTTCTTCAATTTCGGATCCTAAGAGCCCACGGGCTATCCCTACTAGGGGACTATCGAGCCCATGAACTAGCCCTACTTGGGGACTGTCGCCTGAAAAAAGTTCGAAAAACCCGGGCTACCGAATCCCGGGGACATCAAACCTATTAGGCGGGGTTAAAATACAAAAGGCTCAAACACCTTAAAAATGGCTCGGAGACATCCTAAGCTCGTAATCAGAAACTAAGGCCTTTATAAAAACTCGAAACCTGCTAATAGGTTACCCTCGACAAAAGCATCGTTTAAAATTACTTAAACATCTTGAAAACTTCCGGTCACACCGAGGTTGCAAAGCCTCGAGCAAACAAAGTTGTAGCAATGTCGGGCTCCGTTTGGACCTCCGAAGAACGAATGCCCCATAACTATATTTGATTCTATACTAAGGTATCAGAAACATTACATGAATAGAAATTATGAAAAGATGCTGAAAAGTAATGACACGATATTGCCAGAAAGGGAAAATTTCATATATATTCCAACATATATTTACAAAGGCCCAATTAAAATGGCCTGGAAATAAACAAAAAAAATATACATAAGGGAAAATAAAAACATAAAAAGTACTAAGGCATCTACGCCTAGTCTTCACCGGGGCCGACTCATCGCCGAAACCGTCAGATCCCTTGGAGCCCTCGGAACCTTCAGAGCTTTTGGCACCCTTAGGCTCGTAGAGCTCCTTTGCTTCGGCCTCGAGCTTCTTAACTTCCTCGATCTCACCGATAGGTCGAAGCCTCGGGCATGGATCTCTTCGAGGGTCTCTCTTCGGGACAGGCGCTTCACATATTTCGCCTTTGTGTTTAGGCGGGTCTCGACTGCCTCCATGTCGACCTTGTATTGGGCCACCATTTCTTCGGTATTAGTCGAGGTTGTGTCCAATTTGGAATTCAGTGCATCATATTCTCTACCGAGGTCTTCCCGCTCTGCGACAGCCGAGCTCAGCTGTGCTCCAAAATCATCATTGAATTGAGACCATTTGTCAGCTTTGTCCTTTGCCACCCGGAGTTGGTTCTCAACCGATGCCAGCTCCGCCTTCGTGGTTTCCTTCTCTGAAGCCAGAAGGTCCATCCTACACTTCCACACTTTGGCCATGGCCTTGACCTCGTTCATCTCGGCTCGGAGCTGGTCGATCAGGTCGATCTTCTGTTGGACATGCAAGGTTTTATTGTTAGTCACCACGACTAGCTCCTTGTTTTTAGCTTCAAAGACCTTTAGCTTTTCAACCAAGTCTGCATGTTCCCTCTCCAAGGTCGAAGATATTATGGGGGAAAATGTAATCAATACGCGACATTTCACATTCGAAGGCAACCAGCCGATGATCGACACGTGTCTGAAGTCAGAACGACACAACTGATGGGGCGTTTCGGCTTATCCATCATCTTGGTTGTAATGTTCGAAGGGAGCAGCTAGGGTTCATCTATCGTTTCCCATTTCGACAAACCTACTCTCCGGAAACGAGGGGGCTATCTGTATACGGGTGAAACCGGGGCTAACACACACCCTAATTTTTCAGTGGGTCAAACGAAGCAAGGGTATGAATATATGGGGTCAAAATCGAACCTGGGAACTTCTTATATCGAGGCCCGAACACGGGATGAGTTCGGAGACTTCGGGAAGCGTATGGATGGTTGTAGGCGATAGATAGAGGGCCGTGATATCCGGAACCGCCCGGATATCACGGCGCGGTTCTCGCGCTCTATGGCGGTGACAGATCAGTAATTAACGAGAGAGGAGGATTTTTACCTTTTTGAAACTTGTACTAGGGGTGAAACTCTGGTTCTATATAAAGGGAAGTTTGTCTTTGATAACATCGATGATAACACGCAAACCAAGGCAATGCATATTCATTTTTCTTCTTTCTAGCTATTAAAAAGTTCTTATTTCATTGTCGTTCTTCATTTACATTTGGCTTCGAACCAATGGTCCAATTGAGGGCAAAACTATTATTCAGTCCAAGTCCGATCCCGGCCGTAATATCACAATTGGTTTGAATATCCATTCTATATTTAATTCGTTTACTTAACATTCTTGATTATTTGTATCGAATCAATCCACATATCCTTAAAACCGCATATAAATTCAATTGTTATCCGTTTTAAGGGTAAACATAAAGTATTCACCCGATTTTTGGAACATTTCTGTATAGCTGATCAAATTATCAAAAATCTGGTTCCTTAATTGGAGCCGTTTTACAGTTCTTAAAATCTTAATCGCCAGGATGGCCCTTGTTTTTTTAGGGTACAGATATTGAAAACTTACTAGCCGTGCTTTATCATATCAATTATTTTTATCAGCAAAGAGATCAATTTCTGTAAAAACTACATCTCTATTTGTTCAATAAAAGGTCAAGCAATTATATTACTCTTTTGTTTATAACATTGCTCATTGACGGAATGAATTAAGATAAACGAGCATGCGTACTATATTTCTTTAAGGTATGAGTTTACTAATTAAGTCAATGCAAGCTTGCTTGCGCCCTATTCATCAATAATATTATATTTATATTCCTTTTAACAGATGCAATGAAAGATGTAGAGGAATACAATAACGTCTGCAAGTTTAATTAATTTTTCTTCCATTGTGCTGTCTTTTTCATAAAATAAAAAAATTACTCGTTTAAAGTGGCCTATCTTTTAATTAAAAGTATACATTTGGTATAAACTAGTTGCACCTACTCAAGTGAAAAATATGTTTGAGTATGTCATCATTTGAATAATAGAGAGAAAACCAGTACCTCCATAAAATATATATATACTGCCATTGTCTGGGACATCGGTTTATAAATAGGGATTTTTACGCAAATATTATGCCTTCATTTTTTGTAACGTTCCCAGCCAGTACACATACATGGTTATACATATATTATAAACAAATTATATAAATATTACATATTCAGTAATTATTTTTAATTTAAGTGATTGGACGAGCGATTATTTAAATTAATTCTTCTTATAATACTGGTTAATCAATAAAAAGGGAAAGGGAATCAAATGTTCATTAGTTGGATAGTTGTACCATTTTATATGCCCAGTGATATCCAGCAGAATTAAAACCACCGTTACAACAAGAGAAATATAGTACTTTAGCCGCACCATATATATATATATATATATATATATATATATATATATATATATATATATATATATATATATATATATATATATATATACTCTTTGGCTAGTATATTCAATTAGTTTTGACCGACTTGACAGATGCTTTTGGGGCTTATGAAGATCATGTAGGAATTACAATAGGGCAGGACGGGGCAGTTGAACATTGCCCTGCCACAAATTCAACCTGCCCTTCCCCGTCTAACAGTTTTTCTCTTTTGCAACCTGCCCTGCCCCGCCCTATTTAGCCCCGCCCTGTTCCGCCCGGCCCTGTTTAGCTTGTTTCTTGCATTCCTTATTTTATGTTTGGAACTGTAATTATTCATGTTAATATAAAATAAAGAAGGATGAATATGATTTCCAGGATAAATCTGATAACGGTATGACTTTGGTTTACGTGACGTAAAAACACTTTGTTAATTCTTTTCTAATGCTTGTCTTAAATTGTTAAATAAATTAGTGTATAGTTTACACAAAATGAAAAAAGCTTTCTTTATGAGTGCAAGTCATATCTGCTATAGCTTTCGTTATACTACTACTGTAAATTACTTGCTCCAACCAATATATAACTTTTTTATTATTATTTGCTAGGCATACAGCAGAATTGTTAATAAACAATTTGATATTTTATTAAACTATTAATTTGTTTGTGGTGATGTCAACTCTTCGAGCATTTAGTTACAAATGTGGTCCATTTTCATAACCTAAGATGGATAAAGACTGTAAAAGTTTTTGTTTGATATGTTTATGTCGTTTCTGCCTTAGCAACACAAATTTTAATACTGCATATTTCACATTAAGGCTTCTTTTATATGTGATGGTTAATTGAAAAATTTGATTTACTCAGAAACACAACGACTCCCTCGGCTGGTTGGCCTTTCCTAAGGCTCTTGAAATAATTCTGGTATGATACCGAATTTTCTGTTATGATCACATTATTTATACATTGACTTATGTTTTTTTTATCTTAGGGGTGACTGATTCGTGCTTAACATCTCTAGTAACACAATGCGTAATTGATTTGCCTTGAATAGTGCCACATATTGGGGTAACATGAGAAGAATTACAAGTTATCATCTCCAAGAGATGTTCTTTGGTGAGAAATGTTAATTTTCTTGAACCCTTGAAATGAAACAACTATGTAAAAGGTGATTCGCAAACACTACTTGTTTGACAAGTTGCATCATCCGTTGCTGATATAGAATGAAGAACTGCATTTTCTTGTTTGTTAACTTTCCAGCTAAAATCCTGTCCCAGCCCTGCCCGAGTCCGGAACCAAAATATGGTTCCTTTTGACCCAAATGACCAAAATGTATGCGAAAGAGAACAGCTATCAAAATATATATATATATATATATATATATATATATATATATAATATATATATATATATATATATATATATATATATAGTGTTTTTAACAAAAATGCTATACATATTAAGTGGGCCCACAAATAATTCTTCTGTGGTTAACTGGCATAACAATAATTCAACTGGGTATAGCGTTTTCAAAAAAAAAAAAAAACGCTATACCATTAATAATAGCACCCTCGGACTAGTTTTTCCCTTATTTAAAGAGGTGAAGGATTTTGTAAAAATCCATTCACAAACATATTCAAGTGTTCTGAAATTTTTCTTTGTTAAGTTGTTTTGCATTTTGTCATAATGTCTGAAAAGCGAAAAATTAGGGTATCATTATATTGGGGGGGTGAGGTTGTGGTGGCGAATAACTCANTGAGGTTGTGATGACGAATAACTCAGTAAGCTATAGTTTATCTCCAGAATGTCATGTTAAGTTGCCACGTACAATGGAGTACGATAGATTGGTATCATTGTTATGTAATAAAATGAGTGTGAGCAAACGTTCTTAAATAATCGGAAGATATCCGTATTCTGTGACTCCGCAAGGGGTTGCTTGTTATGCTGAGTTTAACATCGAAGACGATGAAACTTTGAGAGATTTTTTGGGGACTCCGGATGAATACATGGAATTTATTGTGATAAAATTTTTGAAAATGTACGTCAAGGTCGAAGTTCGCAATAATGAGGTTGCGCAAAGTAGGGAAATCCCTCAATCATCGGGTGGTTATATTGGAGTAGTTTTAGCCGAACCGGTTTCGACTGAAAGAGTTTGGCCGGATCTAAACTTATCTCCACGAGCGAATGAGGAGCGAGGAAATAATTTCTCCTCTAGTATACATAATCCACAAGCCGAGTGGTAAACTTCAATTATCCTTTGTGTTACGATGTATATTTTTGTATATTGTATTTGTATTAACAATCATATGTTCCACAGGGGGTACCGACCAGATATGAATTTTACAAGTTATGAACCAACGGCCAGTTAGAATATGCCTAGTTTTGGTGTGTTGGATCATGGTGGTCCATCTGGGAGTCAACATCAAGAAGATAATGTGCATCATGGGATATCACCACATTATGATTTGTAAGTGAATATATACAATTATATGTATTGTTTGGACCAATTTCAGTAACTCATTATTTCTTTGATTGTGCAGTAACAACGAGCAACTTGATGATCCTGTCCTCACTCAATTGCCCGTAGTCGATGTATTTACTCGGGATTTGGCAGATGCGCAGAGTCAGGAAGATAATAGTAATTATGACAATAATGTCGATGAGTCTGGAGATGACACACCCTTCCCTAACGGGGGTGATGATGAGGAGGAAGCGAATGCCGAACCTGATTTGTCGAGGGAGCATGCACCACCTACTGTTAGACCAAGAGTGTACAAGTCCCACGTGTCGTTTCATTCAAGGAATATTCCCTACCTTGATCATTTTCCAAGTACGCCGGATGTAGATGCCCTTACAAGGGATATTGACGAAATTCGGACAGCAATGTGGGATAAATCTACAACGGTTCTGTCAAAGGGCATGCTTTTTCCTGATAAGGTGCGACTAAGCATGGCGGTGAAAATATACATCGTAAAAGAGTGACGTGAGATGATTGTTTGGGAGTCATCTCCAGATGTATGCAAGGTTGTTTTCTGTAGATGGTTTAGGGGTTGTAACTGGATGCTGCATGCGATAAAGAAGAAAATAAATATGTGGAAAGTGGGTAAATACATTAGCCTCCACAATTGTGAAATGGACACATTCAGTGAGAATCACTTCAACTTGGATGTTGACTTGATTTCTCTTCTATTGATTCCACACATTGAAGCGCCCGTAAGGTACAAGATCAAAGAGTCTATTACATCCGTCCACCAGGAATATGGGTGTACTATTGCCAAAAGAAAGGCATATCTCGGGCGCAAACGTGCATTTGAAATTATTTATGGTGATTGGGATAAGTCATTTGCATCTCTATCCAAGTACATGACCGCATTGTAACACTTTAGCCCCGGGACTGTTGTTGAATGGAAGCTTGAGCGGAGTGTATGAATACTAGTATATATATTGAGATACGTGTTCTAGGCACTTAAACCAGCAATTGATGGTTTTGTGCATTGCCGCCCGGTAATATCCATAGACGGTACTCATGTCTATGGAAAATATGATATTAAGCTGTTGATCGCCGTTGCAGTAGATGCCAATGGACAAATATTTCCCCTAGCTTTTGCCATCTGTGCCAATGAAAGCCAATAGTCGTGGACGTTATTTTTGAACCACTTGAAGGAGCACGTTATCAAACAACGTTCAGGTATTTGTCTAATATCTAATCGGCATAAAGGTATATTAATTTCTGTAGAGAATTTGCCCGAATGGCAGGAACCATATGCATACCACCATTACTGTGTAAGGAACCTGAAGGCCGATTTCCAGAAGAAATACCCCAACAAGGACTTGCAAGATTTAATGTGGATGGCTGCAACTGATCACCAGGAGTGCAAATTCAGGAGGCGCATGGAATTGATCCGGCAGGAAGACAAAAGACCCTATCATTAGTTGATGCGACATGAGCTTCACAAGTGGACATTGCATGCGGATGGTGGCACACGATAGGGAACCCTGACTACAAATGTGTCAGAGTCTTTCAACGGGGTATTGAAGTCTGTACGTGGATTGCCTATCACTGCCATGGTGCGTATGTCATTCAAACAGATGGCGTAGAGGTTTGTTGAAAGGGATAGAGGTGCATCGAAATTGATAGAGAGGGGTGTTGAATTTATGCCAATACCTATGAAAAGATTTGAGAAATACAGGAGGCGAGCACATTGACATTCATTTTTACAGTATTGCAACGAGCGAAATATTTTTTAAGTTCTTACCGCTATCCATCAAAACTGGGAATAATATACACACCGTAAATGAAGCCAAAAGGTTGTGTTCTTGTGGGAAATGGTCCATATACCACATGCCATCAAATGCTTTCAACATACAGGTTTAGGGCCGACCAACTATGTAGATAAGCAATACAATGTTGCTGCACACTTAAACACATATAAAGGGCAGTTGCAGCTAGTGGGTGCTGAGCATTATTGGCCGCCGGAACCATTTAAAATGGTGTGTAATAAGGACTATTTGCGTAAGCTACAAGTGCAAAAAAGAACGTGTATACGAAACCAAATGGATGTTGGTGATATCGTTTATGCGCGTAAATGTGGCATATGCTCGCAAACATGACATGACCGTCGTAAATGTCCTTCAACTGGTTTGGGTGGCGGTGGTAATCCAACTCCTGGTGGAAGTTCATCTAATGTGCCCAACTATCAAGGATACGCGTATTGTTTTGTTTATCTTGTTTGTAATGTGGTTGTAATAAGTGTATGTACTTGTTTATCTTGAAGAATGTATGAAATAAAGTTATGTTTCCATCGGTGTTAAATCTTATTGATATTTAACATTAATACTTCAGTACAATAATCTAACATAAACCCATTTAAACAACCAAAAAATTTATCATTCGCCATTATCGTCGCTGTCTGACACTATTTCATTGTCATTGTCTTCAACTTCTTCATCAACATCGTGTATGTACCCTTCGGGACGAAGGGCGTCGTAATCCAGGCCCCAGTTGACACACATTTCTCGCATTTCATCGCTATCACCAAGAAGACCACTTGCCCGATTTCTATAACAATATGGGACACCTACGTCCAACGTCTGTGGTAGAAACATAGGTAGTCCTTCCCACTTGACAACTGTTGGGAAAACATGATAATCATTGTTTCTATGCAATTTATCATTTTCTAATAAATCCCAGTACTGATCCTCCGTTCCTCTCAAGAAGTTAAGATCATCCATTGCATAATGAACAACAAGTGCCTTTTCCATCTCTAGAATCTCCTTCATCAGATGCCTAATCACTTCTGGTTCATCTTTGTGTGTGTTTGTTTGGAATGCTGCAAACAGTGCTTGTGGCACAACAAGCCCATGCCAGCGACACAGTACTTCGTGATCACACCGTTTTGAGCAAAGGGGAACCCATTGTAGTTTTTTGCCCAAAATTCACATACCTTCAGGCTTGTAGAATGCGCTTCTCCCTCAATAATGTGCCCTCAATATGGAGAATACCATACCACTTGTCATCACTCAAGTCAGTGTAGCAACCTAGCATATTTTTTTCAAGGTATGGATCGATAGTGTTAAGACGTGATCCATGGGGATCTGTTGAACTTTCTTCACCCTTTTGTCTCTTTTTCAACCACTTGTTAAATGTTAGTGGCATTTTTTTAATGGATGTTGTAATGTTTATTCAAAAGGTCTTTGAAACACATATGACTCGGTTCAGTTTAAGAAGTTTTATTATACCCGAAATAATCATTAGCATGCGAAGCATAGCGCGGTTACATACCACGTTATGTGATTTGTCTTGTCAACCTGATAAAGCTACTGTTTTGCAAAAGCTGTCTTCTGGAAAAGTTGTATTGTACTGTAAAGAATCATTAGCACGCAAAGCATAGCACGGTTACATACCACGTTATGTGTATTGTCTTGTCAACCTGATAAAGCCGCCTTTCTGCAAAAGCTGCTCGCCTGCAAATGCTGTATTGTACCGTAAAGAATCATTAGCACGCAAAGTATAACACAGTTACATACCACGATATGTGTGTTGCCTTGTCTATAAATAACTACCGCATTTTAGTTATTACATGTGCTTAACCAAAATAAATAGCAACACATTCCATAAAAGCATGTTTTTTTTTCATTAACAAATCTCTGGACACAATGACCAACCAATGTGCTATTCTGGCAAATGTTGTATGATGAACTCACGTTGGTCCGATGGTCATTTTGGTCACAGATACTGGATGTGTGTAAACAGGTTTGGAGGCAATGACGAAAATTATTGCGATTTTGAGGAATGGTATGATGAACCCATTGAGCAGAAATGCTACAAAAAATCTTTGTAGTATATTTGGAATATGAACTGTAATTACCGACGACGTGAGTCTGAAATGAAACGAGAAATTACGAAATTGCAGGAGAAACTAAACGAGGCAGAAGAAAAAAAATAAGCTGGAAGAGAAAGTTGAGTGGTCGGAGCAGAGAATACTAGGCGGTAGTGACTAACCAATAATATGTATGTGTTGAGTGTAGTATTTTATCTTTATGTTTTCTGTGTCTTGTATTTTCATTTGTTGTACTAAGTTTAAATTAGTTAAGTTGTTATGTTTGTGTTTGTGTTGTAGTATTAAAATAACGAAGAACCGGAGAAATAAGAACATAATGCACATATAATGTAAACAATAAAAATAGTTTTCTTAACAAACTGATTGTCATATGTAAATAAAATCAAATAAAATCAATGTGTCCCACATCCTTTATGCTTTAACGAAGCCGCTGGCCTCAGGCGCATCCCATCCCGTTCGGAAATACTATCACGATCATCCTCATCACGATGCCTCTTTATCGGAGGATGAATTGCAGCATGATCGTCAGTAAGGCTGGCAGGCTCGGTAGAAGGGGCCGTCAGTGCAGTAGTAACCTACAAAATAATGACATATTTTAGTATATGAAATATATAATAGTAATGTAAGGGTTGATTGCATAAAAACAATTAAAATGTCTTACGACGGTCGCAGCGGGCTCTTGAATATACTCATCCGTCTCAGGTATGTGAGTGTTGCACCTAGTGGCTCTGCCACGGGCGAGGATGATGGCTTCAAAAAAATATATGCTATAGCTATTTATGACTAATCAATGAGATAAACACAAAAATTAAGTAATAGTAATACAAACTAACCAAATCCTTTGGAAGATCCTCAACATCCCTCGGTGGTGAGCCATAACTAAGTCGACGCCCACTATCCACATCTCGTACCGGACGAGCATCAGCAGCCGTCGATGCCTCTGGAATGTCAGGAAAATTCGCATCCCAGTCCTATGATGTAAAGGTCATGCCCGCGATCAACAATGGAGCGGACGGGGTCACCTGTGAAGTCCCTAGAGTAAGCCCAGGCTAAATGACGGGATATCGCTAGGATCAGGGTGGTCACTCGGCTGATCAACTCCAACATCCACAATAGGTACGTCAACGACCCCTTGCTGGGGATCACCTCCTCACTGACCCCCCACCTCCTCGCCAAACCCCACGACCTGGTGGAACAACCCTACCTCGTGGGACAGCCCTACCTCATGGAACACCCCCGCCTCGTGGCACACCCCTGCCACGTCGACTACGTTCAAGATGCACTGCTAGCCCACGATGGTACTGCTCTGGCTTCATAAAATCATCCTCCTGCGCTAAGCGCTCACTATCCCGGGCTCGTTGCAATGTCCGGGCAACCAAATCTTTATCTTGCCGGCAAGTCGAACAAAGCGGCCGCTCCCTCGCCGGCATGCTGCTGCATCTGCAGTCCCAACTGGTGGAACATATGTAGTCCAATAACCTGCACAACGTGTAAGATATTACTTGTGTCACGCCCCAACCTTGGGGATAGCGACCGGCGCGCGACCGAGTGAACCCGATCGAGAAAGCCTATCCAATCTTTCCTACCCGACTCATTCATGAACCAAGAAGGGAATGTGTTACCATTTGTTAAACAGGGAAGAGATAAGTTATATGAATGTGAAAACGTTACTAGTCCATTTTTACTTAAACGCCATAGGCCATAATTAAGTTTCCAAAGGTGCATACAGTTGACAATCTAGTGGAAGAGTTTCAAAAATACAATGTGATCCAATAACCATCCCGACGCCCATACATGACCCACATAAATGTCTACGGAGCCTCTAAGGATACAAAAGATCAACATGACAATGCCGGCAACAAGGCCCCGACTATACCTCAAAATATGGTAATTTACACAAAAGAAGGACTACACAACCCCTGGGAGTAACGGGGCTCACCAAGACCGCTGTAAGGAGAGAGAAAGAGAGCATCACTATCTGCGATCGGCGCTATCTGCGAGGGAACCACCTACATCCATTCAAAGATGTAGCTCCCCCGGCAAAAGGGACGTTAGTACTGTCAAATAGCACTAGTATTTAAGGCAAACACAAATCTTATTAGAATGAACATTGAAACAAATAGAAGGCATTTACAAAAATTAACAAGTACTTCATAGAATTACAAGGAACCACCAAATAAGGATCACATCGTTCCGGTTCATTCTTTCCATCTCTTTTAGGTTGATGACCATTAATGCCAAGTGCCACAACCCATAATGCCACCGTACTTTTTACACTGAGTTAGGTCTCGGCCCGACTGGCTAAGCCATCCCAAGTGAGACATACCCAAATTCATAATGATAACGGAAGTTCAACATAAATGCAACCATGTGTATAGCATGGCGTCCGATCTCGGCCTGATCGGCTAAGCCATCTCACTTGGGACATAACCTCTTTCAATTATCCATTTCATTTACCTTTCTTTCCATCATTCATTACTTGACACAAGCAGCCCCATTTATTAAGTAGTTCTTGGCAGTTGGACACGTTTTATAATTCAAGTCTTTCTCTTTATTATTTTCCCAAATATCGTCAATAACCATGTCAACAAGTGCTATCATATAAGGCATGCACACATAAGGAAAGAAAAGAAAACAAAAGGAAAGCTTGGAGAACATGATCACATTTTCAAATAGCATGATTTCAGGGCAACACTTAGAACAAATATGGAACATAAATCTTTCACCCCAATACATAAAGGCAAACCATTTAGTATGATCAATTCAGAACTCACGACAATTATTCGGACACCAAGAGTTCAATTCTAAGAACAAGAGGGTTAGCCATACATACCTCATTTGAGTCTTTCCCTAATTCCCTACGACAAGTTCCGAAACCTTTAGCACCTTCAATCTCTTGGAAGGGAGAGCTAGGTGCCTTGTTTGTTAATCTTCAAGATGTTTAGGCTAGGATTTGATAAAAAATGAATGGAGGCCCCTTCCCCTCACTTTGATCCTCCTCTCTTACTCTAATTATCTGAGAAAGTATGCTGAAAATGGCCAAAGGGGGGTGTTTTAACGGAATGGGGGTCGGGTTTTAAATTAAGAAAATGGGTGCCCCGATACAGGTTGGCGGTCGCATATGCGACCGCATAATGGTTATGCGGTCTACAGAGTGAACGCAGAATGAGCCTCAGGAAGTTAAGTTTTCTGTTCGAGTATGCGATCGATATGCGGTCCGCATATCTGTTCTGCCGTCACATAATGCACCGCAGAAATTCCCTTCGCAAAAGTTCAAGGCAGATATGCGATCAATATGCGGCTCGCATAGCGATTATGCGATCATACTTGGGCCGCATATCTGGCCTCAAAATTGGCCAACTCTCTGTTTCACTCTGCGGCCATTATGCGGTCCGCAGAGCTATTATGCGGCCGCATAATGGGCCGTAGAAACGCGTTCTTTTGGGAAACATTTTCCTCTAAGTTATAGGGTATTGTTCAATCCAAAAAGTCCGAACCGTTCTACTATAATAACGCAAGAATCCAACTCGGCATCACGAAATCCCGAGTTTTTGGTTAAGAATTTTACGGGTCCTTACATCATGCCTCCAGGCGTATAGAACAAACCGACCGCCAGTGCGATGATCGAGATTCCTGAAGATAAGTCGGGTAATGCTGCAGTAACAACCGATATACTCATGCTCATCATCGATAAGATGGGCTGGAGGGGGTGGTGGAATGTGGTCATGGCGCTGGTCCCAACTCTCGATCTGCTCCTCTAGCCATGCCTCATATGCCTGGTCAACCTTCGATTTCTGAAATAATTCATATGATCATGTTTTGCATTGTTGTGATTCCCTTGTGCCTATGGACATAGTGTATGTGTGTTATGTAATAGTGTATATGGTGAAAATTAGAGTGTCCGATTGTGTGGTCATTATGACACTTCATAAGCCCGTCCCCAGAAGGCTCGAGGCTCAGCTCGAGGCTCGACCCCGAGGGTTCTCAAATATTCAACCTCGGGGCAGTGCAAATCGGTGGCTATGATGGACAAACGGGATGTTCCTCAGGCACGTGGTTAAAGCTGACCAAGTCTATTAGGCTAGTACAAGCCCGTACCGTGGCATTAAATGGTTGTACCAGCCGTATATCTTTGTAATAAATGCATCTATACCTTGATGGGATTCCCTCTCATATATAAGGGGGATCCTAATCATTTTGTAACGCATGATATTCAATACTAGAACAAGAACATTCTCTGCTCTCCAACTTAAACACATTCTCCCTTGATTTTACTGCTTACATCTATTACATTGCTTACATTTATCGTGTTTTATTGATTGTTCTTCATTTATTATCATCATTGATTATAAAGAGCCATCATCAAAGCTTTAAGAACTGTTATCTTCAAGCTCTTATCTTATTTCTAGTCTCACACTGAACATCTACTGCCTAACAACTAGCATAAAAATAAATCACGTATTTTTAGAACCACAAAATCAAATCTAATTGTAATTACCATTTTCAAGGTAAATAGTTTGTCGCCCACCGTGGGGCTAAAACTAATAGTGATTGTTTTCGCGCTGGTTTACCAAATAACGCAAGTTATCCATAACACTTCTTCTTGTCCAAGGATCTTTGATTTCAAGTCAAAATGTCTAACTCAGTGAATGCACATGAAGACATCGGTTCTGAGGACCACGGAGAGAATGGTGTAGCTATTCCAGGTATCAGTGTACCACTACGAAACCCTAAGGATGCACCAGAACCAATTCCCGTGGATGTGGTCTCATGTAACGCCCAACACATCGATATAAGCTCCCACACTAACAGGAGTATATGCCAAGGAAGCAAACAAGAAGCTCAAAAAACCCCGGCTCAGGAGGAATAAGAGGTTAGCCTTCACGTTATTTTTGAGATGTTGTAGGCACAACAGCTGGCGATTGATCAACTGCAAAGCCACCAAAAAACTCCAAGCACAGCAACACCGAAAACGGCTCCTCGAGCCGAACAGGTACCAAAAAGATCAAGCAACAACGGGCCAGCAGCTGACCCTGCTATCATAAAGATGCTCGAGGATCTCACAAAGAGGATTGAGTCGGGCGAAAAGAAGATAGAAGCCAATGACAAAAAGGTGGAGACCTACAATTCAGGGGTCGCTCAAATTTTGGGCGCACCCTCGATCCTGAAGGTTGTAGATTCAAAGAAATTCATACAAAAGCCATTCCCACAAAATGCTGCTCCAAAGCCCATCCCAAAGAAATTTAGAATGCCCGTTCTTCCGAAGTACAACGGAACCTCGGACCCCAACAAGCACGTCACTGCTTACACTTGTGCGGTAAAGGGCAATGACCTGAAGGACGACGAGATAGAATCTGTCCTGCTAAAGAAGTTCGGAGAAACACTTTCAAAAGGGGCTATGATGTGGTATCACAACCTAGCCCCGAATTTGATAAAATCGTTTGCCATGCTGGCAAATTCTTTTATAAAGGCACATGCCGGTGCCATGAAGGTTGCTACAAGGAAATCTGACATCTTCAATATCAAATAGAGGGAAAACGAGATGCTGCAGGAGTTTGTATCTCGCTTTCAAATGGAGCGAATGGAATTACCACCAGTATCCGATGACTGGGCAGTACAGGCCTTCACTCAAGGTTTGAACGAACGAAGCTCGGTAGCTTCGAAGCAACTGAAGCAGAACTTGGTTGAATATCTCGCCGTGACTTGGTCGGATGTCCACAACCGGTATCAGTCAAAGATTAGGGTCGAGGACGACCAACTAGGATCCCTCTCGGGCTCAGTATATCCTAGTAGGCTCTTGGCAAAGGAACCAAGGCCAAACAAGGAAAGGTACCAACCATACACTGAAGACAGAAGAAACGCCCCAAGGCGTAACATACCTCGCAATGACTGAAGGACAGATCGAGGTCAGAATCCTCGGGGACTTGTGAGAAGAGCCGGATTTGACAGACACATAGGACCGACAGAGGCACCATGATTATCTGAGTACAACTTCAACATTGATGTTTCGGACATCGTATCTGCCATCGGTAAAATCAGAGACACCAGGTGGCCAAAACCCGTACTATCAAATCCGTCGCGAAGGAACCCTATCCTTGTGTGTGAATTTCATGACACACACGGTCATAGGACCAAAGATTGCAGACAGCTTCGAGAGGAATTAGCCCGACTAATCAACAAAGGGCACCTCCGAGAGTTCCTCAGCGACCGAGCCAAAAATCAATTTCGGGAAAGAGAGGCGAACAGGAAAAACAAAACAGATGAGCCACAACATGTCATCCACATGATCATCGACATCCCACATGAACCCATTGTCAAAAGAACAAAAATATCCATCACCAAGGAAAAGCGAACTCGAGGTTATATACCCGAGGATGCTCTCACATTCAGCGACGAGGACATCGAGGCCCTGTCTAAGCCTCATAACGACGCATTGGTAATTTCTTTTCTTGTAAATACATTTCAAATTAAGCATGTGCTTGTGGATCCAGGTAGCTCGGCCAACATTATCAGGTCGAGGGTGGTGGAGCAGCTCGGACTGCTCGACCAGATCGTGCCCGCCTCTCGAGTCCTCAACGGATTCAACATGGTGAGCGACACAACAAAAGGGGAAATCACCCTCGCGGTCAACATGGCCGGCACAACCCAAAATGTCAAATTTTATGTCATCGAAGGAGACATGAGGTACAATGCCTTGCTCGGAAGGCCATGGATACACTGTATGAGAGGAGTACGATCAACCCTTCATCAAATGAAGAAGTTTCCGACGAAGGACGAAATAAAAAGTGTATACGGGGAGCAACATGCCGCAAGACAGACATTTGCGGTGCACGATGTGGCACCGGCATTGACGCCTTCAACATCGAAGGAACCGAAGGAGAAGCAAACAGTGAAGTAGCAATCACAAGCTACATTCTCGGCTGCACCCGAATAGATGAGCAAAGGACCGTACCGCGTCCCCGGAGCAAGCGGTCGAAGCATACCGAGGCTCGAAGCGCCATCACCACTAAGGTATAACCGTCTCCCTTTTTATTTACATCTTACACTAACCTCTGTGCAGGAGTCCAGTTAGAACAATCGAATTACTTTCCAGCTTGAAGACCTTAGGTTTTAAAGCATGCGTTGCATTTTTTTCGTTTGATCGGATTTTATCCCAAGAAGGGTTTTACCGGCAACGTTTTTAACAAGGCAACATCTATATGCTACCTAAGGAGAACTTAACCAGTATTCAAGGCTTCTCTTCAATCAACCTCGAATACTGGGGGGGCATGCCCCCTGGAGATCACCTCCTCGGAGAAGTCAAGATGAGCCAAAAAGGGTATTGATAGGAAAATGATGTATCGGGCCAAACGGTCGAATGAAATGTGTCCGCATAGAATAATTGAGCCCTTGACGACGAAAACATGTATACTTGTGCCAAGTAATCAAAGAATATTTTTCCATCAAAACACATTGCGCTTATAAGAAATCCGCTATTTTTTCAAGAAACGGCTCCAGGGCAAGAAATTTCCCGAAAGTCGGAAGCTTCGAACGCGTAAGCCCTCAACGAGGCAACATCAAGTTTACAAAGAACGACTCCAAAGCCAAAAACTTTCGATGTCTCGAGGATTGTCGCTGACTGTCACCCCGACGAGCTGTCAAAAACTCGAGGCCGTAAGTCCCCATGTGGGTAACCTCGAGCTCATAAGACCTCCATGAAGCAATACCAAATCTATAAGACCTCAAGCAAGGGATGAGTCATACTTGTGCCAAATAACCAAAAAATCTTTAAGACCTCAAGTAAGGAATGTTAAAATTTATAAGACCCTACAAAGGGCATAATCCGATCTTAAAGTCAAGGCTGTATATTCGAACTTGTAAGACCCCTAAAAAGGCATACCCTCGATATAAACGCCAAAACTACTTCACTCGGGGACTAAATGGCTACGGCCAAACACAATGACTACGGTCACAAGGCTCCGGCCAATCTAACGCGACTCGAGGACGCCCAACCATAGCAATAAAATCACAGGCCTTCAAATTACTTCGAAAATACTTCGAAAAGAACCGGTTAATCAGGCTACCCTCGGCACAAGCAAAAGAGCTTAGATCATGTCAGATCCAAACAGTAGGCTTCGAAACAATTCAACCATTGAGCGAAACCTCCCGAGGCGCTCATTTATAGCTACATAACAACTCACAATCGAGGTTCCTATCGAACGGTCGAAGAGTCGGGCGAACACAAAACTTTAAAAAGTCTTTAACGAGGGAAAATTAAAGCCTACTTTAGAGGTCATACCGACCCAACGTGTAAGAGCCTAAGCGCCAAACTACATTAGAGGTCGTACCGACCCAATGCGTAAGAGCCTAAGCGCCAGCCAATACCAAAAGTCGTACCGACCCAACGCGTAAGAGCCTGAGCACAAGCCTATACAAAGGTCGTACCAATCCAATGTGTAAGAACCTACGAGCCAGCCCAACAAGCCTCACGGCCGATTTGTAAACCTAAGGGTTTTACCTCGAAGTCCAATTCATTTGGCTAATCATTGACAAACGTCAAAATTTAAATCAAAGAAAGACATACACAAGCAAAAGGAAAATTCATGAAAGATGAAACCGAAAGGCTTCCTTTTATAAGTATATGTGAAATAATATGAGGCTTCACTTACAAAGTTCTATAGGAACACTGTATACAGAATCAAAAAGAAAAAGCCTAGTCTACATTCCCCTCGGGGACTGCAGCTCCATCGGCCTCTTCCTCATTATCTTCGGCATCGAATACGAGGTGCATGGCATCATATTCATCCGCCTTGGCCTGTGTTATCTCTTCCGAAAGACCAAAGCCCTAGCATGGTTCTCCTTGAGGGTTTCCCTCCAGGATCTACATCGGGCATATTCATTACTTCTGCTCTCCTGATCGAAAGCCCCTCTCAACTCAGCTCGAGCGTCGGCAACATCTTTTAAATAAACAAGCACTTTCTTATCAGCTTTAGCTCGAATCTCTTCAGCTTCAGCTCGGGCGTCCACGACCTCGGCCTTCATCTCCAAAAGGTCAAACTCGAGCCTTGTAATCCTGCTCTTCTGGACCAAGCTGTTTTCACGAGCATTCCGGATTTGCACCTCGAGGGTAGAAGCCTTGGCCAAAGCATTCTTCTTGGCCCCAACTTGGGCATCTGTTTAAGCCCTTAGCTCATTACACTCATACTTGGCCTGACCAACTTAGCCGCAAAGGCGTTCCAGGTCCTCCGTCTTTCTCTGCAATTGAAGTATCAAAATATTAATCTCCGAGGGTAGAAGAAGAAACACGCATACCCTCGAAACAAAGGTTACCTGTCTCTCGAGGTAGCCTTCGTAGTTCCGGCTTCGACTCGCCTCATACCGCAGGTATACCAACTCCTTTGCCCTTTTGTCACAAGGAAGCCTGAGGGATTTCTCCCTGTCCAAGGTTTTTCACAACCTGGCTTCACGGCGGAGCAGCTCGGACTTGTGCTTATCAAAGGCCAATGAAAAAGAAGCTCAGTAAGAAAATGAAAGTGCAAAACTGAAAAACCAGTACAGTCAACCGAAACTCACCACAGAAAAGAGCCGCTGAGCCTCCTCAAAGTTGAGCGCACGTCTACTGGCCTAGTCTCATCGGCCCCAATAGAACCGCTCCCGATGGGAATATGATCGCTCGAGACCCTACTTGATTCAGGAAGCCCCTGGCCTCGAACATCCCCCGAAGTACCTTCGACAGGAAAAGAGACGGCGGCAGAACATCTACATCCCTCGAAGTACCTCCGACGGGAGAAGACGATAGTGGCAGAACATTTGCATCCCTCGAAGTAATTTCGATGGGAGAAGAAGATGGTGGCAAAGGAGGAGCCACTCCTCCTAGGCCAGAAATCTCAGGTATTGCAGGCTCAGCTGCCCTAGGATATCCCTCGGCTCGAGCCGTTAATGTATGGCTGCTCCCTTCTACTGTGCTAATGTTCGCACAACGGACGTTAGGTACACGGTCTACCTCAACGGTTACAGCTCCTTTTTGCCTCCGGGCAGACCTTGCTTCACTACAAATCTCCTTGCCCACCGAGCATTCCTTACGCTTGTTATCACTCTTCGGCCCCGAAGCCGATGGTCCTCACTCCTCTCCAAGAGGGAACGATCTCATCTTGGAAAATTCTCTGATGCCTGCAGTAAAGAAGTTAGGAAACCCAAAGGGAAATATTCCTTAAAGAGAAGAATCATACGGTACTTACCGTGGTGTTTTGCCTCCCATCTACCCTTCGAAAGGTCTCGCCACTTACCCTCATCGTAGGTCGAGCAAGCTACCAGTTTCCAAGTCCAATCCGCCAGGTTGGGGACCTCGTATGGCATCCACGGACATTGCAAATCTATCAGGCCTCGGTAATGAATGGGCCGGTACAATCTAATGAGATGGCTAAGGGTGAACTCAAGCCCGGCTTCCTCCGCAAAGAACCTTATCATCAATAATATCCTCCAGAACGACGGGTGAACCTGTGCCAGGGTAGCCCGATATCTTCGACAGAAGTCGAGCACGACCCTATCAAGAGGGCCCAATGTAAAGGGGTACGTGTATACGTTCAAAGACCCCTCGACATGAGCCATGATGCTCTCTTCCGGGGAAGGCACCTGCAGTACCACCTTTTCTCCCCATCCGCAGTCTCTTCTAACTACCTCGAGGTGTTCCTCCCCTATTGATGAGATAAAACTCGATGCATGCTCCTGATGGCACTAAACATTGGGTGGTCTCTTTAACGTAAAGTCCCTCCTCGAGACAAAGCACTTCGATGTCAGCTCACTGGACGCCGGTGGTGTACCACCGACCGAGCGTGAAGCAGAGGCGGAACTCTCCTCTCCTTGGTGAACAAATTTGAACGTAGCACCCATGACTAGGGTGAAACGAGAGAAAGAAGATGAAGACTTGGGCGAAAGCTTTGACTTGAAATGGTGAAAGATCTGAAGCAAGGAAGGAAAACTCTATAAAAAGGATAGTTGCTCAAAGTGGCGGAATCCTCAAATAAGAGGAAAGCAAACTCATATATAGAGCAAGCGGCGACTGTCCGCCTACTCTGAAGGCCAATTAATTCTGACTAGGCCATTATCACTTTTGGGGAAGTGAACCGGCAGGACCACCTCGATCACTTCATGGCCGTGTCATACAAATCACGCTGTCATACAATGTTCGTGGGGTCAAGCATTCCCATATAATCCTAGCCTCGAGATGGTGCCCGATCTCGAGGATCTTTGTTGCTATAACGATGCTCTAAGGAGCTATCCACATAAACCTAGCCTCGAGATGGTGCCCGATCGCGAGAATCTCTGCTACTACAAGTGCGGGTCATTCACCCGATTCTTTGGCACCCGGGCTATCTGAGTCTGTGTCAGTTCTCACTCGAGGATTATTAATAAAGCCTCAGGGCTATCTTCATCTTCAGTTCAATTTAAATGCTCTCTCGATTACTTTAGCCTAGGGGCTATCCGACTTTGAGTGTATCCTCGCTCAGGATCTGTCAATAACGCCTTAGGGCTATCTTCATTTTAAGTCCAAAGCAAATTTTCGAGGCTGCCCGAGTCCAAGCAAACTCTCACTCGGGGACTATTTGAAAAGGCCGAAGGGCTATCTTTATTTTCAGGTGACCAAGCAAATCCATCTCTCGAGGACTATCAACAGGGCCTAAAAGGTCTAGGCTTCATTCTAAAATTCGAGGCCCCACTCTCAGTCAATTAGAAATCAGAAGTCCCGGCGGCCTAAGTTTGTATCGAATCAATCAGGACTTAGTCCAAGAGACGTCAAAGGGTTTCAGGGAATATCATATTAACCAATCGAGAACCAAGGGAATACCTATGTCTGGGTCCAGTATTCGGGCTGATCGACAAAGTCTCACGTTCGGATTTTTAATAAACACAGGTGAAAGGGAATCAAGCACAAGTCAAAGACAAGTTGAAGAAACCTTTTGTATTAATAAATGATGATTACAAAAGCCCGCGCGGGGTCCTTACACAGAAACAAAGAAGCAAAAAATAACACTTAAAGAGCCTAATCTACTTTCGAGAGTATATCCTTGGGAGCGACATCTGCGAGAACCATTTCCTCGAGGACCCCGTTTTGACCTTCAGAACAATATTTTCGAGATCCTCCTCTGGAGCAGCTATAGCCTATCAAAGAGAAAAAGCTTTTAACATGCAGAGAAAATTATGGCTTGGTGAAAAATTTGGCGGGTATGGGTCTCGTCAGCACTACTATTGTGAAGTCACTTCTTGAGACATTGCATCGGTGTGGGATGCAAAAGTTAAGGGGTAACGCCACATCACTCCATGGAAAGCAAAAGAAATGAGGTTCCACACCAGGTTGAAGTTAAGAGGGTTGAACAGCGGTTCAAGGTCCGCATATCTTCTGATACGGGAAGAATTTGAGACCTTTCCCTCATTATTTCAAGCCAACAACAACAACAACTCAGCATAATCCCAATCAGTGGGGAAGGGCTTTGAAAAACAGCCACGACATAACTGACAAAGCTTTTGCCGTATGGCCTTATGGCCACAAGTTTGTACCATAAAGATAGAAATTTGGAAGAGGATGTAGAGAAGTGAAAGGGCCAAATGATGTTGGAGAAATATTGAATGAAGTTTGGCTCAAGTAACCCCCATTTATAGGACGACGGTTGCGTAACCGACGGTGTAATCAATGCCCCTGGGGAAGCGTAACCGACAGCATAATCCATGCCTTTGGGGGAACGTAACCGACCGCGCCATCAATGCCTTTGGGGAAACGGATCGACGGCGCAATAAATGCCTTTTTGATAAATAAACCGACAGTATAATCACTGCTTTCAGGGAGACGGACTGATAGGATGTTTTCAGTCACTTGGAACGCTGACGTCACGAGCATGACATCATCACGAGAGGTTCGAGGAGGTCAAGCTCAAAATCGTTTCTTATCATTTTACTCTAAGAAACGCGGGGACTATCTGTATACGGTGAAAATCAGAGAGTCCGACTTTGTGGTATTTATGACACTTCATAATCCCGTCCCCAGAAGGCTCGAGGCTCAGCTCGAGGATAGACCCCGAGGGTTCTCAATATTTGAGCTCGGGTAGTGCGAATCGGTGGCTACGATGGTCAAACGGGAAGTTCCCAAGGCACGTGGTTAAAGCTAACCACGTCTATTAGGCTAGTACAAGCCCGTACCGTGGCATTAAATGACTGTACCAACTGTATATCTTTGTAATAAATGCATCTGTACCTTGTTGGGATTTCCCCTCATATATAAGGGGGATCCTAATCATTTTGTAACATATGATATTCAATACTAGAACAAGAACATTCTCTGCTCTCCAACTTAAACACATTCTCCCTTGATTTTACTGCTTACATCTATTACATTGCTTACATTTATTGTGTTTTATTGATTGTTCTTCATTTATTACTCATCATTGATCATAAAGAGCCATCATCAAAGCTTTTAGAACTCTTAGTCCTTCATCGGCTATACACAGTCCAATGCTCTAGCTTGACCTCGAGGCCCAGTATAGGCTAGCTCGAAACCCCGTCTCTCGACCACTCAGTTTGCTTGTCACGCTATCTTCAAGCTCTTATCTTATTTTCTAGTCTCACACTTAACATCTACTGCCTAACAACTAGCATAAAAATAAATCATGTACTTTTAGAACCACAAAATCAAATCTAATTGTAATTACCATTTTCATGGTAAACAAATAGTTTTTAAAGTTATAGGTAGTTGTTGGAACAACCTCGTACAACTATATACGCTGTTAGTATAGCTATATACTATATTGGTATATTGGTATCATATACTTTTGGATCCTTTTTTGGCAATCTTGGCTATTTGTTTTTCTTTTAATAATAGTAGTATCGTATAATCTCTTCAAAATACTTTATAGCTGCATACCTTTTTGCTTTTTCTCTTTATGCCTATCTGTTATGTAATAGTAGTATAGTCATTTATAGTTTCCGTAAATTAGCCAGAAGAACTGTATACCCTGTTGGTATAGTTATATGCCATGTTGGTATCGTATGGTAGTTGTAACATTTTTGGTTGTTTTTGTTGTATTTTTAAGTGAATTCTATTTCTGAAATTATTTATATGAACATGTTTTGCAGTGTTGGGATCTACTTGTGCCTATGGACATAGTTTATAAACCAAAGGTTGATTGGGATACCAACTGCAATGTCTTTAGTCTGTTGAAAGAGAATTTATCAAAGACATAACTTCGGATGTTTACGAAAACATGCTTTGGATAATTTTTGGATTTGCCACCAATTATTGTGCAGATTCGGGTTATGCACCATTTTTCTTATTAGAGAAGTACATCTAGGTGGAAAATGAGATACGGTTTGTAGTGAGTGATTTTATGTTGCGCTTTGATTTGGGTGAATTTGCACTTACTACTTGGCTGAAATGTAAGGGTGATACAAGTATAGAGAGTGTAAAAGAGAATAGGTTGATTTAAAAATATTTTGAGACTACATCTGTGACATTGGCCCAACTAGTAGACTCTTTTACGAAGAAGAAATGGGAGACAGATGATGATGCACTGAAGATAGCAGTTCTTTATTTTGTGAACAACTTCTTACTTTCTATTCTCAAAACAAAGGTTATTTCATGGTCTTACATTGACTTGGTTGAGTGCGGTGATTTTACTAATTATGCCTAGGGTATAGATGTTTATGACGCTACAATCGACTCGTGTTCCAACAAGTTTCAAGATAAACCTTCTTTTTATAGGCTCGGTGGCTCCCCTTGGCTTTACAGATTTGGTTGTATGAATTCTGCCAAAGTTTGGACGGTCGCTTTGCTGATCATATTGGAAACAAACTTCCACGAATTCTAGATTGGGTAGTCATGGGTCATATACAGAATGAACGAGTTGCTTTGTAAATGTTTAGCTTGCGACACGAGCAGGTAATTTCCTCATATTTTTATTGCCTCTTTAATGTTTTGGTACTGTAGTTTAGTTACATGTAGTTGTAGCAATATCCTAAATCAATAATATACTCTGGTTGTATACATGTATACCATATTGGTATCATATGGTAATAGGTATCTTTTCTGCTACTTATACTTTTATTGGTACTTATACTTTTAATTTTCTCATACTTTTATTGCATCATATCTTTTATTGTTTTGGTACAGTAGTTTAGTCACATATAGTTGTAGCAATATCCCATATCAATGATATACTCTATTTGTATACATGCATAGCATATTGGTATCATATGATAATAGGGATCTTTTCTGCTACTTATACTTTTATTGCTACTTATACTTTTAATTTTCTCATACTTTTATTGCATCTTTTAATGTTTTGGTATAGTTGTTTAGTCACATGTAGTTGTAACAATATCCCAGATCAAGGATATACTATGTTGGTATACATGTATACCATATTTGTATCATATGGTAATAGAGGTCTTTTATCTTTCCATATTTCATTATCACTTCTATTTCTAACTAGTGTACTTAATAGTTGCAGCTAAAGATCATCATCCCAACTGATGCTGAGAAGCAACTATTTGATGTGCGTGGTCTAAAATTTGAAATTGAAGTTGATTGCACTAACTGTCAACCTGCTAGCTTTCAGGTTTTTGGCACTCAATTACCAAAGATACAAAGTATGCATTAAAGTACTGGAGGTGATTCCGAACCTACCAATGCTGAGGTAGAGACCAAACTTGAGGAGGTGCTTGCAGCTATTGGTAGGCAGTCAATGAAACCAGAGGGAAATTTAGCGGTATTGATCTTTAATATAATATAATGCTATAGTATATTTTTCAAAGATGCAATATATGCTTATAGGATATTATTCCATTCTTTACTTTTAGTGCACATAGTATTCTTATAATATACATGATAATAAAATTATTATTTTCTCATTTTCAGCATAAGCATTAGGATAATGATCCTTACTTTGGTGAGATGCATAATGATTATGACCAGTTTGAAAGGAGCGACGGTGGAAATGATCGTGTAGTTATTGGAGATAGCACTCCCAAAGCGCCTTCTAGTATGTAAATCACATATTTGATTTTTTTTGTTGTTGCTTGTTTTTAAAATAGTACTCTTGATTATACTTTTATATATTTAGTGTCTGGTTTTGGTGGGGTTGGTAGAGAGGGTGGTGCAAGTTGTGTCAATGTGAAGAACATCACAGCAAGGCATGGCGTAGTTAATGATGATTTGCGTCCTGGTAAAATGTTGTATATGTAATTTTTTTATTCTTTTTATTATTTATTTAACTGTAGGTATTTGCGCGTTCACTAACCTTTTTAAAACTTTTTTCAGCCCCCTTCATAAATGATCATGATCGTGTCTTGGATTCTATCTTTGAACTATCTCCATCAGCAATTGATCAAATCACCGCCATTACACAAAAAACAAAATATAAGCACCTATCTCATGATGTTAAAAAGTCCGGACCTGCTCTGTTTCCATCAGGAATCCCTGCATATACATGACCAAATGTTGTTATTGAGTCTAATACTGCTCCACAGGGCATGATTCTTGATGTTACTAATTCTGAAGTTAGTATGTAAATGAGAGATTTTTGATAGTTTTTTTAATTCAAATAGTGATGCTGATAATGCTTTTATGTGTTCAGCATCTCGGGTTGATGGTGTTGGTAAGTGGATGTTGGTGGAAGTAATGTCAATTTGCCTTCTGGAAATGTCTTATATATATA
>NC_031989.1:69395825-69418909 GCF_001879085.1 Nicotiana attenuata | reverse complement strand
ATATATATATATATATATATATATATATATATATATATATATATATATATATATATATATAATTTGCATTCTTTTTTTTTAGTTCTATTTCTTAGCTTTGTATATTTGTTGATTCACTAGCATTTTCTAATTTAATCTCCCTGTGGACACAAGGTGATCTTGACTTGGATTCTGATTTTGAATATACTAATTCTCAAATTGACCTAATTGCTGCCATTACACTAGGAGGGCGTAACGACCCGGTCGGTTGTTTTGAGTATTTGCACATCGCTCGCCAGTTCTCGGGCATGACTAGCCCCGTAAGATGTATTATGACTTATGTAAATCGTCGGTTTTGGTTTCTAGGTTAATCGGAATAGACATGGAAGAATGATTCTCAACTTGAAGCTCTAAATTTGAAAGGTTTGACCCAGTCTTGACTTTTTAGTATTCGATCTTGGATGTGGATTTTTACTATTTGGTTAGCTCCATTTGGTTATGTTGGACTTGGTAGCGCGTCCGAAATGTGATTTGGTGGTCCGTGGTAGATTTAGGCTTGGATTGGCGAAATTGGAAATTTGGAGTTTCCGGTCGACAGTGGAAATTTTTCTATCAGGGTCGAAATGGAATTTCGGTAATCGGAGTTGGTCCGTTGTGTCATTTGTGACGTGTTTGCAAAATTTCAAGTCATTCGGGCGAGGTTTGATAGACTTTTGATCGTTTGTGGAATTTGGAAGCTTTGGAATCCTTAGGCTTGAATCCGAGGGTGATTTGACGTTTTGGCATTGTTTTGAGTGTTCCGAAGGTTGGAACAAGTTTGAATGATGTTATGGGATGTCTTGGCATGTTCGGTTGAGGTTCCGAGGTCCTCGGGTGTGTTTCATATGCTCAACGAGACATATTTGGACTTGAAGAGTTAACAGATTTTGCTGGTTTTCTGTTGCAGAAGATTTGTTCTTCGCGATCGCGAGGAAGAGTCTGCGATCACGTAGGCTTAGTTGGGCAGAGGTGGAATTTGTTCTATGCGATCACAAAGTTGAGATCGCGATCGCGTACGCTTGTGATGTTGTGCTTCGCGAACGCGTGGTCAAGGCCGCGTTCGCGTAGAAGAAAGTGAGCTGGTGAGAAGTGGAAAGTATTTGTATGCGGTAAAATCGGAGGTTCCAATTTTCGGCCATTACAACGCCTCGTGAGCAAGGTTTCCAAAGTCCCGAGACTGCGGTCGAGATTTATCCCGTGGGGCCATCGGTGTTCAACCTCGAGGCAGCGCAAGTTAACGGTTGTGGTAGAACATTGGGAAGTTCCCTAGGCGCACGACTAGGGCTGACAAAACCTAGAGGGCTAGCTCTGACCTGTATCAGGGCATTGAGTAGCTATACCTGCCCCATATCTTTGTAATTAATGCTTTTGTAATATGCTCCCCCTCATATATAAAGGGGAATCATTGTCATTTGTACATCTTTGATGCTCAATACTAAATACAGAAGAACATTCTATATGCTCTTTAACATATTCTCTTGATTTTACTACTTCATTTATTGTTTGTATTCATTGTGTTCTATTTATTGTTCATCATTTATTGCTATCATTGATCTTAAAGGGCCATCGTCATAGCTTTTATAACTGTTATCCCCCTCTCGACTGCCCCGAATCGGCCATCCTGCTCGACCCCGAGGCCTCACAATCGACAGCTCGAGAACCCCGATCTCAACTGTTTGGTTCGACTATCATACCGTTTCTAAGCTATAATCCTGATTTCTAACCTTTTACTTAGCATCCATTGCTTAACAACTAGCATAAAAATAGATCACGTATTTTTAGAACCTCATAATCAAATTTAATTGTTATTACCATTTTCACGCTAAACAGTTTGGCGCCCACCGTGGGGCTAAAAATAATAGTGATTATTTTCTTGCTGGTTTTACTGCACAACGCAAGCTATCTTTCACACTTTTTCTTGCCCAAGATCTTTGATTTCAGGCCAAAATGTCTGATTCAGTAAACAACAATCTTGAGAACCATGGAGAAAATGGTGTGGATGTTCCAGGTTTCGGTGTACCATCACGAAACCCTGTGAATGCACCAGAGCAAATTCCCGTGGACGCAATCTCACGCGACGCCCAACACGTCGATATAAGCTCCCACACTAATAGGAGCGTGCACCAAGGAGACCAACAAGAAGCTCAGAAAACCCCAACTAGGGAAGAACGGGAGGTTAGCCTTCACATTATGTTTGAAATGTTGCAGGCACAACAGGTGGCTATTGCTCAGCTGCGAAGTCTCCAGAAAACTCCTAGCACGGTAGAACCGGGGATGGCTCCCCTAGCCGAGCAGGTACCAGAGAGATCAAGCAACAACGGGTTGGCAGCCGACCCCGCCATTGTAAATATGCTCGAGGACCTCACGAGGAGGATTGAATCGGGCGAGAAGAAGATAGAGGCCAATGACAAGAAGTTCGAGACCTACAACACCAGGGTCGACCAAATTTCGGGCGCACCCCCGATCGTGAAAGGTGTGGATTCAAAGAAGTTTGTACAGAAGCCGTTCCCGCATGAAGCTGCTCTGAAACCTATTCCAAAGAAATTCAGAATGACCGACCATCCGAAGTATAATGGAACCTCGGACCCCAACGAGCATGTTACTGCTTACGCCTGTGCGGTGAAAGGCAACGACTTGAGGGATGATGAGATCGAGTCCGTCCTGCTGAAGAAGTTCGGGGAAACACTCTCGAAAGGGGCAATGATGTGGTATCACAACCTGGCCCCAAACTCTATAGATTCATTTGCCATGCTGGTGGATTCTTTCATTAAGGCACATGCTGGTGCCATCAAAGTAGCAACAAGGAAATCCGACGTCTTCAAGATTAAGCAGAGGGAGAATGAGATGCTGCGAGAGTTCGAATCTTGCTTTCAAATGGAAAGAATGGAACTACCACTAGTCTCCGACGACTGGGCTGTGCAGGCCTTCACTCAAGGTTTGAATGAACGAAGCTCGGTGGCTTCGAAGCAGCCAAAACAGAATCTGGTTGAATATCCCGCAGTGACCTGATCGGACGTTCAGAACCGATATCAGTCAAAAATCAGGGTCGAGGACGACCAACTAGGAGCCCCCTAAGGCTCGGTATACCCAAGCAGGCTTCTGGCGAAGGAGCCAAAGCCAAACAAAGAAAGGTACCGGCCATACACCGAAGACAGGAGAAACGCCCCGATGCGCAACATACCCCGCAATGATAGAAGGATCGA
This sequence comes from Nicotiana attenuata, assembly GCF_001879085.1. Classification (NCBI taxonomy): domain Eukaryota; kingdom Viridiplantae; phylum Streptophyta; class Magnoliopsida; order Solanales; family Solanaceae; genus Nicotiana; species Nicotiana attenuata. Next base: position 69,415,688 of record NC_031989.1, on the reverse strand, counting down.
TCGAGGAAAGAATCCTCGGGGACTCGTCAACAGAGCCGGATTCGATAGGCACACAGGGCCGACGGAGGCACCTCGCTTGTCGGAATACAACTTCAAAGTCGACGTATCAAACATCGTGTTTGCCATCAGTAGAATCAGAGACGCCAGGTGGCCCAGGCCTGTACAATCAGACACTTCACAAAGGAATCATAACTTAGTGTGTGAATTTCACAACACGCACGGGCACAGGACTGAAGATTGCCGCCAGCTCCGAGAAGAAGTAGCCAGAGTACTCAGTAAAGGTCACCTCCGAGAATTCCTAAGCGACTGGGCCAAAAATCAGTTTCGGGAAAGAGAGGCGGCCAAGAAGAACGAAATGAATGAGCCACAACATGTCATCCACATGATCTTGGGAGGCATCAATTCCCCAGAGGAGCCCATGATGAGAAGAACAAAAATATCCATCACCAGAGAAAAGCGAACTCGGGGTTACATACCCGAGGATGCTCTCATATTCAGCGACAAGGACATTGAGACCTTGTCTCAGCCTCACAACGATGCACTGGTAATCTCTTTCCTTGTAAATACATTTCAAATTAGACGTGTACTTGTGGATCCAGGTAGCTCGGCCAACATTATTAGGTCGAGGGTGATAGAGCAGCTCGGACTGCTTGACAAAATTGTACCCGCCTCTCGAGTCCTCAACGGGTACAACATGGCAAGCGAAACAACGAAAGGGGAAATCACCCTCCCAGACAACGTGGCTGGCACAACCCAAAATGCCAAATTCCATGTCATCGAAGGAGACATGAGGTACAACGCCTTGCTTGGAAGGCCATGGATACACTGCATGAGAGAAGTACCATCCACCCTCCATCAAATGATGAAATTCCCGACAAAGGATGGGATTAAAACCGTCTACGGGGAACAACATGTGGCAAGAGAAATGTTCGCAGTGCACGATTTAACGCCGACACCAGTACCTCCACCATCGGAGGAGCCAAAGGGTAGTCAAACAGTAAAGTAGCGATAGAAAACTACATCTTCGGTTAAGCCCGACTAAACAAAGCAGAAGACCGTACCGCATCCTCATCACAAGCGACTAAAACATATCGGGGCTTGAAACATCACCGGCACATTCTCCACTAAGGTATGACCGTCTCCCTTTTCTTTCAATTAAACTCTACGCTAACCAGAGTGCAGGTATCCGATCAAAACAGCCAAAGCACTTCCCAACTCGAAGGCCTTAGGTTTCAAAAGCATACGTTGCACTCTTTTCCTCCGATCGGGTTTTTATCCCAATAAGGGTTTTACCGGCAAGGTTTTTAACGAGGCAACACCCATATGCTACCTAAGAAAGACTCAACGAGTATTCAAGGCTTCTTTTGCAGTTGACCTCAAATACTGGCGGGTATCCCCACAGAAGGCCACCTACTCGGAAAAGCCAAGATATGCCAAATGGGGTCTCGATAGGAAAATGATGTACCGGCCCAAACGGTCGAACGAACCCTGTCCGTATAGAAGAGCCAGGCCCCTGACAGCAAAAACATGTATACTTGTACCAAGTAATCGATGAATACTTTCCATCAAAGTATTTCACGCTTCAAAAGAAACTCAATATTTCTGTAAAAATGGCTCCTCTGTCAGAAACGTCCCGAATACTCGGGGACTGGCGTCAACAAATCGGAACAATACAACCCCCGGGTCGGAGCTCCTAACTCGTAAGCTCTCAAAGAGGCAACATCAAGATCACAGAACAGCTCCAGAGCCAAAAACGTCCCGAACACTCGGGGACTGGCATAAAAAACTCAAGGCCACATGACCGCCAGGTCGGAAGCCCCGAAATCGTAAGCCCTCAATGAGGCAATACCAAGTGTACAAGTAATGGTTCCTGAGGCATGGAACCTCCGATGACTCGGGGAATGTCGCCAATCACCACTTATCAATAACCCGAGGCCATAAGACCCCAAGCGGGTAGACTCGGTCTCGTAAGACCTATATAAGGCAACAACAATATCTGTAAGACCTCAAGCAAGGCATGAACCACACTTGTACCAAGTGGTAATATCTGTAAGACCTCAACCAAGGCATGAACCATACTTGTACCAAGTATCCAAAACTGTAAGACCTCAAAGGCATATAAAACTTGTAAGACCTTACTAAAGGCATAAACCCGATCTCAATGTTAAGGCTATATATCGAACTTGTAAGACCCCTAAAAGGCATACCCTCGATATAGACGCCGAAACTACTTCACTCGGGACTAAAAGGCTCCGGCCAAGCACAAATGACTACGGTCACAAGGCTGTACCAGCCAAACTAACGCGACTCGAGGATGCTCGACCGTCACTACAAAATCACAGACCTTCAATTACTTCGAATCAACTTCGAAAAGAACCGGTTAAACAGGCTACCCTCGACATAGGCAAAAGAGCTTCGACCACATCAGCTTCAAATTATAGGCTTCAAGATACTCAGCCATCGAGCCAAACCTCCCGAGGTGCTCGATCATCGCCACATAACGACTCATAATCGAGGTTTTATCAAACCGTCGAAGAGTCAGGCAAACACAATCTCATAAATCCTTAACGAGGGAAAAATAAAGCCTATACTAAAGGTCGCATCTACCCAAAGCGTAAGAGCCATTGCCGCTAGCTCACACAAAAGGTCACATCGACCCAGAACGTAAGAGCTATTGTCGCCAGCTCACACAAATGGTCGCACCAACCCAAAGCGTAAGAGCCATTGTCGCCAGCTTGAAATTCAAAAACATGAGGGTCGAATGAGCTCGAGCCGACACCCGACTCGGAGACTAAACCCAGAACAGTTGACCAAACGTGCCTAAGAGCACAAGTATAAGAGCTCGAACGCCGGCTTATACTAAAAGGTCGCATCGGCCAAGCGCGTAAGAGCCTACGGGACAGCCCAATGAGCCTCAGGGCCATACTATGAATCAAAGGATTCCTTCTAACTCAAAGACAAGTTCATCTAGCTAAATTCAAGGAAAAAAGAAATGCAGAAGAAATAAAACCGAAATGTTTCCTTTTATACACATATGCAAAAAAGCACAAGCTCCATTTACAAACGTACTTTGAAAGTACTATATACAGAATCGGTAAGTGAAATCTACGTCCCCCTTGGGGACTATGGCCCGTCGGCCACATCTTTGCTATTTTCGGCGTCAGACAGAAGTAACCGAGCATCGCGTTCATCCGCCCTCGCCCGCTACACCTCTTCCGAGAGGTCAAAGCCCCTAGCACGGATCTCCTCGAGGGTTTTCCTTCGAGACTTACACCGATCATATTCCTTGCTCCTGTCCTCGCGGTCAAGAGTCCTTCTCTGCTCAGCTTGAGCATCGGCAGCGTCCTTCAAATAGACCGCCACCTTCTTGTAAGCCTTAGTTCGGCTCATTACGGCTTCAGCCCGGGCATCCACAACCTCGGCCTTTACCTTCAAAAGCTCAGACTCGAGCTTCGTAATCATATCTGTTCGAACCGAGCTATTATCACAAGCTAAGAAAAGTTGAACCTCAAAAGCGGAGGCTTTAGCCAGAGCACCCTTCCCCGCTGAAGCCTGAACCTCTGCCTGAACCTTTAACTCATCATACTCGTGCTTGGCTCAGCCAGCTTTATTCCGAAGGCGCTCCAGGTCCCCTGTCTTTTTCTTTAACTGAAATAAACGAAACATTAGCCTCAGGAGCTAGAAGAAGGAATACACACTCACACGGAACAAAAACTACCTGTTCCTTCAGGTAGCTCACATAATTCAAGCTCCGACTCGACTCATACCGTAAGCATGCCAACTTGACTTCCCTTTCATCGCAAAGGAGCCTAAGGGATTTCTCCCCATCCAGACCTTTCCGTTGCCTCGCGTCATGACAAAGCAGCTTGGACTTAAGCTTGTCAAAGGCCTGCAAAAGTAAACTCACTAAGGAAGGGAAGGCGCAAAACTTAAAAGGCCTGTGCCAAAACTCACCGCAGAATGAAGCCGCTAGGCTTCCTCGAAGGTCGAGCACACATAAGCTAGTTTAGCCCCCTCAGCTCCGAAAAAATTGACCCCGGTCGGGGCACGGTCGCTCGGTGCATACGATCCAGGGTCTCGAGTATCCTTCGAAGAACCTTCGACGGAAAACGAAGACGGCAGCATAGGAGAAACCGCCTTTCCAAAACCAAAAATCACGAGCGCAGCACGCTCAATCAATACTTCCACTCCAGGCCCCCGGTCCGGGTTCGCCTTTCTCTGAGCACCGTCGCCCTACAAAGGCATTTCTTGCTTATTATTATCATTCTTTAGCCCAGAAGCTGGTAATCTTTCTCCCTCTCTGAGAGGGCACGACCTCGCCTCAAAAGACTCTCCGATTCCTACAATAACAGGGTTAGTACGTAGAAAGAGAAAGTGCCTTTCCAAATGAAAAAAGGGAAGGGAACAAATCGCACAGCATGTACCATGATGTTTAGCTTCCCATCTGCCCCTAGACAAAGCTCGCCACTTACGCTCATCGTAAGTTGAGTGGATCACCAACTCCCGAGCCCAATCCGGCAGATTAGGGACCTCGCACGACATCCATGAGATTGCTGCAGAAGAGGAAAAGAAGGCATATTTACGGAACACGACTTCGCCATAATTAAAAAGCTACAAAGGCACGAGTGTACCATTTACGTGTATAATTCCATTCCTCAGGAAATGGCATAAACTCTACGGGGATAATATCAACAGTCCGTACTCGAACGAATCTACTCATCCACTCCCGATCTCCGTCTTCTTCATCATCGACAACGAAAGGCATGGCCGGCCGGCATTGTAATGTTAGCAGACCTCGATGGTGAAAAGGCCGGTACAACCTGATAAGATGACTGAGCGTGAATTCAAGCCCTGCCTTCTCCGCAAAGAACCTCATCATCAATACTATCTGCCAAAATGATGGGTGAATCTGCGCCAAGGTAACCCGATACTTTCGACAGAAGTCAAGCACAACCCTATCAAGGGGGCCCAGCGTGAAAGGATACGTGTACACATTCAAAAACCCCTCAGCATGTGCTCTCTTCTAGGGAAGGTATCTGCAGTACTACCTTTTCCCCCCATCCACAGTCTTTCCTAACTGAGTCAAAGTATCCCTCTCCTGTCAAAGAAGTAAACTTCAAGGTATGTTCCCATTGACCCTGAGCATCGGGAGACCTTTCTGATGAGAAGTCCCCTTTCAAAGCAAAATGCTCTGAGGCAGGCCCGCCTGGCATCAACAGCGCTCCGCCAACAAGGCAAGAACCGATGACGGAGCTCTCTCCACCTTGCCGAATGGATCCTGATGTAGCAGTCATGACTTTGGTAAAATTAGAGAACTAGAGCAGGAATTTGGGCAAGAGGGTTAATACTGAAATAATGAAGGGCCTAACGCAGGAAAAGAGGATAACTACTCAGAATGGCGGAATCTCCATAAGAGCGAAGACGACCCTATATATGGGAAAAGCGGTGACGATCCGCCTGCCTCAAAGGCCGATTAAAAATACTGGCCGAAATCACTTTGGGTATATGTGCTGGCGGGATTGCCTCGGTCACTTCGTAGCTGTGTCATACACTTGATGACGCCATATGATGTTTTGGGGTCGGAGACCCCCGCACCGACCAAGCCTCGAGATGGTACCCGATCTCGAGGACGTCCACAAAAAGAAGATAGGTTCCAAGAAGCCATTAATATCACTACAAGTCCTGAGATGGTACCCGATCTCGAGGACCTCCATAAAAAACAAGTTAGGCTCCAGGAAGACAATGCCATCATTATACGTCCCGAGATGGTACCTGATCTCGAGGATCTCCACCAGAAAGAAGATATGCTCCAAGGGGCCATTAATATCATTACGAGACTCGAGATGGTACCCGATCTTGAAGGCTCCTCTCCAGAAGAAAATAAGCGCTAACTCTATTCATATGGGCTTGGGCTCGAAAGACCATCTAAACTCGGGTAAGCCCTCATCCGGGATCTATCTGCAACACCTTAAGGCTATCCACACTGAGTCCAAAGCAAGTCCCCAGGTAGCCCGAGTTTAAGCGAGCCCCCACTCGGGGACTGCCCCCGGAAGCCTAAAGGCTATCTTTATTCTTAGGCATCCGAGCAAGCCCCCTCCTCGTCGGAGACTATCCCGAGGTCTAAAAGACTAAGTCTCATACCGAAAGTTTGAAATCCTACTGTCATTCAACTCAAAGTTGGGGATCCCAACGACTCGAGTTTATCAAACCCATCCGTGCTTGGTCTAAGGTAGGACAAAGGGTTTTGCGGGGAATCTAGTTAATCAATCAAGGGCCAAAAGAAATGTCGCACTCGGGCTCAATATTCGCACCCATCGGTGGAGTCATGCATTCGGATCCTCCACAAACGCAGTTAAAAAGAGATATAGCGTAAATCAGAGAAAAATTTAAGAAACATCTTTATATTCATAAGCACATGGTTACAAAAGCCCGCGAAGGGTCCTTACACAGAAACAAAGAAGCAAAAAGAAAATACATACAATGAAAGCCAAATGTCTAATCTATCATTGGCTGCAGTATGTTCGAGCACCGCCTCCTCGGCAGCCTCGTCTCAACCTTCCAAAACGACATCTTCAGGGGAGAAGATGAAGAAGAGGAAAGTGGTGCGGAAGAAGCAGAAAAAGATGAAGAAAAAGCTGTAGCTCGCCAAAGAGCAAAAGCTTTTACCAGGCCGAGGAAATCACGGCCCGGTAGAAGACTTGGCGAGCGCCGGCCCTACCTGCATGGCTACTTTGAATCCACTTCTTATGACATTGTGCCGTGCAAGTTACCGGCCGGTAGCGCCACTTCGCCCCACGGAAAGCAAAAGGGATGAAGCGCCACACCAGGCCGAGATAGGGAGGCGAGCAACGGTGTATAATCCGAATACCCTCCTGAGCAGCGGTGTAGAGTCCAAACAACTTCCTAAGTCAGAAGACATCGGCCCCCGGTCTCATTGCCTCGAGCCAACGACGACAGGAGTAACAACAACAACAACAACGACGGGTCAGCGCAATCTCGCTTGGTAAGGGAATGCCCTGAAAAAAGGCCGTGGCCTAACTGATGAGAACGCCACCATCTAACCTTAAGGCCACGGGCCTCAAACATGGGAGATAACAATGGATGAGGATGAAGAAGAGAAATGAGTAGAAGGATATTGGAAGGCACTTGAATAAGGAAATGGTTCTAGGAGGCTTCCATTTATAGAGGGTGCCAGTGTAACCAGCGGCCCCATTAATGCCCTTGAAAGATGTATTAGCAGGCACATTCAATCCTTTTTTTGGGAACCGAATCGATGGAAATAATTATCGCTTTGGAGAACAAGAATCGACAGTGTATTGAATGACACTGAAAAGATGAACCGACGAGATGCCTCAGTTATCGCAAAGGCCTACGTCATGAGCATGACATCATCACGGAAAGTCCAAAGAGATGGGAATCAAAGTCGTTTCTTATCGTTACTCTTTGAGAAACGCGGGGACTATCTGTATACGGTAAAATTAGAGGGTCCAATTTTTGGCCAATACAACGCCTCGTGAGCAAGGTTTCCAAAGGCCCGAGACTGCAGTCGAGATTTATCCCGAGGGGCCATCGGTGTCCAACCTCAAGGCAGCGCAAGTTAACAATTGTGGTAGAACATTGGGAAGTTCCCTATGCGCACGACTAGGGCTGACAAAACCTAGAGGGCTAGCTCTGACTCGTATCAAGGAATTGAGTAGCTATACCGGCCCCATATCTTTGCAATTAATGCTTTTGTACCATGTTCCCCCTCATATATAAAGGGGAATCCTTGACATTTGTACATCTCTGATGCTCCATACTAAATACAGAAGAACATTCTCTTTGCTCTTTAACATATTCTCTTGATTTTACTACTTCATTTATTGTTTGTATTCATTGTGTTCTATTTATTGTTCTTCATTTATTGCTTATCATTGATCTTAAAGGGCCATCCTCATAGCTTTCATAACTGTTATCACCCTCTCGATTGCCCCGAATCGGCCATCCTGCTCGACCCCGAGGCCTCATAATCGACAGCTCGAGACCCCCGATCTCAACTGTTTGGTTCGACTATCATACCGTTTCTAAGCTATAATACTGATTTCTAACCTTTTACTTAGCATCCATCGCTTAACAACTAGCATAAAAATAGATCACGTATTTTTAGAACCTCATAATCAAATTTAATTGTTGTTACCATTTTCACGGTAAACAATATTGTTCTATGCAATGGCGTGGGGATGGTCGCGATCGCGTGTGTTGGCTAGGCAGTGCTTCACGATCGTGTGTGTTGTTCCGCGATTGCGTAAGGTTGATATGAGGGGCAGTCCTTTTTGTGCTTCGTGATCGCGAGGCAATTTCCGCGATCGCGATTAAGGAAAATTATCTGTGCAGAATGTATATAAGGCCATGTTCGCAATTTTTAGGCGATTTTTCACCATTGTTGAGCGGTTTTGAAGCTTATTGAGAGGGATTGAAGAGGGATTCGAAGGGAAACACTTGGAGGTAAGATTTTTGAACTCAATACTCAATTCTATGATGATCTCTAGCTAATTAGACATGAAATTAGTGGGATTGAAAGCCTAACATTGGGGAATTAGGGCTTGAAATTGGAGAGTGTAAATTGGGGATTTGAGGGGCCATTTGAGGTCCGATTTTGATGTTGTTGGTATGTATGGACTCGTGGGAGGATAAGGATTCTATCGATGTTATTTATATCGGATTCCGAGACATGGGCCCGGGGGTCAGGTTTGACCAATTCCGGGATTTTTGATGTAATTTGATTATTTTTGCACGGGCTTCGTTCCCTTAGCATATATTGATGATATGATCCTGATTTTGGATAGATTCGGGGCGATTTGAGGCCGAGTCGAGAGGCAAGGGCATCGCGGTGTAGATTTTCGTCCGGTTTGAGGTAAGTAATGATTGTAAATATTGTCCTGAGGGTATGAAACCCCGGATTTCACATCGTCGTGCTACTTTGAGGTGACACACACACTAGATGACGAGCGTGGGGTCGTGCACTATTGGGGATTGTGACTTGGTCCGTCCCGTGCGATTATTAAGTCACGTATTTGATTGAAATAGTCTGATATCATTGTGTTTTGGAAAATATTACTATATTTTGGGCTGAATGCCATATTTGGGCCTTCTGCCAACTGTTTTGACCCTTAGGGGCTTTTTACTATTGTTTTCTCACTGTTTTTGTTTAATATCTACACTCAGTCATGCTACGTTTTATTGATTTCATAACTCAGCCTTATTTACTCAATTTTGATACGATAAATGATACTTGGGGGTGAGCACCCTGTTTTACTGATAGCCCGAGTGGCTTGTGCGGCTGATGACTGAGAGGGACCGAGGGTCTGATTGTGAGGTTGATGACAGAGAGAGGTCGAGGGCCTGGTGGTGAGGATTATATATATTTATGGATCGGGCTGCACGCCATAGCGATAAAATATATATTTATGGATCGGGCTTCACGTCGTAACTATATTATATATATTTTCGGATCGGGATGCACGCCGCAGCGATATTATATAGATATGTTGGATCGGGCTGCACGCCGCAGCGATATAGCGCTTGGGCTGTAGGTGCCCTTCGGAGTCTGTGCACCCCTAGTGAGCGCAGTCCACTATATATATGTATCGGGCTGCATGCCGCAGCGATATATGGATCGGGCTGCATGCCGCAGCGGTTATTATATGGTACCTATTGAGCGTGAGTGCTTAGTGTGAGCGCTGACTGACGAGAGTTGAGTCATGAGTGACTGACAGGCTTGCCCGAGGGGCTATATATATACATGTATACGAGTGATGCTTTGCCTGAGGGGCTTGTTTTATGAAATTACTGTTTTCCCTCATCTTTATACTGAGCCTCTATTGAAAATATTAAACAATTATTTTGAACAACTTTCATTGAAACTGGAATTTTCACGAGATATTTGGAATTAAATTACTGATTTGGTTTTTGTTATTTACACTGAGATTTTCATGTTATGTGATTTATATGAATAACCGAGGGGTCTTCTAGAAGGGTTGTTTATGATTTATTTTTGCCCGATGGGCGATTACGATTTTCATCACTTTCACTATAAACTACATCGAACCTCTGTTGAAACGGTTAGAAAGTTATTTTTCAATGGATTTTACTTAAATTGGAGTTTAACGAGATGATTGGATTTCTATCCTGTTTTGGGAACATACTGTACCTGTGGTGGTGCTATGACGTGGATTACGTATTTTCTTACTGCTCAGTCTTTATTTACTTTTATTACTTATTGAGTTGGCGTACTCACATTACTCCCTGCACCTTGTGTGTAGATTCGGGTACTTCTGAGCTTTCAGCAGCTTCTGTGTATTTTCCGGAGTTAGCAAGGTAGTTGCACAGTGTTCGCAAGCCCTGCCCTTCTCCTTCCTATTCTAATACTTTATATTTCAGACTTAATTTGTATTAAGTAGACAGTGTTGAGTTGTACTTAGTGGCTCATGACTGGTGACACCAGATTCAGGCTGTGTTGATTGTATTTTTGTACTTGTTTCTGCGTATTTCTCTTGATATTTTTAAAATTAAAGAATTGAGACTTAATCTATTTAGAAAAAGAGTAAATTTTACAAAAGATCATCCATGTAGTTCATGTTGTTTCGGCTGGCCTAGTACTGCGATAGGCGCCATCACGACAGGGGTATTTGGGGTCGTGACAGAGGGAGACGTAATGTAAATCAATATGGAAATGAACTGACAACTTGTGATGTAAATATGTCTAAACCTGATCAGTCGGTATCAAGAATTGTTATCCAGACACAAACAGATGTTGAAACAACTCCTACAGTTTTCACACGGAGAAGGCGCCCTACAGTTGTAAAACAGTTGCCGAATAGGAATGACTGGCAATTTGGTGTTAGTGCAGTTGGGGGATCCTCGAAGGTTATCAAAGGAAGATTTCCATTTGTAAATGACATTTCACTGACATTTGTTGATGTATTTCTTATCCAGATCTTCTTTTGTCCGAAATAGGGAAGTGTATTTACTTGGTGATCAAAAGCTGGACCCTTGTTTTAACATTGAAGTTTAACATATTGATGATAAGACGTTTTCCATACATTAAACTATTCTGGCAGGCCGCTGTCTAGTTCGATATGTGTACTGCTTTTTATTTTTGTTATTGTATTAGTTCATGCATAGTGTTAGTGTTAGTCATGCTTTCTTCCCCTCTTTTTTGCAGCACTTGAATATTATATTCTACTATCTTAGGAAGAAGGCGAAATATGGAATTAATATGCCAATCAAAGTCACAACTACAAATACTCTTTTTGATAATATCATTTAAGGATTTACACAGAATTTGTAAAAGGTGAAAAAAAAGATCATTTGATTGATAGATCAGACGATATCATGGAGTACATGAAAGGATTGAGGATGCATTGCAACACTCCATTGCACCAAGTTGATCATGTCCTCTTTGCAACTAATTTGGAAGAAAAGTGGCATTGGATATTGCAGTGTGTATCATTCCATAAAAGATGTTTTTATGTATATGACTTGCTACGTAGTTGAAAGCACAAAAAAGCTATTCAAAAGGTGGTAGAGGCATATGCTGTGTTGATCCCCCTGTTTCTAGTGAGCATTGACATTATAACCAATGGAGTGATATTGTAGTACAAAATGGTCTTCACACGATAAAGGACTTGACTGATCCATTTGAGATTGAACTTATTACAAATCTGACAACACAGCCAAATTCGTAAGAATAGTTACTTTTTTTATTTTGTTTTTCTCATGCATATTAAAATTTTTCACTACTAATCGATTTTTATTTTCTATTCATTTATTATATTTCAGAAATTGTGGACTATATGTTGCATGCTTTGCTAAGTACATTATTGAAGGTCTTCCAATACGTGTTGCTAATTTTGATGAGGATGGTCTTCGAGCTAGGTTTGGTATACTGTTGTGGCACTATGGGAGGAACAAGCAGTTGCATGGCAAATCAAGTGAATCCGAGGCTCCAGTAGTAACAAAAAAGTCTCGTCGAAAGAAGCGCAAGAAGTAGTATAAAAACGTTAACTTATAAAAGTTTGTTCTAGGAATACAATTGTAATAGTACAATATGTTGCTATAACTGTTTTAATGTTTGAATCTATTTTCAGTTTGTTTTATTAGGCTTTTCTTAGGCCTCTTCAATAAAGTTGTTGGTTTATTAGGAGTGCCTTTCAGAGGCAAAATTTTCTCAGCACTTGAAATCGAGCCATTAGGGCAGAACAGGGCTGTTTCAGTAGTACTGGTAGTTCCTACTCCTACTGCCATTTGTATTAGGAGGAGCACTGTTAGTTCGCAGTAATACACCAACAAAAGTTATTTTTAGAGGTGTATTGTTAAGAAAGTTACGGCATTCAAAAAGAGGAACTATGTTTCTATTTGGTTAAAGAATAGGGCGAGCATTGATTTGAATGAGAAGAAATATTTTTGAAAAGCGAACTAGTTTCGAATTTGTATTGAGAGTAGTTCTCAGTTGTAGTTGAATCTAAGAAATTCTGTGCAGATTTTGCATTGCTGCACCAGTTGTATTCTGCAAAGATTTCTGTTAATGTATATTAGTGCAGTAGAACTATATACCAATCAAGTATACAGATATACCATTTGGGTATCACGTTGTATCTGAGTACCTTTTTTCCTGCATCAACTAGATGTAAATACTGACTTGAGTTGCAAAGTGTGCCAATTTTGTCGAGGAAGTATGTACAAATGTTGCATTTTTCTGGTGCACCACTTGTATTTCAGTACATATTTTGGTTTAGCCATATTAGTGCAATACAACTATATACCATTAAGGTATACAAATGTATCATTAGGGTATCACATTTTATTTGAGTATCTTTTTGTTATACTTCAATATTGACATGAGTTGTAAAGTGAGCCCACTTTGTTGAGGAAGTATGTACAGATGTTGCATTTTTTTGGTGCACAACTTGTATTTCTTCACATTTTTTGATTTAACCATACATACAAATATATACAAATAAGGTTGTCACGACCCCAAAAACCTAACCCGTCATGATGGCGCCTATGGTGGTACTAGGCAAGCCAACATTTTCGAAACACTTTCAATATTTAACAGAAATGAATTAAGACATTTACGATAACCAGGGTCTTTCATAAAAATGGGGTAAACCCAAAACATAAGTGCGGAAATAAGCCCGACATCGGGATGTCACTAAGTCATGAGCATCTAAACAACCAGTGCAGAAACAGAGTCTACAACAGTCTGTGCTAAAATGCTAATACAAGAAATAAAAGATAACAAGAAAGGAGAGAGAGGGACTGCAAACTCCGGCAGCTACCTCATAAATCTCTGATACTGTGACGACCCAAACGGTCGTTTTGAGCATTTACACTTCACTCGCCAGTTCTTGGGCATGGCTAGCCCCTTATGATGTATTATGACTTATTTAAATCGTCGGCTTTGGTTTTCAGGTTAATCGGAATAGATATGGAAGAATGATTCTCAGCTTGAAGCTTTAAATTTGAAAGGTTTGACCAAGTTTTGACTTTTTAGTATTTGATCTCGGATTTGGATTTTTATGATTTGGTTAGCTGTTAGCTAATTTTGGACTTGGGAGCGTGTTCAGAATGTGATTTGGAGGTCTGTGGTAGAATTAGGCTTGAATTGGCGAAGTTGGAAATTTGGCACTTCCCGGTCGGCAATGGAAATTTTGATATCGGGGTTAGAATTGAATTCTGGAAATTGGAGTAGGTCCGTTGTGTCATTTGTGGCGCATGTGCCAAATTCCAGGTCATTCGGATGAGGTTTGATAGTTTTTCGGATCGGTTGCGGAATTCGGAAGTTTGGAAATCCTTAGGCTTGAATCCGAGGGTGATTTGGTGTTTTGACGTTGTTTTGAGTTTTCCGAGGGTTGGTATGAGTATAAATGATGATATGGGACATGTTCGTACTTTTGGTTGAGGTCCCGGGGGCCTCGGGATGAATTTGGAAGGTTGTTGGAAAGATTGGAATTGTAATTGAGCAGCTTCAGCTACTGTTTTCTGTCATAACCGCACCTGCGGATTGGTGACCGCAGGTGCGTGGTCGCAGGTGCATAAGGGAGGTCGCAGATGTGGTTTTTGGCCAGTTGAAGCTTGATCGCTGGTGCGGAGGTTCTATCTCACCTACGGGGCCGCAGGTGCGTGGGGATAGCCGCAGATGAACAATTTGGTGGATAAGTGGAATCCACAGGTGCGTTAATTGGACCGCAGATGCGGAATCCCTGGGCAGAACATATAATTTTTTGCCTTCGCGAAATTTGGTCATTTTTCCACCATTTGTGTTCGGACTTGGAGCTTTTTGAGAGGAATTGAAGAGCGATTCGAGGGGTAACACTTGGAGGTATGGTTTTTGAACTCAATACTCGATTCTATGGCGATTTCTAATTGATTAGGCATGAAATTAGTGGAATTCAAGGGTTAAAATTGGAGAATTAGGGCTTGTACTTGGAGAGTTTAAATTAGGAATTTGAGGGGACATTTGAGGTCCGATTTTGATGTTCTTGGTATGTGTAGACTCGTGAGAGGATAAGGTTTCTAGTGATGTGATTTTTATTGGATTTCGAGTCATGGGCCCGGGGGTCAGGTTTGACCAAATTCGAGATTTTGAGTTTAATTTGATAATTGTCGCGTGGGCTTTGTCCCTTTGGCTTGTATTGATGTTATGATTTTGATTTTGGATAGATTCGGGATCATTTGAGGCCGAGTCGAGAGGCAAGAGCATTGCGGAGTAGATTTTCGTCCGGTTTAAGGTAAGCAACGAATGTAAATCTAGTCTTGAGGGTGTGAAACCCCGGAATTTCGTACTGTTTGGATACATGAGGTGACGCACATGCTAGGTGATGGGCGTGTAGGCGTGCACCCGTAGGGATTGTGACTTGGTCCGTCCCATGACAACTATAGAGTTGCTTATTTTGATAAACTTTATATGATATTTATGTGTTTTAGAAATGATTCTGTTAACTTGGACTGAATGCGATGTTTGGGGCCTTGTGTCGTACTGTTTGAACCATCAGGGGTATTTTACTACTATACTCACACTGTTTTGATTTGAAAACATATCCTAAGCCATGATTTTTACCTGTTTATTGTTTGATTCAGTTTCATTACTCTATTTTTAAATATATGAAAGTTGTTTGGGCTGAGTTCCCTGATTTTTCACTGAAATGCCCGAGTGGCTTGTGAGGTTGATGACTGAGAGAGGTCGACGGCCTGATATATATATATATATATATATATATATATATATATATATATATATATGGATCGGGCTGCACGCCGCAATGATATATGGATTGGGTTGCACGCTGCAGCGATATTGGGTCGGGCCGCACGTCGCAGCGATATAGCGCATGGGCTGTAGGAGCCCCTCCAGAATCTGCACACCCCCAGTGAGCGCAGTCGACTATATATTTATGGATCGGGCTGCACGCTGCAATGGTTATTATACGGTACCTATTGAGCGTGAGTGCTGAGTGTGAGTGCTGGTTAATGAGTGTTGAGTCATGAGTGACTGAGAGGCTTGCCCGAGGGGCTATATATGAGTGATACTTGCCCGAGAGGCTATAAATATGAGTGGAACTTCGCCCGGGGGGCTTGTTTATGAAATTACTGTTTTCACTCCTCTTCTTTTATATTGAGCCTCTACTGAAAACTGTTGAACAAAAATGCTTTTATATGTTTTTCATTGAAACTGGAGTTTCACGAGATATCTTGACTGGGTACTGATTTGGCCTTTATTATTTTTCACTGAGACTTTATATTGTGAATTTTATGTGATTTTACGGCTCGTCACTACACTAAGCCTTTATTTACTTTGGTTACTTACTAAGTTGGCGTACTCACGTTACTCCTTGCATCTTTTGTGCTGATCCATGTGCCAGAGCATCCGAGTGAGGGCATCCAGCAGCTCCTGAGTATTTCCGGAGATAGCAAGGTAGCTCCACGGCGTTCGTAGCCCAGCCTTTCTCCTTCCTATCCTTAGTGTTATTTATTTCAGTCTTTTCTTGTATTGAGTAGACAGTATTGGGTAGTATCTTAGTGGCTCATGACTAGTGACACCAGGATCGGGCAGTGTGGATGTATTTGCGTAATTGTTTTTCCGCATATTTTGTTATATTAAAATGAAAGACTTGTGATCATAATTGATTTGGAAATGAATTTACAAAAGACCTTTATGTTTTTAGTGTTAAATCGGCTTGCCTAGTACTGTGATAGGTGCCATCACGACCGGGGTGGTTTGGGATCGTGACAAGTTAGTATCAGAGCCTAGGTTACATAGGTCTCACGGGTCATGAGCCGGTTTAGTAAAGTCTCGCGGATTGTTACGGAGACGTCTGTACTTATCCTTGGGAGGCTACAGAACCTTTAGGAAAAATCTCACATTCTTGAATTCTTATCGTGCGAATCCTTTTATTCAGCCAACAGCGTAACTCTTTGAATTCCTTTCATGTATTCGAATACGGCCGTGAGCGCTCGGTATCAGCTGTGCATCGACGACTTGTGATTTCCATGGGTGAGGTGAGAGATGTCATTTTAGCATGTTGATAATGGGTCAGTCTGGAGAACTTGTGGCCCAGTTTGGTCTATGGCTAGAGTGCTGTGATTTTGATTGTGTGAGCATGAGCATTGGGGACTTATATGTCCGTTTGTGTCCTTATTGATGGGATTTTGTGACTTTATGACTATGTGGTAAGTGTGATGTGTTCAGATTGTTTGACTGTGACAAAAAGAATTGGCTGGAGATGTAGCACGAACTATTGAGTATTTGACTTCTGTCTTAAGTTGGCATATGGCCTCGACTTGTGAGTGTATTGAAGGACCTCTCATATATCTTAGTTGAGAAGTGATGCGGACCTTCTTGTTGTATTATGAGTTCCTAGTGATGTCTTTTGGGCTGATCAATGCCCCAGTAGCGTTCATAATTTGATTAACAGTGTATTTCAGCCATATTTGGATTCCTTTGTTATTGTGTTCATTGATGACATCCTGGTGTACTCTCAGAGCCAGGAGGAGCATGCTCAGCATTTGAGAATTGTATTGCAGAGATTGAGGGAGGAGAAACTTTATGCAAAGTTGTCCAAGTGCGAATTTTGGCCTAGTTCAGTAGCATTCTTGGGGCACGCGGTGTCCAGTAAGGGTATCCAGGTGGCTAGACGAGTGTGGAGAGAGCTTTCAGAAGCTCAAGATTTCTTTGACCACGGCTTCAGTGTCAGTTCTGCCATCAGCTTCCAGTTCTTATACCGCGCATTATGATGCCTCGAGGGTAGGCGTTGGTTGGGTTTAAATGCAAGAGGGTAAAGTGATTGCGTAATAGCTATGGCTATAGGAAGGGTATAGAGAGGTGCCGGTTTAAGGCTAAGCAGGCGGGGTTATTTCCCGCGGGGTTTCCTGAGGGCGTGTGATCCCTATGTTGATTGTGGTAAGTCCTCTTTTACTAGTGAAATATGTGTGTTGCAATTTGAGGTTGGATCGCGTATGATTGTGGGCTTGACTGTTACAGGGGTGAATGCGAGACTTGCAGATGATTTGAAATACTAGATAGTTTGTGTTACACGAGCTTATCAAAAATTTAGTTTAACTCACTATGGCAGTATGGCAGTAGTAGAACATGGGTATTGTGAGTTATTGTGTGTTTTGGTCTACGGCTTTGAGCCAAGTGGGGGAGTTTGTTACCGATTAGTCGATTGCACAGTTATGTGTTGTATGGGTTTCAGTTTGAGGTATACTTGTGGATCGATTATGAGTTGCCGAGGTTGAAACAGAGTCTACAACGGTGTGTGCTAAAATGCTAATACAGGAAATAAAAGATAACAAGAAAAGAGAGACAGGGACTGCAAACTCCGGCAGCTACCTCATAAATCTCTGATACTGTAACGACCGGACCGATCGTTTTGAGCATTTACACTTCACTCGCCGGTTCTTGGGCATGGCTAACCCCGTATGATGTATTATGACTTATGTAAATCGTCGGATTTGGTTTTCAGGTTAATCGGAACAGATATTGGAGAATGATTCTCTGCATGAAGCTTTAAATTTGAAAGGTTTGACCAAGTTTTGACTTTTTAGTATTTGATCTCAGCTTTGGATTTTTATGATTTGTTAAGCTCCGTTAGCTGATTTTGGACTAGGGAGCGCGTTCGGAATGTGATTTAGAGGTCCGTGGTACAATTAGGCTTGTATTGGCGAAATTAGAAATTTAGCATTTCCCGGTCGGCAATGGAAATTTTGATATCGGGGTCAAAATGGAATTCCAGAAATTGGAGTAGGCCCGTTGTGTCATTTGTTATGTGTGTGCAAAATTTCAGGTCATTCAGATGAGGTTTGATAGGTTTTTGGATCGGTTGCGGAATTCGGAAGTTTAGAAATCCTTCGGCTTGAATCCGAGGGTGATTTAGTGTTTCGACGTTGTTTTGAGTGTTCCGAGGTTTGGTATGAGTTTAAATGATGATATGGAACTTGTTCATACTTTTGGTTGAGGTCCCGGGGGCCTCGAGATGAATTTGGAAGGTTGTCGAAAAAATTTGGAATTATAATTGAGCAGCTTCAGCTGCTGTTTTCTGTCGTAACCGCACCTACGGATTGGGGACCACAGGTGCGTCGCAGGTGCGTAAGGGAGGTCGTAGATGCGATTTTTTGCCAGTTGAAGCTTGATTAGAGGTGCGGAGGTTCTATTGCACCTGCGGGGCCGCAGGTGCGAGGGGACAGCCGCAGATGCGTAATTTGGCAGCTAAGTGGAATCCGCAGGTGCGTTAATTGGACCGCAGGTGCGTTAATTGGACCGCAGATGTGGAACCCCTGGGCAGAACATATAAATTCTTGCCTTTGCGAAATTTGGTCATTTTTCCACCGTCTGTGTTTGGTCTTGGAGCTTTTTGAGAGGAACTGAAGAGGGATTCGAGGGGTAACACTTCGAGGTAAGGTTTATGAACTCAATACTCGATTCTATGGTGATTTCTAACTGATTAGGCATGAAATTAGTAGAATTTAAGGGTTAAAATTGGAGAATTAGGGCTTGTACTTGGAGAGTTTAAATTGGGAATTTGTGGGGCCACTTGAGGTCCGATTTTGATGTCTTTTGTATGTGTAGACTTGTGGGAGGATAAGGTTTCTAGTGATTGATTTTTATCGGATTCCGAGTCGTGGGCCCGGGGGTCGGGTTTGACCAAATTCGGGATTTTGAGTTAAATTTGATAATTTTTGCGTGGGCTTTGTCCCTTTAGCTTGTATTGATGTTCTGATTCTGATTTTGGATAGATTCGGGACGAATTGAGGCCGAGTCGAGAGGCAAGGGCATTGCAGAGCAGATTTTTGTCTGGTTTAAGTAATGATTGTAAATCTAGTCCTAAGGGTATGAAACCCTGGTATTTCGTACTGTTTGGATAAATGAGGTGACGCACATGCTAGGTGACGGGCGTGTGGGCGTGCACCCGTAGGGATTGTGACTTGGGCCATCCCGTGATAATTGTAGAGTTGCTTATTTTGATAAACTTTATATGATATCTATGTGTTTTAGAAATGATTCTGTTAACTTGGGCCGAATGCCATGTTTGGGGCCTTGTGCCGTACTGTTTGAACCCTCAAGGGTATTTTACTACTATCCTCACACTATTTTGATTCGAAAACATATCCTAAGCCATGATTTTTACCTGTTTAATTTTGATTCAGTTTCATTACTCTATTTTTAAATATATGAAAGTTGTTATGGCTGAGTTCCCTCATTTTTACTGAAATGCTCGAGTGGCTTGTAAGGTTGATGACTGAGAGAGGCCGAGGTCCTGATGGTGAGGATAATATAATTATGGATAGGGCTGCACGTCGCAGCGATATATATATATATATATA
>NC_031989.1:69321478-69393978 GCF_001879085.1 Nicotiana attenuata | reverse complement strand
TATATATCAATCCAAACATAGATAATAACACGTATCAACAAGAAACAAGAAGAGATGGAGGTATGGTACGCAAGAAAATCATGACTGAGTACAAGACATCAAATAGCAATTAATTCGACAATTACACGACCTCTGCGGGTCCCAACAATGAAATCATATAGCATAAGCATGATTTCTAACATGGATTTCAGTCCAATTTCTTTAACACTGAGAGAAACATATAGCTAATAATAAATTACTCCAATTTACGGTTCCACGGGACGGACCAAGTCACAATTCCCACGGTGCACGCCCACACGTCCGTCACCTAACATGTGTGTCACCTCCAAACTAATCACATAGCACAACATCCAGGGTTTCATACCCTCAAAACCAGATTTAAAACTGTTACTTACCTCAATCCGAGCAAAACGCAACTCTAAAATGCCTTTGGCTCGTGAGTCGGCCTCCGAATGTTCTGAATCTAGCCACAAGTAGTACAATACAATTAATATAGGCTAAAGGGATCAAATGCACAAGAAAACTACTAAATTAGAGCCAAAAATCCGAAATCGGCTCTAACCTGGCCCTCGGGCCCACATCTCGAAATCTAACAAAAAGTCACAAAACCCGGAAGCCCATTCACTCACGAGTCTAACCATACCAAATATACTCTAATCCGATAATAAAATCCCATTCAAAACCTCAAAAATCTAACTCAAGAACAGTTCATCTTCTTTCCCAATTTTCAGCCCAAATCACAAATTAGATGATAAAATTAAAGATATAATCATGGGATTTGAAAAAAGTCAAGTAAGAATAACTTATCCCAATCAACTCCACGAAAATCCGTTCAAGAATCGCCCAAATCCGTGGTCTCTAGCTCAAAATATGAACAAATGGGTTCAAACCCTCGTTTTTGAAATTAATATTGTCTGCCCAGATTTCCTTCATCGCTATCGCGGAAATAGCCTCGCGGTCGCGAAGCAGAAAACAAACTACCCCACATTTTTACCGTACATGTACGCGTAAGAGCCTCTGCGATCGCGTATAGCTGACTAAACAAAGCTACATGATTGCATCCATAACTATGCGATCCCATAGAGGAATCCTCTGATTCCAGCTCCTGACCTAGTACTCTACGCGAACGCAGACCTCTCCTCGCTCCCGTGATGACCAGACTCACCAACCTTTGCGATCGCGTGCATCAACTGTCGATCGCATAGAACAATTCTGCAGTTGACCTCAATAGACCTACGCGATCGTGGACCCACTCATGCGATCGCGTATAAGGAATCCAGAAGAAATACAACAGCAGACATCAGCTAACACTCAAAGACAAAAAATGATCCGTTAACCACCAGAAACTCACCCTAGGCCCTCGGGACCTCAACCAAACATACCAACAAGTTCCAAAACATCATACGAACTTAGTCGAATCCTCAAATCATCTCAAACAATCATTAAATACACGAATTACACACGGATTCAAGCCTAATGAACTTTGAAATTTCCAAATTCTACAAACGACGTCAAAACCTATCAAATCACATCCGATTGACCTCAAGTTTTGCACACAAGTCATAAATGACACCATAAAGCTACTCCAACTTCCGGAAATCCAATCTAACCTTGATCTCAAAATGTCCACTCCCGGGCAAACTTCCCAAAATTCCAAATTTTGGCATTTCAAGCCTTATTCTACTACGGGCCTCCAAAACACAATCCAGACGCGCTCCTAAGTCCAAAATCACATAACGGAGCTAACAGAACAATTAAAATTTAAATCCGAGGTCCTTTACACCTAAGTCAACATCCGGTCAACTTTTTCAACATAAGCTTTCAATTAAGAGACTAAGTGTCTCAATTCATTCTGAAATCACTCCGGACTTGAACCAACTAACCGGATAAGTCATAATACAGTTGCAGAACACAAAAGAAGCAAAAAATGGGGGAACGGGGCTACAAATCTAGAAATGACTGCCGGGTCGTTACAAAGGTATACAAATATACCATTCGAGTATCACATTGTATTTGAGTTCCTTTTTGTTATACTTCAATATTGACATGAGTTGCAAAGTGTGCCCATTTTATAAGGTAGTATGTACAGATGTTGCATTTTTTTGTTGCACCACTTGTATTTCTACATAATATTTTGGTTTAACCATATTAGTGCAATACAACTATATACTAATAAGGTATACAAATATACCATTTGGGTATCACATTGTATATGAGTACCCGATGATGTACAATAACAACATGTAAATGGCTTCCAATTTGTTATACTTCAATACTGACATGAGCTGCAAAGCGTGACCATTTTGTTAACAATGTATGTACAAATGTTGCATTTGGGGCACGATTTTGTATTTCTGCACATATTTTGATACCAATAAGGTATACAGATATACCACTTGGGTATCACATTGTATTTTAGCACCTTTTTCCTGCCGCAGCTAGATGTAAATGCTTCCCACTTTTATATACTAAAATAGGAAATAATCAGATTCTTATTGAAAACACAAATAGCCATATAAAATGTTTGCCAAAAAGTAATTTGGCAAAGAATCACCATACCAAATATATGTCTAGTGCAAGATATGCATTTTATTTCTTTGCAATTCAAATGATATGATTCTACGATATATGAGTTCTATAAAAACATTGAAGCATTATATCAATCTCTCTTTCAAATATTTCAGCACGTTCTCCGATTGTGTCCTTTTTTCCTGCATAGTGCACATGTAGCTGTATTTCTTTCCTAACCTCATATGCCTCTCTTCTTTTTAGGTCTTACTGGTTTGATTTTCCTTTTGGTGGTAGTACCACATGCGAAGAGACATGTTCCGGAATTCACCACGTGGTTTCATCAGGCAAAGCGTTTACTGGTATCTCATATGTTTTCAGCAAGTAGTCTATGTTGTAATAATCCGAGCAATACTTGTATGAATCCATATGGAATTTTTGTATAACTGCCATTGCATGTGGACATGGAATATCGTCTAGCTAAAACCTTCCATAGGTGCAGTTTTTTTCATATAAGCAGACCACATTTCTTGTTTGGCTATCAATTACTAAATGTAAGAATTGAGCTGATGGCAACACCTAATATAATTTTAATTAAGAGAAGTCATTAGTTGTATGAAGTAATAATATTCTTTAAACAATAATAGGTAGTTGTTTAGTGAAATCTCTAAGGTACAGAAGTAAAACCGCCACAACCGAAACCGATGGGCCGCGACGAGCACCTAGTACCTTACTCAACTGAGTACCAACGTAACGTATCTTTCGTATCATACTATCATAGGTAAATGAAACGCAAAGGCTGTTGTGAGATAACTAGAATGAAATTTGAGGGAACACTCAACATAAAACGACCCAACATGCAATACAAACTTATACATATGACTTACGGGCCTATAAGGCCAACATGATCCTTTATATACTCAAAACATAGGCCAACAAGGCCATGCAAGTATCCGTATACATGACATCCGTCTACTAGCTTCTAAGAGTACATAATATCATTAAGGTCGGGACAGGGCCCCGCCATACCAATCAATATATGTAGTAACCATACTGACCAAAGAAGCAACTCCAGAGCAAATGGAGCGCACCAACACCTTCCACTGAGCTGATAGCCTACTTGTAGGACTCTAAACCTGTCTATCGGGACCTGCGGGCTTGAAATGCAGTGTCCCCATGCAAAGGGACGTCAGTACAAATAATGTACCGAGTATGTAAGGAATGAAAATAAGTAAATAATAGACATGAGAGAAACATAGAGTAAAAGACTCGACATGTAAGTCTGAATAACTATGTGAATCATTAATATTTATAATGTCATACATATGCGTATAAATGTCATATCATGCATAGGTATATGCGTTCATAAGATCATCAAGCCTCTAAGGGCATCTCATCATTTCATCTGAGCCACTGTTGGCAAATCATCAACGTATACCGGCTGATTAGGTGGTGGTGCGTATATAACGCCGTAATCTTTTTCCCTATCCCATATATATATATATATATATATATATATATATATATATATATATAGACACACACACACATATATATATATACGCGTATCTAACGATATCTGATCAACGGTCAATGTACAGGTATTAGTGAATGCAATGCATGAGAAAGTACGTCAATAAAATCTCTCGAAATGTCATATGACCATTATGCCTTTGATTAATATGATGAAGTAAACTTTATCAACTTACGTATTTTCTGAGACCTATTAACAGATGATAGAATAATAGGACACATGGGGAATTAAGAACATAAGAATCTTTAGCACTTCTAGGAATTGAGTCATTTATGAAAGTTATGCATTTGCTTGTTTCGTTTGTTTCGTATGGATCATGCCAAAAGAAAGAAAGGATAGCCTTAAGATACCTGAGCCGGTTCTCTTGACAACCCTTCCAACACACGTCAATTACAATAACATTAACGGCGGATCGAAGAAGGGGAAAATTCTTATGACATTCTTGA
Source organism: Nicotiana attenuata (assembly GCF_001879085.1). Lineage (NCBI taxonomy): Eukaryota > Viridiplantae > Streptophyta > Magnoliopsida > Solanales > Solanaceae > Nicotiana > Nicotiana attenuata. The sequence goes on along the minus strand of NC_031989.1, from coordinate 69,389,490 downwards.
GAAAGATCGCATCGTACTCTCTTAGAATCGTAAAATCTCGTTGCTATTATGCTATGAAGTCTCGTATGAATTCTTGTTTAAGTAACTCTCGTTACTATCATATATGTTCTTTGTTGAATTTTTCTTGCTGAAGATTGTTACTTAGAGATGGGATGTAAGCATCCCTATTTTGTGTAATAAAGAAACTCTTTTGTATTAGTGGGTGTGGGGCCCACTAATTTGATGACTTGACCACATAATCTTCTAAATGTGCCATCTTGCCATATGATTCAAGAGTCACATAGTTGGGCTTTAATCAAGTACCTTTGGCTACCACGTTAAAAGTTCCTTAGGCTTATCCAAGATTATCATTAATTATCCACTAATCTCTTGATTAACTTATCAATCTCCCATCAACCAATAACCAATTAATTACCCACATAATTAAGAATTATCTCAAATTATTTAAAATACTACTCACACTTTATACATCTTACTATCATGGTCATGTGGTACCTTGTATGACACTAGTCCATAAATACCGGGTATTATAGCTTGGACTGTATTTTATCTCAAATTGTCAAACTTCGACGGAACTCATTTTCTTCGATTCGCTTACCCATTCACCTTCACGAATTTACTTGTCACTTGTTTGAAATAGAATAATACTTATAATCCCCGAACAATATTGTGAACTGATGTTAATTATCTTACAACATATTCAATGTACAATACTACAGGGTGTAACATCGTCGTAATATAATACTGCGGAGCGTAATATCATCATAATATAATACTGTGGAGCGTAACATCGCCGTAATACTGCGGGGCGTGACAAAAACTACAGTACATGCAGTGCTTCTATGATTCTGAAAATGCATACTGTCATCGTCTGTGATAATATAATATTATCTGCCAATGTTACGATCTTCATAACAATTCCACGGCATACTTTCGATTGGTGTAATTTCATTTCTGAATCAATGTTGTCATAAAGTCAAGAAATTTCACAACTGGATCGTCTTTTGCGTGCTTGTTTGCTGCATTTACTGAGTTTGCAATATTCAATGTCATGGCCATGGTTCTATTTGCCTTGGAATACATCGGGGACCACTTATCATATCCAATATCCATATGGTATGTTTTAACTCTACTATTAATAGCTTCTAACTCTGCCATATGCCTGTTGAATTCTTCAACAGTGTATGCTCTTGCTAACGTAAAGTACACTTCTCTGATTTGTGTTTGGCTTTTCCTGAAGTTCATCTTTTTGTTGTTCCATAGATGGAACATACATGCGCTATGAGGGACTTCTGAATAAACAATTGAAGTTGCTCTCCATATACCATAATGCCTGTTTGATACAATGCACATTCCCTCTGTTTGTCTATAAGTTTCTCTGAACTACACGAAGAACCTCTCCCACAATGCATCATTTTTTGAGTCAACAATTGCATATGCGAGGGGTAAAATTTGTTGTCACGACCCAATCCTCCCTCCGTGAGATTGCATGACGAACCTACTCTTTATGACTAGGTAAGGCTAACATTTGCAGAAATAACCAAAAATGAAAGCAAAACCTTTACAACTAACAACAATAGATATTTAAATATTGGTAAAAATACCGCTCGGCATGTACAATAAACAACTCTCGAATATACATAGAATTTCCCCAAGACCCGGAACATCATAAGTCATAGGCTTTTAAGAATTTGTCTAACTATTTCTATACATCAGTAACTAGAAGAAGTAAAGAAGGAACAACATAAAAGGAATAGAGGGGGGCTTCGAGGTCTACGGACGTGGGAAGATGTATCTTGAAGTGTTCGGAGCAACAACATGTACGCAACTAATAGCGGAACTGGTACGAGCTACCTGCATCTACACAGAAAACATGTGCAGAAGAGTAGCATGAGTACACCACAACGGTACCCAATCACTGCCAAGCCTATCCTCAGTCGAGTAGTGACGAGGTTAGCTCAGAGCCCTGCTGGTATATATAAATCAAATAAGGCAGAATAAAAATATCGCAGTGTAATAAGAGACTGAAATTTAACAAAGAGGAAATCACAGAAGAATAACAGTGCAATACACATGGGTAAAACAGCAGGGGATCTCCCGAGATTCGGTCTCGTAGTCCCAAAGGTAAATATGCAGGGGCATCTCACAGGATACCGTCCCATTGTCCCAAAGTAAATATGCAGAGGGCTCTCCCAGGACACCCTCCCGTAGTCCCAAAGTAAATATGTAGGGGGAGGGGGTCTCCTGGGATACCTTCCCGTAGTCCCAAAGTAAATACGCAACTCAAAAACAATGGAAATAACAAGTACAACAAGAAAATCCTATAGTTTATACTAAGTACATGTCAAGGAAGAACAGGAAATCCACTAAGCATGCTGCATAGAGTTCATATAAGCATTTAAGACAAGTAGACATGCGATTTTAGGCTAAACAAGGTAACTACACATGCTAGTATAACTCAATTAAGTTGAAACAGGTTATTACTCAGTAAAAATCGGGTTTACAACAAATAACCAGTGTATGCACTCGTCACCTCACGTACACGACGATCACATATCACGCCAGTACCAAATCCTAAGGGGAGCTCCCCCACACAAGGTTAGGCAAGCCACTTACCTTGAACCAAACTCAATAAATCAGTAACAATGCATTTTCCACGATTTTCCAACTCCGAATGGCCTAAATCTAGCCAACAGCAATTACATGCCATAAATACAACTAAAAGAAACTAATCTAATTAATGAAATCAAGCATTAAGCAAGAAATTAGAAAATTTCCCCAAAAAGTCGACCCGGGCCCACGTCCCGTAATCAGGTAAAAGTCACAAAATATGAACACACATTCACTCACGAGCTCACTCGTACAAAAACTACTGAAATTCTATATCGAAAACCCAATCAAAACTCAAAATCTTGGTTGATGAACTTTTCGACCTTCTCCCCAATTTTTCTTAACCCAATTCCTTAATTAATGATGAAATCAACTATAGATTAGTGGAATATAGCCATAAATGAGGTAAGAATCGTCACCCAAAATCGTTCTCTGAAAATTCTTCAAATAATCGCCCAAAATGAAAGTGAGATCAAACCCTAGAAATCCTTCTTTTCTGCCCAGCGATCTTCGAACCTACAGGACTTTAGTCGCACCTGCGACGCCACACCTGCGGGAATTCCATCGCAGGTACAGAAATGACTTAAGAAGGTTAGGTATGCTTCTACGATAAAAGGGCCGCACCTGCGAGTGCGCGTATGCGGACTTTTGTCTGCTTCTGCGGCCTTCTCCGTGTCTACGAGTCCTTAAGTGCATCTGGGGGCATCGTAGATGCAAAATTTCTCTCGCACCCGCAGGCACGTGCGTGCCCGCACCTGCGATCACCCCGCCGTAGCTGTGAAAACACTAGAAGTTAAAAAAATTATGATAGAGGGGGACTCCGAGGATGAGTACCACCCTCCTACTTTTAGTGGTTTGGAGATAGAGGATGCTCAGGGTTTTCTTGAGGAGTGCCACTGTATCCTCCGTACTATGGGCGTAGCGGAGTCGAGTGGGGTTTCTTTCACTGCGTTCCAGCTTAGAGGAGCAGCCTATCAGTGGTGGCGTGCTTATGAGTTGGACAGTCCGGGTAAGGCAGCTTTACTTACATGGACTCAGTTCTCGGATATATATTTGAGGGAGTATGTTCCCCAGAGCCTCGGAGATGCATGGCATGCCGAGTTTGAGCAGTTTAGCTAGGGTGCTATGACTGTGTCAGAGTATGCAGTTTGTTTCAGTGATTTGGATAGACATGCACCGGCCTTGGTTGCTATAGTTCGAGAGAGGGTTTGTCGGTTTATCAAAGGGCTCCATCCTAGCATTAGGATTACCTTTTCCCAGAAGTTGGAGATGGATATTTCATACCTGCAGATTGTGAGTATTGCTAGGAGAGTGGAGGGCATGCTTGCTTGAGAGAGAGAGAGGAGAGGGAGGCCAAGAGGTCTCGAGAGTTTGGCACTTATATTGGTACTCGTGCCCCAGCTGCAGTTCGACATGGTAGGGGCTATGTAAGTCGCCCTGTTCATTCAGCTCTTCCAGCCGCTAGTGGTATTCCGGCTACTCCTAAGCCCTATGAGCCTTATTATGCATCACAAGTATCTAGTGTGCCTCCTATACGGGGTGCTTTTAATGGTCAGTCCAGCAGATCTTGCACGAGCTAGCCATGCCATCCGATAGCTTGTTTTGAGTGTGGCGACACTCGCCATATGGTGAGGGATTGGCCCATACTTAGGAGAGCTACACCTCCAAAGACTTCTCAAGCACCGCTTGCTCCACCGGGTCCTCAGGCTATGATTACAGCACCAGCCACCACTCCACCCGCTCAGCCAGCTCGAGGTGGAGGTCGGGGAGGTAGAGGTCACCATAAAGGGGGATACCAGGCCAGATACTATGCTCTTCCTGCTTGTATAGAGGTAGTTGCTTCCAACTCTATCATTACAGGTATTGTTCTGGTCTGTCATAGAGATGCGTCGGTTTTATTTGATCCAGGCTCTACTAATTCCTATGTGTCATCTTATTTTGCTCCGTATTTGGGCGTATCCCGTGATTCTCTGAGTTCTCATGTTTGTATGTCTACACCCGTGGGAGATTCTATTGTTGTTGTCCGTATGTATCGGTCGTGTTTGGTTGTTATTAGTGGTTTTGAGACCATAGCCGATTTATTATTGTTCAGTATGGTAGATTTTGATATTATCTGTGGTATGGACTCGTTGTCACCCCATTATGCTATTCTTGATTGTCATGCCAAGACCATGATGTTGGCTATGCCAGGCTTACCACGGCTAGAGTGGAGGGGTACCTTAGATTACAGTCCTAGTAGAGTTATTTCATTTCTTCAAGCTCAACGAATGCTTGAAAAGGGGTGTGACGCCTGTCTAGCTTATGCGAGAGATGTTAGATTGGTACCCTTATAGTTGAGTCCGTCCCAGTAGTGAGGGATTTCCTTAGGTATTTCCAGCTGATCTTGCAGGCATGCCGCCCGACAGAGATATCGACTTTGGTATTAATTTGTTGCTGGGCACTCAGCCCATCTCTATTCCTCCCTATCGTATGGCTCCTTCTGAGTTGAAGGAGTTAAAGGAACAGTTGCAGGAATTGCTTGATAAGGGCTTCATTCGGCCCAGTGTGTCACCTTGAGGTGCTCCGGTCTTTTTGTGAAGAAAAATGATGGTTTTATGCGTATGTACATTGATTATCGCTAGTTGAAAAGAGTTACGGTGAAGAACACGTATCCTTTGCCTCGTATGAATGACCTATTTGATCAGTTACAGGGTTCAAAAGTGTTTTTCATGATTGATTTGCGATTAGGTTATCTTTAGTTGAAGATTCGGGAGCCAGATATCCCGAAGACTGCTTTCAGGACTCGGTATGGTCATTACGAGTTCCTTGTGATGCCATTTGGGCTTACCAATGCCCCAACAGCATTTATGCATTTGATGCATAGTGTATTTCGGCCCTATCTTGACTCTTTCATCATTTTGTTTATTGACGACATTTTAGTGTACTCCCGGAGTCGGGAGGATCATGAGAAGCACTTGAGGATTGTGCTTCAGACCTTGAGAGAAAAGAAATTATATGCGAAATTCTCAAAGTGTTAGTTCTGGTTAGATTCAGTGGCATTTTTGGGTCACATAGTGTCGAGTGAGGGGATCAAGGTGGATCTAAAGAAGGTGGAAGCAGTGCAAAGTTGGCCCAGACCGTCCTCAGCTACGGAGATTCGATGTTTTCTTGGTTTGGCGGGGTATTACCGTTGATTTGTTGAGGGATTCTCATCTATTGAAGCACCTATGACCAGGCTAACCCAGAAGGGTGCTCCGTTCAGGTTGACAGAGGAGTGTGAGGAGAGCTTTCAAAAGCTCAAGAAAACTTTGACTACAGCCCCAGTATTGGTATTGCCTACGGGTTCAGGGTCTTATACTGTTTATTGTGATGCATCATAGATTGGCCAGGTGCGGTGGTGATTGCATACGCGTCCAGACAGCTGAAGGTACATGAAAAGGACTATCATGTCCACGACCTTGAGTTAGCAGCTATTGTTCATGCCTTGAAGATTTGGCGACACTATTTGTACGGTGTACCTTGTGAGATCAACACTGTCCACAGGAGTTTGCAGCAGCTGTTTAAGCAGAAGGATTTTAACTTGCGTCAGTGGAGGTGGTTAGAGCTACTTAAGGATTATGATATCACTATTCTATACCATCCAGGGAAGGCCGATGCCTTGAGTAGTAGGGCGGAGAGTTTGGGAAGCTTAGCATACTTACTAGCAGCAGAGAGGCCATGGGAATTGGATGTTCAGGCCTTTGCCAACAAGTTTGTCAGATTGGATATTTCCGAGACGAGTCGAGTCTTGGCTTGTGTGGTCTCCCAATATTCTCTTTATGATCGTATTAGGGAACTTCAGTATGATGACCCCCATCTACTCATCCTTAAGGACACGGTTCAGCACGCTGATGCTAAGGAGGTCACTATTGGGGATGATGGTGCATTGAGGATGCAGGGCAGGCTATATGTGCCCAATGTAGACGGACTGCGTGAGTTGATTCTCCAGGAGGCTCACAGTTCGTGGTACTCCGTTCATCCGTGTGCCACAAAGATATATCGGGACTTAAGGTAGCATTATTGGTAGTGGAGAATCAAGAAAGACATAGTGGAATATGTAGCTCGGTGCCTAAATTGCCAGCAGGTGAAGTATGAGCATCAGCGGCCGGGTGGATTGCTTCAGAAGTTGGAGATTCTGGAGTGGAAATGGGAGCGGATCGCTATGGATTTGGTTGTTGGACTCCCAAGAATACAACAGAAGTTTGATGCAGTTTGGGTGATTGTTGACAGGCTAACCAAGTCAGCTCATTTCATTCCTGTGATGACTACTTATTCTTCCGAGCAGCTGGCTTGAGTTTATATATGCGAGATTGTCAGGCTTTGTGGCCTGCCGATATCTATCATCTTTGACCGGGGTACGCAGTTTTACATCATGGTTCTGGAGGGCCGTACATCATGAGTTAGGTACTCGAGTTGAGTTAAGCACAACATTTCATCCTCAAACAGACGGACAATCCGAGCGCACTATTCAGATACTAGAGGATATGCTTCGTTCATGTGTGATAAAGTTTGGAAGTTCTTGGGATAAGTTTTTTCCACTTGCGTAGTTTTCCTACAACAACAGTTGTCAGTCAAGCATTCAGATGGCACCGTATGAGGCTTTGTATGGTAGCAGAGTCGGTCCCCAGTGGGTTGGTTTGAGCCAGGTAAGGCAAGGTTATTGAGTACAAACTTGGTTCAAGATGCCTTGGAGAAGTTAAAAGTTAGTCAGTATCGACTTCGCACAGCCCAATCCAGACAAAAGAGTTATGCGGATCGGAAGGTTTGCGATGTTGCTTTCATGGTTGAAGAGCGGGTCTTGCTCCAGGTTTCGCCTATGAAGGGCGTTATGAGGTTCGAAAAGAATGGCACGCTTACCCAAGGTTACTGTCCCATTTAAGGTGTTGCTGCGAGGTAGGGAGGTTTCTTATGAGCTTGCCTTACCTCCAGTCTAGCAGGAGTTCATCTGGTATTCCATGTTTCTATGCTCGGGAAGTATCACGGTGGACATTTTGGACATGTATGTTCGGAAGCTGAGATCAAAGAACACTGCTTTAGTGAATGTTCGATAGAGGGGTCAGCCAGTCAAGGAGATGACTTGGGAGACCGAGCATGATATGTGCAACCGTTATCCTCATCTCTTTACCACTTCAAGTATGTCTCTATGCCCTTTCGAGGATGAACAGTTGTTTTAAGTGGGAGATAATGTAACGACCTGGCCGGTCATTTTGAGAGTAATAGCCCAAACCATACTGCTTCCCCTGTATCTTTCTTTGCTTATGTGACTTGCCGGGAGGTTTTGTTTTTCGTTTCGGAGTGTTTTGGGACACTTAGTCCCTAAAATGGAAGCTTAAGTCTTAGGATTTTGACCGTAGTCAAAACTGTGTGAAGAAGACTCCAGAATGGAGTTTTGTCGGTTCTGTTAGCTCCGTTGGGTGATTTTGGACTTAGGAGCATGTCCAGATTGTGAATTGGAGGTCTGTAGCTGATATAGGCTTGAAATGGCAAAAGTCAAGTTTTTGGAGTTTTTGACCTGAAGTGGACTTTTGATGTCGGAGTCGGATTCAGATTTTGGAAGTCTGAGTAGGTCCTTAATGTTGAATTTGAGTTGTGTGCAAAATTTGAGGTCAGTCAGGCGTGGTTTGATAGGTTTCGGCATCGGTTGTATAAATTTGAAGTTTCAAGTTCATTAAATTTGGATTGAAAGGTGATTCGGGTTTTTGTTGTTGTTTGATGTATTTTGAGAGCTCTACTAAGTTCGTATGGTGTTTTAGGACTGGTAGGTATGTTTGGTTGAGGTCTCGGAGGCTCGTGGTTAACGGGTCATTTTGGACTTATGAAAAATTGCAGGATTTCTGGTTTTCTCCAGTTCTGGTTTCCTTCTTCGCGTTCGCGAAGAAGAACTAGAGGCAGGTGGAATTTTATGCTTCGCGTTCGCGATGTGGGTCCTGCGGTCGCAAAGCTCTGAGGTTATAAGTCTTCGTGTTCGCGATGAGGGTCCCTCATTCGCGTAGAAGAAGTCTGTCCACTGGGTCCTCAGGCCTTTTGCCTACGTGTTCGTGTTGCCGGTCCCGCGTTCGCGTTGGGTCGAGCTGAGTGATCTTCGCATTCATGACATGGGCTTCACGTTCGCGATGAAGAATTTTGGGCCGAAGTAAGTTTGTACTTCGCCAATGCGAGGGTTCTTCCGCATTCGCGAAGAAGGAATCCCTAGGCAGTATTAAACATTTCAAAATCGAGGGTTTGGCCATTTTTATCAAAACTTGAGATAGAGAGAGATCAGATTTGGACAATATTTTGAGATATTTTTAGAAACATCCATTGGGAAATGATTCTACACTTAATTTTGTTTATATCCCACTAATCAATCATTAATTTATCATTCAATTTTGGTTTTGGGTTGAATATTTTGGGAAAGATGGGAGAAGTTCTTCAACTAAGGTTTTGGGTTTTGATTGGGAGTTTGATATCGGATTAGGATAATTTTGGTACGAGTGAACTCGTGAGTGAATGGGTGTTCATGTTTTGTGACTTTTACCCGATTTCGAGACGTGGTCCCCGGTCGACCTTTTTGGGCGATTTTCTAATTACTTTCTTATACCTTGATTTTATTAATTAGATTAGTTTTTTGTAGTTATATTTATGGTATGTAATTTCTTTTGGCTAGATTTGGGCCATTTGGAGCCGGATTATCATGGAAAAGACATTGTTACCAATTGATTGAGCTTGGTTCGAGGTATGTGGCTTGCCTAACCTTGTGTGGGGGAATTCCCTGTAGGTTTTTTGTACTGTTGTGATATGTGAGCGTCATGTACATGAGGTGACGAGTGCATACACATGCTATTTGTTGAAAAATCCGATTTTTACTGAGTAGTAACTTGTTTCTTCTTAATTGATATATATATTTGCATGTGTAGTTATCCTCTTTAGCCTAGAATAGCATGTTTACGTGCCTTAAATGCTTATTTGAACTCTATGCAGCATGTTTAGTGGATTTACTGCTTTTTCCTTGACTTATTTAGTCTAAACTGTAGGATTTCTTGCCGTAACCGTTATTTCCATTGTTTGAGCTACATATTTACTTTGGGACAACGGGTAGGTGTTCCGGGAGAACCCCCTGCATATTATTTTGGACTACGGGACGATATCCCCGGAGATCCCCTCTGCATTTTTTACTTTTGGGACTACGAGACGGTATATTGGGAGATCCCCTGTTGTTACTCCTGTGTTCTGTACTGTTATTGTTCTGTGATTCTCTCTTTTTTAAATTTCAGTCTCTTATTATACTGCGATATTTTTATTCGGCCTTATTTAATTTATATATACCAGTAGGGCCCTGACCTGACCTCGTCACTACTCGACCGAGGTTAGGCTTAACACTTACTGGGTACCGTTGTGGTGTACTCATGCTACTCTTCTGCACATGTTTTGTGTGCAGATCAAGGTATCTCCCACCAGCCTTGCTATTAGTTGTGTTCTTGCTGCTGCTCCGAGACTTCAAGGTACATATACCCGCATCTGCAGACTTCGGAGTCCCCCTCTATCCCTTTTATGTTTCTCCTCATTTACTTCTTCTAGTTATTGATGTATAGAAACAGTTAGAGAAAAATATTAGAAGCTTGCGACTTACGGTGTTCCGGGTCTTGGGAGAATTTTGTGTATATTTTGAGAGTTGGTTATTGTACATGTCGAGCGGCATTTCTACCAGTATTTAAATATCTGCTGCTGTTAGTTGTTAAGGCTTTGCTTTCATTATTGGTTATTTTTGCAAAATGTTAGGTTTACCTAGTCGTACAGACTAGGTGCCGTCATGACATCTCACAAAGGGAGGATTGGGTCGAGACAAAAGTAAATATGCAAGGGGGTCTCCAGGGATACCGTCCCATTGTCCAGAAGTAAATATGCAGCTCAAAAACAATGGAAATAACAGGTACAACAAGAAAATCTTACAGTTTAGACTAAATACAAGTCAAGAAAGAACAGGAAATCCACTAAGCATGCTGCACAGAGTTCAGATAAGCATTTAAAACAAGTAGCCATGTGATTTTAGGCTAAACAAGGTAACTGCACATGCTAGTATAACTCAATTAAGAAGAAACAGGTTAGTACTCAACAAAAAATCGGGTTTTACAACAAATAACTCGTGTACGCACTCATCAACTCACGTACACGATGATCATATATCACGTCAGCACCAAATCCTAAGGGGAGTTCCCCACTCAAGGCTAGGAAAGCCACTTACCTCGAACCAAGCTCAATCAATAGTAACAATGCCTTTTCCACGATTTTCTGACTCTGAATGGCCCAAATCTAGCCAAGTGCAATTACATACCATAAGTACAACTATAAGAAACTAATCTAATTAATGAAATCAAGGCTTAAGCAAGAAATTAGAAAATTGCCCCAAAAAGTCGCCCCGAGCCAACGTCTAAGAATCGGGTAAAAGTCACAAAATATAAACATCAATTCACTCACGAGTTCAGTCGTACCAAAATTATTCAAATCCGATATGGAAAACCTAATCAAAACTCAAAAACTTGGTTGATGAACTTTCCAAACTTTTTTCCAATTTTTGTCGACACAATTCCTTAATTAATGATGAAATCAACTATAAAATAGTGGAATATAACCATAAAGGAGGTAAGAATTGTTTCCCAAAATCATTCTCTAAAAATTCTTCCAATAATCGCCCAAATCCAAGCTCTCAAGGTCCCAAAATGAAAATGAGATCAAACCCTCGAAATCCCTCTTTTCTGCCCAGCGATCTTCACACCCGTGGGACTTTAGTCACACCTGCGATGCTGCACCAGTGAAAATTCCATCGAATGTGAGGAAATGACTTAAGAGGGCTGGGTCCGTTTCGGCGATAAAAGGGCCGCACCTACGAGTGTGCGCCTACGGGCTTTTGTTCGCTTCTGCAGTCTTCTCCGTGCCTGCGAGTCATTAAGCGCATTTGCGGGCATCGCAAATGCGGCATTTCCCTCGCACCTGCGACCCCTGACCACTCATTCCAAATCCGCTTCTGTGCGTGACCCCACGCACGTGCGTGCCCGCACCTACGGTTACCCCACCGCAGCTGCGAAAACACCAGAAGTTGAAAAAAAAACTTTAGTAGTCCTCCCAAGTCCAAAATGAACCCGAAAATGATCTGAAACACCCCAGGTCCCGAGACTCAACCAAATATACCACAAGTCCTAAAATACTATAGAACTTGGTCGATCCCTCAATCACATCAAACAACGCTAAAAACACGAATCACCCTCCAATTCAAACTTAATGAACTTTGAAACTTCAAACTTCTACAACCGATGCCGAAACCTTTAAAATCACGCCCGATTGACCCAAAATTTTGCACACATGTCATAATTCACATTACAGACCTACTGTACTTCCGGAGTCAGAATCCGACCCCAATATCAAAAAGTCCCCTTCCGGTCAAAATCTCCAAAAATTCAATTTTCGCCATATCAAGCCTAATTCAGCTACAAACCTCCAAAACATAATCCGGACGCGCTCCTAAGTTCAAAATCACCCAACAGAGCTAACGGAACCGACGAAACTATATTCTGGAGTCGTCTTCACACAGTTTTGGCTACGATCAAACTCCTAGAACTTAAGCTTCCATTTTAGGGACTAACTGTCCAAAATCACTCCAAAACCACAAACAAAACCTCCCACCAAGTCACATCGGCAGAAAAAGATATGGGGGAAGTAGTAAATAGGGAATCGGGGCTAATCCACTCAAAACAACCGGTCGGGTCGTTACATTTGTCCTGTAAAACCAATGGAAAAAAATATTAGTTACAACACACAATGTTAATTTATCATTTCATATAGTACTATAGTCATGGGTAGGTGCAGGTATGTAGCAAAATAATTATATACACTGTTGGTATACTTGTATACCATATTTGTATCATATGATATTTGAAAATCTTTTTTGCTGCTTTAACTAAATGTAATTGGATTGCATTTTTCAAATAGTAAAGTACATCAATTATTCAATACTGATTCCGAGACAACTTTTTTTCTTACCCCATGCGTCTTGCATGGAAGCCGTGAGTATGGTCCCTCTATATGTTGACTTTAAAAAACTTCCATCAACTACAATTGTTGGCCTACAATAGATCCAGCCTCTAAGCGATGCATATACAGCTATGAAGGCATACAAGATGCTCCCATCTACTTCAGTGTGTAGTCGTGTCACTGATCCTAGGTTAGTGTACTCTAACATATAAAGATATGTTGGTATTTTCTTGTATGACTCACTTGGTGTTCCTCTCAACTATTGCATTGCTTCTTCTTTTGATCTCCATGCTTGCATGTAGCTTAAGTCTATACCATATGCTTTCTCTGGATATCTGTTCGTATATATAGTTTTTGGGACAACAAGTTTATCTTGTACCACAACTGCAATAAAAGTTGAGACAACTTGCTTTTCTGAACAAAATATCTTATCATTTAAACAAATGTGGATAGAATTGAAATCCGTCACTTTGAAAATATTTGATGCTCGCCGGCTTGATGCTTTAAGTCTCAAAGTGCATCTTTCATCCACGCATTCAAGGGTATACCTATTTATAATACAAATACAGTTATATATCATATTTTACTGATAAGAAACACACACACAAATCCATACAATTCCATACTCACATAATATACTCATATAGCATACCCGTATACTATATCAGTTTCATATTTTACTGAAAAAATATACACAAACCAGCACAATTCTATACTCACATAGTATACTGATTTAGCATACATATACTACATTGGTATTATGTTTTACTGAGAAAAACAAACACACAAACCAATACAATTATATACTCATATAGTAAACTGATATAGCATACTTATATACTATATCAATATCATCTTTTACTGATAAAAAACACAGATAAATCAGTTCAATTCTATACTTGCATAGTATACTTATTTAGAATACTAAAATACTACATCTGTATCATCTTTTACTGATAAAAAAACACAAACACAAACCAACAAAATTCTATACTTACATAGTATACTGATATAGAATAGTGATATACTATATCGATATCATGTTTTACTGATAAAAAACACACACACAAACTAGTAGAATTCTACACTCACATAGTATACCGATATAACATCCTGATATACTGTATAGGTATCACATAGTTTTTAACTTGAAAAAATGCAGACGAACCTTTTTGGGCATGAATTATTAACCCGATATTGATATTTTTCTCTAACGGCATATTGTTTCATAACGACAGCCAGTAGGTTCTTGTCTTTGTAAATTTGTCCTTTTTCAACTTTTTGATGAAATTGATCAGTTGTAATGTTTGCATCGTCAAGTTCTATACCGATGTCATCTCCTTCTTGCACATCAAAAGTACCAATCATATCACTGCTTTCAAATTGTGCAATTTCTGATGAAATTGTAGCAACATCGAAACTGGAGGTGCTTGCAGCTATAGTATTTTTAGCAAACGACACACCTAGTGGAAGTGTTGTCGTCCCTGCACTGGATTTTTTCATTTTCATGTAAACACTAACACTCATATCGCTGCAAATTTTAATTGGTGGATATCCTTGAGTAGTAGAATACAAAATAACTATTTTGTTACTGTCCTTTTGCAGTTGCTTTGCAATTTCTCTGAGAAGTTGTTCAAATTTCCAACAGGTCTTTATTAGAATTACATCAACATGAAAGTTAATAAAATTATGGTTATCATCTCATTCTCCACTATACTATAGCATAATTGGTATATTTTTCATGATTCTGAAGTTATAAAACCTTTTATGTCCAAAATTGAATCTCGACAATGAAAATTTCAACATTGTTGATGTTAAATACTGGATTTCAACAGATTTTTCAAAATCAAATCAGCTGTTACGATTCAATCCTCCTGATCTCCAAACTGAGACATAATTTTCAGCTAAAAATTCAAAGGATTGGGTGCTAAACTTCTGTAATCTGCAAAATCAAAATCGGAAAAATAAGATGCAAATTTGAGCATCAAAAGCTTTAGCATCTTCGAAAGTCAAATCAGCTACTTCTACATAATTTAAGGAGAAAAACTCGAATTTTAAAGAGAAATCAGCATCTTCGCTCTATTTTTTCACGCTTCCGATCTTCAAATTAGGGTGGCGATCTTCAAATCTTCAACAGATGTTGGTGGAAATCTTAATTTTATTGCGCTAATTTTTGAAATTCTGCCAAATTTGAGCAGCTTTTGTATTTTTATAGGTAGGGCACTAACGTGGGATAGTTAGTTTGAGATACTCGTTTGTTTATTAGATGTCTAGGTGATTGTAATTATTTCATGTGTAGATTTCTTTTATGGATATAACAGGGTAAATATTTTAACTTTTATAGGTAGTACTGTCTTTTTCCCCATAATCAAGGCACCACGTGCTTCACTCTTCCTCAAATTTCTTGCCATCATCTCCTAAATCACATTTAATTTGCCCCACATAATAATTTTACAGTATATATATATATATATATATATATATATATATATATATATATATACATTTAAAAAATATGGTATTTTATATTTATTTAATTGTATTAACTTGGTATAAAAGTTGTATGTACTTTTTCTTCAAAATACATGGTATATTTTAACTAATTGTTTTAATTATTATGTACTTTATCTAGATATTATCCAACATTTTGAGGATTGGATTAAGGTGTAAATTTTAATGGAGCAACGTTGTGAAAATTTCTCTATATTCATATTATTTGTTTGAAGAAGAGAGAGAAAAGTTAATAAGCAGATATCCCTCAACTACATAAAAAAAGAGTTGTGTGATCCCTCGACTGGTGGATCAGTTTATTTTTAAAATGCTAAGAGGAGAGAGCAGATAAAAGATAAATAAAAATAAAAACCATATCCCCTCTGTGGAATTCCTCTTTTACACGACCTTTAAGAAATATTAATTAAGAAAGGGATTAAACTATTTTACCCTTATTTATGTCTTAAAATAATATTTCTCTTCATTGGATATTTATTCTATTTATGTGTTATCTTAATTTTCAAGAATAATTATTACTAAGGTAAAAAAGAAAAAAATAAGTAATTTTATCTTGACCTTCTAAAACAACAAATAATTTGAGACAATTATTTTTAGTAAACACAACTGATAATATGAGATGGAGGGAGTACTAATATTGTAAAAAGACCTACAATATATGGAATAAAAAAATTATAATTTTAAATAACTTTTTAAAAGTGCTCGCCCATATAGATTTCTCACAAGTGGCAATCTTACATAAATATCCTAAATAATTTTTAACTTACCAACTTCTAGCCATTAATTATACACTTATCAAAACTAGTTAATCTCATATAAAAATTAAAACTCCAAATAAATAAGATTCTTTCTCTCCAAGTGTAACAACCCGAAAGATCGTTTTACTTACTAGAACCCCGTTCTCCTAAATAAGACTTTCCGTACTTGATTTTACTGATTTATGACTTGCGGGAATGTGACGACCGGACCGGTTATTTTGAGATCTAGCAGGTCGATCGGCAATTTAAGGCCACGAGCAGCTTCACATCGGGATGTTCGGAATTGATTTTGAAAGAAAATTCTCATTTCAGAAGCTTTAAGTTAGAGGAATTGACAAGGATTGGATTTTTGAGTGAACGACCTCGGAATTGCGATTTGAAGGTTCCAGCAGGTTTGTATGATGATGTTGGACTTGGTTGTATGTCCGGATCGGGTTTTGGATGACCCGGGAGCATTTCGGCACCTATTGTGGAAGTTAGCATTTTTGAATAATTTCATTAATTTGGGTTAAAGTGCATTTCAGTGTTATCGATATCTATTAGGGATTCTGAGTCTGTAAATAGCTCTGTATGGTGATTCTGGTATTGGGAGCGCGACCAGAAGTGGATTTGGAGGTCCGTAGGTCATTTTGCAGTCATTTGGTTAAAGTTAGAAAATTGAAGGTTTTTTAGAAGTTTGACCGGAAGTGTACTTTTTTATATAGGGGTCCGATTCCGATTTCGGAAGTCGGAGTAGGGCCGTAATGTCGAATATGACTTGTGTGCAAAATTTGAGGTTAATTGGACGTGATTTGGTAGGTTCGGCATCATATGTTGAAGTTTGAAGTTCTAATGTTCATTAAGCTTGGATTGGAGGGCGATTCATGGTTTAAGCGTTGTTTTATGTGATTTGAGGCCTCGAGCAGGTCCGTATTATGGTTTGGGACTAGTTGGTATGATCGATCTAGGTCCCCGATGCCTCGGGTGGATTACGGATGGTTGACAGATCAAACTTGGAATTTGAAGAAGGAAGCAAGCAACTTCCTTCTGGTGTAACCGCGCATGCGAGGCTTGAGCCACAGGTGCGGAGCCGCAGAAGTGGCCTTGGTTCCGCAGAAGAGGAAGTGGCTGGGCTAGGCTGGGACCGCGGAAGCGGTCATCTTGCCGTAGAAGTGGGACCGCACCTGCAGAAGGAAGGGCGTAGATGCGGAAGTTGAGGGGCTGGAGGAGGACCGCAGAACGTATTGTGGGCCGCACCTGCGGAACCGCAGAAGCGGTCAAGTGACCGCAGGTGCAAAAATGCTGGAGGCAGTGAGGTTCTTCAGAAATTGGGGGTTTGGTTAATCTCAACCCCATTTCATCCATGGGGGCTGTTTAGAGCAACTTTGAGGCGCCATTTTCACTATCAAGCATGAGGTAAGTGGTTTGTACTAGTTTTGAGTTAAATACATAATTGTATATGGATTTGAACATGGAAATTATTGGAAAATTTGGGGTTTTGAAGAAAAACCTATATAATTTATATTCTTGGATTTTGACCACGATTTTGGACATGAAATTGAGAGTAAATTAAATATTTGAGTTCTTGAGGTTGTGGGCAAACTTTATCTTCGAAAAATTTCGGAATCCAGGCACGTGGGCCCGAGGGATATTTTGTGAACTTTTCGATTGGGGTTAGGAATTGTTATAAATTGGATTGTATGAGTAATTGAACATATATTAATAGTTTTGCATAATAATTGGCTAGTTCTGGAATGTGTGCATCGATTTGATTCTTCGGAAGGACGTGGAATGCCGGTTATGGAACTTCGGAGCTAGGTGAGTCTCCTTTCTAACCTTGTAAGAGGAAATTGTCCCCATAGGTGAATTAATTGGATATGTGCTTCTAATTGTGGGGACTACGTATGCATGAGGTGACGAGAGTCCATGCGTAGCTACTATTATGCTTATATCCGGGTAGTCTAGGACCCAACAACATGCTCTACTTGAAATAATTGTAAACTTATTGATAGATCAAAAAGCGTTTTCTTGACTGTTAAGAGAGGAATTTGTCATTTCCTTAGATATTTACCCTTTGATGAACTATTGATTAACTGTTTGAGTGTGTTTATCTTGTGTAACGGGCCAAACGCCTCGGTATATTAAATAGATGCATCTGTGGTTCGCGCCATTCGACCCTCTAGCAGTGTACAATTTAATTATTGTTGGATCGGGATGTACGACCTAGACATGATTTGCGCATGCTTGTATTGCTTGCCTTGAAATTCATTGATGGTGATATTTGTTCTTCCTGGCCTGAGATAAATGTATAAATGATGAGAATAAATTTGGGAATTTCCTATAAACGGAAGAACTGTTTACATGCCTCATGTTATTGAGTTACAACTATTTTTTTTAATGAAAATCCTCGATTTACTATATTATCGATATGTTATTATTGGACCACTAGTAAGTGTCGAAGTCGACCTCTCGTCTCTACTTCTTCGAGATTAAACGGGTTACTTACTAAGTACGCGTTGTTTTTATACTCATGCTACACTTGCTGTGCGTTTTTTAACATAGGCACATGTACCTCTAGTGGCCTAGTGGGCGTAGTAGCATGGATGATACAGAGACTTAGGTGACTTGCATTTCTCGAGGCGACCCGCAACCAGCATAGTCTCTTTCAGTGTATTGTATCTGCTTTCTATCCAAATTTGTATTCCGGACAGTTATTGTACTTTATTTGATTTCCTAGTGATTGCTCATGCACTTGTGACACCGGGTTCTGGGATGATTATGGGATTATTTAATATTAAGTTTGTTAAATACATCATTATTTATTTAGTGAAATTCATTAATTATTGTTTAATGTATAAAGGAAACGATAAAAAAAATTAAAACAAGAATTTCTAGTTATTTGGTGTTGGCTTGCCTGACAGTGGTGTCCGCCGCCATCACGACCTTTAATGGATTTTGGGTCGTGATAACATGGTACTAGAGCACTAGGTTCCGTTAGGTCTCACGAGTCATTAGCAAGTCTAGTAGAGTCTCGCGGATCGGTACGAAGACGTCTCTACTTATCTCCGAGAGGCTAGAGGGCTGTTAGGAGCTCTTCCCTTCTTCATTCCTCATCGTGCTGTTTGATTTCCTTTGAGGTTTATGCCCTTGTTTCCTTCCTATTCAATCTTATACGATGCGAAGCGCTTATTATAAATCGGAATTGAGAAATTTTAATGGTACTACAAATGTGGTGCGGGATGTCTCAACTGGCATAGTTGGTTGGGCTATTATTGTCGCCTTGCGGAAGGACATTATGTCATTTTAGCTCGGTAGCTGCACTTCTGAGAGCTTGAGGCTTTGCTCAGGTTGCTATGATGCTTATGAACGGTTATCACGCAGTATTGATGAGAGGGTGAAATGCTTGCCTATGTGACGGGGAAGTGAATGACTTGAGAAGAGGTTTACTAAGTGTATGATTCAGAGATCCAGTATCTTATTCCCAGGGGACGAAAGGCAATCGAGCTAAAAATGATCAGGTTTGGGTTGATAGAGTAATGAGACTTGGTGTTTTCAAGTGTGGTAGAATTTTTGTCTGCGACGTGGTGTCGTCATCCTCGATTGAATTTGTTGAGTTCACTGGTGTTATGATCTTCTACAATTCGCCTTTGGAGCAGGATATTGCGAGATAGTACTGAAAAAGTGGCTGTCAAAGATCGCGGGATGTGGTGGGTCAGGATTGAATCGGTGTTTCCGATGTCGACGACTCGGGAAAGATGATCCTCGGAAAGGTTTAAAGTTAGTAGCGAACTAATGGTTCAAGTGCTACTGAGATAGATTTTGATCTAGGGCATCAGCCGAGCAGCAAAGTATGAGGAAGGACATGTGGGGAGTGTTGTGCCGTGGTTAATTTTCTAGAAGGTTAGGTGTAAGGAGCGGGGGTCAAGTTGTTGCTTGAAAAAGAGGGGTTTGGCCAAACTGGGAGAGTGGCAGAGTAGCGTATGGGCTTAGTGGCAGGATAACTACACACATTGAGGAAGTTTGGAATGATGTGGGAACTTTAGTGGGCGGTGATTGGGTCCACGGGCTTAACATGAAATATCAGCTATTATACGGCTGGAGATTTGATATGACAGAAAGGAGTTGCTTGATGTGAAGAAGGATACAACATGACTTTGAATGAGAAGATATTGTCGCACATTTAGTGATGTCCATGAGAAGTGAACGGACTAGTACAGTTGGTGAATGAGCACGGGCTCAGGTTGGGTTATTGATGTCATATTGATTGTACCCCGTGCAGCGACCTTGGAAAATGTCGACGTGTAATTTCCACATGTGGGTTATCTCCTGTGAGCAGGTTAGCGGTCGCATGGTGTTGACGAAGCTTAGGCGAAGAATTTTATCGCCTATTCAGTAAGAAGTCGAATACGTGAATATTGCTAGAGATTTAGAGTATTCATAAAGGGTTTTACAGAAAGATTTCGAGGAATTTGGCGGGTTGGTTGTGCTAGATCATGTCAACATTGAAGAAAGAATGTTGTTGGGTTCTAAAGTTGTGTAATAATGGCTTCAAGCTAAGTGGGAGAGTCCCATCGCCTACGATTGGGTTGTGTGGTTATCTTCTTGTGAGGTTTCGGGTTATCAGCGTATTGGTAAGTTATTTCGGCTAAGGGAAAAGAACATAAGTGGTAATTTGAGCAAAGGAATTGGTAAAGGTGTGCTATAGTTGGCCTTATTGGCTCATGTTCAGGCTTTGGGAAGACTCGGAATTTTTGTCTCGTATGGAGGTGATTTACAAGGAAGTGATTCAATTGGGTGCTCCATGGAGATGGCTATTCATATGCCAGCAGAGCCTTGGAGTTGATTACATTCAGGACCAAGCCAGAGCGGGTGACTCTCAACAGCGGTCCTAGTGAATTCAAAAGTTAAAATGTGGTGCCTAAAGATTTCAAGCCCGCGGTATGGTTAAGAATCGAGCTTTTGTAGCGGATTATGATAACAGGCCCGGAATGTTCTATGACATCTTCAGCTTGTAGTGTGGCATTTGGGTGAATGAGAGAAACAGACTTTGGATTCGTAAAGGGGATATCGGAATAGGTGTATCCGTTGATGATGCAAATATGCGCACAAGGAAGGTATGAGGTGGTTCGTGGGATTTGAGACAGCATGATCTCTTGATACAAGGCCACTCGGGATGAGTGCGGATTGAGTGCGGATTGAGTGCGTTATGTGTTGAATGGAGTTATTATTATTTCTAAGGCAATCAAGGATGAATTGGAAGAAGTTAGATTGGTTAGACATAGTTGAATTGGCATACTAGTGGTAGTGATCAGTTCCTTCAGCGTGATTAAGTTATGCATGTGATTCGTGATGGTACGTGCGATGCTGGACGGTCGCTGTAATTGATTTTATTTCGGAATATTCAAGAATAATGACCTGTTACATGTGGGCGGATCCCAGAAGGTTATGGTGGCTTAGAACACTACTTGAGGATAAAAATGTTCTACGGTTATGAGAATTCACTCTCGTGTTGCTATGGCTCTCTTGGTATGGGATGAGTAAAAGGTTTCTATGTGATCAAGTGTTTACCCTATTAGTGGTTCATGAGTTATGATGAAATTCTAGCACTATCGCATATTGGCATTTTAGGTGCAGTAAGTGGTATGAAAATTTGGAAGTGAGGAACCGAGGTTGCGTTTCAGTGTTGGCAAGGATGTCACGAGCTCAGACGAGCAGGAAAAGGATTTGAATGTTTAAAGTAAGCTGGTGTTGTCTTCAGCGTCACCTGAGTTGGTGTTTTGTGAAAGAGGCGTTGCAACCTGGTTATGGATTCTTGATTTGTTTTACAATGTTAGTGCGGCCGGTGGCATGGATGTGCAGGCTAGTTATCTGGTGCGGAAGGTCGTGGGAGCGTGTCTCATGAGGAGATAGTATGAGTGTGACATGTAGTCACTTGATTGATTGGAAATTTAAACCAAGTATGAAGATTGTGGTAACATCGCTAATTTATGAATTTATGCCTGAAGGGCACTCAGTTTATTGGGTTGTGGACTGTGGAGGTTTACTCTTGTCATGATGGTTGGTCTTGTGAGTTATAGGAAAAAGGGGTACTTATGGACCCTTGAAGGGTTATTCGCCTAGTGAGGTGCGATCAGAATCGGCTTGAGGTCTGTGAATGAATCTAAATATGAGGGTGGGCTTTATATCGGGCCGGATGTGTTAATTTAGCATAGCTCTCCTTGTGAAGGAGTACTCGGACGTTGGATGCTATTACGTTGTCGGCTATTTCATTTAATGCTATATTGGGCTGTGTGAGTTGTGAAACGACTAGACAAATTTCATATGTGTTAAGATTCTGCGTAGCGGTGGTGTTATATGAGCAGGATGGCTCTTGTAATTCAGATTATATATCGCACCTCAGTTGTGCTTGAGTTTTGTAGCTTATGGCGCTATATGTCTCCCAGGGATGGTATTATGCACTTAGCGTGCTTGCAACCGATATTCAGTATTTAGTAGTAATGAGCAATTTAGCTCGGTTTGTATCTCCTTATGTGAGTCGTATGTTGTTTTGATCGGGTTGCATGCCACAACATTGTTATGTTGAGTTCAGTCCCCTATATTCTAATTTTTGTGTATTTTGCTTCCATTTTCCGATGAAGGTTCATATTAGTTGTGTGAGTTGAGTAACCCTTTCTAGGGTTCGTTTTCCTTATGTATCACGTTTGAGTTTTTATCTTATTGGCACGTTGTGGCATTATATGAGATTTGGTCATGCCTGGGGTGGCTTATTGCCTGAGCAGCTCATACTAGGTAAGACGAGATTGTTGGATCTAGGATCAGTGCAATCGGATTATATGAAGTAAATTAAAGAGCAAATACCATCATTTTGTTCAGAGTGAGGTAATGATTCTTGTCAAGAGTATAGACTCAACGGGTTGTCGACTCGGCAGTTGGTTATGAGCTTCTACACATCTCTTCCGTCGTGGCGGTATTGCAAAAGTTGGGGCAAGACGTATATGAGTCATGAGGTGCGTTGGGAGCATCAGATTCGTGGAATTTCGGCTATCGTTATCAAAGGGTGATATTATGGTTATGTGAATTATGCTACGCATAGTGTGGATTCAGCAAAGGTATGCAATCATGTATTGGTGCATCGTGTAGTGCTTGATACAGTATTCGTAGGTGGGAAGCAGGACTGGCAGAGAATTTCGGGTGTTGGAACTGGATTCTATGCTTATTTGTTTGAATAAAAGAGAATATTTTCAGATTTGACCGAGTTAATGTGCTCAACTGAGCTGTGGTACCACGGGTAGGTGCTCAAGGTGTTAAATAGTGATTTCGGACAACTCCAGTACAGGTCTCAGCACGTTCGAGGACAAATGTACGTTTAAGTTTGAGAGAATGTAACGACCCGATGGTCGTTTTGAGCTCTAGCATGTCGAACGATAGTTGGAGGCCATGAGCAGCTTCACATCAGCTATTATGACTTGTACGCATGGTCGAAAATGAATTTCGGGAAGTTCGGAATTGATCTGGAAAGAAAATTCTCATTTCAGAAGCTTTAAGTTGGAGGAATTGACAAGGATTAGATTTTTGAGTAAACGATCTCGGAATCGGGATTTGAAGGTTCCTTTAGGTTTGTATGATGATGTTGGACTTGGGTGTATGTCCGGACCGGGTTTTGGATGACCCGGGAGCGTTTCAGCGCCTATTGTGGAAGTTAGCATTTTGGAAGAATTTCATAAATTTGGGTTGAAGTGTATTTCAGCGTTATCGATGTACGTTTGGGATTCCGGGTCTGGGAATAGCTTCGTATGGTTATTCTGGTATTGGGAGCGCGATCGGAAGTGGATTTGGAAGGTCCGTAGGTCATTTTGGAGTCATTTGGTTAAAGTTAGAAAATTGAAGGTTTTCAAGAAGTTTGACCGGAAGTGGACTCTGTGATATCGGGGTCGGATTTCGATTCCGGAAGTCGGAGTAGGGCCGTAATGTCGAATATGACTTGTGTGAAAAATTTGAGGTCAATTGGACGTGATTTGATAGGTTCGGCATCAAATGTCGAAGTTTGATGTTCTAAACTTCATTAAGCTTGGATTGGAGGGCGATTCATGGTTTAAGCGTTGTTTGATGTGATTTGAGGCCTCGAGCAGGTCCGCATAATGGTTTGGGACTGGTTTGTATGATTGGTTAGACTTCAGGGGGCCTCGGGTCGATTCCGGATGATTGACGCATCAAACTTGGAATAGGAATAAGGAAGGAAGCAGCTGCCTTCTGGTGTAACCGCACCTGCGAGGCTTGAGCCGCAGGTGCAGAGCCGCAGAAGAGGCCTTGGTGCCGTAGAAGCGGAAGTGGCTGGGCTAGGCTGGGACTGCAGAAGCGGTCATCTTGCCGCAGAAGCGGGACCGCACCTGCGGAAGGAAGGGCGCAGATGCGGAAGTTGAATGGTTGGAGGAGGACTGCAGAAACGTATTGTGGGCCACACCTGCGGAACCGCAGAAGCGGTCAAGTGACCACAGGTGCGGAAATGCAGGAGGCAGTGAGGTTCTTTAATGGGGGTTAGGTTCATTACAACCCTATTTCTTCCATGGGAGCCAATTTTGGAGCAACTTTGAGATGCCATTTTCACTATCAAGCATAAGGTAAGTGGTATGTACTAGTTTTGAGTTAAATACATGATTGTAAATGGATTTCAACATGGAAATTAGTGGAAAATTTGAGGTTTTGAAGAAAAACCTAGAGAAGTTGTATTCTTGGATTTAGACCACGATTTTTGACATGAAATTGAGAGTAAATTATATATTTGAGTTCGTGAGGTTGTGGGCAAACTTTATCTTCGAAAATTTTTGGAATCTAGGCAATTGGGCCTGAGGGCGATGTTGCCAACTTTTCGATTGGGGTTAGGAATTGTTATAGATTGGATTGTATGAGTAATAGAACATATGTTAATGGGTTTGCATAATTATTGGCTAGTTCTGGAGCGTGTGCATCGATTTGAGTCTTTGGAAGGGCGAGGAATGCCGGTTATGGAACTTCGGAGTGAGCCGAGTCTCCTTTCTAACCTTGTAAGAGGGAATTGTCCCCATAGGTAAATTAATTGGATATGTTCCTTTAATTGTGGGCTACGTACGCACGAGGTGATGAGAGTCTGAGCGTAGCTACTATTATGCTTATGTCCGGGTAGTCTAGGACCTAACAACATGCTCTACTTGAAATAATTGTAACCTTATTTATAGATTAAAATGTTTAAATTATATTGAACTTGGTTAATAAACTTCTAAAAAGGCTAAACAACATTTTCTTGACTGTTAAGAGAGGAATTTTCCATTTCCTTAGATATTTGTCCTTTGATGAACTGTTTGAATGTGTTTATCTTGTGGAACGGGCTGAACGCCTCGGTGGATTAAATAGATGCATCTATGGTTCATGCCATTTGACCCTCTGCAGTACACAGCTTAAATATTGTTGGATCGGGCCGTACGACCTCAGCATGATTTGCGCATGCTTGTATTGCTTTCCTTGAAATTCATTGATGGTGATTTTTGTTCTAACTGGCCTGAGATAAAAGTATAATGATGAAAATAAATTTGGGAATTTCCTATAAGCGAAAGAATTGTTTACTTGCCTCATGCTATTGAGTTACAACCATTTTTTATGAAAATCCTCAATTTACTATATTATCGGTATGTTAGTATTGGACCACTAGTAAGTGTCGAAGTCGACCTCTCGTCTCTACTTCTTCGAGATTAGACGGGATAGTTACTGAGTACACATTGTTTTTGTACTCATGCTACACTTGCTTTGCATTTTTTTTGTACATGCACGTGTACCTCTAGTGGCCTAGAGGGCGTAGCAGCATGGATGATACGGAGACTTAGGTAAGCTGCATTCCTCGAGGTGACCCGCAGCAAGCATAGTCTCATTCAGTGTATTGTATCTACTTTCTGTCCTAATTGATTTCCTAGTGATTGCTCATGCACTTGCGACACCGGGTTCTGCGATGATTATGGGATTATTTAATATTAAGTTTGTTTTCCTAGTGATTGCTCATGCACTTGCGATACCGGGTTCTGCGATGATTATGGGATTATTTAATATTAAGTTTGTTAAAGACATCATTATTTATTCAGTGAAATTCATTACTTATTGTTTAATGTATAAAGGAAATAATTTTAAGAATATTAAAACAAGAATTTCTAGTTATTTGGTGTTGGCTTGCCTGACAGTGGTGTCCGGCGCCATCACAACCCTTAATGGATTTTGGGTCGTGACAGGGAATGGTTAGTTCGAAATTTGGAAGAGTTCGGGTTTAAATCGGAACACTTGGTTTCATAAGGTTGGCTTAAAAGGCCAAGTTTGACTTCGGTCAACATTTTGAGTAAACGAACTCGTAATCGGGATTTGACGGTTTCAATAGTTTGGTATGATCATTTCGACCTTAGGCGTATGTTCAGATCGGGTTCTAGATGACTCGGGACCATTTTGGCGCCTATTAGTGAACATTGGTTCTTTGAAGATTTCAGAAGTTCTAAAAATATGGTTGAAGCGGGTTTTGGTGATATCGAGGTTCAAATAGAACTCCGGGACCTGGAACAGTTCCGTAATATCATTTAAGACCTGCACACAAAATTTAGTGTCATTCCGAGTAGTTTAAGTACGTTTCGCCGCATATGGAAGTAAATTGAAAAACTTGAAGTTCTTATGTTTGATTTAATTGGTTTTGGGGTGCGATTCTTAGTTTTAATGTTGATTCGTGTGTTTCGAGAGTTCGAGCGAGTCTATTTTGTGATTCCCAACTTGTTGGTATGTTCAGGCGGGGCCCTGCGGTCCCCGAGTATCGATCGGACTAGGCTCAGACCAAGTTGGAACTTAGGCAAGAGCTGAAGCTCCCCAGATATGCCATACTTCACCTGCGCTTGGCCAGCCGCAGGTGCGAGCTCGCAGATGCGAGCCATAAGCCGTAGAAGCGGAAATGCGAAGGAAGCCTAGGCACCGCAGGAGCGAAAGAATTTATGCACCTGTGAGACTGCAGGTGTAAACACTGTGGACGCAGGAGCGGAAAGGGCTCGTAGATGCAGCTCCTTGTGTCCGCAGATGCGGAGCCCGGACAGGTGAGGAAAAGGCGCACGTGCGAGGTCTTGACGTAGGTGCGAGACCGCAGATGTGTCCTTATGACCGCATGTAATGATCCGACTAGTAATTCTAAGCAATTGCACTTCGCTCGGTTGTTTGAGGGCATGAGTGGCACCGTATGATGTATTATGACTTGTGTGGATCGACGGTTTTGATTTTTAAGTTGTTCGGAATTGATTTGGAATAATGATTCTCAGGTAGAAGCTTTAAATTTGAAAGGTTTGACCAAGTTTGACTTTTTGGAATTTGACCTCAGATTGCATTTCTGATGGTTCCGTTAGCTCTGTTGGGTGATTTTGGACTTAGGAGCGCGTCCGGATTGTGATTTGGAATTCTGAAAAGTTTGACCAAGAGTGGGCTTTTTGATATCGAGGTTGGATTCCGATTCCGGAAACTGGAGCAGGACCGTAATTTCAAATATGACTTGTGTGCAAAATTTGAGGCCAATTGGTCGTGATTTGATAGGTTTCGACATCGGTTGTGGAAGTTGAAGTTTCAAAGTTCAGTGATTTCGTATTGAGGTGTGATTCATCGTTTCGATGTTGTTATGTGAGTTTGGAGGCCTCGAGTAGGTCCGTGTTATGTTATGGGACTTGTTGGTATGTTTGGACGGGGTCCCGAGGGGCTCGGGTGAGTTTCAGATTGATTCCGGAGCATTTTGGAAGTTTTGGCCAAGGTGTATCATTGCTGGTCTTGGTGTTGCCGCATCTGTAGAAGAATGGGCGCCGAGTCAAGTCCGCGGATGTGGAGAGTGGATCGCAGATCTGAGGTTTTGCACAGATGCGTGATTGGCTTCGCACCTACGAGTGCGCAAGAGCAGAAATGGTTTTGCAGGTGCGATGGGTAGGTCGCCTGGTGAGTTGTGGTCGCAGAAGCGAAGTAGTGACCGCAGATGCGGTCGTCGCAGATGCGACATTTTGACCGCAAATATGGAATAGCTGGGCAGTGTTATAAAAATCGAGGTTTTAGTTCTTTCATCATATTTTAAGATGTTGGACTCGGATTGAGGCGATTTTTGGAGCAAATTTCATCACAAGGATTGGGGTACTCAGTTTTGATTACATTTCATGAATCTATCTTCATTTTTAGCAATTGGTTGATGAATTTAAAGAGTGAATCGGAGGTTTTAGCTTAAAGTTTCATAATATGAATTTTTTAGTTTTGAACACCGATTTGGAGTCGAATTTGAGTGAAACTAGTATGGTTGGACTCGTAGTTGAATGGGTTGTCGGATTTTGTGAGTTTTGTCGAGTTTCGAGGCGTGGGCTCGGGTGTAATTTTTGGCCGGATTTGGGATTTGACTTAGGATTCGATCTTTATCATTTGTAATTGCTTCCTTGGGCCTTATCTGATGTATTTGAGTTGCTTTTGGTTAGTTTTGAGCCGTTCAGAGGTCACTACGCGCATGATGGCATTCTTGGAGCATCGCTTAGCTTGCTCGGGGTTGGAATCGGCTTGTTCAAGATAAGTAACTCTTCTAAACTTAGTGCTGAGGGTATGAAACCCCAAATTATGTGTTGTGTGATTGGTATTGAGGTGACACACATGCTAGGTGACGGGCGTGTGGGCGTGCACCCTGTGAATTGTGACTCCGTTGTTTTCCCTGGCACTGTTTAGTGGCCCTAGTTTGTTGATATCTGTGTTTTCACCATGTGATTAATTAATTGAGCTGTCAATCATGCTAGATATCATGTTTAGGATTTATGTTGATATTATTCCATAGTGGTCGATTCCTGCTATCACCTCACTGATTTTATGGATAATTTTTACTTAGTCATATTCATGCATTCATATAATATCTCAGTCTCCGTTGTCCTTATTTGAAAAGAATCAAGAAACGATTATGATTAATTAATAAATTTATATTTGACCGCGTCGCACGTATGATTCGTGAGCGGGGTAATTCCTTCTACTAATCTCACGGGAGCGGGCCAATCGCCTCGGCAGGTTAATAGATGCATCTATGGTTCAGGCCGTTCAACCTTCGCAGTGAACAGTTTACATTTATGTTGGATCAGGACGAACGTCCTCTGTGGAATTCTCGTGTGATAATAGAAATGGAAGTCCTTTTTATAACTTGTATAAATTTATTGTTTGAGAGATCATTGCTTTAAATGAAGGAAGTGTTTTAATTTCTTAAATACGATGATAGAATTGTTCAGTTATTTCTTGTTCTGAGTTTTATTTTTATCTTTATATATCATGCTTAATCAGAATTTCATATTATTATATGTTGGCCACTAGTAGGTGTCGGAGTCGACCCCTCGTCACTACTTCTTCGAGGTTAGACTAAATACTTACTAGGTACATATTTTTATGTAATCACGCTACACTTCTGTACTTAATTGTGCAGGATTTGAGCCAGGTGCATCTGGTCACCAGTCTGGCGCGCAGGTTTGATCCCCACTTCGAGACTTCACGGTGAGCTACCTTCTGGTCTGTTCCGCAGCAGCTGGAGTCTTCTTCTTTATGTTATATTTTTCTGTCTATTTCCTTTTAGATAGTAGATTGTATTCTTTTGTATATTCTACTAGAATGCCCACATACTTGTGACACCACGTGTTGGCACACACACTAGTAGACTTATGATTTTGGATTTATTTACATGATTTTGATTTGTACTCACTCGCTTCCGTTTAATTATGTTACGTTTGCAAATCTCTATATCTTTTTTACAAGTGAGGACATGTTATCCACTTAGTAATTTGTTTAAATGGGAAACCACTAGTTTGATCAGTGTTGGCTTGCCTAACAACGGTGCTGAGCGCATCACGATCTATAATGGTATTGGTTCGTGACACCAAGATTCACACGCAACGATCTTGTTACATATTTTTAAGCATGATCAGCAACATTAGATGCAAGACGCAAAGAAAATTTTATGGATGTGTTAGCAAACAAGGTGATACATATATATATATATATATACATATATATATGTATGTATGTATGTATGCATGTGTGTGTGCCAGAGTCAAAAAATCAAAGCAAAAAGGACCTTTTTCAGTGGGTATGATTGAAATTCATTGAAAACATATAGATGAGTCAATATGTAAATTTTGAAGAAGATTGGATGTCATTTGGACTGATTTGGTATTAAAATTCGTAGTTAAAATCGAGCTGATTGGAGGTGATCTGGACCGATTAGGTATACATGGATATACAGGTGATACACATTTGATAGAAATATGATTTATAAGTGATACACGAATGATATATAGTGTGATACACCTCATTTTTTTCATGTTTCATCTTCTAATTCGAATTTTCAATTCAAACCACCTCAAAACTCCGCCAAGTTCTCCCAAAACTGAGATTGAAACTCCTTAAGATGTACCCAATCTATTCTAACAACACCCACTCAAAAGAAAGCAAAACTTTGAGCTTTTTGTTGCTACAAATAGCTAAATGGCTAATATTAGTAATATTCAATGAATTGGCTAATTTTTGTAATAAGCTACTTATAAATGGACATAACTGATAGTTTCCTTTTTAAAGGCATTGTCACGACCCAAATCCTAACCTCTCGTGATGGCGCCTATCAATGGTATTAGGCAAGCCAACATTTTCAAAATATTACTAATATTTGTCAGAAAAAAATAAATCAAGAGTTTTCAAATAAATAGAGTTTTCGTAAACAGGGGTTGAACCCAAAATACATGTGCGGAAAATAGCCCCTACATCGGGGTGTCACTAAGTCTTGCGCATCTAAACATAACCACTCTGGAAATAAAACGACTATCACCGTCTGAATCGAAATACAATGAAAGAAAAGATAAGGAAGAAGAAAACAAGGTCTGTGAACGCCCGACAGCTACCTCGCTATCTCCAGCGGTCAGCTACGAGAACTATCAACATTCTCCACGTCCAGAAACTCATGGATATGCACACGAATTGCAAGGCGTAGCGTGAGTATAACCAACTCAATAAGTAACAATAATAAATAAGGAACTGAAAGATAGTGACGAGCTACGCAGTTATAATTCATTTTCAGTAGTCTCAACAAGGAAAATAGACATGCTTCCCCAATTCGGTATATTAAGTCAAATCAGTATGTTTACGCCAAGTTCAAGTAAAACCGGATAAAGATATCTTTCAAAAGATTTCAAAACAGTGATATAAGGCAACTGTATGCAACAATAAAATGGAACCGTATACAGCCTCTCACGGCAACAATCACTCAGTCCTCCTATTCACTCCAATTTCACAATCCCTCATTCTTCATAGTCATTCGTTCCTCACGATCACTCAGCACTCGACACTCGCACTCAGTAAGTACCTGCACTCACTGGGGATGTGTGTACATCCCAAACGCTATATCAAGCCAATCATGGTATAAATCACTGAAGCATGTTGCGGCGTACATCCCGATCCTATAAATATCATCACAATTAGATCCTCGGCCTCACTCAGTCATTAATCTCTCTAGTATTTTGGGCTCTCATAAATCAGGAAAATCAGCCCAAACAACAAACATGATGTATCAATAAGAATAACAAAGACTGAGATATGATATGCGAGTAAAAACTAAGACTGAGTACAAATAGCTTTTACCAGGCAATTCGTCAAGAAACGCGGCCTCTGTGGGTCCCAACAGTACCAACGCATATCCTAAATATGGTTTCCAACATGATTTGCAGTTGAATTTCTATAACACATAGACAACATATAGCTAACAGCAAGTTATTCAACTTTATAGTTTCACAGAACGGAGCAACTCACAATTCCCACGGTGTACGCCCACACGACCATCATCTAGTATTTGCGTCAACTCCAAAATAATCAAATAACACAAAATTCCTGGGTTTCATACCCTTAGGACCAGATTTATAACGGTTGCTTACCTCAATCCGAGCAAAACTCTACTCAAAAATGCCTTTGCCTTGCGAGTTGGCCTCCAAATGTCTCGAATCTAACCACAAACAGTACAATACAATCAATACGGCTAAAGGAATCAATTCAACGAGAAAAATATGAAATTATAGCTCAAAATCCAAAATCGGCTCAAACCCGGACCCGGGCCCACGTCTCGAAATCTGACAAAAGTCCCAAAACCGAAAGCCAATTCACTCACGAGTCTAACCATACTAAACTTACCAAAATCCGTCACCAATTGGTCATCCAAATGCCTAGTCTCAAACCCCCAAAATTCACCTCAAAAACATACCAACTAGGTGGGAAATCAGTGGGGAAACATCATTATTGAAGAATAGTGAAAAATAGTGAAAGATCTTGAAGCCTCGTATTTATATGTTCTGCCAAGGTCTTTCGCACCTACGGCTAAAAATCTGCTTCTGCGGTCCCGCTTCTGCGCTGAAAGTTCCACTTCTGCGGAAGTCACTTGCCCTCACTGCCTCCGCTTCTGTGATTCCCCGTCCGCATTTAAAGCTCCGCAGGTGTGAATAATTCTTCGCACCTGCGACCCCTGCCCCTCCTGACCTTGCCCGCTTCTGCGGCCTTCCTTCCCGCTTCTGCGGGCTCGCACCTGCGGTTCCCACTCCCCATGTGCAATTACACCAGAAGAGAAGTCTTCAACAATCTTCAAACTTCAAAACTTGGTTCGTTAATCATGCAATATCAACCCGAGGCCCCCGGGACTTCAACCAAACAAACCAACAAGTCTTATAACCCAATACGAACTTAGTCGAATCCTCAAATCACCTCAAACAACATAAAAAACACGAATTACACACGGATTCAAGCCTAATGAACTTAAAAATTTCCAAATCCTACAAATGACGTTGAAATCTATCAAATCACGTCCGATTCGCCTCAAACTTTGCACACAAGTCGTAAATGATACAACGAACCTACTCCGACTTCCGAAAATCCGATCCGACACCGATATTAAAAAGTCCACCCCCGGTCGAACTTTCCAAAAATTCCAACTTTCGCCATTTCAAGCCTAATTCCACTACGGACCCTTAAATCACAATCCGGATGCGCTCCTACGTCCAAAATACCTTACGGAGCTAACGGAACCATCAAAATTCAAATCCGAGGTCGTTTACACATAAGTCAACATCCAGCCAACTTTTCCAACTTAAGCATTCAATTAAGAGACTAAGTGTCTCAATTCACTCTGAAATCTCTCCAGAACCGAACCAACCAACCTGGTAAGTTATAATAACAACTGTAGAACATATAAGGAGCAGCAAATAGTGGAATGGGTCTAGTACTCTCAAAACCACCGGCCTGGTCGTTATATTTTCCCCCTCTTAAACAAACATTCATCCTTGAACGGGTCTAGAAACATACCTGGAACCACGAATAGGTGTGGATGTCTACTCCGCATCTCCCGCTCGGTCTCCCAAGTAGCCTCCTCTACGTGCTGACCTCTCCACTGCACCTTCAATGAAGCTATATCCTTTGACCTGAACTTTTGAACCCACCGATCCAAAACGGCCACCTGCTCCACATCATAAGTCAAATCATCATCAAACTGATCCGTGATGAAATCCAAAACATGAGACGGATCGTTGATATACTTTCGGAGCAAAGAAACATGGAAATACTGGATGCATACTCGACAAGCTAGGTCGCAAGGCAAGCTTGTAAGCCACCTCCCCAATCCTCTGAAGTACCTCAAAAGTCCCAATGAACTGAGGGCTCAACTTTCCCTTTTTCCCGAACCTCATAACACCCTTCACGGGTGAAACCTTCAGCAGAACCTTCTCCCATACGTAAGACACATCACAGACCTTCCTATCGGCATAATTCTTCTGTCTAGACTGCGCCGTGTGAAGCCGCTCCTAAATCAATTTAACCTTGCCCAAGCATCCTAAACCAAGTCAGTACCAATAACCTAGCCTCCCCCAGCTCAAACCAACCCACCAGAGATCTACACCGCCTCCCATATAAAGCCTAATACAGAGCCGTCTGAATGCTCGACTGATATCTGTTGTAATAAGCAAACTCCGCGAGCGGCAGAAACTAGTCCCATGAACCCCCGAAATCAATGACACAAGCGCGTAGCATGTCCTCCAATATCAGAATAGTACGCTCGAACTGTCCGTCCATCTGAAGGTAAAATGTTGTGCTCAACTCAACCTGAGTACCCAACTCTCATTGCACGACCCTCCAAAACTGTAATTTAAAATGCGTGCCTCTATCTGAAATGATAGAAACCGGCATACCGTGAAGGCAAACAATCTCTCGGATGTAAATCTCAGCCAACCGATCTGAAGAATAAGTAGTAATCAATGAAATGAAGTGCGCGGACTTGTTCAACCGATCCACAATCAACCAAATAGCATAGAACTACCTCGAAGTCCGTGGGAGACCAACTATGAAATCCATAGTGATCCGCTCCCACTTCCACTCTGGAATCTCTATCCTCTGAAGCAAGCCACCCGGTCTTTGATGCTCATATTTTACCTGCTGACAGTTGAGACACTGAGCTACAAACCCAACTATATCCTTTTACATCCTTCTCCACTAATAGTGCTGTCTCAAATCCTGGTACATCTTTACGGCACGCAAATTAATGGAATACCGCGAGCAGTGGGCCTTCTCAAGAATCAACGCACGTAGCCCATCTAAATTGGGCACACATATCCGGACCTATATCCGCAACACCCCATCATCTCCAATAGTAACATCTCTAGCATCATTGTGCTGAACCTTGTCCTTGAGGACAAGTAAATGTGGATCATCATACTGATGCTCTCTAATGTGATCAAATAAGGAAGACCGAGATAGCACACAGGCTACAACTCGTCTGGGCTCCGAAACATCTAATCTCATGAACTTGTTGGCCAAGGCCTCAACATCAACTACAATAGGTCTCTCACCAATAGGAATGAATGCAAGACTACCCGTACACACTACCTTCCTACTCAAAGTATCAGCCACCACATTGGCCTTCCCCTGATGATAGAGAATAGTAATATTATAGTCCTGTAGCAGCTCCAACCATCTCCATTGCCTCAAATTTAGATCCTTCTATTTGAACAAGTGCTGGAGGCTACGATGATCAGTAAATACCTCACAAGAGGCACTATAGAGATAATGTCTCCAAATCTTCAATGCATGAACAATGGTAGCCAACTCCAAATCATGAACGGGGTAGTTCTTCTAGTGAGGCTTCAACTGGCACGAAGCATAAGCAATCACTCTACCCTCCTGCATCAAAACACACCCAATATCGATCCGAGAAGCATCACAATATAATGTATAAGAATCAGAAGTTGATGGTAGAACTAGAACTGAAGTTGTGGTCAAGAAGACCTTGAGCTTTTGAAAGCTCTCCTCACACTCATCCGACCACCTTAAAAGGGCACCCTTTTGGGTAAATTTGGTCAAGGGCGATGCAATAGACGAGAAACCCTGCACGAACCGACGGTAATAACCAACCAAACCAAGCAAGCTCTGAATCTCCGTAGCTGAGGACGGTCTGGACCAACTCAGAACCGTCTCTATCTTCTTCGGATCGACCTGAATACCCTCACTGGACACCACGTTCCCCAAGAACGCCACTGAGCTGAGCCAAGACTCGCACTTGGAGAACTTGGCATAAAGCTTCTTCTCCCTCAACCGCTGCAACACAACCCTCAAATGCCGGGCATGCTCCTCCTAGCTATGAGAGTACACTAGGATATCATCAATGATCACAATAATAAACAAGTCGAGATAAGGCTGAAATGCACTGTTCATCAGATGCATGAACGTTGCTGGGGCATTAGTCTGCCCAAAAGACATCACAAGGAACTCATAACAACCATAACAGGTCCTAAAGTTGTCTTAATAATATCCGAGTCCCAAATCTTCAGCTAGTGATACGTAGACCTCAAGTCAATTTTGGATAACACCCTCCCTAAAGCTTGTCAAATAGATCATCAATACGCGGCAAAGGATACTTGTTCTTGATTGTGACTTTGTTCAACTACTTATAATCAATGCACATTCTCATAGTGCCATCCTTCTTTTTCACGAATAGAACCGGTTCACCCCAAGGTGACACAGTAGGCCAAATAAACCCTTCTCAAGGAGTTCCCAAAGCTGCTCATTCAACTCAGCCGGTGCCATACAGTACGGATGAAAAGAAATGGGTTGAGTGCCTGGCACCATGTCCATACCAAAATCAATGTCCCTGTCGGGCGGCATGCCCGACAGGTCTGCAGGAAACACATCCGAAAATTCTTGCACCACTGGAACAGAATGCCGCCCGACAGGTCTGCAGGAAACACATCCGAAAATTCTTGCACCACTGGAACAGAATCAATAGTAGATGTCTATGCACTAACATCCCTCACAAAGGCCTAATAATATAGACAGCCCTTCCCAAACATCCGCTGGGCCTTCAAATATGAAATTACTCGACTGGGAAAATAGTCTAGAGAACCTCGCCACTAACCCGTGGCACTCCCTGCATCGCCAACGTCACCGTCTTAGCATGACAATCTAAAATAGCATGACACGGGGACAACCAGTCCATACCCAAGATCACGTCAAAATCAACCATACTAAGCAATAATAGATCGACTGTAGTCTCTAATCCTCCAACAGTCACTACACACGACCTATATACATGGTCAACAACAATAGTATCAGCCACCGGTGTTGATAAATGACAGATGAAACTAGAGAGTCACGGGCATATCCAAATAATGAGCAAAATACGATGACACATATGAATAAGTGGAACGAGGATCAAATAACACAGAGGCATTCTTGAGGAAAACTGAGATAGTACATGTGATCATTGCATCTAAAGCAATGGCATTTGGTCTGGTAGGAAGAGCATAGAATCAGGCCTGACCGCCACCTGACTGGCCTCCCCCTCTAGGGCGACCTCTAGCTGACTGGGTGTTACGACCCCAGTTCGCCTTTCGTGAACTATCGTGACGGCACCTGGTCTCTACGACTAGGTAAGCCTAACAAATTGCGGGAAAAGAAACAACAGAATAAAACTAGCCAAAAACTGCGGAATAACATAATGAAGCGTTTAAGATGCCGCTTGGCATATACAATACAAACTCTCAAACATAAACTACATTTCCCAAAACCAGGAATCTCATGAAATCACAAGCTGTGGAATAACTACAAAGTGTTCTAACTCCAGAGTGTCTAAACAAAAGAAAAAGTACAGAAGGGCTATATGTAAAAGAGAGAGTAGATAGAGACTCCTCGGTCTGCGGACGCGGTAGATATACCTCAAAGTCTCTAGAGATCGCCTCGCCTCGCTAATGATATGGCTGAGTCGATGTACCTGGATCTACACACGCAAAACATGTGCGGGAAAGGGCATGAGTACACCACAGCGGTACTCAGTATGTGCCAAGCCTAACCTCGGTCGGGTAGTGACGAGGAAGGTCAGGGCCCTACCGGTTATCAGTATGTAAGGCAAAGTAAGACAGTGTAAGGTGCAACAGTATAATCAAAACAATATCAGTAAATGAGAAGAAATCACAGACAATATACACTCAGTACACAGAAATATCGACAGGGGATCTCCCGGGATCCCGTCCCTAGTCCCAAACGTAAATACTCGGGGATCTCTTAATATCCCGGGGATCTCTTAGTATCCTCAATATATGTGCTGGGGATCTCTTGGTATCCAGAGGATCTCTTAGTATCCTCAATATATGTGTTGGGGATCTCTCGGTATCCCGCACTACAGTCCAAATCAATATATGTGCAGGGGATCTCCCGGAACACTCATCCGTAGTCCCAAAATAAAAACACAACAATCTCAAGGAAAGAATCCACAATTTCATTCAAGTCCGTACCAAGAAAACAGAGATTTCTATTCTAACATGCTGCACAGAATTCACGTAAATAGTTTAAGCAGATAGGACGGTTAATTCACTTAAGCATGCTTCCCTATACTACACAGTAGGCTTAAAGTACAAGTAATGTTCAAGAAGAAAGAAACACAGTTAATATACTTAATGAAAAATGGGTTTTCCAACAATTAGCATGTGTACGCACTCATCACCTCACGTACACGGCATTCATATAACAACAATACCAAATCCTAGGGGGGATGTCCCCCACACAAGGTTAGACAAGCCACTTACCTCGAACCAGCTCAATCAACTCAATACCACGTTCTTGCCACGAGTATCCGACTCCAAATGGCCCAAATCTATTCAAAGTAATTGCATAATGTAAATATAACTTCAAGCAACTAATTCCACTAATTAATTCGAAGCTAATACGCGAAATTAGAAAAATCGCCAAAAGCCCCCCCCCCCCGGGCCCACGTCTCGGAATCGAGTAAACTTTACAAATTCAGAAACCTCACACTCTCATGAGTCCATACATACCTAAATTATTCCAATCCGACATCAAAATCTTGATCAAAACCCCAAAATTAGGCCTAAGAACCTTTTCCAATTTTTCTCAAAATTTTCACCCCAATCTCGAATTTAAAGGATGAATTTAAGCATAGATTCTTGGAAATTAATCAAAACCGAGTAAGGATTACTTACCCAAAATACCCAGGTGAAAAATCTCTCTCAAAATTGCCAATCCCGAGCTCCCAAATCAATTTTTCCAAGTTTTGAGACTAAACCCTCGTTCTGCCCCTTTTTCTGAACAGTGGAACCGCATCAGCGGCTCTGGGACCCCACCTGCGGTCCCGCTTCTACGGAACTCAAGTCGCCTCTGCGACATTACATTAAATAGCAATTTCTGCACCTGCGGCTCCCTTACCGCACCTGCGATTTTGCAGGTGCGTTCGCCTTCTTGCACTTGCGGTTTCTGGAGCCTGGCCAAATCTCGCTTTTGCGGTCACCCAGCCGCTTCTGCGGCGCCGCACCTGCGGTCCCATTCACGCAGGTGCGGTTATGACAGGAGATCAGCAGCTTCAGCTGCTCCTAACCACTTCAAATTCTTCCCACAACCTTCCGAAATCATACCGAGGCCTCCGGGACCTCAACCAAAAATACGAACAAGTCCTATACCACTATTCAAACTTGTACCAATCTTCGGAACACTTAAATCAACATCAAATAATCAAAACACCCTCGGATTCAAGCCTAAGGATTCCAAAACTTCAAATTTCCGCTTTTGATCAAAAAGTCTATCAAACCTCATCCGAATTACCTGAAATTTTGCACACACGTCCCAAATGACACAACGGACCTACTCCCACTTCCAGAATTCCATTTCGACCCCGATAGAAAAATCTCACTATCGAACCGGAAACTTCAAAAATTCAACTTTCGATATTTCAAGCCTAATTAAGCTACGGACCTCCAAAACATAATCCAAACACGCCCCTAAGCCCGAAATCACCCAACGGAGCTAACGGAACCAACAAAATTCCATTCCGAGGCCGTCTTCACTTTGCTCCGACTATGGTCCAAATTCTAAGGCTAAAACTCTCATTTAGGGAATAAGTGTCCCAAAACTCCCCGAAACACAAAACGAATCCTCCTAGTAACTCACAATAGCAGAAACAGACACGGAGAATGCAGTTAATAGGGGATCGGGGCGTTAATTCTTAATATTGTCTGCGTAGCTCCTCTCTGCGAGACTGCGGCACGAACTTCTCCAAGAAGGGAACGGTGAACTCCTGCCAAGTAAGTGGTGCTGCAACAACCGGCCTACGCCTCTCATAAGCCTCACACCAACTGAAGGCAGCTCCAGTAAACTAAAAAGTAGTGAACGAGACCCCACTGGTATCTAGAATACCTCATGTATGGAGAATCCTCTGACATCTGTCCAAGAAACCCTGGGCATCCTCTGACTCCACCCTGCTGAAAGATTGAGGCTGGGTTCTACTAAATCTCTCAAGTCTCCGCTTCTCATTATCGAACATAATAAGAACAATATGGGCCTGAGTAGTTGCAACCGGCTAGGCTGCTAGTGCCCCAGGTGTCCGGAGTCCCTACATCACCTGCATGTTCGACTAGGACTCCCAAGTGGCTGCCTCAATCGGTTGACCTCTCCACTGCACTCAAACTGAAGGATAATTTTTTGACCTCAATTATCGAACCTGCGGGCTAGAGTAGCCACCAGCTCCTCCTCACAAGTCAAATCCTTGTCCAATTGGACTGAGCTAAAATCTAATACATGGGATGGATCTGCATGATACTTTTGGAGCATGGACACATGGAACACTAGACGGACTGCTGACAAACTAGGTGGCAATACGAGCTTGTAGGCCACCTCACCCACTCTCTGAAGAATCTCAAAGGGTCCGATATACCTAGGGCTCAGCTTGACTTTCATTCTGAACCTCATCACACACTTCTTGGGTGAAACCCGGAGCAATATTGTCTCTTGGACCATGAATTCAACATCATGAACCCTATGGTCGGCATAACTCTTCTGCCTAGACTCAGCTGTGCGAAGTCGATCTTGAATAATCTTGACATTATCCAAGGCATACTGTACCAAATTTGTACCCAACAACCGAGCCTCCCCCAACGCAAACCATCCAACTGGCGGTCGTCACCACCTCCCGTATAATGCCTCATAGGGAGCCATCTAAATGCTCGACTGGTAGCTGTTGTTGTACGCAAACTCCGCAAGTGGAAAGAACTGATGCCAAGAATCGCTAAAGTCCATAACACAAGCACGAAGCATATCCTCCAATATCTGAATAGTGCGCTCGGACTATCCGTCCGTCTGGGGATGAAATGTTGTGCTCAAATCAACTTGCGTGCCCAAATCACACTGTACTGTCCTCCAAAATTGCAAGGTGAACTGCGAACCTTGATCAGAAATGATAGACACGGGCACACCGTGAAAACGGACAATCTCGCAGATGTAAATCTCAGTCAATCGCTCTGAATAATAGGTAACTGCCACAAGAATGAAATGTGCTGAATTGCCTGTCCACAATGACCCCATCACACCCCAAACCTGATGAGTCATAGCCGGCACCCGGTGCCATACCCGGCCCGAGCGTACCACTTTATAACTGTAAACTCAGAGGGGTAACCCTCAACTTAGGCCGATGAGGCCATATTTTGAATCATATGAAAAATACTGAGTCTCTTATCTGAGGGGTATAGATACCCAAAAGCTCGAGTGTATATATATATATGTAAACTTTGCAGGCTGATGAGCCCGCCATGAACATCTATTGATATACAAACTATACATGACTTGTCTACAAGCCTCTAGAGATGACTGTATCATGGTCGGGATAGGGCCTCGACCTACCCATCAACCTTTAAAAGAAAATGGACTCCAAGGTCTAAACCTGGTAACTCCAGAGAAGTGGAGCTTACCAACCAAGCTGATGTTTGGCTCTGTATACTGGGAAGGTCTATCCAGCTGTCCATCAGGACCTGTAGGCATGAAGTACAACGTCCCCAGCAAAATGGACATCAGTGCAAAATAATGTACCGAGTATGTAAGGCAACAAAATAACTGAAAGCTAAAACTGAACTGATAATATAATAACTGAAAGTAACTAGG
Organism: Nicotiana attenuata; assembly: GCF_001879085.1. Classification (NCBI taxonomy): domain Eukaryota; kingdom Viridiplantae; phylum Streptophyta; class Magnoliopsida; order Solanales; family Solanaceae; genus Nicotiana; species Nicotiana attenuata. The sequence continues at coordinate 69,348,124 of NC_031989.1, read as the reverse complement.
AGTCAAAGATTATCAGAAGGTGTTCTTAGCTACTGATACTGACTCAACACTCTCAATATAGTAAGTAAAATAGTTGTCCGCCCCTGTATGGCTCGGTATGTGTAACTGCTCTGGCATAGTAGGCTCACTCACAGGTGCTCGGCCATACTAGGCTTTGTATCTCGGCCATTCTTGGCTCGCTCATAGGCGCTTGGCCACAGTAGGCTCGGTATATAACTTACCATCTGATTAGAGGTTGCCCAATAGGGCCTGCCCACCAATTATAGCTTGGTGGTGGTGAAAATACTTTAATACTGTATATATATAGATCCTCTACTCTCTTGACTGATAGAAAGCAATACTTAACTGAATTGGAATTCCCAATAAGGGATAATATTGTAACTTATTATAGTAGGATAATGTTAATAAATTCAGAAATACGAACTTCTCTTTATGTCTCGTTGTCAAACACATGTCGTCATGGGATCATGCCAAAATGAAAGAAAGGTTTAGCCTTGACATACCTTATCACAATCTATCCAATACCATGTTAAACTCATTTAGTTGCTCCTTAATCTACAACAATGATAACAATACTATCGCACAACAAATGACAAGCTTATTTTATAATAAAACGAGCAACCTTTCCCCTATAATCTTTTCTTGCTCCCAATTCGACATAACACCAACGAAAAAAAGCACACAACAATAGAAACATGTATACATCATTTCCCAACCTTATATCCATCACAAAATATCACAAAACAGCCCACACACCCCAATTAGTTCATAAATAAAACGACAGCCGTAGTAGTGTCAAACAACCCAAAAATGCAATGAGGAACGACCAGCCAACCACCCTGACATTATGCGGTATTTTTCCACACCCTTTATCCTACAAAACTCCATAAACATCAGCACAAGAGTCCTACACGAGTGGACTACAAAACAGTCCGCTAAAAGTGAAATAAATTGAACTCACGGCTTGCTATCACCGTCCCGTGAGTGTTAACAATTAGGAAACAAATTTATCAACCATACTTGACATTTAAAAGCTTAAATCAAGAAAGTAGGCGCTTTCTTTACTATGAAGTGCCTTTCAAAACACAAATTACAAAGAAAAAGAGAGGCGATATAGCGATACTTACGTTGTAGGGATCGTTCTAATGTTATCGATTCTTGATTTGTACCTGGGATGTTAATCTTCTTTGGAACCCTTGTAGAGAACTTAAGGGTAAGTTTTTGGGGGTTCTATGGTCGTGTTTTATGAAAAATTAAGAGAAAGACTATTTAAAACCCTATATATATCATATTTTGAAAAGTCAAAAAGGTGCTAGCTTGGCACCCTAGCATTGGCCTTTCTTCCGACGCTCATACTTTTTTTTCCGTATGTCGTATGAAAAAATGATTAAGAGAGTTAGAAACTAAATTCCAAGACCTTCAATTTGGTATATAATATTTCCCAAAGATAACTCATATAACACACGAAATATATTGCTCAAAAAGCTTCAGTGACACACCTACTTGTCACCTATGCAGCCTGCAAAGTCTCGCAAAACCACAAATATCTCTCTACTCCTATGTCATATCGACAAACGGTTTAATGAGTTAGAGACTAGACTTGTATATCTTCAAATTGGTAGGTAGATCATCCCCTAATTCCAAGTATATTTGGCGAAAAGCTCAGCTACATTTGACCTATGTTTCAACACATTTATGAATGTAACTTGTGATGACCTTTTCCAACTTTTGTTCCACAACTCGCTTGACTTCAAAACATGACAGACTTCTATCATACGACTAAATAATCATAACATAATATCCTTATAATTTTAAGCACACTATCACCGAAAAAGTACATGTTATAACATTCCTAACTTGTCGACTTTCGACGAAACTTATTTTCTTCAATTCGTTTAGCTTCTAAGCCCTCCAACCCTCTTGGTACTTAGTATTCATGATCTTAAATATTTGTAACCTCCATGGTAACATGATTAACTTAATTTATGTACTTTTAAAGATAATCTCACTTTTGAGCTTACATCACTTGACTTAAGACGTACGAAAACATAAAATGTAACATCATTCCCCCTTTTGGAACATTCGTCCTTGAATGTTGGCTGATGCGCTTATCAATCTCATAACTCATAGCTGTTACGAATATTTTGATACTGTCCTAGCCATCTAGACAACTATTATGTACATAAATCTGAAGGCTAGGGCATTCCACCCTTTAGGCCTCTTTCTCACACCAGGACTTGTTGTCGGAATTCTTCTAATCTCGTAACTGTTGCGACCTTCTGTCATGCAGCATGTACGACTTTGTCCTTATATATGCGTCTATGCGACTCTTCTATCTTTTTTCCTCCAGCTTTTATCCAATCTCTTAGCCTCACTTTTGGAACATATACAGAACTATGATAAGTTGTTCCTCTCGGTATATATAGGTGTGCTGAAGTTCTTCGCTTGATACATTGTTGAACTTACGACTATTGCTATATCTTGTTTCGTAGCCTTGTATATCTATCCTTATGGCTTTACTACATCTAGGTAGGTTACACTATACCATAACACTTACTTCAGTTTATTATTACTGCGGTTTATTACCCAAATTCAGGTTACTCTCTCACTGCTTATCCTATATGTATAAATCTAAGTCCTTTAGTTCTTCCTCATTACTGTTCATTTTATGCATGATGGCCTAATCCCATCTCATACTTTGGAACATTTTTTCCGCCTATTGTTGATTCACCTTAATGTTGATCTATAATCTACCTCTAATAACTTGAAGCCTCTTATGTAATACATTGTCACTAGGGCTCACGTCTCATAGCGGAACATCTAAAGTTATTTGCCTGATCCACCCAGGGACGATGCTATACTTCAATAATAATATTTCATCACATCCCAATATGATTTATCTTATTGGGGTATTCTAATCTCATGCAATTCATGAAATCCCTTCTCTTTGAATAATTATTCAATCGAAAGCCTAAATGTCATCCTCTTAACATTTACCACAATTGCACCCTTATTCTACTACCAGGGTAGCATTCCTTCTTTTCTAAATGCTCCTAGTCTTAATTTCCTCCGAGTTCATTCAGGTTATATAGACACTACCAGAACCTGGAGCTATGGCAATGCTTTTTATTGCTACGGATCAGTAATTGTTGCTATAGATGGTGTATTGCTACAGTTTTAACTGTTAAAAAAAATATTGGAACTACCGTTACACTTAGCAACCGAACCATTGCTATAGTCTTAAAATCATTCTGATAGAGGTATATGTGGCAACATTTTGTATAGCCGTAGCAATAAATCAATATATGGTAACGGTTATATCTATTATTGCGGTCATTAATTCCCTCCTTATTTTTCACCCAAATTTTCTGTACACGTTAAAATTAAAGGGGCCCACAATCTGATTTTAAATTTTTATTTTTTAGTTTTATATCTATTAAAATACTAAACCCCTAATTTTAGTTTTTATATCGGAAATAACGAGGAGATACATAGGAAATTTCGGACTCGATCTCCTCCAGCCAATTTCGGACTCGATCCAAGCTCATCCATCAATAGTTTGTCCAAATCTAAAAATCATTAATTGGAAGGCTTAATTTCGGACTCCAGTCTCAACAACTCCAGGCTCAACAACAGAGGCGGCGTGCAAATTAATCCTTTAGAGTTTCTCCAAATCTGAAAATCGGTAAACAGCTCTCTCCCTTCGAGTTTTGATTTCTAATTTCTTGTTCTTTGTTGCAATTAAGTATGCATAATGTCCATCTCAAATCTAGTTTGATATCTTAACTCGTGTGGGTGTTGAAGGCTCAAGTTTTAGCAGTTATTTTCATTTGTCTTTGTTTAAATTTCTTGGTTGTTTTTTTTGTGTTTTTGTTTAAATTTTTAGGTTGGTTGCTCGTGGGTTGGTTTTTTATGTTTTTGGTTTAAATTTTGGTGTTTCTGTAAGCTTCCTTCACATTATTTTGATAGTGAATGAAAAAGGGCTTGGTGTTTAAATGGATGATATAAGCCACGTGCAACTGAAAATGATTAGAACTTGTGTTCGTTGAAATCAAGTCGTCGAAGAGATGGGGTTGGTTACAGTGAGTTTATGCAAGCAGTGTCATCCATTCGTTAATTGGAAGTCACTCACATTCTTAAAGGCCTCTAAAAATGGCACTTCTTTCTGAAGGGACTGAGAATAGTCATTCTCCCCGTGAGGTATTGCATTTCGTAAATAGAGACAAATAGTTTCATCTCGGGGAGAATTTGGATTGTTCATTCTCTTGATTAGCCTTACATCTCTCTGTGATTAGCGAATACCTCATTAAGATCCTTAAGCTGATCTTCTCTTATCTTTCTTTATTAACACCTAATCATTAAGCTATAGTCCCTTATTAAATTGATCATCTTTCTCCTCCGACTTGGTTTCACTGAGCTCTCCTGATACATGATCCTAAAATCCAAACAAAACTACATGAGTTGAGTCGCTGGTTAAATTTCTAGTCAATCCACATGATGGCAAGAAGAGAAATAGTGAGCAGTAACAAGTTAACAACTTTTTCTTAAAATGGTGAACAAGACAAGATAGAGAAGCTGATTCTTTCTCCAATTTCTTTAGTAGTAACTATACCTAATATAAGGGAAGTATAACTGAAAGGGATATGCCCATAGATTACACAAAGCAGACTTAGAAACATGTAGAAAAATAGGAAGTGGACTCATCAAGTTACTCTCTTTAGAAAAGAGAAAATGTTCAAACTGAAAAATTAGAAAGAACAATAGAAATATTTTAAAAGTAGGCCGGCACTGCTTTGTTTCTTTCTTCATGGGTATCTCTCTATTTGTGTAAGTCCTACTTTACATATGTATATAAAAAAGGTAAAAAGTTTAAGTTGCAATCTTGATATTTGTATCTCTAGTATTTTGTAGATGTAATAAATGCATATGGGTTTGTTTTATATGTGTGTTAAATACATGCTTTATACATGTATAATGCCATCAGTTTTCTCGTACTATCATATTTTTGCGACTAAACTGCACAATGTAGCTAGTTGTATGGAGGTGTGCTAGGATGAAATAGCAGTGTGCGACGTCTCTTATTGGTTACTATAGTTGATTATTTGTTCTGATAGATATTTTAAAAATCTTTTGAGATGTAATATCTTATTCTAATAGAAGTTCCCCGAAAAGCAATTATATGTCATCAATTTTTTCCTAACACTTCGTATCGTGATTAATCCAGGCAGCTGTGACTTCAGCTGGGCTTTACTATCGGAGTGCTAAATTATCTAGAAATTACTTCGACCCATTTACTTCTTGGATTACTGGGACTAGGGGTGAGCAATGACTTGTTAGTCTCAAATTTTGGTGTGACGATCCGGCCAGTCGTCTCATGAGTTACCGCTCCGTTTTCCCTATTGATGCTTCTTTATGCTTTGTTATTCGTGTTTTGTGGTATCGGGTTGGTTGGATTGAATCCGGAATGGTTTTGGTGAAGTTTGAGACACTTAGTCTCTTTTAGGAAGGCTTAAGTTGGAAAAGTCAACCAAAGTTGACTTATGTGTTAAAGGGCTCGGATGTGAGTTTTGACGGTTCGGTTAGCTTCGGGAGGTGATTTATGACTTAGGAGTGCGATCGGAATGGATTTTGGAGGTCCGGAGTAGATTTAGGCTTGAATTGGCGAAGTTGATATTTTGGCGATTTCCGGTTGGTAGGCGAGATTTTGATATAGGGGTCGGAATGGAATTTCGTAAGTTGCAGTAGCTTCGTTATGTGATTTGGGATGTGTGTGTAAAATTTCAGGATATTCGGACGTGGTTTGGTTAGGTTTTTGATCAAAAGCGGAATTTGGAAGATTTTTAGAAACTTAGGCTTGAATCCAATGTGTTTTGGTCGATTTAGTGTTGTTTGGAGTGTTTTGATGATTGGAACAAGTTTGAATAAGGTATTAGGATATATTGGAGCTTTTGGTTGAGGTCCCGGGGGCCTCGGGGTGATTTCAGATGGTTAACGGGGAAATTAGATGTTTGTGGAAGCTGCAGATTTTTTGCTTCTGGTATTTCCGCACCTGCGGAATTGGGACCGCAAGTGCGAGGAAGGAAGTCACAGATGCGAAATTGGGGTTGGCGAGCAGTTTCTGCAGAAGCGGTCAAGATGGCCGCATCTGCGAAGCTACAGATGCGGAAGTTCTAACGCAGATGCGATTTTTGGGCTTTAAGTAAAAAACCGCAGAAGCGGTTGTTTGGCCGCAAATGCGGTACCGCAGAAGCGGGGCCTTGGACCACAGATGCAGAAAGGCCTAGGCAGAACATATATGTTATTTCATTACGCGAGTTTGGCTTATTTCACCATTTTTGACTTAGACCTTGGAGCTTTTGGGGCGATTTTGAAGAGAGAAATCAAGGGATTTCGTTAAGGTAAGGATTTTTGGACCAAAAACACATTTCTATGGTAGTAATTCATGAGTTAAGGCTGTAATTAAAAGGATTAAAGGGCTAAAAATGGAGGATTAGGGTTTGAGTTTAAGAAGCCTTTAAATGAGAATTTGAGGGGTCATTTGGACTCCGATTTTGGTATTCTTGATATGTATTAACTCGTGGGGAGATAAGGAATCCGTTGGTGTAAAAATTTCTGAGTTTCGAGAGGTGGGCCCTGGGCTCGGGTTGTTCTAATTTCGGAATTTTGGTATTATTTTGATGTTTTCGCTTGGGCTTCGTCCCCTTAGCATACTTTAACGTCCTCGTTGTGATTTTTGATAGATTCGACGCGAGTGGAGGCCGATTCGAGGGGCAAAGGCGTCGCGGAGTAGTATTTTCACCGGTTTTAGGTAAGTAGCCATTGTAAATCTAGAACTGAGGGTACAAAACCCCGGTATTTGACTTGTTTTGATAAATACGGTGACGCACATGCTAGGTGACGAGCGTGTGGGCGTGCACCGGTAGGGATTGCGACTTGGTCCGTCCCGTAGCGACTATTAAGCCACGTGTTTGGTTTGAAAATATTATATTATCCCGTATTTTGAATATTTATACTGTGTTATGGGCTGTATGCCATGTTTGGGGCCTTGTGCCGACCTGTAGAAACCCTTAGGGGCATTTTGACTGTTTTTCCTCACTTTACTTGCTAAAAACATATCCACGGTCATGCTTTACCTGTTAAACGCATAAAACTGGTTTATTCTTGTCACTTTTAAAAGAGAGAGCTATTTGGGCTGAGTTCCCTAATTTCCACTGTTGTGCCCGAGAGGCTATGAGGTTAATGACTGAGAGAGGTCGAGGACCTAAGTGTGAGGACATTTATATATATGTGAGATACGGATCGGGCTGCACGCCGCAANATATATATATATATATATATATATATATATATATATATATATATATATATATATATATACTTATATGGATCGGGCTGCACGCCGCAGCGATATGACACTTGGGCTGTAGGAGCCCCTCCGGAGTCTGCACACCCCCAGTGAGCATAGTCGACTATAAATATATGGATCTGGATGCGCGCCGCAGCGGTTATTATGATTTCTATTATTATGAGATATTGTGAGACTGAGTGACGAGGGTTGAGTCACGAGTGACTGAGAGGCTGCCCGAGAGGCCATATTTCGAGTGATTCCTTGCCCGAGGGGCCCAGTTATGATGTTTTCACTGATTTTACTCCCCTTTTTAAGATAAGCCTCTGTTGAAATTATTGTTAAGTACCTAATTTCAAATGTTTAAACTGGAAAAGCTGGTTCTTTGACGAAACTGGTTTTGAACTGTAAAGTTGATCTGTTATCTTGTGATTTCTCAGTTATATGCTTTTTGAACTGCTTGTCACTGCTTTCAGTACTTATTTACTTTAGTTACTTACTGAGTTGGCGTACTCACGTTACTCCCTGCACCTTGTGTGCAGACCCAGGTGCCCGGGCGTCCGAGTGAGAGCTTTTCAGTTATTCAGCATTTGTCGGGGATTTTGAGGTAGCTGCATGGCGTCCGCAGCCCTGATTTCTCCCTTCTATCTTGTTATCTTTTTCACATTTCCTAGACTATTGATGTAGTAGATGTTCAGACTTGTATTAGAGGCTCTAGCCTCGTGACACCAGATTTGTGGGGCTGTGTATTTTATGTTTTATTGATTTCCGCATATTTATCTGTTGTTTTACACGCTTATTATAAAAATATGGTATTTAAACCTGCGTAAAAATAATTTAATGTTTAAGAAAAAGGGTTGTGGTTAATTGTTCGGTCGGCTTGCCTAGTAATGTGATAGGCGCCATCACGACCAGTATTTGGGGTCGTGACATTTGGTCATATTCTTGTGTTGATTAACATTATTTTTGGTCGTGCAGGAATCCTTGCTGATATTTGTTGATACCTGTTGCAATTCAGCCATTGTCTGATGACTCTGCCACTTTTCTTTTTGGATGATTCATTCATCTCTTTTTGGCATATCATTTCTACCATCTTGGAAAATCCCATTTGGCATTTCGATTTACAATATTATCATGTTGTTCTCACAAATAATATTGACATACCTTGCACTTACTATACTGCTGCCCATGTAGTTTCATTAATTGCTTTGAACTCTTCTTCTCTGCCCTGTTTTCCTCCATATTCTTGGTCTTTTCTTTGTTTCACTGTCACGGCCCAAACCTGGGGAGGTGTGGCTGACATTCGGTGTCGTACTAGCCCGAGCGAACCACTCTTGTAACTCTTTCTTTTTCTCTGTAACTATCATGGGCCAACATGGGTGCAACTCGTAACGTATAACTATAACTAGGAAACACTGTATCAATGAACCATCTTTCTTAAAACATTAAAACATATGGGACGTCAAGGCCTCTAACATGCTATACAAAGTGAAACTCTGTCTATAAAGTCTCTAAGAGTATTAGACATCAAATAGGACAGGGCACCGGCTTACCCATACATCTGTAGCAAAACACTGACACTTCCGAATGAGGTGGAATCTTACCGATCCTTCGCTAAATGCTGACCTCGTCTACTATGAGGGCTCGTCAAACTGATTATCTATACCTGCAGGCATGAATGCAGCGTCCCCAACAAAAGGACGTCAGTACGAAGAATGTACTAAGTTTGTAAGGCAGAACTGAAACACAACAATAAGTCAACATTAATTAAAGAGATATAAGAATCACCTGAACCGCGGATATATATATATATATATATATATATATATATATATATATATATATATATATATATATATATAAAACCTCTTTGGAACTATTATCCATATCGATGCATGACTNCGACCTGTAGAAAACTTGAGGGGCATTTTGACTGTTTTTCCTCACTTTACTTGCTAAAAGCATATCCTCGGTCATGTTTTACCGGTTAAACGCATAAAACTGGTTTATTCTTGTCACTTTTAAAAGAGAGAACTATTTGGGCTGAGTTCCCTAATTTCCACTGTTGTGCCCGAGAGGCTGTGAGGTTAATGACTGAGAGAGGTGGAGGACCTAAGTGTGAGGACAATTATATATATGTGAGATACGGATCGGGCTGCACGCCGCAGCGGTATATATATATATATATATATTTTATCGGGCTGCGCGCCGCAGCAATATGACACTTGGGCTGTAGGAGCCCCTCCGGAGTCTGCACACCCCTAGTGAGCGTAGTCGACTATAAATATATGGATTGGGCTGCACGCCGCAGCGGTTATTATGATTTCTATTATTATGAGATATTGTGAGACTGAGTGACGAGGGTTGAGTCACGAGTGACTGAGAGGCTGCCCGAGAGGCCATATTTCGAGTGATTCCTTGCCCGAGGGGCCCAGTTATGATGTTTTCACTGATTTCACTCCCCTTTTTAAGATAAACCTCTGTTGAAATTATTGTAAAGTATCTGATTTCAAATGTTTAAACTGGAAAAGCCGATTCTTTGACGAAACTGGTTTTAAACTGTAAAGTTGATCTGTTATCCTGTGATTTCTCAGTTATATGCTTTAGAAACTGCTCGTCACTGCTTTCAATACTTATTCACTTTAGTTACTTACTGAGTTGGCGTACTCACGTTACTCCCTGCACCTTGTGTGCAGATCCAGGTGCCCGAGCGGCCGAGTGAGAGCTTTCCAGTTATTCATCATTTGCTGGGGATTTCGAGGTAGCTGCATGGCATCCGCAGCTCTGATTTCTCCCTTCTATTTTGTTATCTTTTACGCATTTCCTAGACTATTGATGTAGTAGATGTTCAGACTTGTATTAGAGGCTCTAGACCCGTGACACCAGATTCGTGGGGCTGTGTAGTTCATGTTTTATTGACTTCCGCATAATTATCTGTTGTTTTTAAACGCTTATTGTGATAAGCATAGTAGTTAAACCTGCGTAAAAGTGGCTAAATATTTTAGAAAAGGGGTTGTGGTTAATTGTTCAGTCGTCTTTCCTAGTAATGTGATAGGCGCCATCACGACCGGTATTTGGGGTCGTGACACTTTTTGGGCGATTTCCTAATTTCGCGTATTAGCTTCGAATTAATTAGTTGAATTAGTTACTAGAAGTTATATTTACATTATACAATTACTTTGAATAGATTTGGGCCATTTGGAGTCGGATACTCGTGGCAAGAACGTGATATTGAGTTGATTGAGCTGGTTTGAGGTAAGTGGCTTGCCTAACCTTGTGTGGGGGAACTCCCCTTTGGAATTGACACTGTGATATATGAAATGCCTTGTACGTGAGGTGACGAGTGCGTACATGTGCTAATTGTTGAAAATCCTGTTTTCATTAAGTAACCATAATTGCGTTTTCTTTCCTATTTTTACAAATTGCAATTTAAGCCTACTGTTAGCTTAGGAAAGCATGTCTAAGTGACTTAACTGCTTTATTTGCTCAAACTGCCTTATTTGAATTCTGTGCGGCATGCTGGGCTAGAAATACCTGTTTTACCTTGGTATAAATTTGATTGAATTGATTATTCTTCGTGTTGCTGCTGTGTGTTTACTTTGGGACTACGGGCGATATCCCGGGAGATCCCCCTTGCCTGTTTATCTGGGACTATGGATGTGGTATTCCGGGAGATCCCCCCTGCACATTTACATTGGAACTACAGGACTGCACCCGGTAGATTCCCTCAGTACTGAGTATTTACATTTGGGACTACGGATGTGGTATTCCGGGAGATCGCCTGCGCGTTATGAGTTGTACTACGGGACGACACCCGAGAGATCCACTGGATATTTATATTTGGGACTACAGGACGATATCCTGGAAGATCCCCGGTTATTATCTCTGTGTTGAGCTGTATTCCTTCTGTGATAATTTTGTCTCTGTTGTAGTTGTTGCTACTCTTATTACCCTGTGTTACTTTAATACTGCTTCTCTTCCTTATATATTATTGTATATGACCGGTAGGGCCCTGACCTTCCTCGTCACTACTCGACCGAGGTTAGGCTTGGCACTTACTAGGTACCGCTGTGGTGTACTCATGCCCTTTCCTGCACATATTTTTCGTGTGCAGATCCAGGTACTTCGACTCAGCCCCACTACCCTTGAGGCGAGGTGATTCTCCAGAGACCTCGAGGTATATCTGCCGCGTCCGCAGACCGAGGAGTCCCTTTCCATTCTCTCTTGTAGTGATAGCCCTTCTATCTTTTCTTTTGATTTAGACATTCGAGAGTTAGAGCATTTTGTCGTATTCATAGCTTGTGAATTCATGGGATTCCGGATTTTGGGAGTTGTTCGATTTTGAGATCTTGTATTGTACATGCCGAGCGGCATCTTAAACACTTTTATATTTATTATCTTCGGTTTTTATTAGTTTTTCCGCAATTGTTTCCTTTTTTCGAAATTGTTAGGCTTACCTAGTCGTAGAGACTAGGTGCCGTCACGACATGTTCACGAAGGGCGAACTTGGATCGTGACAAAATGATAGCTAAACTAATTAATATGAGAATTTTTTCCCGGTGTGAAAAAGAGCTTTATCATTGTCCTCTGATCAAGCTCCGAAAATGGCCCATTGCAATCTTGAAGGGTATCTTGAAATTTTGACAAGTATAATTTTCTTCCACCAAAAATTTAAACAGAAAATACTTTGTGAATAATTGTAGTATATAACTACTTTAATAAACTAGAATAGTCGAACAGTATACTCTTTAGTAGGCGGCTATTCGAAACTGTTCCATTACTAGACAAACACAAGCAGCATGCTGCTCTGTGTGTCATCATTCATTTGTGATACTAACGTCACATATTTATTATCTCTTTGGTGCTAATGGAAGAACCAACGATAATAACAACAACAACAAATCCAATATAATCTCAGCCCACAAGTGGAATTTGAAAAGAGTAATATCTGTGCAAATCTTACCGCTACCTTATGAAGGCAGAACAGTTGTTTCTAATAGACTCTCGGCCCAAAGAACCATGAGAAAAAAGAGTAACAAATAGTAGCAAAAACATGAAAATAAGATGACGGAAGCAAATGAAATACGAGTAATAATAAAGATGAAAGAATAAAAAATATCGGAATAGTACTACTACTACTATTACTACTAGTAAGACTAGAAGAAACTCTCGACTACCTGTCAACCTTCAACCCTAATTCTTGACCTCCACACCTTGCTATCGAGGGTCATGTCCTTGTTAAGCTGAAGCAATGCCATGTCCTGTAATCACCTCTCCCTAATACGGCTATTAGAAGAACCATAAATTTTAAATATCTACTATGGTTTTTATGTGATTTATAGGTTACGAGCTCAAGCAGTAAAAGTAGTCACTAATACTTGCATTAGGGTATGTACCTCTTGGAGTACGAATCTTTTCAGGATCTTGCGTGAATGCGAAATACTTTGTACATCGTGCTACCCTTTTAATGTTGTACAAGACATAAAAGACAATGTTTACTTTAGTTTGTCATGACATCCCTGCAACTTCTTGGCTCTTTAGAAGAGGGCATGAAGAATGTCTAATCCGACTTTATTGAGTAATTCTGGCTCATGGATGATTAATTGCCTCTTTGCAGCACCTTACGAGACCAATAAATCCATTAACTTGGCTTCTAAGGTTAATGAAAGGTTCAGAGTACTAGCAGCAGCTTAGGGTAAAGGTAAGCTTTTTCATATGCCACTAACATAATTAGATAGGTTATTATATATATATATTAGCTAATCAATCAGACCTTTAAGCTAATTAATATATTATCTGTAGTTCTTACGTGTTAGGTAGTTGGCCAGTAATTAATCCAATGAAATTATAGGACATAATAATGTGCTGTTGGCGTCAGTATTAATAATGGGTAAAGTAGAAAACCCAAAAAGGGAAAAATGACAATCTAGTTCAAAAGCCTTAGCTTTTGTTTTAAGGAATTCCAGCAACAATACCTTTCTAGAGAATAATAAGCGTCCACTTAGCTTTTGTTTAAGGAATTCCAGCAACAATACCTTTCTAGAGAATAATAAGCGTCCACACAATTTCTTTACCATGGTTTAAATAATAGTCTTCTGTCAGAATTAATAGTAATAAAAAGAACTCCCACCGTCCTCTGTGCATTTCAACTTTGTCGCCGCTGTCAATAAAGCTGGTGGAGACAAAATGGAAAAGTTGAAAGATATATGCCTGCTTTGTTATTGTTCATTGAAATGGCAATTTTGTCGCTTTTCAGTGAAATGGTTATTTTAAAGTTCCGAAGACACGTGTCGAATTGCAAAAGATTACGATTTATACCAACTTAATGAATACATTATGCATATTTTTATATATAATTTTATACTAAATTATAGTTAATTAGTATACTTTTCATCTAAGAGTGTCAGTTGTTCGATTCGACAGGTTATTTTAGAAAAATGTATAAGCATGATACCAATTTTTCGATTAGACTACTACGCTAATTAAAATTAGCCTTTTCAAACATTGTTCCAATTATTTCGACGTCGCTTCGGTATCCGTAATAGTCCGGTAAATCTTGATAATTTTTTAGACATCATCTAAAAGTTGCACTATTATTAGAATGTCTGATCTATTATATAAAATAATAATAATAACAAGCTTTAATCAAAAAGTATCTAATTTCATGACCACGTGAAACTAATGCAGAACTTACCATTTTTTTGTATGACTTACGGTGTCACTGCTACGGAATGAACATTCAAATTTATCTGTAAAAATTACACACCACACCATCTAAAATATATACGAAATAATAGTCTAACTTGATCAAAGTGAACTTCGTTAAGTTTCAAGGCCTTTTAACTCTGATCGCTGCACTAATGCAAAGAAGGACTGAAGCTGTAGCATAAACAAATAGTGCAACTACCTGTAGGATAAATTTCAATGATGCTATTGAAGAAAATGAAAATACCAAAGTATTTATTAGGTGTGCGAACAAAGTCCCACATTGGTAGCTGAAAAGATCAAGAGTTTACATATAAGGTGTGTGGATCTCTTATTTCACTACCCAAAATCTACTATAGGTCATGATGACGCCCAACATCGCCGTTAGGCAAGCCAACGATGAACTAACAACTCAATTATTCATTTTCTTATTTTTGAAATCATGAATCTTGTTAGGTGGAGACATAAATGCGTTAAAGTCATAGATAAATACAATTTAAATAATATACAGGTAAAAGTGTATCGAGGTTAAGCAAACCATAAATAAATTCTAGAACATCCCCAAAATTCGGTGTCACAAGTGCATGTGCATTTACTAAGGAGTACAATAATAATACGACGTCTGTCCGGAATGTAAATAAGACAGGATAAAGTAATAGAGACTCTGTGGGCTGCGATACATAGCTTGGAATTAATGCAGCTCACCATAAAGTCTCCTCAGCAGCTGTGCTTACGCGAAATGACCACCAATTGAACCTGTCAGATCCGGCACATTGTGCAGAAGTGTAGCATGAGTACGTAAATCAACGCGTACCTAGTAAGTATCTAGCCTAACCCGGAGAAGTAGTGACGAGGGGTCGACAACGACACTTACTAGAGGTCCAATAACACAATATGATAAATCATAAGTAGATATGAAGCACAAATCAATATGGGGTAAATCTGTAAGTTACATAATCTTCCAAAATTTCTTTTAAAGGTATGAATTTCTCAGTCTTGTATTCTACCTCAACAGCTCAGATGTATCAAGTACCAGTATCAAACAGATAAGAAATACCATATAAAATGCCAGGCATCAGTGGAAGGATAATCTCGTGAATATTCGGACTGCCAGCGAAATAACGTACGATTATGCCGAGGTCCTTCGGCCCGATCCAGAATAATGTGTACACTACCGAGGGTCGAGCGGCACGAACCATAGATGTATCTATTATACTGCCGAGGTATTCAGCCTGCTCCATAAGAAGGAAGGAAATCATCGAATTACGAGACGCGTGCTTACAATACAATACATGAGCATAAAGTGAATACAACTTTACCGTTTCTCAAATAATTTTGCCAACAACTCAAGGGATAAGGCTCGGCCTAATATATAGGTATTTCTAAATCAATTTCAATTAGTTAAGCCAGCAGAATGAGTTCAAATAATTCAAATATTACATGATAAAGTCCTAAGTCTATCAGGACATAAACATGCTTTAGCTACGTATGGACTGTTGTCAGCTCATGCATACGTAACACCCACAACTTGTAGCACATAACAATTATATCACCTAAGGGGTAGTTCCCCCTCACAAGGTTAGACATGAGACTTACCTCGCTCCGAAGTTCCATAACCGGCTCCAACGCCTCTCTAACTCTTCAATTCAAAGCTAAACGATCCGAAACTAGTCAAACAATGTACAACTCCATCAAAATATACTCCATGCATATAATTTGACAATTTATAATGATTCTCAACTCCACTCGAAAAGTTAAAAAAAGTCAAACCCTCGGGCCCACGTGCCCGAATTCCAAAAATTCTTGAAGATTAACTTTACCCAAATCCACGAACTCAAATATATAATTTATTCTTAATTCCATGCCCAATTTCGTGGTCAAAATCCACAAATACCTAATTCTAGGTTTTCTACCAAAATTCCAATTTTTTACTAATTTTCATGTTTTAATCCATATATAAACCATGTATTTAACTCACAATATACGAGAATCACTTACCTTGACATGGATGATTAAAATCTTCCCTCCAAGAGCTCCAAAAATCGCTCAACCAAATGAAAATGTGAGAGAAATGGGCTAAGTCACGGATTAAAAGCACCTCACTGCCCATCGACCTTCGCACCTGCGGTTTACTTAATCGCTTCTGCGGCCTCGTAAGTACGGCCAAATCTCTTCTGCGGTTTCCACTGAAGGCCCCTGCCTTCGCTTTTGCGGACCAGACTCCGCTTCTGCGGAGTTGCACCAACGACCTGGGCTCCGCTTCTGCGAAAACGCCGACCTAACGCCCCCTCGCACCTGCGCATCTTTTTCCCGCATCTGCGATCTCGCAGGTGCGGCCAAAACCTCGCACCAGCGCATCCCCTCTTCCCAGCACAACTCCACACCTACGATGCCAAACACGCCCCTACAGTCTCGCACCTGTGACCAAATCCTTCACAGGTTGATCGCACCAGACCTGGTGCACTTCAGCAGTTCCCCAAGTCCAAACTCATCCCGATTTCCAATCCGAATGTGACGACCCGGCCCGTCGTCACGTGAGTTACCGCCCCGTTTCCCCCATTTTCTGCTTTCTTATGTCTCATTATGAGAGTCTCGGGTGAGTGAGCTTGAATTGGATTGGTTTTAGATGGAAATAAGACACTTAGTCTCTTTAAGGAAGGTTTGAATTGGAAAAGTCAACCGGATGTTGACTTATGAGTTAAAGGGCTCGGATGTAATTTCCGGTGATTTGGTTAGCTTTGGAGGATGATTTGTGACTTAGGAGTGTGATCGGAATTGATTTTGGAGGTCTGGTGTAGAATTAGGCTTGAATTGGCGAAGTTAGTATTTTGGCGAATTCCGGTTGATAGGTGAGATTTTGATCCGAGGGTCGGAATGGAATTCCGAGAGTTGCTGTAGCTTCGTTAGGTGATTTTGGATGTGTGTGCGAAATTTCAGGTCATTCGGAGGCGTTTTGGTCGGGTTTTTGATCAAATGCGTATTTCGGAAGTTTTTGAGAAACTTAGGCTTGAATTCGGTGAGAATTGATGATTTTAGCGTTGTTAGATGTGTTTTGATGATTGGAACAAGTTTGGATGATGTTTTAAGATGGGTTGGTGCTTTTGGTTGAGGTCCCGGGGGCCTCGGGATGATTTCGGATGGTCAATCGGACCAATTTTGGCCTTAGAATATTACAGGTTTCCAGCTATTTTGTTGCAGAAGAATTGGTCTTCGCGTTCGCGCTGGTGAGTCGCGAACGCGTAGAAGGGAATTTCAGGACCAGTGTTTTGGCCTTCGCGTTCGCGTCTTGGGCCTCGCGATCGCAGAAGGATCAGGTGTTGAGTCATCGCGTTCGCGTGAAGGCATACTCGTTCGCGTATAAGGAGTTGGGTTCCAGGGCTTTTGCCCTTCGCGTTCGCGTGGTGCTGTCCGCGTTCGCGTAAGCTTAAGGTTCCAGACCTTCGCGTTCGCATGGGTGCAACCGCGTTCGCGAAGGGTATTTTTGGCAGAGGTGGATTTTGTTCATCGCGAACGCGAGAGGTCCCTCGCGTTCGCATAGAGGAAAATAAGCCTGGGCAGAAGGTTTTTATTAGACATTTCATCCGCGAACCAAGTCTCATTTCCACCATTTTTGAGTAACCTTGAGAGCTATTGGACAGAAATTAAAGGGGATTTCGACTAGGTGTGATTGGAGATGAGTTCCTTGACCTTAATATGTGATTTAATGGTAGAATTAACATGGAAATTTGTGGAAATTCATCAAAAGAGGGTAAAGCTAGAGCTTGGGAATTTGGCATTTCAAAATGGAATTTGAGAGGTCAATTGGACTCCGATTTTGGTAAATTTGATATGTATAGACTCGTGGCGAGATAAGGAATCCGGTGATATTAATTTTCTAATTTTTCGAGAAGTGGGACCGGGGCTCGGGTTTTGCCAACTTCGTGAATTTCGATGTTTTTTGAGTCCTTTCGATTGGGTTATGTTCCCTTAGCCTATTGTAATGTACTCGTTGTGGTTTTGATCAGATTCGACGCGCGAGGAGGTCGATTTGCGAGGCAAGGGCATAGCGAGCTAGGATTTTGGCCGGCTTGAGGTGAGTAATGATAGTAAATGAAATCCTGAGGGTTTGAAACCCCGGATTTGCACAACGTAGTGCTATGTTGAGGTAAAACACGCGCTTAATGGCGAGCGTGAGGTTGTTTACTACCGGGGATTGTGACTTGGTCCGTCCCGTTTGATATTTTACCGCGTATTTGACTGAGCTGTTCTGTTATCATCATAATTTGGGCTTATTGCCATATTTTGGGCTTAATGCCGACTACTTGAATCCTTCGGGGATCGTTATCACTATTTCCTCACTATTTTTGATATAATACTTGAACTCAGTCCTAGTGATTATACTGTTTTACAAACTCAGCCACTTTAATTGGATTTTTGAGAATTTAATGATATTTCCACTGTTGTTTGGGCTGAGCGCTGCTATTTTATTGATGCCTGAGGGGCTTATGATATTTTCTGGACTGAGTGAGGCCGAGGGCCATATGTGAGGAGGCTTTCAGGCCTCGAGTGTTATGTGAGAAGGCTTTCAGGCCTTGAGCGTGATGTGAGGAGGCTTTCAGGCCTCGAGTGATATGTGAGGAGGCTTTCAGGCCTCGAGTGATATGTGAGGAGGCTTTTAGGCCTCGAGTGATATGTGAGGAGGCTTTCTGGCCTCGAGTGTGATGTGAGAAGGCTTTCAGGCCTTATGTTGATATAGCGCTTGGGCCGTAAGGGGCCCTTCCAGAGTCTGCGCACCCA
Organism: Nicotiana attenuata; assembly: GCF_001879085.1. Lineage (NCBI taxonomy): Eukaryota > Viridiplantae > Streptophyta > Magnoliopsida > Solanales > Solanaceae > Nicotiana > Nicotiana attenuata. Next base: position 69,329,298 of record NC_031989.1, on the reverse strand, counting down.
CAGTGAGCGCGGGTACCCATGTGATATGAGAGTGAGCCCGAGGGGCTGATATTATGCTGAGTGACTGATACTGAGCCCGAGGGGCTGATACTGTTCTGAGCGATTGATACCCGGCCCGAGGGGCCGATTTCTACTCACTATTTACTTGTTTTTTACCTGATTTACCTGATTTTTAAAAAGGAGATTTCATTCGACTCTTTACTGTTCCACTGTTTTTACTGTTTTTACTGCCTGATATAGAATTGCTTTGTGCAGTTATGTGTTTTCATGCCTTCGGTTATTATTTATTATTATCACTCACTGGGTCGGAGTACTCACATTACTCCCTGCACCATGTGTGCAGATTCAGGCATAGTAGAGTCCGCACCTGAGCGTTGATTCCTTCCAGACCAGGCAGTGATTTGGAGATGTGAGGTAGCTATTGACGTCCGCAGCCCCTTGTCTCCCCTATCTTATATCATTTATGTTTTTCTTCAGACTATTGTATCGGATATTACTCTTTGTAGACTTATAGCAAACTCTGTAGTAGCTCATGACTTGTGACACCCCGGTTTGGGCTGTGTCGGAATGGTTTCCTTTGTTTTATCGCTGATTCCGCATTAATGACTATATTAAGCATGTGTTAGAACTGTTAGTATTACTTAATTGCATTGAAAGAGGTGTTGCGTCGTTCTAGCTGGCCTTGTCTTCACGAGAGGCGCCATCACGGCCGGGTTTGGGATTTGGGCTGTGACAAGTTGGTATCAGAGCCTAGGTTACTAGGTCTCGCGAGATATGAGCTGGTTTAGTAGAGTCTCGCGGATCGGTACGGAGACGTCTGTACTTATCCTCGAGAGGCTGCAGAACCTTTAGGAAAACTCCACATTCTTGAAATTCTTGTCGTGCGAACTTGTTGATTCGAGTATTAAACTTTTCCTTGTTCTATTCTCTCACAGATGGTGAGGACACGAGCTACCGGACGTGGCGGGCGACCACCAGTACCACCCACTGAGGCCACCAGAGGCCGTGGACGCGGTCGTGGTCGTGGCAGAGGTAGAGCAGCAGGTGCAGCACCTGTGGATCCTCCAGTTGCCCCCGCTCAAGATCTGGCTCCAGCAGCACCAGTTCAGGCACCAGCTGTGCTCATCGTGATTCCTGGCCTTCAGGAGACTTTGGCTCAGATTTTGACAGTTTGCACTGGCCTGGCTCACGTCGTTTCAACCACCACCGCAGCAGCTACTTCGCAGGCCGGGGGAGGCAATCAGACCCCCGCTGCTCGCACACCTGAGCAGGTAGTGCAGGGATTACAGACTCCAGAGGCACCTCCAGCTCAGCTAGTTGCACCAGTACAGGAGTACAAGGTTCCAGCTATGCCCGAGGATGAGCAGCGTCATCTCGAGAGGTTTGGTAGACTCCAGCCTCTGACATTCAGTGGTGCTGAGGGCGAGGATGCCCAGGGTTTTCTTGACAGATGTCAGCGGATGCTCCGTACAGCAGGGATTCTTGAGTCCAGTGGTGTGGCTTTTACTACTTTTCAGTTTACTGGGGCTGCCTTCACTTGGTGGGAGGCGTATGAGGGGTGTAGGCCGACCGGTGCAGCACCTTTGACTTGGCAGGAGTTCTCCACTCTCTTCTTGGAGAAGTATGTACCGCAGTCCCGCAGGGAGGAGCTGCGCAGGCAGTTTGAGCGGCTACGGCAGGGGGATATGACTGTGTCTCAGTATGAGATAAGGTTTTCGGAGTTGGCTCGTCACGCCGTCTGGATGGTTCCGTCGGATCGTGAGCGGATCAAGAGGTTTGTTGATGGCCTTAACTATCATCTCCGTGTTCTTATGACTAGAGAGAGAGTATTGGGTGCTTCATTTGAGGAGGTGGTTGATATAGCTCGAGAGATTGAGGCGGTTCGCCGTCAGGATCGAGAGGAGAGGGAGGCCAAGAGGCCTCGGGGTTCTGGCAGTTTCAGTGGCGCTCCTTCGAGGGACCAGTTCCAGCATGGTAGGGGTCGTTCTTTTAGCCCGCTCAGTCGGCTCGTCCCGAGTATCGTGGTCTATCTTCAGGTCGTGGTTATCATGGTTCTCAGCAGAGTCAGCCATCCCTCAGCGCTCTTCCAGCACAGAGTTCATCTCGTGCCCCGTCTGCTCAGAGTTCTTCTAGGCCGAGTGCATCAGCTAGTCACTCCGGCGCGAGGGGTTGCTCTTAGTTCCAGTCTCCAGCACCTGGGAGCTGCTATGAGTGTGGAGAGTTTGGGCATATGTGGAGGCAGTGTCCTCGTCGTGCTACTAGCTCATCTCAGCCGAGGGGTCAGCCCTCATCTTCTGGTCCAGTTTCTTCAGCACCCGCCCCTCCAGCTAGGGGTGAGGGTCAGGCAGCCAGGGGTCGCCCCAGAGGTGGAGGTCGATCAGGCGGTGGTCAGGCTCGTTTTTATGCTCTTCAGGGCAGGACAGATGCCATTGCTTCGAATGCTGTCATTACAGGTATTATTTCAGTTTGCCACCGAGATGCCTCAGTCTTATTTGATCCCGGTTCCACCTATTTCTATGTGTCCTCATATTTTTCTCATAATTTGGGTACGACCCGAGGGTGTCTTGCCTTACCTGTTCACGTATCTACCCCGGTGGGTGATACTATTATTGTGGACCATGTGTATCGGTTGTGTTTGTTGACTATTGAGGGTCTGGAGACCCGAGTTGATCTACTGCTATTGAGCATGGTGGATTTTGATGTTATTTTGGGCATGGACTGGCTATCTCCGTGTCATACTATCCTAGACTGTCATGCTAAGACAGTCACCTTGGCTATACCGGGTGTTCCGAGGATCGAGTGGCGTGGTGTGACTGATTATATTACTAGCAAGGTGATTTCATTCCTAAAGGCCCAGCGTATGGTTGGGAAGGGTTGTCTTTCATATTTGGCGTTTGTGAGGGATGTTGGAGCCGAGACTCCTAGCATTGATTTTGTCCCGGTTGTGAGGGAGTTTTCAGATGTGTTTCCTGCAGACCTGCTGGGCATGCCGCCGCACAGGGACATTGATTTTGGTATTGACCTGGTGCTTGGCACTCAGCCCATTTCCATTCCGCCATACTGCATGGCACCAGCGGAGTTGAAAGAATTGAAGGATCAGCTTTAGGAACTCCTAGATAAGGGGTTCATTCGGCCTAGTGTGTCACCGTGGGGTGCACCGGTTCTATTTGTGAAGAAGAAGGATGGCACTATGAGAATGTGCATTGACTACAGGCAATTGAACAAAGTAACAGTGAATAACAAGTATCCCCTGCCTCGCATTGATGATTTATTTGACCAGCTTCAGGGAGCGAGGGTGTTCTCCAAGATTGATCTCCGTTCGGGCTATCACCAGTTGAAGATCAGGGATTCTGATATTATGAAGACTGCTTTCAGGACTAGATATGGGCACTATGAGTTTCTTGTTATGTCTTTTGGGCTGACTAATGCCCCAGCAACGTTCATGCATTTGATGAATAGTGTATTTCGGCCTTATCTGGATTCGTTCGTTATTGTTTTTATTGATGATATTCTGGTGTACTCACGTAGTCAGGAGGAGCACGCGCAACATTTGCGAGTTGTATTGCTGAGATTGAGGGAGGAGAAGCTTTATGCAAAGTTCTCCAAGTGTGAGTTTTGGCTCAGTGCAGTGGCTTTTTTGGGGCACGTGGTGTCCAGCGAGGGTATTCAGGTTGACCCGAAAAAGGTAGAGGCGGTGCAGAGTTGGCCTAGACCGACCTCAGCCACAGAGATTCGCATTTTCCTTGGTTTGGCAGGGTATTATCGCCGGTTTGTTCAGGGATTTTCCTCTATTGCATCGCCCTTGACCAAGTTGACTCAGAAGGGGGCTCCATTTGTATGGTCGGACGAGTGCGAGGAGAGCTTTCAGAAGCTCAAGATAGCTTTGACCACAGCTCCAGTATTGGTTTTGCCATCGGCTTCAGGTTCTTATACTGTATATTGTGATGCTTCGAGAGTTGGGATCGGATGTGTATTGATGCAGGAGGGTAGAGTTATTGCTTATGCTTCTCGTCAGTTGAAGCCCCACGAGAAGAACTACCCTGTACATGATTTGGAGTTGGCTGCTATAGTTCATGCTTTGAAGATTTGGAGGCACTACTTGTATGGCGTATCTTGTGAGGTATTCACCGATCATCGCAGTCTTCAGCATTTGTTCAAGCAAAAGGATCTTAATTTGAGGCAGCGGAGGTGGCTAGAGTTACTTAAGGACTATGATATTACCATTCTGTATCACCCGGGGAAGGCCAATGTAGTGGCTGATGCTTTGAGCCGAAAGGCGGTTAGTATGGGGAGTTTGGCGTACATTCCAGTTGGGGAGAGGCCCTTTGCAGTTGATGTTCAGGCTTTGGCTAATCGGATGGTGAGATTAGATATTTCGGAGCCTAATCGGGTGTTGGCTTGCGTGGTTTCTCGGTCTTCTTGTACGATAGCAACAGAGAGCGCCAGTATGATGATCCGCATTTTCTTGTCCTCAAGGATAGGGTACAACATGATGATGCTAGGGATGTGACCATTGGTGATGATGGTGTGTTGAGGATGCAGGGCCGGATTTGTGTGCCCAATGTGGATGGGCTTCGGGAGCTAATATTGGAAGAGGCCCACAGCTCGCGGTATTTCATTCATCCGGGTGCCGCAAAGATGTATCAGGATTTGAGGCAGCACTATTGGTGGAGGAGGATGAAGAAGGATATTGTAGGGTTTGTGGCTCGGTGTCTCAACTGTCAGCAGGTAAAATATGAGCATCAGAGACCGGGTGGTGTGCTTCAGCGGATGATCATTCCCGAGTGGAAGTGGGAGAGGATTACTATGGATTTTATGAGTGGTCTCCCTCGGACTTTGAGGAAGTTCGATTTGATTTGGGTGATTGTGGACGGCTGACCAAGTCCGCGCACTTCATTCCGGTATGTACTACCTATTCTTCGGAGCGTCTGGCAGGAATCTTTATCCGGGATATTGTCCGATTGCATGGGGTTCCAGTGTCTATTATCTCAGATAGGGGTACTCAGTTTACTTCTCAGTTCTGGAGGACTTTTCAGCGAGAGTTGGGTACTCAGGTGGAGTTGAGCACAGCGTTTCATCCTCAGACGGACGGGCAGTCCGAGCGTACCATTCAGATCTTGGAGGATATGTTGCGTGCCTGTGATTGATTTTGGAGGTTCTTGGGATGGGTTTTTGCCGCTTGCAGAGTTTGCCTACAACAACAGTTATCAATCGAGCATTCAGATGGCCCCGTATGAGGCGTTGTATGGGAGGCGGTGTAGATCTCCTGTTGGTTGGTTCGAGCCCGGTGAGGCTAGGCTATTGGGGACAGAGATGGTTCAGGATGCCTTAGAGAAGGTGAAGCTGATTCAGGAGAGGCTTCGTACAGCACAGTCGCGTCAGAAGAGTTATGCGGACCGGAAGGTTCGAGATGTGTCTTATATGGTTGGTGAGAAGGTCTTGCTGAAGGTTTCGCCCATGAAGGGTGTTATGCGGTTTGGGAAGAAAGGGAAGCTGAGTCCGCGGTTTATTGGGCCTTTTGAGGTACTTAGGAGGATTGGGGAGGTGGCTTATGAGCTTGCTTTGCCACCCAGCTTGTCAGGCGTGCATCCGGTATTTCATGTTTCTATGCTCCGGAAGTATGTTGGGGACCCGTCTCATGTATTGGATTTCAGCACTGTTCAGTTGGATGATGATTTGACCTATGATGTGGAGCCAGTGGCTATTTTGGGTCGTCAGGTTCGAAAGTTGAGATCAAAGGATATAGCTTCGGTAAAGGTGCAGTGGAGAGGTCGGCCCGTGGAGGAAGCTACTTGGGAGACCGAGCGAGAGATGCGGAGCAGATATCCTCAGCTGTTTGAGACTTCAGGTATGTTTCTTGACCCGCTCGAGGACGAGCGTTTGTTTTAGTTGGGGAGGATGTGACGACCCGGCCCGTCGTCATATGAGTTACTGCCCCGTTTCCCCCATTTTCTGCTTCCTTATGTCTCATTATGAGAGTCTTGGGTGAGTGAGTTGAATTGGATTGGTTTTAGATGGAAATAAGACACTTAGTCTCTTTAAGGAAGGTTTGAATTGGAAAAGTCAACCGGATGTTGACTTATGAGTTAGAGGGCTCGGATGTGATTTCCGGTGATTTGGTTAGCTTTGGAGGGTGATTTGTGACTTAGGAGTGTGATCGGAATTGATTTTGGAGGTCCGGTGTAGAATTAGGCTCGAATTGGCGAAGTTAGTATTTTGGCGAATTCCGATTGATAGGTGAGATTTTGATCCGAGATGTTGTAGCTTCGTTAGGTGATTTTGGATGTGTGTGCAAAATTTCAGGTCATTCGGAGGTGTTTTGGTCGGGTTTTTGATCAAATACGTATTTCGGAAGTTTTTGAGAAACTTAGGCTTGAATTCGGTGAGAATTGATGATTTTAGCGTAGTTAGTTGTGTTTTGATGATTGGAACAAGTTTGGATGATGTTTTAAGATGGGTTGGTGCTTTTGGTTGAGGTCCCGGGGGCCTCGAGATGATTTCGGATGATCAATCGGACCAATTTTGGCCTTTGAAGATTGCAGGTTTCCAGCTATTTTGTTGCAGAAGAATTGGTCTTCGCGTTCGCGTTGGTGAGTCACGAACGCGTAGAAGGGAATTTCAGGACCAGTGTTTTGGCCTTCGCGTTCGAGTCTTGGGCCTCGCGATCGCGGAAGGGTCAGGTGTTGAGTCATCGCGTTCGCGTCAAGGCATACGCGATCGCGTATAAGGAGTTGGGTTCCAAGGCTTTTGCCCTTCGCGTTCGCGTGGTACTGACCGCATTCGCGAAGGGTATTTTTGGCAGAGGTGGATTTTGTTCATCGCGAACACGAGAGGTCCCTCACGTTCGCATAGAGGAAAATAAGCCTGGGCAGAAGGTTTTTATTAGACATTTCATCCGCGAACCAAGTCTCATTTCCTCCATTTTTGAGTAACCTTGAGAGCTATTGGATGGAAATTGAAGGGGATTTCGACTAGGTGTGATTGGAGGTGAGTTCCTTGACCTTAATACATGATTTAATGGTAGAATTAACATGAAAATTTGTAGAAATTCATCAAAAGAGGGTAAAGCTAGGGCTTGGGAATTTGGTATTTGAAAATGGAATTTGAGGGGTCAAATGGACTCCGATTTTGGTCAATTTGATATGTATAGACTCGCGGCGAGATAAGGAATCCGGTGATGTTAATTTTCTGATTTTTCGAGAAGTGGGCCCGGGGCTCGGGTTTTGCCAGCTTCATGCATTTCGATGTTTTTCAAGTCCTTTCGATTGGGTTATGTCCCCTTAGCCTATTATAATGTATTCGTTGTGGTTTTGATCAGATTCAACGCGCGAGGAGGTCGATTTGCGAGGCAAGGGCATAGCAAGCTAGGATTTTGGTCGGCTTGAGGTGAGTAATGATAGTAAATGATATCCTGAGGGTTTGAAACCCCGAATTTGCACAACGTAGTGCTATGTTGAGGTGAAACACGCGCTTAATGGCGAGCGTGAGGGTGTTTACTACTGGGGATTATGACTTGGTCCGTCCCGTTTGATATTTTACCGCGTATTTGACTGAGCTGTTCTGTTTATCATCATAATTAGGGCTTGTTGCCATATTTTGGGCTTAATGCCGACTACTTGAATCCTTCGGGGATTGTTATCACTGTTTCCTCACTATTTTTGATATAATACTTGAACTCAGTCCTAATGATTATACTGTTTTACAAACTCGGCCGCTTTAATTGGATTTTTTAGAATTTAATGATATTTCCACTGTTGTTTGGGTTGAGCACTGCTATTTTATTGATTCCTGAGGGGCTTATGATGTTTTCTGGACTGAGT
>NC_031989.1:68895231-68913308 GCF_001879085.1 Nicotiana attenuata | reverse complement strand
TAAAAGGCCAAGTTTGATTTCGGTCAACATTTTGAGTAAACAACCTCGGAATTGAGATTTGATATTTTCAATAGGTCCGTACGATGATTTTAGACTTGGTCGTATGTTCAGATCAGGTTTTGGATGACCCGGGAGCATTTTGGAGCCTAATAGTGAAAGTTGGTTCTTAAAGGTTTTGAAAGTTCTTTAAATTTGGTTTGGAGCGGGTTTTATTGATATCGAGGTCCAAACGGAATTCGGAGTCCGGGAATAGTTCTGTAATGTCATTTAACACTCGCACGCAGAATTTGGTATCATTCCGAGTAGTATAAGTACGTTTCGGCGCATTGGAAGTAAATTGAAGAACTTGAAGTTATTAAGTTTGATTCAATTGGTTTTAGGGTGTGATTGTTAGTTTTAATGTTGTTTTGGGCATTCCGAGAGTTTGAGCGAGTCCGTTTTATGATTCTGAACTTGTTGCTACGTTCGGGCAGGGCCCCGAGGGCCCCGAGCATCAATCGGACGAGGCCCGCACCAATTTGAAAGTTTGGAGCAAGAGCTGAAGCTCCAGCTGCTGTCATAACCGCAGGTGTGAGCTCGCAGGTGCGGGCCAGACCTCGCAGATGCGGCCCAAGGAGGGCATCCCAGGTTCGCAAGATGTGGCGACCTTTCAGCAGAAGCGGGACTGCAGGAGCGGAAGCCCATCCGTAGACGCGACTCAAGCCGGCCCAGCCAATTCCGAAAAAATGGACCCCCGTCTGCAGATGCGTCTAACGCACCGCAGGTGCAAAAATTGTTGGGGCAGTGCACTTCATTTAATACGGGAGTTAGGCATTTTTCTCCCATGCTTTACACATTTGGGCGAGTGAGGAGCTCTCAAAAAGGGGATTTCAACCTAGCTTTTGGAGTTAAGTAATTCCTACCAAATTTTAGTTAAATACCTAGATTATGGGTAGATTAACATGTAAAAATTAGTGAAAATCAAGGGTTTAGAGGAAAACCTAGGTTTTTGATAAAAACGAGATTTGACCACGAAATTTGTTATGAAACTTAGTAAAAATCGTACATTTTGTTCCTAAGGTTATGGGTAACGACTTTCTTCGAAAATTTTCAAAATCCGAGCAAGTGGTCCCGGGGGTGAATCATAGGAATCATGCAATTTGGGTTGGGTAATCACTTTAATAGTGCAATTATGAACTTTTGAGCATAAATTGATTAGTTTACGTAATGTTTAATTAGTTTCGAGTCGCTTAGCATCGAATTTGGAGGTTTGAGTGCGTTCTTGAATTGGGAAATAGGCTTTAAGACGAGGTAAGTCTCCTTTCTAACCTTCTATGAGAGAATTAACCCCATATGTGAATTAAATAAATGTTTGTACCTATCTGTGGGGGTTACGTATGTACGTGGTGTCGGGAGTCCATACGTAGCTACTATTATGTTATTGTCCGGGTAGTTTAGGACCCGTATCATGCTATATTTGAAATGCTTGCGTCCTTACTTGCTATTATAATCACATAAGTCATGGTGGAAATTGATAAAATAATTATAGAAGGTTATACTCACTTACTTGAGGATTTGTATGAAATACATGACTGTAAATGAGAAATTTGTGTTTTCTTGAAAATAAATTGTTATCGTGGATCGGGCCGAGCGCCTCGGTAGTAAATCGATGCATCTATAGTTCGCTACGTTCGACCCTCCGGCAGTGCATAGTTTAATATTATGTTGGACCGGGCCGTACGACCTCGGCATAATTGCGCATGTTAATTATTTGGAATTCTCAGTGATTTACACTGCTTAAATGCCTTGAAATGTAAGTTCTTAAATGATATGATTGAAATTGAAATTATATTTATGAAAGAAGAACTTATCACTTCCTGTTATTGAACTGTCAGTATTATTCATAATATCCATGTTTAGCATAACACTTTAATTATATTATTGTTAGCCCTGGTAAGTGTCAAGTCGACCCCTCGTCACTACTTCTTCGAGGTTAGACTGGATACTTACTGGGTACATATTGTTTATGTACTCATACAACGCTTCTGTACTTAGTTGTACAGGATCTGAGGCCGGTGCATCTAGTTACCCGTCCGGCGCGCGTAGTTGACCCCACTTTGAGACTTCACGTTGAGCTACCTTCCGAGCCAATCTTCAGTAGTTAGAGTCTTCCTTATGATTTACTTTCCTATCTATTTTCTCAGATAGTAGGCTAGCAGTATTCTTTTGTATATTTGTGATGACCCGATCGGTCGTCTCATCAGTTACAGGTCCGTTTCCCCCATTTCTACTTCTTATTGCTTTGTTCATCTGTGTTTTGAGGTATCGGGTTGGTTGGATCGAATCTGGATTGGTTTTGGTGAAGTTTGAGACACTTAGTCTCTTTTAAGAAGGTTAAGTTGGAAAAAATCAATCGGATGTTGACTTATGTGTTAGAGGGCTCGGATGTGAGTTCTGATGGTTCAGTTAGCTTCGGGAGGTGATTTATGACTTAGGAGTGTGATCGGGATGGGTTTTGGAGGCTTGGAGTAGATTTAAGCTTGAATTGGCGAAGTTGATATTTTGGCGATTTCCGATTGATGGGCGAGATTTTGATATAGGGGTCGGAATGGAATTCTGAGGGTTGTAGTAGCTTCGTTATGTCATTTGGGATGTGTGTGCAAAATTTCAGGTTATTCGGGCATGGTTTGATTGGGTTTTTGATCAAAAGCGTATTTCGGAAGAATTTAGAACTTAGGCTTGAATTTGATGTGATTTGGTAGATTCGATGTTGTTTGAGGTATTGTGATGATTGGAACAAGTTTGAATAAGGTATTGGGTTAGGTTTGTACTTTTGGTTGAGGTCCCGGAGTGATTTCAGGTGGTTAACGGAGAAATTGGATTGTGTTGCAGCTGCTGAAGTTGCTGCTTCTGATACTTTCGCACCTGCGGTTTGGGCACCGCAGGTGCGGCACCGCATGTGCGAGGGAGAAGCCGCAGAAGCGGTTATGGAGGGGATTGTCAAAAACCGCAAATGCGGTTGTGGGGGCCGTATCTGCGGAACCGCAAATGCGGACGAAGATCGCAGATGCGATAGTGGCCGGCTTTAGTGATTTCCGCAGAAGCGGAGTGTTAACCGCAAATGCGGTACCGCAGAAACGGGTATTTTGACCGCAGATGCGGTTAGGCCTGGACAGAATGTATTAATTCGTTTCATCCGCGATTTTTGGGGCTCATTTCCTCCATAGTTTGTCATTTTGGGAGCTTTTTGAAGGAGATTAAAGAGGGAATCAAGGGAAAACGTTTAGAGGTAAGAATTTCGGACCTAAAACTCGATCCTATTGAGAAATCCACCTAGAAAATCATGGAAAACTTAAGCTAAGAAAATGGAAGAACTAGGGCTTGGAATTTTGGATTTTGATTTGGGATTTGATGGGTCATTTGGACTCCAATTTTGGTGTTCTTTATATGCATACACTCGTGGGGGGATAAGGAATCCGTTGATGTGAAAATTTCTGAGTTTCATAAGTGGGGCCGGGGCTCGGGTTTTGCTAATTTTGGGATTTCTTTGGATTTTTCGATTGCTTTCGCTTGGGCTTTGTTCCCTTAACCTATTATGACGTATTCGTTCTAATTTTGACTAGATTCTACGCGAGTGGAGGCCGACTCGAGAGGCAAAGGCGTCGCGGAGTAGTATTTTCACCGGTTTGAGGTAAGTAACCATTGTAAATTTGGAACTGAGGGTACAAACCCCGGTATTCGACTTGATTTGATATGTACGGTGACGCACATGTTAGGTGACGAGCGTGTGGGCATGCACCGGTAGGGATTTCGACTTGGTCCGTCCCGTAGCGACTATTAAGCTACATATTTTTATTTTACAAATGTTATATTATTCTGGATTTTGGATCCTTATACTGTATTATGGGCTTTATGCGATGTTTGGGGCCTCGTGCCGATCTGTAGAAACCCTCAGGGGTATTTTAACTATTTTCCTCACCTTACTTGTTAAAAACATATCCTCAATCATATTTTTGCCTGTTAAATGTTTAAAACTAGTTTTTTCATTTTACTCCTGTTGTGAGGACTGTTTGGGCTGAGTTCCCTTATTTCTGTTGTGATGCCCGAGAGGCTGTGAGGCTAATGACTGAGAGAGGTTGAGAACCTTATGGTAAGGATATTATATGTGTATATACGGATCGGGCTGCACGCCGCAGCGATATAGATATTTATATGGATCGGGCTACACGCTGCAGCGATATATGTATTGGATTGGGCTGCACGCCGTAGCGATATGATGCTCGGGCTGTAGGAGCCCCTCCGGAGTCTGCACACCCCAGTGAGCATAGTCGACTGTAAAATATATATAGGATCGCTGCACGCCGCAGCGGTTACTATAATTTATATTGTTTTGAGATTTCATTAGCCGGGTGCTGAGAGTGATAACTGAATGACGAGAGCTGAGTCACGAGTGAGTGAGAGGCTGCACGAGGGGCCGTATTCTGAGTGATCCTTGCTCGAGGGACCCTGTTATGATGTTCCCACTGTTTTCATGCTTCTTATAGATAAGCCTCTGTTGGATATATTGTCAAGTAACTGAGGAATTTATGACAGAACTGATTCTAAAGTTATATGTTTTGAACTGCTCGTCACTGCTTTCAGTCCATTATTTACTTTAGTTAGTTACTGAGTTAGCGCACTCACGTTACTCCCTGCACCTTGTGTGCAGATCCAGGTGCTCGAGCGGCCGAGTGAGAGCTTTTAGCTGTTTTCCAGCATTTGTCGGGGATTTCGAGGTAGCTCCATGACGTTTGCAGCCCCTGATTTCTCCCTTCCATCTTATTACTTTCCGCATTTCTAGACTATCCATGTAGTAGGTTGCTCAGACTTGTATTAGAGGCTCTAAACTCGTGACACCAGATCAGTGTGGGCTGTGTAGTTTCTATGTCTTGTTGATTTCCGCATATCTACCTTGTTGTTCTAAACACTTATTATGGTAATTGGTAATTTAACCGTGTTAGCAAATGATCTATTAAATGAAAATGGGTTGTGGTTTTATAGTTGGTCCGGCTTGCCTAGTAATGTGATAGGCGCCATCACGACAGGTATTTGGGGTCGTGACAAGTTGGTATTAGAGCCTAGGTTACATAGGTCTCGTGAGTCATGAGCCGGTTTATTAGAGTCTCGCGGATCGGTACGGAGACGTCTGTATTTATCCTCGAGAGTCTGCAGAACCTTTAAGAAACTTCACATTCTTGAAATTCTTATCGTGCGGGTTTGTTGATCCGAGTACTAAACTTCTGTTGTTCTATTCTCTCACAGATGGTGAGGACACGCGCTACCAGTGCCACCACCTACGGCCACTAGAGGCCGAGGACGCGGTTGTGGTCGCGGTAGGGGCAGAGCAGTGGGGCAGCACCTGCAGATCCACCAGCTGCCCCAGTTCAGGACCAGGTCCCAGTTGTGGATGCTGCAGCGGCACCGGCTCAGGCACCAGTTGTGCCTATATTGATTCCAGGCCTTCAGGAGGCTCTAGCTCAGATATTATCAGTGTGTACCGGTTTGGCTCAGGCGGTCTCAGCTACTACGGCCGCAGCTACTTCGCAGACTGGGGGAGGGATTCAGACCCTCGTTGCTCGCACACGTGATCAGGTTGTGCATGGACTCCAGACACCGCGGGGACCTCTAGCCCAGCCGATTGCACCGGCTCACGAGTTTGTAGTGCCAGTTATGCCGGATGATGAGCAGCGTCGACTTGAGAGATTTGGTAGGCTCCAGCCTCCGACATTCAGCGGTGCAGAGGGCGAGGATGCCCAGGATTTTTGGATAAGTGCCAGAGGATGCTTCGTACAGCAGGGATTCTAGAGACCAGTGGTGTGGCATTTACCACCTTTCAGTTTTCCGTGGCTACCTTCACTTGGTGGGAGGCGTATGAGAGGCGTAGGCCTGTTGGAGCAGCGCCCCTTACGTGGTAGCAGTTCTCTGTTCTCTTTTTAGAGAAGTATGTACCACAGTCGCGCCGAGAGGAGCTGCGTAGGCAGTTTGAACAGCTGTGTCAGGGGGAGATGACGGTGACGCAGTACGAGATGCTATTCTCTGAGTTAGCCCGACATGCAGTTTGGTTGGTTCCCACAGATCGAGAGAGGATCAGGAGGTTCGTTCATGGCCTCACATATCAGCTCCGTATTCTTATGACCAGGGAGAGGGTTACAGGTTCTACATTCGAGGAGGTTGTGGATATTTCCAGGGAGATTGAGTCTATCCGTCGCCAGGAGCGAGAAGAGAGGGAGGCCAAGAGGCCTCGAGGATCTGGTAGCTACAGTGGTGCTCCTACGAGGGGCCAGTTTCAGCACGTCAGAGGCCGACAGTTTCGACATGGTCAGTCTGATCGCTCAGGTTATCTAGGGGCGTCATCGGGTCAGGGTTCCCACAGTTCACACCAGGGCCATTCATCACTTAGTGCCCTTCCAGCTCACTCATCCTGTGCTCAATATTTTCAGGGCTCTTCTATGCCGAGTTCATCTGCTGGTCACTCCAGTGCGAGGGATTCCCTTCAATCCCCATTTCCAGCAATGGGGAGTTGCTATGAGTGTGGGGATCTTGGACATATGAGGAGGCAGTGTCCCCGCCGTGTTGCTAGTTCATCCCAGCAGAGGGGCCAGCCATCAGCTTCAGCTCCAGTTGCTCCACCACCACCCGCCCAGCTAACTAGGGGTGGGGATCAGTTAGCCAGGGGTCGCCCTAGAGGGGAAGGTCGATCAGGGGGCGGTTAGGCCCGTTTTTATGCTATGCCAGGCAGATTTGATGCCATCGCCTCCGATGCTATCATTTTAGGTATTATTTCAGTCTGCCACAAAGACGCCTCTGTATTATTTGATCCCGGTTCCACCTATTCTTATTTGTCATCGTACTTTGGTCATTATTTGGGTAAGCCCCGTGAGATTCTTTCCTTACCTGTTCATGTATCTACCCCGGTGGGCGATACTGTGGTTGTAGAGCGTGTGTACCGATCGTGTGTGGTGATTATTGGGGATCTGGAGACCCGAGTTGATCTTTTATTATTGAGTATGGTGGATTTCGATGTCATTTTGGGCATAGATTGGCTATCTCCATGTCGCGCTATTCTGGACTGTCATGCCAAGACAGTCACATTGGCTATATCGGGTGTGCCACGGTTTGAGTGGCGAGGTGTGACTGATCACGTTCCTAGTAGAGTGATTTCTTTCTTTAAGGCCCAGCGTATGGTTGGGAAGGGTTGTCTTTCGTATCTTTCCTTTGTGAGGGATGTTGGAGCTGAGACTCCCAGTATTGATTTTGTTCTCGTTGTGAGGGATTTCCCTGATGTATTTCCTGCAGACCTACTGGGCATGCCACCGGACAGGGATATTGATTTTGGTATTGACCTGGTTCCGGGCACTCAGCCCATTTCTATTCCGCCGTATCGTATGGCACCAGCGGAGCTGAAGGAGTTAAAAGAGTAGCTTCAAGAACTCCTACATAAGGGGTTCATCCGGCCTAGTGTGTCACCTTGGGGTGCACCGGTTCTATTTGTGAGGAAGAAGGATGGTACTATGAGAATGTGCATTGATTATAGGCAATTAAACAAAGTAACAGTTAAGAACAAGTATCCTTTACCTCGCATTGATGATTTATTCGACTAACTTCAGGGAGCAAGGGTATTCTCCAAGATTGATCTCCGTTCGGGTTATCACCAGTTGAAGATCAGATATTCGGATATTCTTAAGACGACCTTCAGGACCAGATATGGTCACTATGAGTTTGTGGTTATGTCTTTTGGGCTGACCAATGCCCCAGCAGCGTTCATGCATCTGATGAACAGCGTGTTCCGGCCTTATCTTGAATCATTTGTCATAGTTTTCATTGATGATATCCTGGTATATTCGCGTAGTCAGGAGGAGCACGCGGAGCATTTGAGGGTTGTGTTGCAGAGGTTGAGGGAGGAGAAGCTTTATGCAATGTTCTCCAAGTGTGAGTTTTGGCTCAGTGCAGTGGCATTCTTGGTACACGTGGTGTCCAGTGAGGGTGTTCAGGTCGACCCAAATAAGATAGAGGCGGTTCAGAGTTGGCCCAGACCGTCCTCAGCCACAGAGATTCGTAGTTTTCTTGGGTTGGCAGGCTATTATCGCCGGTTTGTTCAGGGATTTTCATCTATCGCATCGCCCTTGACCAAGTTGACTCAGAAGGGTGCTTCATTTTCATGGTCGGACGAGTGTAAGGAGAGCTTTCAGAAGCTCAAGACAGCTTTGACCACGACTCCAGTGTTGGTTTTGCCATCAGCTTCAGGTTCATATACAGTGTATTGTGATGCTTTGAGAGTAGGGATTGGTTGTGTATTGATGCAGGAGGTAGAGTTATTGCATATGCTTCTCGTCAGTTGAAGCCCCATGAGAAGAACTACCCCGTTCATGATTTGGAGTTGGCTGCCATAGTTCACGCGTTGAAGATTTGGAGGCATTACTTGCATGGCGTATCTTGTGAAGTATTCACTGATCATCCCAGTCTTCAGCATTTGTTCAAGCAAAAGGATCTTAATTTGAGGCAGCGGAGGTGGTTGGAGTTGCTTAAGGATTAAGACATCACTTTATTGTACCATCCGGGGAAGGCCAATATGGTGGCCGATGCTTTGAGCCGAAAGGTAGTGAGTATGGGGAGTTTGGCATATATTCTAGTTGGGGAGAGACCTCTTGCGGTTGATGTTCAGGCTTTAGCCAATCGGTTCGTGAGGTTGGATATTTCAGAGCCTAGTCGGGTGTTGGCTTGTGTGGTTTCTCGGTCTTCCCTATATGAGCGCATCAGAGAGCGCCAGTATGATGATCCATATTTGCTCATCCTTAAAGATAGAGTTCAGCATGATGATGCCAGAGATGTGACCATTGGAGATGATGGGGTATTGAGGATGCAGGGCCGGATTTGTGTGCCCAATGTGGATGGGCTTCGGGAGTTGATTCTGGAGGAGGCCCATAGCTCGCGGTATTCTATTCATCCAGGAGCCGCGAAGATGTATCAGGATCTTAGACAACACTACTGGTGGCGGAGAAAGAAGAAAGATATTGTGGGATTTGTAGCTCGGTGTCTCAATTGTCAGCAAGTGAAATATGAGCATCAGAGACCGGGTGGCCTGCTTCAGCAGATGGTTATTCCGGAGTGGAAGTGGGAGAGGATCACCATAGATTTTGTAGTTGGACTTCCTCGGACTTCAAAGAAGTTCGATGCTATTTGGGTGATTGTGGATAGGCTAACCAAGTCCACGTACTTCATTCCTATCTGTACTACTTATTCTTCAGAGCGGCTGGCAGAGGTATATATTCGGGAGATTGTTCGGTTGCATGGTATACTAGTTTCTATCATTTCAGATCGGGGCACATAGTTTACTTCCTAGTTTTGGAAGTCGGTTCAGCGAGAGCTGGGTACTCAGGTACAGTTGAGCACAGCTTTTCACCCTCAGACGAACGGGCAGTCCGAGCGCACCATTCAGATATTGGAGGACATGCTACGTGCTTGTGTTATTGATTTTGGAGGGTCATGGGATCAGTTTCTACCACTTGCAGAGTTTGCTTATAACAACAGCTACCAGTCGAGTATTCAGATGGCGCCATATGAGGCTTTGTACGGGAGGCGGTGTAGATCTCCAGTTGGTTGGTTCAAGCCCGGTGAGGCTAGACTATTGGGGACAGATTTGGTTCAGGATGCCTTAGGTAAGGTGAAGGTGATACAGGAGAGACTTCGCACAACGTAGTCGAGGCAAAAGAGTTATGCTGACAGGAAGGTTCGAGATGTGTCCTACATGGTTAGTGAGAAGGTCCTGTTGAAAGTTTCTCCCACGAAGGGTGTTATGAGATTCGGTAAGAAAGGGAAGTTGAGTCCGTGGTTCATTGGGCCTTTTGAGGTACTTCGGAGGATTGGGGAGGTGGCTTATGAGCTTGCTTTGTCACCCAGCTTGTCGAGTGTGCATTCGGTTTTCCATGTTTCTATGATCTGGAAGTATATTAGAGATCCGTCTCATGTTTTGGATTTCAGCACGGTTCAGTTGGAGGGAGATTTGACTTATGATGTGGAGCCGGCAGCTATTTTGGAGCGACAGGTTCGGAAGTTGAGGTCAAAAGATATAGCTTCAATGAAGGTGCAGTGGAGTGGTCAGCCCGTGGAGGAGGCTACCTGGGAGACCGAGCGGGAGATGCGGAGCAGATATCCTCACCTATTTGAGGCTTCAGGTATGTTTCTTGACTCGTTCGAGGACGAACGTTTGTTTTAGTTGGGGAGGATGTGACGACCCGGCCGGTCGTCTCATGAGTTACCGGTCCGTTTCCCCCATTTCTGCTTCTTATTGTTTTGTTCATCTGTGTTTTGAGGTATCGGGTTGGTTGGATCGAATCCGGATTGGTTTTGGTGAAGTTTGAGACACTTAGTCTCTTTTAAGAAGGTTAAGTTGGAAAAAATCAACCGGATGTTGACTTATGCGTTAGAGGGCTTGGATGTGAGTTCCGATGGTTCGGTTAGCTTCGGGAGGTGATTTATGACTTAGGAGTGTGATCGGAATGGGTTTTGGAGGCTTGGAGTAGATTTAGGCTTGAATTGGGGAAGTTGATATTTTGGCGATTTCCGGTTGATGGGCGAGATTTTGATATAGGGATCGGAATGGAATTCCGAGGGTTGCAGTAGCTTCGTTATGTCATTTGGGATGTGTGTGCAAAATTTCAGGTTATTCGGGCATGGTTTGGTTGGGTTTTTGATCAAAAGCGTATTTCGGAAGAATTTAGAACTTAGGCTTGAATTTGATGTGATTTGGTAGATTCGATGTTGTTTGAGGTATTGTGATGATTGGAACAAGTTTGAATAAGGTATTGGGTTAGGTTTGTACTTTTGGTTGAGGTCCCGGGGGCCTCGGGGTGATTTCGGGTGGTTAACGGAGAAATTGGATTGTGTTCCAGCTGCTGAAGTTGCTGCTTCTGATATTCTCGCACCTGCGGTTTGGGCACCGCAGGTGCGGCACCGCATGTGCGAGGGAGAAGCCGCAGAAGCGGTTATGGAGGGGATTGTTAGAAATCGCAAATGCAGTTGTGGGGGCCGCATATGTGGAATCGCAAATGCGGACGAAGGATCGCAGATGCGACAGTGGTCGGCTTTAGTGATTTTCGCAGAAGCAGAATGTTAACCGCAAAAGCGGTACCGCAGAAGCGGGTATTTTGACCGTAGATGCGGTTAGGCTTGGGCAGAATGTATTAATTCGTTTCATCCGCGATTTTTGGGGCGCATTTCCTTGATAGTTGATCCTTTTGGGAGCTTTTTGAAGGAGATTAAAGAAGGAATCAAGGGAAAACGTTTAGAGGTAAGAATTTCGGACCTAAAACTCGATCCTATTGAGAAATCCACCTAGAAAATCATGGAAAACTTAAGCTAATAAAATGGAAAAACTAGGGCTTCCAATTTTGGATTTTGATTTGGGAGTTGAGGGGTCATTTGGACTCCGATTTTGGTGTTCTTTATTTGCAAGACTCGTGGGGGGATAAGGAATCCGTTGATGTGAAAATTTCTGAGTTTTGAGAAGTGGGCCCAGGGCTCGGGTTTTGCTAATTTCGGGATTTCTTTGGATTTTTCGATTGCTTTCGCTTGGGCTTTGTTCCCTTAGCCTATTGTGACGTATTCGTTCTGATTTTGACTAGATTCAACGCGAGTGGAGGCCGACTCGAGAGGCAAAGGCGTCGCGGAGTAGTATTTTCACCGGTTTGAGGTAAGTAACCATTGTAAATTTGGAACTGAGGGTACAAACCCCGGATACGACTTGATTTGATATGTACGGTGAGACACATGCTAGGTGATGAGCGTGTGGGCGTGCACCGGTAGGGATTTCGACTTGGTCCGTCCCGTAGCGACTATTAAGCCGCGTATTTTTATTTGAAAAATGTTATATTATTCTCGATTTTGGATCCTTATACTGTATTATGGGCTTTATGCCATGTTTGGAGCCTCGTGCCGATCTGTAGAAACCCTCAGGGGTATTTTAACTATTTTCCTCACCTTACTTGTTAAAAACATATCCTCAGTCATGTTTTTGCCTCTTAAATGTTTAAAACTTGTTTATTCATTTTACTCCTATTGTGAGGACTGTTTGGGCTGAGTTCCCTTATTTCTGTTGTGATGCCCGAGAGGCTGTGAGGCTTATGACTGAGAGAGGTTGAGAACCTTATGGTGAGGATATTATATGTGTATATACGGATCGGGCTGCACGCCACAGCGATACAGATATTTATATGGATCGGGCTGCACGCCGCAGCGATATATGTATTGTATCGGGCTGCACGTCGCAGCGATATGACGCTCGGGCTGTAGCAGTCCCTCCGGAGTCTGCACACCCCCAGAGAGCGTAGTCGACTATAAATATATATAGGAACGGGCTGCACGCCGCAGCGGTTACTATAATTTATATTATTTTGAGATTTCATTAGCCGAGTGCTGAGAGTGATAACTGAATGACGAGAGCTGAGTCACGAGTGAGTCAAAGGCTGCACGATGGGCCGTATTCTGAGTGATCCTTGCTCGAGGGGCCCTGTTATGATGTTCCCACTGTTTTCATGCTTCTTATAGATAAGCCTCTGTTGGATATATTGTCAAGTAACTGATTTCAAAGATTTAAATTGAGAATGAGGAATTTATGACAGAACTGATTCTAATGTTATATGTTTTGAACTGCTCGTCACTGCTTTCAGTCCATTATTTACTTTAGTTACTTACTGAGTTGGCGCACTTGCGTTACTCCCTGCACCTTGTGTGCAGATCCAGGTGCTCGAGCGGCCGAGTGAGAGCTTTCAGCTATTTTCCAGCATTTGCCGGGGATTTCGAGGTAGCTACATGGCATTCGCAGCCCTGATTTCTCCCTTCCATCTTATTACTTTCTGCATTTCTAGACTATCCATGTAGTAGGTTGCTCATACTTGTATTAGAGGCTCTAGACTCGTGACACCAGATCAGTGTGGGCTGTGTAGTTTCTATGTCTTGTTGATTTCTGCATATCTACCTTGCTGTTCTAAACACTTATTATGGTAATTGGTAATTTAACCGTGTTAGCAAATGATCTATTAAATAAAAATGGGTTGTGTTTTGATAGTTGGTCCGGCTTGCCTAGTAATGTGATAGGCGCCATCAGGACAGGTATTTGTGGTCGTGACAATATTCTACTAGATTGCCCACACACTTATGACACTAGGTCTTGGCACACTCACTAGTAGACTATGATTTTGCGTTCACTTACATGATTTTGATTAGTACTTATTGCTTCCGTTCATTTATGTTTCACTTGAATCTTTCTGACAAATAAGGAAAATGTTATTACTTAATAATTTATTTAAATGGGAAAACCACTAGTTCACCGGTGTTGGCTTTCCTAACAACGGTGATGGGTGCCATCACGGCCTATAATGAAAATCGGGTCGTGACAGAAAAAAATAAATTTTTAATGTTATTCAGTTAGGTCACACAGTGAGGGCGAAACATCAAGTTTGTTCTGCATCAACCTTTGTAAGTAACGGATTAAAAAGAAGCAAACTTTAGCAACCACAATAACACTGTTGAAAACAAAATTTTCAGAATAAACAAAACAAAGATCAATATATCTATTGATCTCAAATCTTACCTTTTGAATGCATGTTCTGCCATGGAAACTATCCTACCTGGATCGGATTTTGGGAAATCAACTACAATTGCAGATTCAGTTTTCTCCTTTCAATTGTTGGAACCCAATGATAAATCCCTCCACAAACATTAAAGCCAAACCCTAACCTAATCGTGAAAACCCAACTCGGTAATTTTCATTCGCGAATTAAGGAAATGAAAACTCATATGTTTATAATTCATCTGCCTGGTTGAGTTCTGCAAAACATACTCACCAATTGATAAGCATGTATAGAATATGAGATACGGTTGATTTGTAGATGAGAATAGAGCAGGAAAGATACCGAATGATGGGCTGAAGTTTTTGTAAATAAACTGAATATATAACTTCCACAAAAAAGGTTTCAAAACGTGCCTTGGATTATACTGTACGGTTATCAAATTTTGGTCGTTCACGATATATCAAATTCAAAAGTTCTATTATTATTATTATTATTATTATTATTGTTGTTGTTGTTGTTGTTGTTGTTGTTGTTAATATTATCAATTTAATGATGATTAGAGAAAAATAAATGAAAATAAAATAAGTGATAAACAACCATTTTAAATTTTAATAGAGTTGAAAGCTACTCTAATGTTAACAAAAAGAATATAATTTGATGTTGTTATTTATTATTAATGTGATGACCCAAAAGGTCATCTTATGTTTTAGAACTCGATTCTGTGCTCTTAAGCCTAAAAAATCATATTTTTACCCGCCTCGATTTGCGTGCACAGTCCGGGCGCGTTTCTGGTTTTATGTTGAAAGTTGATGAAAATAAGAGTTTTTGCCTTAAAAGTTGATTTTTGTTGACTTCTGTCAACGTTTTAAGTAAACGAATCTAAACCTGTGTTTTGACGGTCCCGGTGGGCCCATAATAAAATATGGGACCCGGGAATATGCCCGGAATCGAATTCTGAAGTCCCTAGCTCGAGATAGGAATTTTTGTTCAAAATTGAAGTCAAAAAATCTAATCGTTTTTAAGAATTGATTGATGTTTGGCCTTGTTGTTACCGGGTCCGTATTTTGGTTTCGGAGCCTACTCTTTCAATATAATATTTATAACTTATCTGTGAAATTTGGTGAGAAACTGAATTGGTTTGACACGATTCGGATGTCCGGTTGTGAAGTTAGAAGTTTTAAAGCTTTCTTGAAAATTTCATTCGATTAGGTGCTAAATTTGTAGTTATAGGTATTATTTTGGCGATTTGATCGCGCGAGCAAGTTCGTATGATGTTTTAGGACTTTTTTGGATGTTCGGTTTGGAGCACCGAGGGCTCGGGTGAGTTTCGGATAGGCTACGGATGATTTGGACTTAGAGAAAAATTCTAGTTTCTGCAGCTTCAGTGCTTTCTGGTTTTTTTCTTTGAGTTCGCGAAGCTACTCTCGCAAACGCGAAGTGTAAGCTGGGCTGGGGGTGGTTTTGTTCAACGCGAACCGAGGCCATGGTCGCGAACGCGGAGCACTTGGGGGTCGGCTCTTCGCAAACGCGACCGGCAACACGCGAACGCGTAGAGTAAATGCAGGTGGGCTGGGAATCTGTAGGTTGTTCAAAGCGAACGCGAGCCAATGCTCGCGAATGCGGTGGCAAGGGGGGACAGACCATCGTGAACGTGAAAAACCTTTCACGAACGCGTAAGCCTTCTGGGCCGCTACCCTTCGCGAGCGCGAAGATGGCCTGCCCAATGATTTAAAAATAGAACTAAAATGGGATTTTTGCCTTGCAAGCCTTGTGTGGAGACTCTTAAAAAATCCATCATTACCTTGGTGTTATCTAATTAAGTCCAAGTATGCTCACTCAAAGACTACTACAAACCTTTCTTTCATCTGGAAATCCATACTCCAAGGATGGAAACTATGCAACAAAGGAATTCTGTGGCATCCCTCAAAAAATTCGTGCTTAAATATTTGGCATAACAATTGGATTTATAACACCCCTACCCTAAGGAGCTCTATTGAGGGCCCCCTCAACAATTCTGAGTTTAATCTCTCCTTGGGCAAACTATATAGGGGAAAAAATTGGGACATTAGTAAAATTAGCTTTGAACTCCCCCCTAAAATTATTCACAATATTAATCTTACTCCTACCCCCTCAAAGAACTCCAAAGTAGATGATCTCAGCTGAATCTAAGCCCCAATGGAATTTTCTCCACAAAGTCTTGCTATAACCTTCTCAATAGAGCCGTCATTCCTTCAAATTGTTATAAATGGATATGGGATCTCCAATGTCCTAGTAAGATCAAGATCTTTGTTTGGAAATGTGGCCACAACCGTGTTCCTTGTAGAGCTTATCTCCAGAGAATTGGTATGAATGTGGATGACACATGCACTACATGTAGAATGGGCATTGAGAGCATCCAACACATTTTCCTACACTGTGCATCAACCCAAGGATTCTGGAAAGCCATGGGCATTAGCTTTCAGATCAATATGGGAGATATTAACTGGCTTACAAAGCTTCGTGATGCCTTCATAAGTCAAAACTCTCATAAGATTAATTGTCAAACTCTTTTTCCTTTTTGCATCTGGGAAATATGGAAGAACAGGAATAATAATAATGTCAATAACCTACGTGGCCATCTCGATGTAAAATCACCGATGCATTTTGCATGGGATTATCACTTCTTCACTGAAAGAAACCCCTTTAAAATCAAGAAAATTGCCATTGAACTAGGTGGTACAAGCCATCAATAAATGCTATCAAACTTAACCGTGATGGTGCTTTCTCTTCTACTAACAATGCAGCAGGAATTGGTGGAACATTTCGCAATAGTAATGGTGATTGGATCTTGGGTTATCAAAAAAGGACTCATGCTGCCTCCCCAATCCATGCTGAACTTCTAGCTCTCCTGGAAGGGCTAAAAATTGCACTAGACTTTAAAGAGACAGGCATGGAAATTGAAACTGATAGCACGGATGTTATCAAACTTTTGCATGAAGATTGTACTAACTTTCAAAATGTTATTTTGGAATGCAGATGGTTAATGCACCAACTGAAGCTACCAGTATTGAGGCACAACTTTAGGGAAGGAAATGAAGTAGCTCATCGACTGGCTAAGGAAGCTTTGCAGAAACCTCCCAGTAACAAATGTGTTTACCATGCTCGTCCACCTTTTTTTGTGCAAGAAGAAATCCAAAAGGACAAGCAGGAATCTTGTAATAGTTTAAGAACTATCTCTACGGATGTTTGTAATTTCCTAGCATCTATAGGCAATAGTAATGCCCTTAAGACTATGTCTAACTCGTGTACTTTGTTTTTTAAGTAATATAAATATCGTGCTTTTATGTTCAAAAAAAATGGGATTTTTGCCATTCTTTCTAAAATTTCCAAACTAGAAGACCTAGGGGCGATTTTCAAAAGATAATTTCTTCCCCAATTTATTGGTAAGTGATTCTAACCTACTTTCTTTCATTTATCCATTACATTTCATGAATTTTCAACCTAAAATCTAGGATTTTCATGGTGGAAATTGGGGGTTTGGGTAGAATTAGGGATTTTTGTATAATTGGTATTTAGACCTCGAATTGAGGTCGGATTTTGAAATAAATTACATGATCGGGCTCGTGTCACGCCCCTTTTTTTCTCGCGAAATCGGGTTTATGACATTCAGTTGGGACAACTCTTTCCTTTTGGGAAAGGGGTTTCGCAATTTTGAATAGTCGCCACCTAACGATTTTAAGGTGCGTTAGGGAACCTATGGGGTTCAACTACAACTATATTTGATAACCAGAGATAGGGTAAGGGCTTGAAATTATCCCAAGGGAAAGGTGTTAGGCACCCCTCAGGATCCACTAGTGTGGTTCCCGGCCAGATAGTTCTTTCTGAATTTGTGCAATTAGCAAGTAAACAAACAAGGCTCAAATAAGAGGGGATTTTAAATACACAAGTGCTTGAAAATGATTAAAATAAAGCAAGGTTTTTGAAAAGAGTTATAATCTAGGCATGCTGATTAATGTAAAGGGGATCTAGGTTTGTTTGTAATATGGATCACATCAATGCAATACCCGGTAATCACTCCTCAAAGAGGGGCTACACGTGGTATTAGCACACCGGTCATCATATCCATATCTACCCTTCCCACCCCGTAAAGGTATTAAAGCGCGTATTGGTCTCGACCTCTATTGCGTGCTATTACCCGTCCCATTCCTATCAGTCCCGGAGGAATTT
Organism: Nicotiana attenuata; assembly: GCF_001879085.1. NCBI lineage: Eukaryota > Viridiplantae > Streptophyta > Magnoliopsida > Solanales > Solanaceae > Nicotiana > Nicotiana attenuata. The sequence goes on along the minus strand of NC_031989.1, from coordinate 68,895,516 downwards.
TAGGACTACTATTCCTATAACAGGGAGGATTTAGGCTGACTCTTAGGTTTAAAGGTAAAAGGCTAAGGCGACATACAAAACACATAGGACTACATTTAAAGGGAAAACATGTAAGCAATCAGAAGGCTCATATAATCCTCCGCAAATAATACATATAAATAGTACGACTCAAACACAGTTAAAGTCTGAATTTTCTAAGTCCTAAAGTAGGGGATTTGAGTCAGAACCAGATTCATTATATAGCTCAGATAAGAAGTCTGAATCAGGCCTGCCTGTTGGTTGTAG
>NC_031989.1:68814965-68891460 GCF_001879085.1 Nicotiana attenuata | reverse complement strand
ATTTTGAAGTTATCTTGCATATTGAAAATATATAGGGAAAAATTGGGTGTCAACAGCTCGGGGGTGAATGGGTAACTGAATATTGGTCAGAACCTTGGGTTTTGATCAAGCGGGCCCGGGGTCGATTTTGACTTTTTGGGGAAAAATTTGTGAAATCTAAATTTATGCATTGTAGTTGATTCCTTTAGCAATAATTGATGTTATTAAGTTAATTGTGGTTAGATACGAGTGGTTTGGAGGTAGATACTAGAGGAAAAACGGTAATTGAGCATTGATTGGGCTGCAAAGCGAGGTAAGTGTCGTGTCTAACTCTTACTTGAGAGATTAGGAACCCTTGACTTATTTGCTATATGAAATCCACGTGAGCGGCGCATAGGTGAGGTGACGAGTACCTATGCGCCGCCAATTTACCTGTTTTTGCCTGTTTCTTTCCCATTCTTCTTATATTGTCTTCTTCCTGCCTTAACTGCTACATGTTTTACTTGTATTCCCATGCTTAATTGCTACTTGATATACATTGTTTCTCCTTGTTGAAAGTATTAGTTATTTAGTAGCTTCGTTGTCTCCTGTTATTTGCTTAAACTGGTTATCGGTACTTTCACGGCATATTCTGGATTGGTCTCGCTGAGTAGTATTATTTGTGTAAAGTCTCATAGTGTATAAGCTTCCTAATTTTTTTGGGTTGAAGTTGAGCCTTGTGAAGGATTATGTGATTTTGATTGTGAAATTTCTGCACTTACTGAATAACTGATACCGATATGGTGGGAGCGGGTTGCGCGCCGGAACAGGTGGAATAAGGGTGATATATTGAGGAGGAATAAGGGTGAAATGATATGTACGGTGGGATCGGGTTGCACGCCGCAACAGGTGTAATAAGGTTGGATTGTGGTGAGGGAAGAGTGAACTGTGATTGTGATTATTGTGATATGGTGGGATCGGGTTGCACGTCGTAACACGTTTATTTATATTTTGTTGTATATGTTAATAAGGGGAAATAAGAGAGGAACATGAGATGCACAGTGGGATCGGGTTGCATGCCGCAAAAACCTATATGCATTTACTTTTCCTTGACTGAGTTAGTTGAACGGTAGTCTTAAATTGCATTTAAGGATTGGTAATAGCTGAACACTATTAATATGCTTCGAGAATTGTATTCATTTCTTGCAGGTTACTGCTCTATTTTCTCATGTCTTTCTTTCTGCTTTTATTATACACTGTATGCAAGTTATATTATGATTGCCCTGCCGTAGCCTCGTTGCTCCTTCGTCGAGGTTAGGCTCGGCAGTTACCAGTACATGGGGTCGGTTGTACTGATACTGCACTCTACACTTCCTGTGCAGATTTTGGAACAAGTTCGGGCTGATCGAGAGGTTGGTTGTAGGATTCAGTTGCTTGGAGACCCAAGGTAGTCATGTTGGCGTCCGCAGGCCCTGGCGTCCTCTTCTATTCTCCATACTTTACTGTTTTCCTTATTTCGTAAATAGTTGTATTTTCTTTCGGACAAATACTAGTAGTAAAATCTTAGAAAGTTCGTGGATTGTGACACCGGATTTTGGGTAGTAACAGTGTAGAATCATAGTGGCTATTTATTTACATCCGTTTTTATTTCGACTTGTTTTAGCTTGTTTATTGTTAATCATTGAAATGTAAAGGAATTAGCTAATGAAACTCTAACGCTGGCTTGCCTAGCAAGTGGGATGTTAGGCGCCCTTACGGTCCCGACGGTGGGGATTTCGGGTCATGACAAGTTGGTATTAGAGCACTAAGTTGCCTAGGTCTCACAATTCACGAACAAGCTTAGTAGAGTCTGAGGGATCGGTACAAAGACATCTGTACTTATCTCCTAGAGGCTACAGAGTTTAGGAACAATTTCACTTCTATTCTTCTTTATCGTGCGATTTTTGTTCTCTCAGTACTAATCGAACCCTTTTACTCTTATTTTTTTGCATATGGCGAGAACACGTACCGCGTCTTCAGCGGAGCAGCAGCCACAGCCCCCAGTGGCAGCTCCTACGAGGGGCAAAGGTCGAGACCGAGGCCGTGCCAAAGGCCGAGGCAGGGGCAGGGCTCAACCTAGAGCTCGAGCAGTAGCGCCAGAAGCGGAGCCTCAAGTAGAGTTTGATGAGGAGGCTCCAGGCCAGACCATTCCAGCAGGACAAACTTAGGTCGCAGAGGGGTTCATCGCGACCCCGGTACTTCAAGATGCTTTGGTCCATCTAGTGGGCCTCATGGAGAGTGTAGCTCAGGCTGGCACATTTCCTGTAGCGCCAGCCGCCTCTCAGGCTGGGGGAGGAGCACAGACTCCTGCTACACACATTCCGGAGCAGATTGTTCCTTAGTTTCAAACTCCAGCAGCTCTTCCCGTTGGGGTAGTTGAGCCGGGTGTTGTAGCACAAACTGGTGATAGATCGGCTAAGTCTTCTAAGGCTTTGTGGAGATTGGATAGGTTTACCAAGCTTTTCCCAATTCACTATAGTGGTGTATCTTTAGAGGATCCCCAAGACTATCTGGACAGCTGTCATGAGGTGTTACGGAACATGGAGATAGTGGAGACCAACAGGGTTGACTTTGTTGCATTTTATCTGTCCGGTTCGGCCAAGAATGGTAGAGGGATTATATGTTGGCCAGACCAGCTGGGTCGCCGGCTTACTTGGGACCAGTTCTCTCATCTATTTCCTGAGAATTATCTTCCTATCACTCAGAGAGAGGACTACCGGAGGCAGTACGAGCCTCTGCAGCAAGGTTCTATGACTGTCACTCAGTACAAGACTTGATTATTGGATCTGGCCCGTCATGTTATTCTTCTGCTTCCTACCGAGAGAGAGAGGGTGGGGAGGTTTATTGAGGGACCTGCTCAGCCTATCAGATTGTAGATGGCTAAGGAGACTGGGAGTGTGATTTCTTTTCAGGCGGCTACCAATATTGCCAGGCGAGTCGAGATGGTTTTAGCTCAGGGGAATGGTCAGAGGTCTGACAAGAGGTTCTACCAATATGAGCTTCAAACCCTCGAAATTTTATATTTTTGCCCAGTGATCTCCGCTTCTACGAGGGGTCTACGGCACCTGCGGTCCCGCTCTTGCGGTTCGTACTCCGCACATGCGGAATTTCATTAAACGACCAGATTCCGCACCTGCGCCCCTTTACTCGCAGATGTGGTTCCGCTTCTGTGGTCTTTGGGCCGCATCTGCGACCATAGATCTCCAAGCCTCAGATCTCTTCTGAGGTCACCAACCCGCTACTACAGCGCCGCACCTGCGGTCCAAGCTCCACAGGTGCGAAACCAACAAGTTCAGCAATTCAGAAAATTGCCTAAGTCTAATTCAACTTCCGCTAAGCATTCGAAACTCATCCGAGGCCCCCGGTACCTCAACCAAACATGCCAACCAATCCTAAAACATCATACGAACTTAGTGCAACCCTCAAATCACATCAAACAACGCTAAAACCACGAATCACCCTCTAATCCAAGCCTAATAAACTTGAAATCTCAAGAATCCTACAACCGAAGCCGAAACCAACCAAACCATGTCCGATTGACCCCAAATTTTGCACATAAGTCACATTCAACACAACAGAACTATTCCAACTTTCGAAATCGGATTCCGACCCCGATATAAAAATTTCACTATCTATCCGGAAACTTCAAAAATTCAACTTTCGGCATTTCAAGCGTAAATAAGCTACGGACCTCCAAAACACAATCTGAACACGCCCCTAAGCCCGAAATCACCCAACGGAGCTAACGGAATCAACGGAATTCCATTTCGAGGTCGTCTTCACACCGCTCCGACTACGGTCCAAATTCTAAAGCTTAAGCTCTCATTTAGGGACTGTGTCCCAAAACACTCCGAAACCCAAAATGAATCTTTCCGGCAAACACAATAGCAGAAATAAACATGGGGAAAGCAGTTAATAGGGGATAGGGGCGTTAATTCTCAAAACGACCGGCCAGGTCATTACATCCTCCCCCTCTTAAAACATTCGTTCGTCCTCGAACGAGCATAGAGACACACCTGAAGTGGTGAAAAGATGAGGGTAATGGTTGCACATATCCTGCTCGGTCTCCCAAGTCGCCTCCTCGACCGGCTGACCCCACCACTGAACCTTTACTGATGCAATACTCTTTGACCTCAGCTTTCAAACCTGCCTTTCCAATATAGACATTGGCTCCTCAATATAGGATAGATCCTTGTCCAACTGGACTGAACTGATATCCAACACGTGTGACGGATCAGCGTGATACCTCCGAAGCATCGAAACATGAAATACCGGATGAACTCTTGCCAAGTTGGGAGGTAAGGAAAGAACATAAGCAACCTCCCAACATGTCATAATACCTCAAAAGGACTAATAAATCTTGGACTCAATTTCCCCTTCTTCCCAAATCTCATAACGCCCTTCATAGGCAAAACCCGAAGCAAGACCCGCTCTCCAACCATAAATGAAACATCATGAACCTTCTGGTCCGCATAACTCTTCTGTCGGGACTGGGTTGTGCAGAGTCTATCCTGAATCACCTTAACATTCTCCAAAGCATCCTGAACCAAGTCTGTGCCCAATAATCTAGCCGAGCCCGACTTAAACCAACCTACCGGGGATCTACACCGCCTACCATACAAAGCCTCGTATGGTGCCATCTGAATGCTGGACTGATAACTGTTGTTGTAGGCAAACTCTGCCAGTGGCAAGAACTGAACCCAAGAACCTCCAAACTCCATCAAACACGCATGGAGCATATCCTAAAGAATCTGAATAGTGCGCTCGGTTGTCCGTCTGTCTAGGGGTGAAATGCTATGATCAACTCCACCCGAGTACCCAATTCATGTTGTACGGCCCTCCAAAATCGTAATGTGAACTGAGTACCTCTATCTGAAATGATGGAAACTGGAATACCATGCAGACGAACAATCTCCTGGATATAAATCTCATCCAACCGCTCTGAAGAATAAGTAGTAGACACAGGAATGAAGTGTGCGAACTTGGTCAGCCGATCCACAATCACCCATATGGCATCGTACTTCCTTAAGGTCCGTGGAAGTCCAACTACGAAGTCCATGGTGATCTGCTCCCCTTCCACTCCGGAATCTCTATCTGCTGAAGCAAGCCACCCGGTCTCTGCTGCTCATACTTTACCTGCTAACAATTGAGGCACCGAGATACAAACCCGACTATATCCTTCTTTGTCCTCCTCCACAAATAGTGTTGCCTCAAATCCTGGTACATCTTCGCAGCACCCGGATGGATGGAATACCACGAGCTGTGGGCCTCCTCTAGAATCAACTCCGAAGCCCATCAACATTGGGCACACACATCCGACCCTGCATCCTCAATACCCCGTCATCACCAATGGTCATATCTCTGGCATCACCATGCAGAACCTTGTCCTTGAGGACAGGAAAATGAGGGTCATCATACTGACGCTCTCTGATACGATCGAACAAGGAAGATCGAGAAACCACACAAGCAAGGACCCGACTGGGCTCCGAAAGATCCAATCTCACAAACTGGATGGATAAGGCCTGAACATCCATCTCCATGGGCCTCTCTACTGCTGGTAGATAAGCCAAAATCCCCAAACTCTCCGCCCGGTGACTCAAAGCATCGGCCACCACATTGGCCTTGCCCGAGTGATACAAGATAGTGATATCATAGTCCTTCAACAACTCTAGCCACCTCTTCTGGCGCAAATTAAGGTCCTTCTGCTTGAATAGATGCTGTAAACTCTGGTGATCAGTATAGATCTCACAAGGAACACCGTATAAATAATGACGCCAGATCGTCAAGGCGTGAACAATAGCAGCTAACTCGAGATCATGGACAGGATAATTCTTCTCATGCACCTTCAGCTGTCTGGACACGTAGGCAATCATCCTACCGTCCTGCATCAATATCACTCCAATTCCAACCCTCGAGGCATCACAATAGATAGTATAAGACCACGAACCTGTAGGCAATATCAAGACTGAGGCTGTAGTCAAAGCTGTCTTGAGCTTCTAAAGGCTCTCTTCACACTCCTCCGTCCACTTGAACAGAGCACCCTTCTGGGTCAGCCTAGTCATAAGTGCTGCAATAGACAAAAATCCCTCAACGAACCGACGGTAATAACCCGACAAAACAAGAAAACTACGGATCTCTATAGCTGAGGATGGTCTAGGCTAACTCTGCACTGCTAACATAATAAGGAACTCGTAATGACCATACCGAATTCTGACTCCCGAATCTTCAACTGATGAAAACCTGAACGCAAGTCAATCTTAGAAAACACACGAGCACCCTGTAACTAATCAAACAGGTCATCAATACGAGGCAAAGGATACCGGTTCTTCATTGTAACTTTGTTCAACTGGCAATAATCAATGCACATATGCATAGAACCATCCTTCTTCTTCACAAATAAGAGAGGAGCACCCCACAGTGGCACGCTTGACCGAATAAAACCCTTATCAAGCAAATCCTATAACTGCTCCTTCAACTCCTTCAAATCAGGAGGAGCGATACGGTAAGGAGGAATAGAAATGGGCTGAGTGCCCGGCAACACATCAATGCAAAAATCAATATCTCTGTCGGGAGGCATACCCGGAAGATCAGCTGGAAACACATCAGAGAAATCCTGTACTACTGGGACTGAATGACTATAGGGGTATCAATACTGACATCTCTCACATAAGCTAGATACGCGTCACACCCCTTCTCAACCATTCACTGAGCTTTAAGAAATGAAATAACTCTACAGGAAGTGTGATCTAAGGTACCCCTCTACTCTACTCGCAGTACACCTAGCATAGCCAGCGTCATGATTTTGGCATGACAATCAAGAATAGTATAATAGGGAGAAAACCAGTCCATGCCCAAGATAACATCAAAATCTACCATGTTGAGCAATAAAAAATTGGCTCTGGTCTCAAAACCACTAAGAGCAATTAAACACGACCGATAAACGCGGTCCACAACAAGAGAATCTCCCACATGTGTAGAAATATAAACTGGGGAACTCAAAGAATCCCGAGATATGCCCAAATGCGGGGCAAAATAAGAGGATACATAAGAATAAGTGGAGCCTGGATCGAATAGAACTGATGCATCTCTATGACAGACCGGAACAATACTTGTGATGACAGAGTCGGAGGTAACAGCCTCAGTACAGGCAGGAAGAGCGTAGTATCTGGCCTGGCCTCCCCCTCTAGGGCAACCTCTACCTCCTTAACCTCCACCTCTAGCTGGCTGGGCAGGTGGGGTAGCAACTGATGCTGCAATCATAGCCTGGGAACTCTGCGGGGCACGCTATAGCTGAGAAGTCTGCGGAGGTGCACCCCTCCTAAGTCTGGGGCAATACCTCGCCATATGGCATGTGTCGCCACAATTAAAACAAGCTCTAGGAGGACGTGGCGGCTGTGATTGGCTCGGGCCAGGTCTGCTGGACTGACCACTGAAAGTACCCCACGCAGGAGGCGTTAGATGCCGGAGGCGCATAATAAGGCTCCTGAGGTCTAGGAGGAGTTAGAATACCACTGGCTGCTGGAAGAGCTGAATGAACGGGGCGACTCATATAACCCCTACCATGACGAACTGCAGCTGGGGCATGAGCACCAGAATAATGGCCCGACCCTTGAGACCTCTTGGCCTCTCTCTCTCACTATAACGAGCATGCATGCCCTCTACTTTCCTAGCAATGCTCACCATCTGCTGATAAGAAATATCCATCTCTAACTCCCGGGCCATGCTAGATCTGATGTTGGGAATAAGCCCCTCAATAAATCGGCGAACACTCTCGTGAATCGTAGAAACCAAGGCTGGTCCATGCCTGGCCAAGTCACTAAAATGGACAGCATACTCCGAAACAGTCATAGAACCCTGGCGCAAATACTCAAACTCCACGCGCCATAAGTCCCTAAGGACTCTAAAGAACATATCTGAAAACCGAGTCCATCTATGGGAAGCTACCTCAGCCGGACTGTCCTACTCAAAAGTACGCCACCACTGATAGGCTGCTCCTCGAAGCTGGAAGGCAGTGAAAGAAACCCCACTCGATCCTCATATACGCATAGTGCGGAGGATATGGTGGCACTCCTCCAAAAATCCCTGAGCATCCTCCGATACTAGACCAGTGAATGTAGGAGGTCGGTACTTCTAGAACCTCTCAAGCCTCCGCTGCTTCTCCTCTGAAGCTACTGCCCTATCCTCGTGCTGAACTGGGGCTACAGGCGGTACCGGTACAATCTCTGGGACCTGATCAACATGCACTCGCTGCTCAGGAGTGCGGGCGGCAGGAGTCTGTGCTCCTCCCCCGGCCTGAGATGTGGTTGCAGCAAAGGGAAGCAACCCTGCCTAAGCTAGAGTGGTGTACATGCTCATGAACTGTGCAAGGGTCTCTTGGAGAGCTGGAGTAGTAGTAGCAGAAGGCGTATCAGGCGCCTGCGCTCCGGCTGGAGCTACTGGTGGCTCCTCTATAGTAGCTCACACGGGTGCTCTGGCTGCACCACGTGTGCGTCCTCGGCCTCTTCCCCGGCCCCGACCTCTGACGGCTCTAGCAGGGGGCGGGTGTTTGATCATCTCCGCTAGCACGTGTCCTTACCATCTGTGAGAGAATAGAAGATAGAGGTTTAGAATTTTGGTATTAAAAATCTCGCACGATAAGGAAATCAAATGAAGTGGAATTTTCTTAACAGTTAGATAACCTCTCAAAGATAAGTACAAACGTCTCCGTACCGATCCATGAGACTCTAAAAAACCGGCTTGTAATTCATGACTCCTATGAACCTGGCTCTGATACCAACTTGTCATGACCCAAGTTCTCCCTCTATAAATTATCGTGACGGCACCTAGTCTCTACGACTAGGTAAGCCTAACAATGTGCGGAAAAAGGAAATAAAGATACCAAACTAGCAAAATTACGAGTAACATAATAAAGAATTTAAAAATGCCGCTCGGCATATACAATATCATTCTCTCAAACTGAAGAAAACACTCCCAAACCCCGGAATCTCATGAACCACAAGCTAAAGAAAATACATAGTGTTCTAACTCCAGAAGTCTAGACAAAAGGAAAATACAAGAAGTCTATAGCTAAAGGGAGAATAGAGTGGGACTTTTAGGTCTGCGGACGCGGCATATATACCTCAAAGTCTCTGAAATCGCCTCGCCTCACTAATAGTATGGCTGAGAAGAGGAACCTGGATATGCACATGAAAAACATGTGCAGGAAAGGGTGTGAGTACACCACAGCGGTACCCAGTAAGTGCCAAGTCTAACCTCGGTTGAGTAGTGACAAGGAAGGTCAGGGTCCTACTGGTTATATAAATATTTAATAAGGTAAAATAGAATAGAACGTGACACTATAATTAAAGATGCTAACAGTCAAATAAAGATGAAATCTCAGAAAGGAAATAACTCGGTAAGCAGTGATAACAACAGGGGACCTCCCAGGATAACGTCATGTAGTCCCAAACGTAAATGTGCAGAGGATCTTCTCGGATACCGTCCTGTAGTCCAAAAGTAAATAGCCAGTACAGGGGGATCTCCCGGGATACCATCCCATAGTCCCAAATACAAATGTGCAGGGGGATCTCCCGGAATACCGATCCGTAGTCCTAAAGTAAACATGCAGGGGGATCTCCCGGGATACCGTCCCGTAGTCCAAAAGTAAACACACAACAGTCTCAAGAAAGAAAAAGATACAGTTCTATTCAAGTTCGTACCAAGAAACAGGAAATCCTACTCTAAACATGCTACATAGAATCCAAGTAAACACTTAAAGCAGATAAGATAGTTAAGTCACATAAGCATACTTTCCTAAGCTAAACAGGAGGCGTCAAATACAAGTATTGCTCAATTAAGGGAAAACACAGATATTTACTTAATGAAAATGGGGTTTTTCAACAATTAGCACGTGTACGTACTCGTCACCTCACGTACACGGTATTCATATAACAAAAGTACCAAAATCCTAAGGGGAGTTTCCCCATACAAGGTTAGGCAAGCCACTTACCTCGAACCAAGCTCAAATCAATCAGAAATCACGCTCTTTCCACGAGTATCCAACTCCGAGTGGCCCAAATCTAATCCCATCAATTTCATAACATAAAAATAACTACAAACAACTAATTTAGCTAAAGAAATCGAAGCTAAAGCAAGAATTTGAAAAAACGCCCAAATATCCTACACGGGCCCACGTCTCGGAATCGGGTAAAAATTACGAATTATGAACACCCATTCACTCACGAGTCCAACCATACAAAAATCACTAAAATACAATACCAAAATCTCAATCAAAATCCCAAAATTCGGCCTAGGAACCTTTCTCAAATTTTCCCAAATTTTCACCCCAAATCGAAATTAAATAATGAAATTAAGCTTAGATTAATGGGATATAATCAAAAAAGAGTTAGGAATCACTACCCACTGATTTTCTCTTCAAAAACCTCACAAAATTGCCTTCTCCCGAGCTCAAAATCGAATTTGATGATATGAGCTTCAAACCCTCGAAATTTCATATTTCTGCCCAGCGATTTCCGCTTCTGCGAGGGGTCTAACCGCACCTGTGGTCCTTGGGTCGCATCTGCGACCATAGATCTCCAAGCCTCAAACCGCTTCTGCGGTCACCAACCCGCTTCTGCGGCACTGCACTTGCGGTCCAAGCTCCACAGGTGCGAAACCAACAGGTTCAGCAATTCAGAAAATTGCCTAAGTCCAATTCAACTTTTGTTAAGCATCTGAAACTCATTCGAGGCCCTCGGGACCTCAACCAAACATGCCAACCAATCCTAAAACATCATACGAACTTATTCCAACCCTCAAATCACATCAAACAATGCTAAAACCACGAATTACCCTCCAATCCAAGCCTAATGAACTTGAAATCTCAAGATTCCTACAACCGATGCCGAAACCAACCAAACCAGGTCCGATTGACCCCAAACTTTGCACACAAGTCACATTCAACACTATAGAACTATACCAATTTTCGAAATCGAATTCCGACCCCGATATCAAAATTTAACTATCGATACGGAAACTTCAAAAATTCAACTTTCGGCATTTCAAGGCTAAATAAGCTACGACCTCCAAAACATAACCCGAACATGCCGCTAAGCCCGAAATCACCCAACGGAGCTAACGGAATCGACCGAATTCCATTCTAATGTCGTCTTCACACTACTCTGACTACGGTCCAAATTCTAAAGCTTAAGCTCTCATTTAGGGACAAAATATCCCAAAATACTCCGAAACCCAAAATGAATCTTCTCGGCAACCACAATAGCAGAAATAAACACGGGGAAATAAGTTAATAGGGGATCGAGGCGTTAATTCTCAAAACAGTTGGCCGGGTCGTTACACGATGTCCCTAAGACAGCTTTTCGGACTCAATATGGGCATTATGAGTTCCTGGTGATGTCATTTGGCTTGACAAATTCCCCAGCAACATTTATGGATTTGATGAACCGGGTGTTCAAGCCTTACTTGGATTCCTTTGTGATTGTGTTTATTGATGGTATCTTGATCTACTCCCGCAGCCGAGAGGAGCATGGGCAGCATCTTCGGATCATACTTCAAACGCTGAGAGACAGCCAGTTGTATGCTAAGTTCTCAAAATGCTAGTTTTTGTTGGACTCAGTCGCTTTCTTGGGGCACGTTTTATCAGTATAGGGTATTCAGGTGGATCCTAAGAAGATTGAGGTCGTTCAGAATTGGCCTAGGCACGCATCAGCTGTAGAGATCCGGAGTTTCTTGGGATTGACAGGTTATTACCGTCGGTTTGTGGAGAGTTTCTTATCTATAGCAGCCGCATTGACCAGGTTGACCCAAATGGTTGCCCCGTTTAGATGGTGAGACGAGTGTGAGGCGAGCTTTTAGAAGCTCAAGACAGCTTTGACTACGGCGCCGGTGTTGGTGTTGCCCACAAGTTCAGGGCCTTATGCAGTATATTGTGATGCATCTCGTATTGGACTTGGTACGATATTGATGCAGGGTGTTAAGGTTATTGCATATGTTTCACGGCAGTTAAAGGTTCACGAGAAGAATTATCCTGTTCATGACTTGGAGCTGGCAGCCATTGTTCACGCGCTGAAGATTTCGAGGCCTCAATTTGAGGCAGATGGGGTGGTTAGAGCTATTGAAAAACTATGATTTTACCATCTTTTATCATCCTAGGAAGGCCAATATGGTGGTCGATGCTTTGAGTAGGAAGTCACCTAGCATGGGCAACCTTGCATACATTCTAGTCAATGAGAGACTGCTTGCATTAGATGTTCAGGCCTTAGCCAATCAGTTTGTGAGGTTGGATGTTTCTGAGCCCAGTCGTGTATTAGCTTACACAGTCGCTCGGTATTTTTTTCTTTGAGCACATCACGGAGCGGCAATATGATGACCCTCATTTGCTTGTCCTTAGGGACACAGTGCGGCACGGTGATGCCAAGCAGGTTACGATTGGAGATGATGGAGTTTTAAGTATGCAGGGTCGTGTTTCTATGTCTAATGTAGATGGACTTCGTGAGTTGATTCTAGAGAAGTTCCACAGTTCCCAGTATTCCATTCATCCGGGCGCCGCCAAGATGTATCAGGACTTTCGGCAGCATTATTGGTGGAAGAGGATGAAGAAGGATATAGTTGTATATGTAGCTCGGTGTCTAAATTGCCAGCAAGTAAAGTACGAGCATCAGAGGACTGGTGGTTTGCTTCAGAAGATAGAGATTCCTGAGTGGAAGTGGGAGCGTATCACTATGGATTTTGTTGTTGGACTTTCACGGACTTAGAGGAAAATTGATGCAGTTTGGGTTATTGTAGATAGACTGACCAAGTCAGTGCATTTCATTCTCTTGGCAGTTACCTATTCTTCAAAGCGGTTGGCAGAAATTTATATCCGTGAGATTGTTCGTCTTCACGGTGTGCCCGTGTCTATCATTTCGGATTGAGGTATGCATTTTACCTCGCATTTCTGTAGGGCACTACAGCATGAGTTGGGCACGCGGGTTGAGCTGAGCATAGCATTTCATCCTCAGACGCACGGACAGTCCGAGCGTATTATTCAGATCTTAGAGGATATGCTCCGCGCATGTGTTATAGACATTGGAGGATCGTGGGATTAGTTCTTGCCCCTTGCAGTCCGAGCACACTATTCATATATTTATGTACTACCTATTCTTCAGAGCGGTTAGTAGAGATTTATATCTGAGAGATTGTTCGCCTGCATGGTCTCCCAGTTTCCATCATTTCAGATAGAGGTAGTCAGTTCACTTTGCAGTTTTGGAGAGCCGTGCAGCGAGAGATGGATACCCAGGTTGAGTTGAGCACAATTTTTCATCCTCAGACGGACGGGCAGTCCGAGCACACTATTCAGATATTGGAGGACATGTTGTGCGCTTGTGTCATTGATTTTGGGGGTTCATGGGATGTTTCTACCGCTCGTAGAATTTGCATATGGCAACAGCTATTAGTCGAGTATTCAGATGGCTCCCTATGAGGCTTTATATGGGAGACGGTGTAGATCTCCAGTTGGTTGGTTTGAGCTGGGCGAGGCTAGGCTTTTGGGTACAGACTTGGTACAGGATGCTTTGGATAAGGTGAAAGTGATTCAGGAGTGGTCCGTACAGCGCAATCGAGACAGAAGAGTTATACTGATAGGAAGGTTCGTGATGTGTCTCACATGGTTGGGGAGAAGGTTCTACTGAAGGTATCACCCATGAAGGGTGTTATGAGATTTCGGAAGAAGGGTAAATTGAGTCCTCGGTTCATTAGGCCTTTTGAGGTGCTTCGGAGGATTGGGGAGGTGGCTTATAAGCTGGCGTTGCCACCTAGATTATCGAGTGTGCATCCGGTATTTCATGTTTCTAAGCTTCGGAAGTATATTGGCGATCCGTCTCATGTTCTGGATTTCAGCATGGTTCAGTTAGACAGTGATTTGACTTATGATGTGGAGCTAGTGGCTATTTTGGAGCGGCAGATCCAAAAGTTGAGGTCCAAGGATATAGCTTCGGTGAAAGTGCAGTGGAGAGATTGGACCGTGGAGGAGGCTACCTGGGAGACCAAGCGGGAGATGCGGAGCAGATATCCACACTTGTTTGAGGCTTCAGGTATGTTTCTTGACTCATTCGAGGATGAACGTTTGTTTAAGAGGGGGAGGATGTAATGACCCGGCCGGTCATTTCATGAGTTACAGCCCCGTTTTCCCGTTTCTACTTCTTTATGTATTGTTCAATTGTATTTCATCATATCGTGTTGGTTGTTGTGTGATCGGAGTGGTCTTGGAGTGGAATGAGACACTTAGTCTCCATTTAGGAGTTTAAGTTGGAAAAAGTCAACCGTATGTTGACTTATGTATAGAAGGTCTCGAATGTGAATTTTGATGGTTCGGATAGCTTCGTTAGGTGATTTTGGAATAGGAGCGTGTTTGGAATGTAATTTGGAGGTCCATGGTAGATTTAGGCTTGAATTGGCGAAATTGTAAATTTGGAGCTTTCCGGTGGAAATCTTTATACCGGGTCGGAATGGAATTCCGGAAATTGGAGTAGGTCCGTTGTGTCATTTGTGACGTGTGTGCAAAATTTTAGGTCATTCAGACGAGTTTTGGTAGGTTTTTACATCATTTGCGAAATTCGGAAGTTTTGAAATCCTTAGGCTTGAATCCGAGGGTGATTTGGTGTTTGGATGTTGTTTTGAGTATTTCGAAGGTTGGTATAAGTTTGAATGATATGTGACTTGTTGGTAGGTTTGGTTGAGATCCTGAGGGCCTCAGGATGATTTCGATGGGTTATCGGAGAGTTGGAAAGATTGGAGTTGCAGCTGAAGCTGCTATTTTCTGTCATAACCGCACCTGCGGATTGGGGACCACAGATGCGAGCCACACAAGCGGAAAGGAGACCGCAGAAGCGGCATCGTTCGCAGGAGCGGATGGCTGGACCGCATCTGTGAGCCCGCATCTGCGAGACCTGGGGCGCAGGTGTGGCGTCTGAGGACTTAAGTGAAATCCACAGGTGCGGATTTTTGGATGCAGAAGCGGCCCGCAGGTGCGAGATTTCGTCCGCAGATGCGGAAATCGCTGGGCAGAAAGTATAAAAGACCATCTTCGCGATTTTGAGCTTATTTCTCACCATTTTTGGACGGCTTTGAAGCTTTTGAGGGCGAATTTGAGAAGGGATTCAAGGGTTAACACCAAGGTGAGTAACCTGAGTCCTAAAACTTATATATGTGATGACTTCCCATTGTTTAATCATGGAATTTGTGAAAAAATTAGGGATGAAATTGGGAGACTAGGGCTTGAAATTAGAGAGTTTAAATTGGGGATTTGAGGGGCCATTTGAGGTCCGATTTTGATGATTTCGGTATGTATAAACTCGTGAGAGGATAAGGATTCTAGTGTTTTGATTTTTATCGGATTCCGAGACGTGGGCCCAGGGGTCGAGTTTGGCCAATTTCGGGAATTTCGATTAAATTTGATAATTTTCGCATGGGCTTTGTTCCTTTNCTTCATTTGTTTATCTATGGTATTTTGAGTTTTGTGTTTTACTCTGTGTTTATTCTGTACTCGTGTAGTTGTTATAGCCTCGTTCACTTGTCTTATCTCACTACTGTACTTATTATATCTGTCAGATTTTTATACTGTTAAATTATTATTATTATTATTATATTTTGACTCAGTAGGGCCCTGACCTTCCTCGTCACTATCCAACCGAGGTTAGGCTTGGCACTTACTGAGTACCGCTGTGGTGTACTCATGCCCTTCCTGCGCATGTTTTTCATGTGCAGATCATTCAGGTACCTCCACCCAGGCGCACTATCAGTGAGGCAGGTGGACTACGGAGACTTCGAGGTAGATCTGCTGCGTCCGCAGACCGACGAGTCTCCCTCTTACTCTATCTTTAGTACTTAGGTTTTCCTTCTTTCGGTTGTTAGAAATTCTGGAGTTTGGAACCTTTACTATACACTTCTGTAGCCTGTGTTGCCCGTGAGATTCCGGGTTTTGGGAATTGTTTTAGACTTGTGATATTGAGTTGTACTTGCCAAGGGGCATTCAGTACAGTTTCCTTTAGATATTTGATTTGATTTTCTCTATTTTTCCGCAATTATTATATTTCCGCAAATATTAGGCTTACCTGGTCATGGGGACCAGGTGCCGTCATGACATGTTCACGGTTGGTGAACTAGGGTCATGACAGGTTCATTGGGCTTTTTGAGGTACTTCGGAAGATTGGGGAGGTGGGAGTTGCATATTTCGATAAACTCAATATGATATCTATGTGTTTTAGACTATGATTCTGCTAACTAGGACTGAATGCCATGTTTGGGGCCTTGTGCCGTATTGTTTGGACCCTTAGGGGTATTTTACTATTATCCTCACATTGTTTTGATAAAAAGCTTTATCCTCAGTCATGGTTTATACCTGTTTATTGTTAAACCTTGTTCATCACTCTATTTTAATATTTATGAACGTGTTTTGGGCTGAGTCCCCTGAGTTTGCACTGAGATGCCCGAGTGGCTTGTGAGGCTGATGAGTGAGTGAGGACGAGGACAGGTTTGTGAGTATAGTTATGGATCGGGCTGCACGCCGCGTATATATATATATATATATATATATATATATATATATATATATATATATATATATATATATACATGGATTGGGCTACACGTCGCAGCGATATGTTTGATCGGTTTGCACGCCGCAGCGATATAGCGCTTGGGCTGTAGGAGCCCCTCCGGAGTCTGCACACACCCAGTGAGCGCAGTCGACTATATATTTATCGATCAGGCTGCACGCCACAGCGGTTATTATAGGTTATCTATTGAGCGTGAGTGCTGAGCGTGAGAGCTGATGGATAATAGTCGAGTCATGAGTGACTGAGAGGCTTGCCCGAGGGGCTATTTATGTGAGTGATGCTTTGCCCGAGGGGCTTGTTTTATGAAAATACTGTTTTCACTCTTCTTATTACTGAGACTCTGTTGAAAATGTTGAACAAATGTTTTTTTTTACGACTTTTCATTGAAACTGGAGCTTTTACTAAATGTTCAGAATTTAATTACTGATTTGATCTTGTTATTCCCACTAAGGTTTTTATGTTATGATATGTATATGATATTAATTGCTCGTCACTGCACTCAGCCTTTATTTATAATTGTTACTTACTGAGTTTGGCGTACTCACGTTACTCCCTGCACCTTGTGTGCAGATCCAGGTGCCAGAGCTTCCGAGTGAGAGTCGTCTCTTGCCTTCAGAGCATTTCAGAGATTGCAAGGTAGCTGCATGGTGTCCGCAGCCTTGCCTTTCTCCTTCCTATCTTTTAGTATTTGTTTTTAGTAGACTTATCTTGTATTGAGTAGACAGTATCAGATTGTATTTTAGTGGCTCATGACTAGTGACACCGGGATCGGGCAGTGTTGGATTTTTGGCATATTTGTTTTTGCTTGTTTGAAATATCTAAACGAAAGAATTGTGATAATATCTAATTGGTTAATGAATTAAGAAAAAGACCTTTTATGTTTTAAATGTTGAATCGGCTGGCCTAGTACTGCGATAGGCGTCATCACGACCGGGGGTGGTTTGGGGTCGTGACACATACTACTTTCTTTTCTATTTTTGTGGCAGTATTTGACTTAGTAAAAAATAAAGAAAGACTTTTAAAACTTATGGTCTAAAATAAAGCATAAATATTTGTGTGCCTTTAAAGTACTGAAATATCAAATTCGGGGAATTTATGTTTTATTATTTTCGTACTGAAAATAAACTTTACCACTTTACAAATCCATATTGAAAATAATTTATCCGTATAATTTATGGTTTATTTTAGACCATAAGGGTAAAGTATAAATTTTACGGTTAAATTATTTCTAAGTAAGGAAAGTAGCAATATTTTTTAGAATAACTAAAAAGGAAAAAATACTTCATAAATTGAGACGGGTAAAACATTTATATAGTTCGTGCTCCACTTTATCAAAAAATATAACATGATTCAACATGAATAAGAATACATTATAATTAAATAAATCTAAAAACTCCTTGATTTTCTATTTTTCTAACTTCATTTGTTCATCAATACTAAAAAGAATTAATTAAGTTAAATAGTGATCGGACTTGTTTGAACATATTAGATCGTATTTCTTTAATAAATTTGAATTGTCATCTTATTTTTACAATACAATATACCCAATAACAAAATCTCTATTAAATTAAAGAAGGCTTACATATTAAAAGAATAACTTTTATATTCTGTATTTTTCTGTATTATATTATCCAATGTTTAGTATTATTACATTGTAAATATAAATTTTCATTAGCATATTAATTTATTTAATATTTTTGTGTGCTACTCTCCTTTTAATATAATAGAAGATATATATTTTATTGTTCTTGAAATATTTTATGTTTTATATTTTATTCTAACAATAATATTTTATGAATTTTAATGAAAAAATATACTTTTTATTAAAAAAAACAAATAAATTAACTAACACACGCAATATATATATATATATATATATATATATATATATATATATTGTAAAGACCCGGCCGGTTGTTTTGAGTGTTGTAGCCTCGTTCCCCTATTTACTGTTTCTTACGTGCTCTATAGCTATTATATGACTTACCA
This sequence comes from Nicotiana attenuata, assembly GCF_001879085.1. Classification (NCBI taxonomy): domain Eukaryota; kingdom Viridiplantae; phylum Streptophyta; class Magnoliopsida; order Solanales; family Solanaceae; genus Nicotiana; species Nicotiana attenuata. The sequence goes on along the minus strand of NC_031989.1, from coordinate 68,872,882 downwards.
GGTTGGTTGGTTCGGGTTCGGAGTGAATTGAGACACTTAGTCACATAATGGGAAGCTTAAGTTGGAAAAGTTGACCAGATGTTGACTTATGCGTAAACGACCCCAGATTTGAGTTTTGATGGTTCTGTTTGCTCTGTTGAGTGATTTCGGACTTAGGAGCGTGTCCAGATTGTGATTTGGAGGTCCGTAGTAGAATTAGGCTTGAAATGGCGAAAGTTGGAATTTTATAAAGTTTGACTGGGAGTGGACGTTTTCATATCAGGGTCGGATTGGATTTCCGGAAGTTGGAGTAGGTGTGTGGTGTTATTTCCGACTTGTGTGCAAAATTTGGGGTCCATCGGACGTGATTTGATAGGTTTCGACGACGTTTGTTGAATTTGGAAATTTCGAAGTTCATTAATCTTGAATTGGGGTGTGATTCATGTTTTTGATGTTGTTTGAGGTAATTTGAAGGCTCGACCTAGTTCGTACCGTATATTAGGACTTGTTGGTATGTTTGGTTGAGGTCCCGGGGGCCTCAGGTTGATTTCGGGTGGTTAACGAATCAAGAATTTAAGTTTAGGACTGCTAAAGTTTGAGGACTGCTTGTGTAGACGCACCTGCAGAGGGGGAACCACATGTGCGAGCTCGCATATGCGGAGAGGGCAGCGTAGATGCGAAGTTTGAGGAGATGAAGCAGATGGTCGTATGTGCGAATGTTTTCCAGCACAGGCGTGACCGCAGAAGAGGCAAGAGGGTCGCAGAACCGGAATTGGCCTAAGTAGCTGGGCTCTGCAGAAGCGGATGGTTGTTTCTAGGAGCAGAAGTGGGAGTCGCAGATGCAGAGGAAGCCACAGAAGCGAGCATTTTATCTCTGCTGCGAGGCCGCAGAAGCGGCTAAGTTGCCGCAGGTGCAGAAAACCTGGGCAGAACCTATTTAAGCGAGGGTTCCAATATTTTTACTATTTCTAACATTTTAAGCTCGAATTTTGGAGATTTTCGAGAGGATTTTCGAGGGGATTCTTGAGGTAAGTTCCTTGTGTTCATTTTTATCAATAATCTTGTTTCCCCATTGATTTTCCACCTAGATTGTGTGGTTTTGTTGTTAAATTTGGGGGTTTGATGCTAGGAAATTGAAGAGTTGATTCTTGGGATTTGTGTAACGACCTGACCAGTCGTATTGCTTTCTAGAACCCCGTTCCCCTAAATAAAACTTCCCGTACATACTTTTACTATTTTATGGCTTGTAGGGATGGTTAGTTCGGGATTTGGAAGGGTTCGGGTTGAAATCGAAACACATGGTTCCTTAAGGTTGGCTAAAAAGGTTAAGTTTGACTTCGGTCAACATTTTGAGCAAACAACCTCGGAATCAGAATTTGACGGTTCCAATAGGTTCGTATGATGATTTCGAAATTGGGCATATGTTCGGATCGGGTTTTGGATGACCCGGGAGTGTTTTGGTGCCTAATAGTGAAAGTTGGGTTTTTGAAAGTTTTGAAGTTCTTTAAATTTGGTTTGGAGTAGATTTTGGTGATATAGAGGTCCAAACGGGATTTCGAGATCGGGAATAGTTTCGTACGGTGATTTAAGACTTGCACGCAAAATTTGGTGTCATTCCGACTAGTGTAAGTACGATTCGGTGCGTTCGGAGCGATTTGGAAACTTGAAGTTCATATTTTGATTAGATTTGGTTTTGGGGTGTGATTCTTGGTTTTGTTGTTGTTTTACGCGTTTCGAGAGTTCGAGCAGGTCCGTATTATGTTTATAGACTTGTGGTGTAGTTGGACGGGGTCCCGAGGGGCTCGGGTGTGTTTCGGACCGCCTGGAGCTATGTTTAGGAAACCAGATTTTTCCAGTTCTGGTTTCCTTCTTCGTGAACGCGGGAGGGCCATCGCGTTCGCGAAGAAGGATTTGGGAGCAGCGGCAATTGTCCTTCGCATTCGCGAAACCTTGTGAACCTTGGCCTACTCATTCGCGAAGCCCCTCTCGCGTTCGCGTAGGGGAAATGGGGCCAGAGAGAGCCAGTACACTTTGCTCTTCGTGTTCGCGTAAGAGTTGTCGCGTTCGCGATTCCCGGGTAGCTTAGGCCTTCGCAAACGGGAGGCTTCTTCCGCGTTCGCGAAGAAGGGGAATTTATCTAGGTAGAATCCTTTATTTAAATACGGGACTTAGACCTTTTCCTCTCATTTTTCACACACTTGGGCATTTTTGGAGCTTCAATAAGGGGGATTTCAACCTAGCTATTGAGGGTAAGTAATTTCTACCTAATGTGAGTTTAATACATAGATTATGGGTAGATTTTAACATGTAAATTTGTGAAATTTATGGGTTAGATGAAAAACCTAAGTTTTTTTTTTTAAAAGTGGGATTTAACCACGAAATTGGTTATAGAATTGAGTAAAAATCATATATTTGAGTTCGTGAGGTTATGGGTAACGACTTTCTTCGAAAATTTTCGGAATCTAGGCACGTGGGCCCAGGGGTAAATTTTAGGAATCTTACATTTAGGGTTGGGTAACCACTTTAATAGTTGGAATTTGAACTTCTGAACATGTATTGATTACTTTATATACCATTTGATAAGTTTTGGATTGTTCGGCACCGAATTGAGGGTTTGAGCACAATCTCGGACCGGAAAGTAGACTTTAAAATGAGGTAATCTCTTTTCTAACCTTGTAAGAGGGAATTAACCCCATAAGTTAATTGAATTAATATATGCTTCTATTTGTGGGGGGCTACATACGCATGAGGTGAAGAGAGTAGGTACGTAGCTACTAATTATGCTTATTTCCAGGTAGTCTAGGGCCCAAATCATGTTATACTTGCGATGTTTGCATCCTACTTGTTAATTTAATTGCTTAATCATGTTAGTACTTGATAGGAATTGGATGTTTTAATATATTTTTTTCTCTTCTTGTGGAGCGGGACGAACGCCTCGGTAGCAGATAGATGCATCTATGGTTTGTGTCGTTCGACCCTCGGCAGTGCACAGTTTAAATATATTATGTTGGATCAGGCCGTACGACCTCGGCATAAATTGCGCATAATAAATCTTTGGAACTAATTAAAATTAATATTGGTTCATTGGCTTGTGATATTGTTACACCCCATGTTTTTGTACGTGAAAGTACGTCGTACGTTAATTGATGTGAGCTCGGAAATGAGATCCTCTTTGAAATTATATAAAGTGATTTAAGGACTTTACACCCCGTACTTCTGTGACGACCCAAAGGGTCATCACCAGATTTCTCTCTTTTTCTGTGCTTCCGAGGCCTTGAAAACCTCACCTTTAGTTGCCTCGATTTGTGTGTGCAGTCCGGGCGCGTAGCCGGAAAGATTATATGTTAAATTCTGTGAAAATTTTTAAAATGTGGCTTTAAAATGATTAAAGTTGAATTCGGTCAACATTTTTGGGAAACGGACTTGTGATTTGACGGTCCCGGAGGGTCCGTAGAAAAATATGGGACTCGGGCATATGCGCGGAGTCGAATTCCGAGGTCTAGAGCCCGAGAAAAGAATTTTTCTGTGAAATTGTTTTTCTAAAATTATTAAGGAAAATGGAAATGAAAATTAATTAAAAGACTGTGGTATCGGGCTCGTATTTTGGTTCCGACGCCCGGTACAAGTCTTATATATGGTTTAAGCGCTTTCTGTGAAATTTGGTCGAAATCGGACGTCATTTGACGTGTTTCGGACCTAAATATAAAAAATTTGAAGTTTATGAGGTTAGAATTAAAAATGATGATTTTGAGGTTTGATTCCTCGTTTATGATGTTATTTTAGCGATTTGATCGCTCGGTTAAGTTCGTAGGATGTTGTTGGGTTAGCGTGTGTGTTTGGTTAGGAGCCCCGAGGGCTCGGGAGTGATTCGGAGGTGGTTCGGAGTGGTTTTGCACTTAGAAATATAGCAGATTTTCTGCAATTTTTGCACAGGCCTTTTCTTCTTTGCGATCGGGGCTTTAGGCTCGCGTTCGCACTGCCCGTGGTGTTCCCCTCTACGCGTTCGCATCTCCACAATCGCGATCGCGTAAGTCAAGTTCAGGACCCCAGGGACTTCCTCTTCGCGTTCGCAGTCAGATGTTCGCGAACGCATAGACATGCTGCTTCCTCCATCGCGTTCGCGTGGCCTTTTACGCGTTCGCATAGAACAAACCTGGACCCCCCAGCATTTCCTTCTACGCGTTCGCGTTATCTTCCACGCGTTCGCGATGACCTGCCCAGTTTACCCTTCGCGAACGCGGTCCCCTTCCCACGAACGCGAAGGGCATTTTTGCCCAGTGATTTTTAAAGCTCAAAAACAGACCAGTGACGGGATTATTCCCAAATTTCACACGAGCTCTTCTTCTCCACAGCCCCTAGGTGACTTTTAGAGCGATTCTTCACCAAAGCTTCTTGGATAAGTATTTTCTAACTCGTTTTCTTCATTTTCTATCATCATTTATCAAATTCCTAGACCTAAATCATGTAACCTAAGGTGTAAATTGGGGGAAAAGGGTAGAATTAGGGCTTTTTAATTTTCTTTGATTTAAACCTCGTTTTGGGGTCGAATTTGAAAACAAATTGTATATTCGGGCTCGTGGGGGAATGGGTGACATGGAATTGGTTCGAACCTCGGGTTTTGACCAAGCGGGCCCAGGGTCGATTTTTGGAATTTTGGGTAGAAAGCTTAGAAATTCATATTTAGGCATTGGGTTTAGTTTGTTTAGCTATTATTAATATTGTAAAATCATTTTTTCATTGATTTGACTGAGTTGGAGCCGAATTCGAGGGGTAAAGCTATACTAGAGGCTTGAGTTGATTTTGGAGCATTTGAGGTAAGTGTTTGATCTAACTTTGGCTTGAAGGAATAGGATTAGAGTGTTATTATTTGCTAATTGCTAAATGATCGAGTACGGTGTATAGGCATGGTGACGAGTATCTATACACCGGTGTCTAGCATGACCGTGGGTTCTTGTATGTACTTATCCTGATATTGTTATGACTCTTCCATGTTAATTGATGAATTCTATGCAATGTGAAGAGTATGGGGACTAATTATGAAGTGTAAATTCTTTGGAGCGTTGGCTCGAATGATAAAAAGACTATTGAGTAAGAAATGAAAGAAATAGAAAGTGGTATGATTAATCCCTTGCCGGGATGGTTTGAGTACATTGATTATCTCCCTTGCCAGGACATTTCTTATTATTTGTTTATCCCCTCGCCCCGTTTAGTTGTTATTACTGTTTGGGTGAGGAAGAGTGATAATGCACGAAGAGTCATTCCGTGCCATGCTTTGATTATATTTGCACGAAGGGTCATTCCGTGCCATGTTTTGATTATATTTGCACGAAGGGTCATTCCGTGCCATGTTTTGATTATTTATGCACGAAGGGACATTCCGTGCTCTGATTTGATTATAATTGCACGAAGGATCATTCCGTGCCATGATATGAGAGTTATGTGAGGGAAAGCACGAAGGGTGATGCCGTGCACTTTATTTGATTGCTTTTGGTGAGAATGAGAGTAAAAGCACGAAGGTTGATGCCGTGCAACTGTTGATTTTCCTGCTCTCATTAATTATTGTTATTGTCCTGTTTCTTACTTAAATTGTTGACTTTATATCCGGACTGTACTCCCCATAGTATGCTTCCCTCCCTCTTAACTGTTTAATTTCTTTGTTCTTTCCTTTTATTGCATATATATATTGAACTGCACAGGTTGGTTTGGTAGCCCTGTCTAGCCTCGTCACTACTTCTCCGGGGTTAGGCCAGGCAATTACCAGCACATGGGGTCGGTTGTGCTGATGCTACACTTCTGTGCTCTTTTGCACAGATCACGGTACCGGAGCAGCTTTTGGACCACAGCAGTAGGATATTGATCGGGAGCTGACTTCAGTCCAGGGACTTACGAGGTAGCCTAGCTGGTGTTCGCAGGCCGGAGTCCCTTTCTATGTTTTCAGTTTGTTTTCATTGTACGTATTTCTATTCAGACTTGTTTGTAGCACTCTTTAGTAGTTCGTGAGATAGCGACACCAGTCTTGGGTAGAGAAAAGTTAAACTTCCGCATTTTGGGTTTTCAGTTATCTATGTTTTAAAGACTTCCGCTTTAATTTAAATGACTCGTTATATTTATATTGTTCTTGTTGAGGTGAAATCAGGGAATGTTTAAATGTTTGGCTTGCCTAGCTCCGTTAGTAGGCGCCATCACGACCCCGATGGTGGGAAATCCGGGTCGTGACAAGTTGGTATCAGAGCTCTAGGTTACATAGGTCTCGCTACTCACGGACAAACTTGGTAGAGTCTGAGGGATCGGTACGGAGACGTCTATATTTATCCCCCAGAGGCTACGGAGTTAGGAAAAGTTTCACTTTTGTTCTTTCCTGTCGTGCGATTCTGTTTCTCAAATACTGATTGTCTTTCTACTCTGTTCTTTCGCAGATGGCGAGAACACGTGCTTCCTCTTCTACCGCGCAGCAGCCCGAGCCCCCAGCAGCAGCTCCTGTGAGGGGCAGAGGCCGAGGCCATGCCAGAGGCCGAGGCAGGGGTAGAGCTCAGCCCCGGGCAGCAGTCCTAGAGGTGGAGCCTCATATTGACTATGATGAGGAGGTTCCAGCCCCAGCAGCTCCGGTGGGCCCAGCTCAGGTCCCAGGAGGGGTCATGGTCACCCCAGATCTTCAGGACGCTTTAGTCAGACTGGCAGGCTTTATAGAGAGTGTCACTAGAGCGGGTTTGCTTCCAGTAGCACCAGCCACTTCTCAGGCTGGAGGAGGAGTTCAGACTCCTGCTACACGTACTCCGGAGCAGGTAGCTCCCCAGGCTCATGTTCCAGTGGTCCAGCCAGCCGTGGCAGCTCAGCCAGGTATTGCAGCCCAGACCGGCGATGGAGCGGCGATGTCTTCAGATGCTTTGTGGAGACTTGATAGGTTCTCCAAGTTCTTCACCACCACTTTCAGCGGTGCTTCTTCAGAGGATCCACAGGATTTCTTATTCAGCTGCCATGAGATCCTTCGGACTATGGGTATTGTGGAGACTAATGGGGTCGACTTAGCCACCTTTCGGCTTGCAGGATCCGCCAAGACTTGGTGGAGGGACTATTGTTTATCCAGACCAGCAGGGTCGCCATCATTGACATGGAATCAGTTTTCAGAGTTGTTTTTGGAGAAGTTTCTCCCAGTTACTCAGCGAGAGGCTCTTCGCAGGCAGTTCGAGCGCCTCCAGCAGGGCTCTATGACAGTCACGCAGTATGAGACTCGGTTCATTAATTTGGCACGCCATGCTATTTTTATACTCCCCACAGAGTGAGAGAGGGTGCAGAGGTTTATTGATGGATTGATTCAGCCGATCCGTCTCCAGATGGCTATGGGAGCTGGTAGTGAGATTTCTTTTCAGGAGGCGGCCAATGCGGCCCGCAGAGTTGAGATGGCTCTTGCACGAGGAGGTGGTCAGGTGTCGGATAAGAGGCCTCGTCATTCTGGTAGGTTCAGTTGTACCTCGTCTGGAGGTAGGGATTCTTATGGTAGAGGCCATCCACCGAGACCCTTTCAGTTAGCACTCCAGGTTTCTCATGGTACTCCAGGCGGTGGTGGTTCTCAGCAGCATTACTCTGATCAGCAGCCCATCAGTGCACCACAACTTCAGAGTTTCCGGGGAGGACATACAGGTCGACAGGGCCAGCAGTCTCAGCAGCCGAGGGCTTGTTATGGTTGTGGTGACCCGAGTCACATCGTCAGATTTTGCCCTTGAGCCTCGGGTAGTTCTCAGCAGCAGGGTCCTCGCCCGATAATTTAGGCACCAAGTGATCCACAGCTTGCCCAGCCAGCTAGAGGCGGGAGTAGGGATCATAGAGGTGGAGGTAGAGACCGTAAAGGTGGAGCTCGGACCGGAAGAGGTAGGGGTCATCCAGTACCAGATCGTCCCAGAGACATGGCTTAGGGAGGTGGGGCCCAGCCCCGGTGTTATGCTTTGCCAGCCAGGCCAGAGGCTGAGTCTTCAGATGCTTGTTATTACAGGTACTATTCTGGTCTGTGATAGGGATGCCTCAGTGCTATTTGACCCTGGGTCTACGTATTCATATGTGTCATCTTATTTTGCACCCTACCTGGCTATGCCTAGTGATGCTTTGGGTATCCCTGTTTATGTATCTACACCGGTGGGTGATTCTATAGTGGTCGACCGAGTTCATCGTTCCTGTGTGGTAGTGTTTGAGGGTCTTTAGACCCGTGTTGATTTATTTCTTTTAGACATGGTAGATTACGACGTTATATTAGGGATGGATTGGTTGTCCCCGTATCATGCTATCTTTGATTGTCACGCCAAGACCATGACCTTGGCTTTGCCTGATTTGCCCCGATTGGAGTGGAGAGGGACCCCAGGTCATGCCACTCGCGGTGTTATTTCATATGTGAAGGCTCGACGCATGGTCGAGAAGGGGTGTTTAGCTTATCTGGCGTATGTTCGCGATTCCAGCACGGAGGTTCCTTCTATTGACTCTGTTCCTATTGTTCGGGAGTTCCCCGAGGTTTTCCCTTCAGACCTGCCGGGTATGCCGCCCGACAGGGATATTGATTTCTGTATTGATCTGGCCCCAGGCACGCAACCCATTTCTATTCCGCCGTATCGCATGGCCCCGCCAGAGTTGAAGGAGTTAAAGGACCAGTTGCAAGATTTGCTAGAGAAGGGTTATTGTCCTGTTTCTTACTAATTATTGTTATTGTCCTGTTTCTCTCATTAATTTGTCCTGTTTCTTACTTAAATTGTTGACTTTATATCCGGACTGTACTCCCCATAGTATGCTTCCCTCCCTCTTAACTGTTTAATTTCTTTGTTCTTTCCTTGTATCGCATATATATATTGAACTGCACAGGTTGGTTTGGTAGCCCTGTCTAGCCTCGTCACTACTTCTCCGGGGTTAGGCCAGGCAATTACCACCACATGGGGTCAGTTGTGCTGATGCTACACTTCTGTGCTCTTTTGCACAGATCACGGTACCGAAGCAGCTTTTAGACCACAGCAGTAGGATATTGATCGGGAGCTGACTTCAGTCTAGGAACTTACAAGGTAGCCTAGCTGGTGTTCGCAGGCTGGAGTCCCTTTCTATGTTTTCAGTTTGTTTTCATTGTACCGAGACAGACACTCACGTATTTCTATTCAGACTTGTTTGTAGCACTCTTTAGTAGTTCGTGAGATAGCGACACCAGTCTTGGGTAGAGAAAAGTTAAACTTCCGCATTTTGGGTTTTCAGTTATCTATGTTTTAAAGACTTCCGCTTTAATTTAAATGACTCTTTATATTTATATTGTTCTTGTTGAGGTGAAATCAGGGAATGTTTAAAATGTTTGGCTTGCCTAGCTCCGTTAGTAGGCGCCATCACGACTCCCGATGGTGGGAAATCCGGGTCGTGACAACTTTCAGACGTCACCGTCATTATAAGATTATGTAATGTAAGCTCAAAAAGGACGAAATCCTTCTACAAGGATAAGAAAGGTTTATCGAAGTCTTATGTTAAGATGAATATGAGACTTAAAAATATAATGTTTGGGAAAAATCAGTTTTAAGTTGTGGAAAAACCGATTAGGGATTTGCCTTGTAATGAAGCTTTTTGAGAAATACATTTTGTGTACTATATGAGGTATTTTTGGGACATATTATATACCAAATTGAAGTTCTTTGAATGTAGTTTCCAATGCTCTTAACCGTTTCTTCGTACAATATTCAGATAAAAGTTATAAGTGTTGGAAAAAGGGCTGATGCTAGGGTGCAAGTAGCACTTTTTTGACTTTTCAAAGGTGGATATTTATATCCGTTATGTCGTCTCTTTCTTCATTTTTCCAGAAACCATGACCAAATAAGACCCATAAACTTACCCTCAAGCTCTCCAAAAGGGTTTTCAACATCTCGAGTACGAAATCAAGAAGCGATAACATCAGTACGATCCCTACGATGTAAGTATCGATATATTGCCTCTCTTTTCCATTGTAGTTTGAGTTTTGGAAGGTACTTAAAAGTTAATAAAATGCCTACTTTCTTCATTTAAGCTTTTAAATATGAAGGAATGTTGATAAATTTGTTTCCTAATAGTTAGAACTCATGGGATGGTGATCGAAAGTTGTGAGTTCGAGTAATTCAACTTGTAGTAGACTGTTTTGTGGGCTGTTTCGTGTTGTGTTGTGTTTGGGCTGTATATTTTGATATTTTTTAATGGATTTTTTTTAGGAGAAATGGTGTGGAGAAACACCACATAATGTCGAAATGGTGTATTAGTCGTTCTTTGTAACTTTTTCGAGGTGTTTGACACTACTATAGTTGGAGTTGTGGATTATTTTATTTGTTATAAATATATGGTATAAGACTGGAATCATTGATAAATGACTTCACTATCATGTTAATGATACTATTAAGTTAAAGTAAGAAGTCAATAAGGGGTGATATGGGGCATACGGATTCCAATTGAAGCTTGTCACTCATCGTGAAGTAGTTGTGACTTGTTGTTGTTATATGGTGTCTTGCTTTTGATAATTATGTATTGCCGGATTGCTCTGGTCATTGTTGTTGGTATATGGTATTGGAGGAGGCTCTTGTTACAGGGGAGATGCTACCTAAATTTACATAAATGAGCTACTAGTTTAAGTTGCGGACTTAGCCTTTACTCAGTACTAATTTTGAATCTCCTTATGCTATGGTAGATTGAGTTGAGTTCTTTGAAGAATTTTGTTGGAAGGTATAAGGACCCAAAGAAATTGAGGTATGTTAAGGCTATCCCTACTTCCTTTTGGCATGATCCATATGATACAACGAAACGAGCAAACACGCAATTTTCAAAAATGACTCTATTCTTAGAAGTACTAGGGGTGCCTATGTTCTTTATTCCCCATATGTCCCATTATTGTATCGTCTGTTCATGGGTCTCAGAAAATACGTAAGTTGATAAAGTTTATTTTATGATATTAATTGAAGGCATAATGATCTTATGACATTCTGAGAAATCTTATTGACTTACTTCATTATGCATTGCATTCATTTGTACATGTGCATTGACCCGTGACCAGATGGCGTTATATAAGCGTATATTATATGTATATGGGTATGGGGAAAGGTTATGGTATTATATACGCACCACCACCTTATCAGATGGTATAGGTTAATGATTTCGCCCATAGAGATCGAGATGGTATGATGGGATGCCCTCAAAGGCTTGATGATGTTATGTACACATATACCTATGCATGATATGACATTTATATGCATATGCATGAAATTCTAAATGTTTCATGATTCACAAAGCTATTCAAACTTACAGGTTGAGTTCTTTACTCCATGTTTCTTTCCTGCCTTTTATTTACTGCTTTCATGCCTTACATACTCGGTACTTTCTTTGTACTGACATCCCTTTTGCTTGGGGACGCTGCTTTTCATGCCTGCAAGTTCCGATAGACAGGTTGACAGTCCTCCTAGTAGGCTATCAGCTCAGCGGAAGGTGTTGGTTCACTCCACTTGCTCTGGAGTTGCCTATTTTGTCAGTATGATTTGGACATGTAATGACTGGTATGGCAGGGCCCTTCCCGACTTTTATGACGTTTATATACTCTTAGAGGCTTGTAAACAGATGTCAGGTATATGGATACATGTATGGCCTTGTCGGCCTATGTTTTGAGTTTACAAATGATCATGTCGGCCTTATAAGCCTGTATGTCACATGTATAAGTGTCTATATCATGTTGGGTCGTCCTATGTCTAGTATTCCCTTATGTTTTATTCTGGTTATCTCATTAAAAACCTTTTTGCCCATTTACCTATGATAGTACGATAAGAAAGATATGTTACGTTGGTACTCGATTGAGTAAGGTACCGGGTGCCCGTCGTGGCCCTTCGATTTGGGTTGTGTGATGACCCGACCCATCGTCACGTGAGTTACCGCCCCGTTTCCCCAATTTTCTGCTTCTTTATGCTTCATTATATGATTCTTGTGTGAACGGGTTGATTTGGATTGGTTTTAGAAGGAAATGAGACACTTAGTCTCTTTAAGGAAGGTTTGTTTTGGAAAAGTCAACCGGATGTTGACTTATGCGTTAGAGGGCTCGGATATGATTTCCGATGGTTCGGTTAGCTTCGGGGGATGATTTGTGACTTAGGAGTGTGATCGGAAGTGTGTTTGGAGGTCCGGTATAGAATTAGGCTTGAATTGGCGAAGTTAGTATTTTGGCGAATTCCGGTTGATAGGTGATATTTTGATCCGAGGGTCGGCATGGAATTCTGAGAGTTGTTGTAGCTTCATTATGTGATTTGGGATTGTGTGCAAAATATCAGGTCATTCGGAGGTGAAATGGTTGGGTTTTTGATCGAATGCGTATTTCGGAAGTTTTTGAAGAACTTAGGCTTGAATTCGATGAGAAATGATGGTTTTAGTGTTGTTTGAGGTGTATTTGTGATTGCGACAAGTTTGAATGATGTTTTAGGATGTGTTGGTGCTTTTGGTTGAGGTCCCGGGGGCCTCGGGGTGATTTCGGATGGCTAACGGGAGGTTTGAACTTGGAAAAATGTTGGAGAAATTCTGCAGTCAGTGCAGCAGGATATTGGCCTTCGCGAACGCGAGTGGGCCATCCCGTTCGCGTAGAAGGATTTGGGGCCCTGAGTTTTTGTTCATCGCGTTCACGGGCAGTGTCTCGCGTTCGCGTAAGAGGAATTGAGGAGCCGCATTATTTGTTCTTCGCGTTCGCGACATGGGTATCGCGTTCGCGTAGTTGGAGCAGCTGAAGGACCGCATTCGCGTGTGGGACACCGCATTCGCGAAGGGTAATTTTGGTCAGAGGAATATTTGTTCATCGCGAACGCGAGGGGGCCATCGCGTTCGCATAGAAGAAATTCAGAACTGGGCAGAATAGTTTTTAAAATAATTCCTCCGCGAGCTAGGTCTTATTTTCACAATTGTTGAGCATTCTTGAGAGCTTCTGGACAGGAATTAAAGAGGGTTTCGACTGGGATTGGTTGGAGGTAAGTTTTATGAACTAAAACGTGGTTTAATTGTGAAATTGACCTTGTAATCCATGGAAACATAGCAAAAAGGGGAAGAACTAGGGCTTGAGTTTTAATATTTCAAATTGGGATTTGATGGGTCATTTGGACTCCGATTTTGGTGTTCTTTATATGTATAGACTCGTGGCGAGATAAGGAACCCGTTGATGTAAAATTTTCTGATTTTCGAGAAGTGGGCCCGGGGCTCGGGTTTTGCTAATTTCGAGATTTTTGCTATTTTCCAATTGTTTTCGATTGGATATTGTTCCATTGGCATATTGTGACGTATTCATTGTGGTTTTGGTCAGATTCGACGCGCGAGGAGGTTGATTTGACAGGCAAGGGCATAGCGAGCTAGGATTTTGGCCGGCTTGAGGTGAGTAATAGATGTGAATGATGTCTTGAGGGTTTGAAACCCCGGATTTGCACATCGTAGTGCTATATTGAGGTGACTTGCACGCCGGATAGCGAGCGTGGGGTAGAGCACCGTTGGGGATTGTGACTTGGTCCGTCCCGGTAGATGAATATACTGCATAGTTGACTGAAATTCACTTGTTATCATTATAATTTGAGTTGATTGCTATATTTGGGCTTCGTGCCAATTGATTGAATCCTTCAGGGATTGCTATTACTGGTTTCTTACCATTTTTACATATTATTGAACTCAGTCCCAGTATTTAATACGGTTTTGCAAACTCAGCCACCTTTTCTCAAACTTGAAAACTTAATTAACATTTTTACTGAAGTTTGGGCTGAATATTTCTATATTATTGTGCCCGAGGGGCTTATGTGATTTTGGACTAAGTATGGGATCGGGCTGCGCGCCGCAGCGGTATTGTATTGATATTGATATGAGGCCGAGGGCCTAGTTGATGCCACGAGATGGCTTATTATTGCGCTTGGGCCGTAAGGGGCCCCTCCCGGAGTCTGCACACCCCAGTGAGCGCCGTCGACGATAAATAAATGGTGCGGGCTGCACGCCACAGCGGGTACTAGAGAGTACCGGACTATGTGTTGTATTTCATATTTGGCTTTCATTTATTTACTTACCTGTTGTAGTTTTTCCATAATTTTTTTATTGGGTTACTAACTTTATACTACTTGGTAAGTTACTGTATTTATAGAATTACTTTGTGCCTATTCAGGATTTCTTATTCTCAGCCTTTATTTATGTTTATTACTCACTGGGTCGGAGTACTCACATTACTCCCTGCACCTTGGGTGCAGATCCAGGTACATCTGAGGCTGAGTGAGGACTTCTCTGCCAAGTAGCATATTCGGGAGTATCAAGGTAGCTGCATGACGTCCGCAGTCCTGATCTTCCTTCTATCTTATTGCTTTATTTCCGCATTTCTAGAGAACGATATGTAGTAGGTTGATACTCATATATTAGAGGCTCAGACTCGTGACACCGGATTCTTCGGGCTGTGTAGTTGTTTTATATTTGGGATTCCGCATGTTTTAACTCTATTTCAGAATTGCTTTATTATGACTTAGTAATTTATCCATGCTGATTAATTCATGAACTGTATAAAAATGGTTAAGGTTATTAAATTGGTCGGGCTTTCCTAGCAGTGTGTTGGGCGCCATCACGACCGGGGTTGGGGTCGTGACAGGTTGTGACAGATATAAATTGTTAAATAATGGAAACAAACTTGGGATTTATTATTTGTGAGAGAATTGCCTATTATTTTCTTGTGATTTAGATTTCTGCTATAATTATGTAATCCATGTTAGTTATAATTTTGACATTTCATTTTTAGCCCATAGTAAGTGTCAAAGTCAACCCCTCGTCACTACTTCTTCGAGGTTAGACTGGATACTTACTGGGTATATGTTGTTTATGTAATCACGCTACACTTCTACACTAAATGTGCAGGATCTGAGGCAAGTGCATCTGGATATTAGTCCGGCGCGCATCCCTGATTCCTGAGACTTCGTGGTGAGTTGCCCCTTCTGAGCCCGTTCTGCTGCAGCTGGAGTCTTTTTTTTTTGCTTATATTTTCTGTCTATTTCACTTCAGATAGTAGACTAGTGTCCTTTTGTATATTCTACTAGTCGCTCATACACTTGTGACACCAGGTCCATAGGCGGACCTACATAGTGGGTTGAGGGATCACGGGACCCCGTTAGTCACGGCAAAAACCTGTATGTATATATATATGTACATATGTATGGAACCCCTTAAATATTTTACAAGTAGTGCCAGAGACTAAAAAAGTGAATGGCAAAGGGGTTGATCGGGGCGCTACAGTTCCACTCTTTGTCGGATGACGAGGGTTCGAGACCCAACTCTTAGCTTCTTCTCCTCCTTTTTATTTTAGTTCTTTTTTCTCTTCCTTTCTATTTTAGTTCTTTGAATACAACATAATTTATATTTAATAGTACTACTTTTTTTAACTCAATTATAGTTTATTATTAATACATAATAGTCAATTTAATTTATTTTATTTGTTTTCAAATCCCTCCCTTAAATTTAAAAGCCTCAAATTGCAACTTGTCACTTCACAAATATTACGAATCCTTTCGGCACAACCTTCTTCAATAATTTCTTTGACACCGACTCAACAGTGACAGCTAAGAGTTTGAGACTCTTCTTTAATTCTTTGGCAGCTAAGAGTTTGAAACTCTTCTTCAGTTCTTTGGCAGCTAAGAGTTTGAGACTCTTCTTCAATTCTTTGACTATTAACATACTCTTAATCTTAATTTCTTTAGTAAGTTACTTATTATTTAAAGTTTGAATGCCCTTTTGATCACTGGCCCTCTTTTTTTATATTAAAAAACTAGAAATTTTAAAGGGTGAAACATGTTTAATCAAACACCTTCCCATCCCATAGCACCTATTTTGCGAAGAAATTTCTCTCTCAGTTTGGTTCTTTCTTTTTATTTAGAACTTCTTTTTGTTTATACTTGGATGATAAGTCATTACAATTATTAAGTTTTCAAAGAGTTGCACGCCGAAATTTATCGCTAGAAAGCACACAATGGTGACCCCGTAGTGCTCAAATCCTAGGTCCGCCTCTGACCAAGCGTTGGCACACACTAGTTGACTTGTGGTTTTGGTTTATTTCTATTGTTATGATTGCACTCAGCTACTTTTGTTTAATTTATTTTAAATCTGTTATTTCTTAAATATTTTGAATTAGGGAAAGTCTAGTTACTTGAAAATCTATTAAAAAGGGGAAATCGCGAGATTATTTCACTATTGGCTTGCTTAGCGACGGCGCTGGGCGCCATCACGGCCTATAATATAATTGGGTCGTGACAACATGGTATCAGAGAACTAGGTTCGCGTAGATCTCACAAGTTATGAGTAGGCCTAATAGAGTTTTGCGGATCGGTACGGAGACGTATGTACTTATCTTCGAGAGGCTATAGGGTGTTAGGAAACTACTCTTTCGTCATCTCCTATCGTGCAGTTGATGTTATACCAAGTGTCTTTCTCTTATTCTCTCGCAGATGGTGAGAACGCGCACGGGACATGTTCCCAACCCGGGAGGAGGTGCTCCCCCTGTCGCTAGAGGCCGAGGCAAAGGTCGGGGGAGGGCACTAGCCCGAGGTAGGGGATGAGAATGTCCCAGAGTTGCCCCAGTTGTACCACCAGCGAGTCCAGTGGAGGATCCCATCATTGAGAAGCAGGGCGAGGTGCGCGCAGTAGAACCCCCCGGCTTTCAGGGGGTTATGGGTCGTATGTTACGGTTCATGGATACTATGACCCATGCTGGTTTATTTCCAGAAGACCCAGCCACATCTCAGGCGGGAGGGGGAGCACAGACCCCTACTGCTCAAGCTCTTGGGCATGCAGCTGCTATATATCAGACCCCGAGCGCACTATCCGTAGGCGGGCCCCAGCTAGTAGCAGCAGCCGTACCTGAGCCCAGACTAGCTACGACTGGCGAGCCGCAGAAGCTATTAGAGAGATGACTAGACTACACCTTCCTATCTATTGGGGTGAGCGACATGAGGATCCCCATGACTTCATTGATCGGTGCAGGGATAGACTACACAACATGAGGATATCAGAGTCCTATGGGGTGGATTTCACTACCTTCCAGCTAGAGGGCAGAGCCCGTAGGTGGTGGCAGTCTCATCTTCTCGGCAGACCAGCAGGTTCTCCTCCCATGACTTGGGATCAGTTTACAAGTCTTTTCTTGGATAGGTATATTCAACCCTCCTAGAAGGAAGAGTTGCGGTTTCAGTTTGAGCAGCTCCAGCAGGGTCAGATGTCAGTTACCGATTATGAGATGAGTTTCTCTAAGTTGTCTTGCCATGCACTTATGATACTTCCTATGGAAGCGGAGAGAGTGTAGAGGTTTGTTGCTGGGTTACACTCAGGTATTCAGGCCACTATGGCTTGAGAGGTTGAGATGGGGGACTTCTTATCAGCTAGCAGTGGAGATAACTCAGAGGATTAAGGGTTACCGTTAGAGGGGTAGAGAGAAGATGCAGCAGGACAAACGGGTCCCTTATTCTAGAGAATTTAGAGGCGTCCCGGCAAGGGGCAGAGGTCAGTTTTGGAGGGGTCAGCCTAGCAGGCCCACATATCAAGCACCACCATCTCCTCAAGGTGATCCCCATTTCAGTGCCATGCTAGAGAGTTCTTACCGCCCACCAGCTATTCAGGGTTCTTCCAGTGGGTACTCAGGCTATCAGGGTTCTTCCAGCGCCTATTTCAGTGCCATGCCAGAGAGTTCTTACCGCCCACCAGCCATTCAGGGTTCTTCTGGTGGGTACTCAGACCATCAAGGTCGGACTTCAGGCCAGCAGATCATCGTACCGAGAGGTTGTTTCGAGTGCAGAGATTTCAATCATGTGCAGAGGTTCTGCCCCAAGCTTCGGGGCAAGGTAGTGCAGCAGGGCCAGAAACCCATGATTACGGCACCAGCTGTCCGACCGCCTAGAGGCGGAGGGCAGGTAGGTAGGGGTCGTCCTAGAGGTGGAGGCTAAGTAGGTGGAGGCTAGCCAGCTATAGCCCAGTCAGGTGGGGGCCAGCCAGTTGGTGCCCCAGCTAGGTTCTATGCTTTTCCGGCCAGACCAGATGCAGTGGCCTCAGATGCCTTGATCACAGGTATTATTTCTGTCTGCAGTAGGGATGCTTCAGTATTATTTGATCCATGGTCTACGAAGATGTATCGCGACCTGAGGCAGCATTATTGGTGGCGGTGGATGAAGAAAGACATAGTTGAGTATATAGCTAGGTGCCTAAATTGCCAGCAGGTTAAGTATGAGAACCAGAGGCTAGGTGGCCTACTCCAGCAGATGACTATACCAGAGTGGAAGTGTGAGCACATTACTATGGACTTTATAGTTGGGTTGCCACAGACCTTGCGGAAGTTTGATGTAGTATGGATCATTGTCAATACGTTCACCAAGTCGGCACACTTCATTCCAGTTGTGACTACGTATACTTCAGAGAGGTTGACCCAGATATATATTCAGAAGATAGTTCCATCGCATGGTGTACCTGTTTCTATAATATCAAATAGAGGCCTTTAGTTTACTTCGCATTTCTGGAGAGCAGTACAGAGTGAGTTGGGGACCCATGTAGAGTAGCATACCATTTCATTCACAGATCAATGGAGAATTGGAGCGGACAGTTCAGATCTTGGAGGATCTGCTTAGAGCATGTGTGATTGACTTTAGAGGGCAGTGGGATCGATTCTTACCTCTGCCGAGTTTGCTTACAATAACAGTTATCAGTCCAGCATCGAAATGGCTCCATTTGAGGCTTTATATGGTCAGTGATGCCATTCTCCATCGTGTGGTTTGAGCCTGGCGAGGCTAAGTTATATGGTACTGATTTGGTAAAGGATTCCTTGGAAAAGGTAAAGTTGGTTCAGGAGCGACTTCGCACATCACAGTCCAGACAGAAGAGTTACGGGGATCAAGAGGCGCGTGATTTATCATTTATGGTGGGCGAGAAGGTTCTCTTAAAAGTCTCACCGATGAAGGGGATCATGAGGTTCGGCAAGAAGGGCAAGTTGAGCCCAAGGTTTATAGGTCCATTTGAGGTACTGAGACGAGTTAGAGAGGTTGCTTATGAGCTTGCTTTACCTCCCAGTCTATTGGGAGTTCATCTGATCTTCCACATGTCTATACTCCGGAGGAATCATTCCGACTTGTCACATGTGTTAGACTTTAGCATGATTCAGTTAGACGAGAGCCTGGGTTATGAGGAGGAGCCAGTTGCCATTGTTGATAGGCAGGTTCGCCAGCTGAGGTCCAAGAGGATTTCCATGGTAAAGGTTCAGTGGAGGGGCCAACCAGTCGAGGAGGCGACCTGGGAGTCCGAGGAGAACATGCAGAGTAGATATCCACACTTATTGAGCACTCCAGGTATGATTATAAACCCGTTCGAGGACGAACATTTATTTAAGAGGTGGAGAATGTAACGACCCGACCGGTCGTTTTGCTTTCTAGAACCATGTTCCCCTAAATAAGACTTCTGGTACTTGCTTTTACTGTTTTATGACTTACGGGGGTGGGTAGTTCGGGATTTGGAAGGGTTTGGGTTGAAATCAGAACACTTGGTTCCTTAAGGTTGGCTAAAATGTCTAAGTTTGACTTCGATCAACATTTTGAACAAACGACCTCAGAATCAGGATTTGACGGTTCTAGTAGGTTTCTATGATGATTTTTGACTTGGGCGTATGTTTGGATCGGGTTCTGGATGATCCGGGAGCGTTTCGGCGCCTAATAGTGAAAGTTAGGTTTATGAAGGTTTTGAAGTTCTTTAAATTTGGTTTGGAGTAGGTTTTGGTGATATCGATGTCCAAATGGGATTCCAAGACTTGGAATAGTTCCGTATGATGATTTAAGACTTTCACGCAAAATTTGGTGTCATTCGAGCAGTCTACGTATGATTCAGTGCGTTCGAAGCGATTTGGAAACTTGAAGTTCATATTTTGATTCAATCTGGTTTTGGGGTGTGATTCTTGGTTTTGTTTTTATTTTACGCGTTTTGAGAGTTCGAGCAGGTCTGTATTATGTTTATAGACTTGTTGGTGTAGTTAGACGGGGTCCCGAGGGGCTCGGGTGTATTTCGAACCGCCCGGAGGTAAGTTTAGGAAACCAGATTTTTCCAGTTCTGCTTTCCTTCTTTGCGAACGCGGGAGGGCCATCACGTTCGCGAAGAAGGATTTGGGTGTAGTGGCAATTGCCATTTGCATTCGTGAAGCCCCTCTCGCGTTCGCGTAGGGGAAATGGGGCCGGTAGGTCCAGTACACTTTGCTCTTTGCGTTCGCGTAAGAGCTATCGCGTTCACGATGCCCAAGTAGCTTAGGCCTTCGCGAATGGGAAGAAGCCTCCCGTTCGTGAAGAAGGGGAAATTAGCTGGGAAGAATCCTTGTTTTAAAAACGGGACTTAGACCTTTTCCTCTAATTTTTCACACACTTGGGTGATTTTGGAGCTTCAAAAAGGGGGGATTTCAACCTAGCTATTGAGGGTAAGTAATTTCTACCTAATGTGAGTTTAATACATAAATTATGGGTAGATTTTAACATGTAAATTTGTGGTATTTATGGGTTAGATGAAAAACCTAGGTTTTTTTGCAAAAGTGGGATTTAACCACGAAATTGGTGATGGAATTGAGTGAAAATCATATATTTGAGTTCGTGAGGTTATGGGTAACGACTTTCTTCGAAAATTTCCGGAATCCGAGCACGTGGGCCCGTGAGTAAATTTTAGGAATCTTACATTTATGGTTGGGTAATCACTTTAATACTTGGAATATGGACTTTTGAACATGTATTGATCAATTTATATACCATTTGATTAGTTTTGGATTGTTCGGCACCGAATTGAGGGTTTGAGCACAATCTCGAAGCGGAAAGTAGGCTTTGAGATGGGTAAGTCTCTTTGATGTTTAGCTTAAAGCATATATATTTCTATGTATATCACCTCATATTTTACTTTTGTTTCGTGAATTTGGGATGTTAAATGCTATGATTAATATTAATTTGAAGTATTTTTATTTGTAGGAATGATTCGGAAGCAATTGGGGGTGAAACGCGCAAAATTGGAGCCAAACTAACAAAACCGGACGAATTGGGCATTTGGGCGCACAGGCAGCGCCTGGCGCCACCTGTGGCGCTGGAGGTAGAATAGAAGTTAGAGGCAGCGCCCTGGTGGGCGCCTGGCGCTACCCAGGTCGCCAGTGATGTGATTTCGTCCTATTTTGCCCGGGACACGGTTTATTCGGCCCTAGACCTACCCAACACGTATAAAAGCAAGACAAAACCTATTTTTGGGGGGGAGATGCCACTTTGGAGGAAAAATACACACGAGAAACATCCGGGAGCAAGAACATCTCAGATTTCTTCATCTTTTCTAGTATTTTCAATTATTCAAAACTTATGCAATTGTTTGCTAGTATCATGAGTGGCTAAAAACCCATTGTCCTGGGGTTGTGATTTAGCCATGAACATTGTTGTTTAACGTTGACTTAACCTCGATTATAATTCACTAATATATGGTTGTTTCTTCAATTCTGTGATTAATTGCTTAACTGTCTCGCCAACAGTTAGGTTCTATTTACTATCTATGAAATGCTTGGGAAAGTCGTGTTTAGATTAGAGAAGAATTGAAGAGAGCATGATCTTAACCATTAGGGGGGCGGATTTGTGGTTAGGATAGGAATATATCTTGTCACCGTGCTTAATTAAATATCATAATCTTAATGCATTCTTAGTAGATTGATTTCATAGGAATATAGGTGTTAATCTATTTTGAATATGCGAGTAGTACTTCGGGAGAAGGCTATGAGAGCAATTATCGATTAATTAGCAACCATGAGTGAATTGTATGAGAGGGAGAGTTAACTAGAACACAATAGGATTGGCGAATCGATCACAGCCCTGGAATATTTGTCTCTATTGAATACATAACAATCATTCTACTGCTTGATAATTTAGTTATTACTTAGAATTGTAGTTTAGTATAATTAAACTCTTGAACTCGAATTTAGCTTGACTGAATAACAATATTGGTGAGTTAGTGAGTAGTTAATATAAGTCTCTGTGGGTTCGACACTCGACTTATCGTTTTATTACTTGTACGACCACGTATACTTGCGTGTGCGTTTGGGAGCAACAAGCTTTTGGCGCCGTTGCCGCGGACATAAAAATTAGCTAATTTACTGACCTAAGCTTTTATTAGTTATTTGTTCAAGTTTTAATTTTCAGTTTACCTTATTTATGTTAACACAGTCTCTTCTCTTGAATGCGGAGGAGTAGAAGCGCAAACAATCTCCTTCCTCTTGATCCTGAAATTGAACGAACGCTTCACAGAGTGAGGAGGGAAGTCGAAGCAAGAACTAGAATAGAAAGAGACTTGGACATCGTAGTTCAACCACAGCCAATAGAGATGGCAGGTAATGCAGAGCGTGCGGTGATAGAAGCCGCAAGGCCCAATCTTGCTAATATAACTCAGGCTATTGTGAAACCTGAGATCACAGGGCATTTTGAACTCAAACTGTACATGGTACGGCTGATTCAGTCTGCAGGGCAATATGTGGGTCTATCTCATGAAGATCCGCAGAGGCACATTCAGAATTTCTTGGAAATTACGGATACCTACAATTATCCAAACGTTTCCAAGGACTATATCAGGCTGACACTTTTTCCCTTTTCACTGCTGGGGGAAGCTAAGGACTGGTTGCAGAAAGAGCCCGCGAACTCAATCCACACTTGGGATGATCTAGCAAGGAAATTCTTAATCAAGTTTTCCCCACCAAGAAGACAAAGTCATTGAGGAGTCAGATTCTTGGGTTCGAACAACGGGATAGCGAGACACTTCGTCAAGCTTGGGAAAGATACAAGAAGCTACTCAAAGATTTCCTGCACCACTGTCAGACTGATGAGGTATTGGGACACACTTTTGTTGATAGGCTAGATGAGGCCTCAAAGATGAATCTTGATTCAGCTTGTGGGGGTAGTTTCATGGTGAAACCTTATAGTGAAATTCAGCTCTTGCTAAATAACTTCACTGCTAATGATCATAACTGTCAAGGAGATGGGGATTCATGCAAGGCAATTAAATAGAAAGCAGCCGGGTTGATTGAGCTTGATGACTTCTCAGCCATGAGAGTTGATATAGCAAAGTTGGCAAATAAGGTGAATAGAATGACAATGCAACAAACACAACAGATGCAACATGTACAACAGATGTCTCTTTACTGCGAGCTATGTGGTGACAATCATATGAGTGACATGTGCCCCACGAATCCAGAATCTATATACTATGTAGGACAATAGAGCAGGGGCCAGATGAACAGAATGCAAAATATGGGAACACTTACAAACCGAATTGGAAGAATCATCCCAACTTCTCATGGGGTGGAAATAAGCCGAATCAGAATCATCATAGACCCCAAGGAAATTTCAATCAACCACAGAAGCCACCTCAACAGGTGAAGAGAGTACGAATGATTTGTTGAAGAAGTTGTTACTTGACAATCAACAGCTCAAGACTGATTTCAGAAATTTGGAGCGCCAAATGGGACAGCTTGCCAGTACTCAAAACACCAGACCAATTGGAGCTCTTCCAAGTGACACTGAAGCTAATCCTAAGGCATCCCTTAATGCCGTCTCGTTGAGGAATGGAAGACAATTAGAAGAAGTACAGTCGAAAAAAAGGAAACGGGTGATTTTTAATGAGAGGCCAGCCACAATAGAATCAATATCAGAAAAAATCTAAGAAGTCTGGGAAGCTAGCTAGAGAGGCGGTGGCTGAGCAACCCCCACCAGTGGTTGCAAGGCCACCACCTCCGTTCCCTCAAAGATTGTAGAAAGTCAAGGATAATGCCGCATATAAAAAGTTTCTTGATATTTTGAAGCAGGTGCAGATTAGTATTCCATTGGTTGACATATTACAGGAAGTACCCAAATATGCAAAGTACATCAAGGACATTGTGGCAAATAAAAGGATGTTGACCGAGTTCGAAACCGTGGCACTCACTAAGGAGTGTAGCTCAAGAATTCAAAGCAATTTACCTCAGAAATTGAAGGATCTAGGTAGTTTCACTATCCAAATCTCAATTGGTAAACATGCAGTTGGGCGAGCCTTATGTGATCTTGGAGCGAGCACCAATTTGATGTCGTTATCTGTGTTCAAACAATTGGGGTTGGGTGAGCCACGCCCAACAACGGTAATCTTACAGCTGGATGATCGCTCCCTTGCTCATCCTGAAGGAGTGATTGAAGATGTGCTAGTTCAAGTGGGGTCTTTCATATTCCCTGCTAATTTCATTATCTTTGACTACGAGCCTGATCAGGAAGTCCCATTTATTTTGGGGCGTCCATTCCTAGCCACGGGCCGAGCTATTATTGATGTATGCGAAGGAAAGATGACGATGAAAGTAGGCGATCAAGTAGAGATATTCAATGTTTATAAAGCACTCAGGTTGCCAGCCCACTATGAAGAGCTATCTATGATCTTTGTAGTGGAAAGTGATGCCACAACATTAGTACCCTATATGAGCCCTGTAGATCCTGTTGAACGAGTATTGATTGGGGATGAAGAAGACAGTGAAGTTGAAATGATGGGAGAAATTGAGCAAGTACTAGATATGTCCTGCAGTTATGTCCATGAGTTTGGAAAATTTGAGGAGTTGGACAGGCCTGTCACTCTGACCCCTCCTAAGTCATCCATTGAAGAAGCTCCGAAGCTAGAACTTAAGCCCCTTCCAGCGCATTTGCATTACGCTTATTTGGGGAACTCTGAGACATTGCCCATGATAATCTCGTCCACCTTGACTAACACTCAAGAAGAAAAATTGCTCAGAGTACTCCGCGAGCATAAAAAGGCTATTGGGTGGACTATTGCTAACATCAAGGGAATTAATCCATCGGTTTGCATGCATAAAATCTTCTTGGAGGATGGACACCGCCCTAGTGTGGAGCAGTAGAGGAGGTTAAATCCTATTATGAAAGAGGTGGTGAAAAAGGAAGTAATCAAGTTGCTCGATACAGGTATCATTTTTCCTATTTCTGATAGCAACTGGGTAAGCCCAGTTCAATGTGTACCCAAAAAGGGAGGAATGACTGTGATTGAGAATGAGAAGAATGAGCTAATTCCTACTCGCACTGTGACGGGGTGGAGAGTCTGCATTG
Organism: Nicotiana attenuata; assembly: GCF_001879085.1. NCBI lineage: Eukaryota > Viridiplantae > Streptophyta > Magnoliopsida > Solanales > Solanaceae > Nicotiana > Nicotiana attenuata. The sequence goes on along the minus strand of NC_031989.1, from coordinate 68,847,806 downwards.
ATTATAGACGGTTCAACAAAGCAACCCACAAGGACCACTTCCCACTTCCATTCATTGACCAAATGCTAGACAGATTAGCCGGGCATGAATATTATTGCTTCCTTGATGATTATTCGGGATACAATCAGACTGCCATATGCCCAGAGGATCAGGAGAAGACCACTTTTACTTGTCCTTATGGTACTTTTGCCTTCAAGCAAATGCCGTTTGGTCTTTGTAATACACCAGCCACATTACAGAGATGCATGATGGCTATTTTCACCGACATGGTGGAAAAATTTATGGAAGTGTTTATGGATGATTTTTCAGTTTTTGGGTCTTCTTATGATGATTGCTTGAGGAATTTAAGCAAGGTGTTGGCCCGTTGTGAAGAAACAAATCTGGTACTGAATTGGGAAAAGTGTCATTTTATGGTACAAGAAAGCATCATGTTGGGTCACAAAGTATCTAGGAGCAGCATTAAAGTTGATAATGCGAAGGTGGAGGCAGTTGAAAAATTACCTCCACCTATTTCAGTGAAGGGTGTCCGGAGTTTCTTGGGACACGGGGGCTTCTAACGGGGCTTTATTAAAGATTTTTCTAAAATTTCTACTCCTTTGTGCAGGTTGCTTTAAAAAGATGTAACTTTCAACTTTGATGATGCCTGCCTCAAGGCATTTTAAGAACTCAAAAAGAAGTTGGTGTCTGCTCCCATTATTGTGGCACCCGATTGGTCCTTACCATTTGAACTTATGTGTGATGCAAGTGACCATGCTATTGGGGCAGTGCTAGGCCAGAGGAAGGACAAGGTGTTTTATTCCATCTACTATGCGAGTATGACCCTTGATGATGCACAACTGAATTACACCACCACTGAGAAGGAGTTGTTAGCTGTTGTGTGGGCCTTTGAAAAGTTCTGGGCATACTTGGTGGGAACGAAGGTCATAGTCCATACCGATCATGCAGCAATCAGGTATCTGTTTACAAAAAAGGAATCTAAGGCTAGATTGATGCGCTGGGTTTTGTTGCTGCAAAATTTTGATGTAAAAATACGAGATCGAAGGGGGACAGAGAACCAAGTAGCTGACCATCTATCAAGGCTGGAAAATCACGACCACGTGGAGAAAGGTGGCCAAATTAAAGAAGTATTTCCTGATAAGCAACTTTTTACTATCACCCAAGACCCTCCCCCATGGTACGCAGACTATGTGAATTATCTTGTGAGTACTTCCTCCTGAAATTGAATCTGAAGCTAGAAAGAGGTTTCTACATGATGTGAACTTTTACTACTGGGATGAGCCATATTTGTACAAGCAATGTGCTGATCAGTTTATGAGGAGATGCATTCCTGAAAAGGAGGTGGAATTAGTGTTGTATGATTGTCACGCATCACCTTATGGGGGCCATCATGGAGGAGATAGAACAGCTGGAAAGGTACTACAATCCGGTCTCCTTTGGCCAACTTTATTCAAGGATGCCCATGCATTCGTTAAGAAGTGTGACCAATGTTAGAGGACAGGAACAATCACAAAGAGGCATGAGATGCCTCTGAATAACATCCTAGAAGTTGAGCTTTTTGATGTGTGGGGGATAGATGTTATGGGACCATTCCCATTGTCCAGAGGAAATAAATACATTTTGCTAGCAGTTGACTACGTGTCCAAGTGGGTGGAGGCGATTTCTTTGCCAACAAATGATGCCGTGGTGGTAGCTGCTTTTGTGAAAAAGAATATATTGTCGATATTTGGGACTCCACGTTCCTTAATTAGTGATGACGGGACTCATTTTTGCAACCGGTTGTTGAATAACCTACTAGCTAAATATAGAGTTCGCCACAGAGTTGCTATAGCATATCATCCCCAAACAAGTGGGCAAGTTGAAGTGTCAAACAGAGAGATAAAGCAGATATTAGAGAAGACGGTGAGTGTGAATAGGAAGGATTGGGATGCAAAGTTAGATGATGCCTTATGGGCGTATAGAACTGCATATAAAACGCCAATTGGGGCGTCCCCTTACAAGCTTGTTTATGGGAAGGCATGTCACTTGCCCGTTGAACTGGAACACAAGGCATACTGGGCCATTAAGAAGCTGAACATGGACCTTGAAGCCACGGGCGAGAAAAGACTTTTGCAGTTGAATGAGTTCGATGAGTTCAGGCTACACTCTTATGAAAATGCTAAGCTTTATAAAGAAAAGACAAAAAGATAGCATGACAAGCATATCAAGACGCGTCACTTCGAGCCAGGCCAACAGGTATTATTATTCAATTCGAGGCTAAGGTTGTTTCCTGGAAAGCTAAAATCAAGATGGTTAGGCCCGTTTGAGGTGGTGAGAGTCACTCCTTATGATGCAATTGAGTTGCGAGCTGTAAATGGTGAAAGGAAATTTTTGGTGAACGGACATAGAGTCAAGCACTATTGGGGAGGAGTAATTAATCGTGAGAAGACCAAGGTTGTACTCGCTGATAAGTAAGCGAGACTCTGCATCGTGCCGCGACGTTAAATCAGGCGCTTGTTGGGAGGCAACCCAATTTTTATTGCTTTCCTAGTTTAACTTCTTAATTCGTATTTTCTTTGTAGGAGTAGAAATGATAAGTAGAATGGTGTAGGACATGTAAATTGGGTATATAAAAGGCTCGGGGTATAGGGATTCCTTTAAAAAAAAAAAAAAGAAATTTCGCGAAAACAGCGCCAGGCCAGCGCCCAGCGCTGCCTGGGGCGCTGGAAACAGAATGTTCAACTCCCCCAGCGCCAGGCATAGCGTTGAGCGCTGGGCTGGGGGACCAGGTATTATAATTTTTTTTCTTTTTCGTTTTTATTTATTTATTCATTAACTCATACCCATTTAACCCAACCCAATTACCCATCTACACTAACACTTTAACCCATCCTAATACCCATATAATTTCCCAACCCAACTTAACCATAACCCAAACCCACCCAAACACAAACCAACGCACAAACAAAAAAAATCTCACTTATCCTGTGCAAAAAAAAATCTACTGGTTCTACTCACTTTTTCTCTTCTTCCTCACAAAAGTTTCTCAAAGTTTTTCTTTTGCCCTTCTTCTACACTCTCCAGGGTATTATGGCTCGTGATGGTTCTAGAAAAGGCAAAGGCATTGGAAAGTCCTCCACCACTTCTCCTGCGCCCAAAAAGCGCAAGCACGGAGAAAACTCTTTAGGGCAGTCCAAAGGAAAATAGGTTGCCGAGGGATCTCAACATGCACCACTAAGGCCGAGGCCTCGTTTGGATTTGGTCGATGTTGCAGCTATTGCATGGCATAGGGACTTCGTGCCATTTGGACGGTACATTTTTTAGATGGGGATTAATACCACGGCCTTAGAAAGAAACTTCCCGGAGGTACTTGGCAGGCTACGAGCTCTAAATATGCACAAGTTCTTGGAATGCTCGGGGCATGCAAACCTGACCATGGTTCGAGAGATTTATGCTAACTGGGATGCTGGATTGGACACTTCACATGTAAGGGAGAAGGATGTACCGATGGATAGAGAGTCTTTATGTGACTATGGGGGTTGAGAATGATAACCCGAGGAGACTCCAACGATTTATCAGAAGCCCAAAATATGAGTTGATACGTCACACTCTTTGTGCGTGGATTCCAATGCTAAGTGGATAAGGAAGCAAGGCAACATTCACCTTTCTATGGTTCGCTCCGACTTCAACAAAGTTGCCAAGGTGTGGCAGAATTTTGTGCAAGCGAGACTCATGCCGGCGGAGCACAGCAGCGACTGCACTCGAGCTAGAGTGTGTGTCATCTTCTTCTTGATGACCGCCAGACCCATTAATGTGGCTGCGATTATGCTCAGAGAGATGGCCCGCACGAGATTTGGGCGACAGATTAGGCGGTTCTTCTTCGGCAATTTACTCACTCAGTATATGCTATTTCGAGGAGTGTCGGAGTACCCTGGATATGATGAGGTGGTGGAGGCTCCGTCCGGGCTTATGGACATCACATCTCTGTTGGAGACGTCGTCAAAACTCACTCCCGCGGCACGGATTGAACGAGACGAGAACTACAGTAGGTACCTTTATAACTCGTTGAACTTACTCATGAGCAGGGCAGGTATTTCAGACGAGGAGCGTATGCATTTACGCAATGACTTGTCCAGCACGTCCAAGGATATGTTGGGGATTGCACCTGGCAGCCCCGTTCACTCGTCGGAGGACGCCAACTCTGTCAAGGGATTAGACAGTGAGGACGGGAATGGTGCTACGGGGCCCATGGCTTTGGTGCCTCTAGGTCCGGATGATGATGAGCCCAGAGCTGCTACAGGATGGCATGCTGCGGAGGAGGACTCCGACTGACAGGGAGTTTTCTTTTCACCCTACTCTGTTTTACATTTTTATATGCATCAAGGGCTATGAATAGTTTAAGTGTGGGGTGGGAGGAATACTACATGTGCTGTAGTTGTATATCTTGTATCAACTTGTTTTAATTTGTTTCTTTTAGTAGTTCTAATGTGTTTCTTTTATTATTATTGTTAGTCTAGTGTAGTTTAGTTGCTTAAAACCAAATGAAAAAAAACAGAAAAAAAAAGAAATTTTTTTTTTCAAAAAGCTCGGACTTTTCCCGACGATGGATCGTTTGGACAATTTTCTTGAGGGATAAAAGTCCAATTAAAAACACCAAAAAGATTTGTTTTTTAGAATAGCTAGGTAGTATTCCTTGGTTTTTCTTTGGGCACCGGTTCTTTTCCAAGGATGTAGCTCGAACCGGGTACTTCATTTTTTTTTGGAGTAGTTTAGGAAGAAAATGAGTCGCTTTGAGATACTCATTGACATGGTTGATGCTGGCACATTAGGCTAGGACATACATTCTATCTTTCCGTGTATTTGGTTTGAATTGTGAAGCCTAAGTAAAGTACTATTTTGTGACGCTTTCTCTCAGTTGTTTGACTTGTATGCTACATAGTGGAATGTAGCTTAAATTTCTCAATTATGTGTACTTACTTGACTTGAGAGTTGAACAGAACCGTATTGATTGAGTCATGTGCAACGTGTGTGTGAGGATTTGTGGTTTTCTGTGCTATCCTGTGTAGTCTAGAACTTGCCTCGTGTGTTAATTGAAGCGAAATTGTAAGTTGTGCTAATCTAGGGGATGACATAGGCATTTTCTTGCTTGATCATGGATGTGCTTGTCACATAGAAATAAAAACATTCCGTTTCTAGCCCCTTTGAGCCTATAGACCTTTTCTTTGGGACCCACATTACAAGCCATACCCCTATTTTGTTCTTAATTTGATATTGATTGAACCTTTACCTCCTAAGGCACTTAGTCGCTAAAAGAAGTAAGGTTCGAGATTGGGGAGTAGCTTTTGAGTGGAACCATGGAAGGGCCCGTTGGTGCACTAAAGTTGAAATCAAAAGTCACTAGCCTATGAACTTTAATATATAGAGTGTGTGAAGAAAAAAAACTGCAAGAAAAAAAATGATAGTGAAAGTATGTAGAAAAAAAAATACACACCTCCAATTCTTATTGATTTGTGCTAGTGGGAATATAGAAGGGCTTAATTGAAAAGAGGGCTATGTTGTATATGGCAAGTGAATTGGTTGAGAAGAATATGTGATTGAATTGTGAATGTAGTGTATTAAAGTGCTTAGGAGGGTTAGTCACTATTTCTCAATGTATCATACTCGTCCCTTAGCCTACATTACAACCTTAAAGTCCTAATAGATCCTAGATTTGGCTAGCTTAAATTAGTAGAGATATACACTACGGGCAAGCTTATGGTACGACCACGGGATGCATATGAACTCTTTGTGAGAGTGAGCAATTTTTTTTTAATTGTGTGATGTCCTTAATCTATATTCAAAAGTATATTTGAATGTGTTGACTATCTATATTCACTCTTTTGTTTGTTGGTAAGAGCACATGATCTCATGAATGATTGGTAATGTTGTAAAACTTTCTTGTTGTGTGAGTAAATGAATTGAGGGTGCTTAGTGGTTACAAGTCGGCTTTTGAGGTTGGGTGGTGACAAATAGGTTGCTGAAATTTGACAAATAGGTTGTTGAAATTGATTGAATTGAAGGGTTATACTTGGGCATGCTTAAACGGGAAGAATGTGAAATTTTCTGTGTTCATGCTTGTATGCCGGTATTGACCATAGTCAAGGGTATAGTGTGTGGTTAAAAGATAAGGTGCTCCTCTATAATTGAGACTTGTACGTAGTTGGGGGTTTATTAGATTGTCCCATTGCTCGAGGACGAGCAAGAGTCTAAGTGTGGGGTGTTGATGTTTAACTTAAAGCATAAATATTTCTATGTATATCACCTCATATTTTACTTTTGTTTCGTGAATTTGGGATGTTAAATGCTATGATTTATATTAATTTGAAGTGTTTTTATGTGTAGGAATGATTCGTGAGCAATTGGGGGCGAAACGCGCAAAATTAGAGCCAAAACGAACAAAACCGAACGAATTGGGCATTTGGGCGCCACAAGCAGCGCCTGGCACCACCTGTGGCACTGGAGGCAGAATAGAAGTTAGAGGCAGCGCCCTGGTGGGCGCCTGGCGCTACCAGGGTTCCAGTGACGTGATTTCGTCCTATTTTGCCCGGGACACGGTTTATTCGGCCCTAGACCTATCCAACACGTATAAAAGCAAGACAAAACCTATTTTTTTTGGGGGGGGGGTGGGGAGACGCCACTTTGGAGGAAAAATACACACGAGAAACATCCGGGAGCAAGAACATCTCGGATTTCTTCATCTTTTCTAGTATTTTCAATTATTCAAAACTTATGCAATTGTTTGCTAGTATCATGAGTGGCTAAAAACCCATTGTTATGGGGTTGTGATTTATCCATGAACATTGTTGTTTAACGTTGACTTAACCTCGATTATAATTCACTAATATATGGTTGTTTCTTCAATTCTGTGATTAATTGCTTAATTGTCTGGCCAGCAGTTAGGTTCTATTTACTATCTATGCTATGCTTGGGAAAGTCGTGTTTAGATTAGAGAAAAATTGAAAAGAGCGTGATCTTAACCCTTAGGGGGGCGGTGTGACGACCCGGCCCGTCGTCACGTGAGTTACCGCCCCATTTTCCCTATTTTTTGCTTCCTTATGTTTTACTATAAGAGTTTGAGCGAATGAGTCGATTTGGATTGGTTTTGGATGGAAATGAGACACATAGTCTCTTTATGGAAGGTTTGCCTTGGAAAAGTCAACCGGATGTTGACTTATGAGTTAGAGGGCTCGGATGTGATTTCCGGTGATTCGGTTAGCTTCGGGGGATGATTTGTGACTTAGGAGTGTGATCGGAATTGATTTTGGAGGTCCGGTGTAGAATTAGGCTTGAATTGGCGAAGTTAGTATTTTGGCGTATTCTGGTTGATAGGTGAGATTTTTATCCGAGGGTCGGAATGGAATTCCGAGAGTTGTTGTAGCTTCGTTAAGTGATTTTGGATGTGTGTGAAAAATTTCAGATCATTCGGAGGTGTTTTGGTCGGGTTTTTGATCGAATGCGAGTTTATGAAGATTTGGATGAACTTAGGCTTGAATTTGATGTAATTTGATGGTTTAGGTGATATTTGTGGTGTTTTGATGATTCGAGCAAGTTTGAATAAGGTGTTGGTTCATGTTTGTGTTTTTGGTTGAGGTCCCGGGGGCCTCGAGATGATTTCGGACGGCTATCGGGGTGTTTTGAACCTTGGTGGATTGCAGGTTTTGCTGGTATCTGGTGTTTCCGCATCTGCGGAATATGGGCCGCATATGCGGTGCCGCAGATGCGAGTGGTTGGTCGCAGGTGCGAGTTTTTGAGGTAAGGGGCTGTCTCCGTACGGGTGCGGGCTTGGAGCCGCATCTGCGGTGCCGTAGATGCGGTAGATGTGTCGCTGAAGCGGAAGGGTGTGGATTTGGCATTTCCGCAGAAGCGGACAACCATCCGCAGAGGCGAGGTCCGCATATGCGGTAGAGGACCGCAGATGCGGTCGTGGGTATTAAATGAGGATCTGCAGAAGCGAAAATTTGACCGTAGAAGCGGTAGACGCAAATGCGGTAATGGGACCGCAGATGTGAAAATCCCTGTTATCAGAAGGGTTTTTAGAGCTCATTTGTTCCGCGAGCTTAAGTCCATTTCCACCATTTTTAAGCAACCTTAAGGGCTCTTGGACGGAATTTGAAGGGGATTTCGACTAGGTGTGATTGGAGGTGAGTTCCTTAGCCTAAATACATGAATTAATGGTAGAATTTACATGGAAATTTGTGGAAATTCATCAAAAGAGGGTAAAGCTAGGGCTTGGAAACTTGGTATTTCAAAATGGAATTTGAGGGGTCAAATGGACTTCGATTTTGGTAAGTTTGATATGTATAGACTCGTGGCGAGGTAAGAAATCCGGTGATGTTAATTTTCTGATTTTTCGAGAAGTGGGCCCGGGGCTCGGGTTTTTGCCAACTTCGTGAATTTCGATATTTTTTGAGTCTTTTCGATTGGGTTATATTCCCTTAGCCTATTGTAACATATTCGTTGTGGTTATAGCCAGATTCGACGCGCGAGGAGGTTAATTTGCAAGGCAAGGGCATAGCGAGCTAGGATTTTGGCGGGCTTGAGGTGAGTAATGGTTATAAATGATGTCCTGAGGGTTTGAAACCCCGGATTTGCACAACGTAGTGCTATGTTGAGGTGAGACACACGTTGCATGATGAGCGTGGGGTCCATTACTGCTGGGGATTGGGACTTGGTCCATCCCGATTGATGATTCTACTGTATTTTTGACTGAGACTTAAATTATATCATTATAGTTTGGGCTAGTTGTCATATTTGGGGCCTTCTGCCGACCTGTAGAACCCTTAGGGGTAATGTACATGATTAACCTCACTTTACTCGTTAAAATCATACCCTCAGTCATGTTTCTAACTGTTTAATCTAATATGAATCGGCTTTGGAATAACTAAACCAAAAGGAGAGTAATATGTGGGTTGGGATCCCTATCTTATCTTAGTATGCCCGAGAGGCTAAGTTTATAGTGACTGGGAGGGGTTGAGAACCCCATAGTGAGGTTATTTGATATATAATTGGATCGGGCTGCACGCCGCAGCAGTATATTATTGGATCGGGTTGTGCGCCGCAGCAGTACATTCATATGGATCGGACTGCACGCCGCAGTAGTATAGCGCTTGGGTTGTAGGAGCTCCTCCGGAGTCTGCACACCCCCAGTGAGCGCAGTCGACTATTATTATTGGATCGGGTTGCACGCCACACCAGTATATATATATATATATATATATATATATATATATATATATATATATATATATATATATATATATATGGATCGGGCTGCACGCCGCAGCGGTATAATTATGATTTCGGTTGTTGTGAGGAGTAATTGAGTTGAGTACTGGCTTAAAGGATTTTTACCTGACTTCTTCATTCAGTTGCTGTTTAAATGTTCTTATTGCTTTGATATAGAACTGCTTAGTGCTTTTTACGAGATTTCTTTCCATCAGTCATTATTTATTGCTATTACTCACTGAGTCGGAGTACTCACTTTACTCCCTGCACCATGTGTGCAGATACAGGTATTCCGGAGGCGTAGATTGAGCTTTTGCTGCTATTCAGATCTCACCGGAGTCATCGAGGTAGCTGCATGGCGTCCGCAGTCCCGATTTCTCCCTCTATCCTCTTTACTTTCAGCATTTTAGACTATCTTTTGTTTAGGCTGTTCCTCAGACTTGTATTAGAGGCTCTTGACTCGTGACACCAGATCGATGGGATTTTGTAGTGATATTTCTTGATTTTCGCACATTTTATCTTCTGTTACATATTTATAATCATGTTAATTTGGTATTTAAATTATGTTAATTGGTAATGAACTCTATATGAGGGATTGAGAGTGTTGAATTGGTCGGCTTGCCTAGCATTGTGTTAGGCGCCATCACGACCGGGTTGGGGTCGTAACAGGCGGATTTGTGGTTAGGATAGGAATATACCTTGTCACCATGCTTAATTAAATATCATAATCTTAATGCATTCTAAATAGATTGATTTCATAGGAATATAGGCGTTAATCTATTTTGAATAGGCGAGTAGTACTTCGGGAGAAGGCTATGAGAGCAATTATCGATTAATTAGCAACCATGAGTGAATTGTATGAGAGGGAGAGTTAACTAGAACACAATAGGATTGGTGAATTGATCACAACCCTGGAATATTTATCTCTATTGAATACATAACAATCATTCTACTGCTTGATAATTTAGTTATTACTTAGAATTGTAGTTTAGTATAATTAAACTCTTGAACTCGAATTTAGCTTGACTGAATAACAATATTGGTGTGTTAGTGAGTAGTTAATATAAGTTTCTGTGGGTTCGACACTCGATTTATCATTTTATTACTTGTACGACCACATATACTTGCGTGTGCGTTTGGGAGCAACACTCTTTTCTAACCTTGTAAGAGGGAATTAATCCCATAGGTGAATTGAATTAATATGTGCTTCTATTTGTGGGGGGTTACGTACGTACGAGATGACGAGAGTCCGTACGTAGCTACTAATTATGCTTATGTTGGGGTAGTCTAAGGCCCAAATCATGTTATACTTGTGATGTTGCATCCTACTTGTTAATTTAATTGCTTAATCATGTTGGAACTTGATAAAGGAATTGTAAAAGCTTAAACTTCATTTACTGGACCGTTGATGAGAATTGGTATTTCTTTGAATATTTGCCCCTTAATAAATCTTGAATTGGATGTTTTAATGTCTTTTTTTTCTTTTCTTGTGGAGCGGGCCGAACGCCTCGGTAGCAGATAGATGCATATATGGTTCGTGTCATTCGACCCTCGATACTGCACAGTTTAAATATTTTATGTTGGATCAGACCGTACGACCTCGGCATAAATTGCGCGTAATAAATCTTTGGAACTAATTAAAACTTATATTGCTTCATTGGCTTGAGATATAAATTGTTAAATAATGGAACAAACTTGGGATTTATTATTTGTGAGAGGATTGCCTATTATTTCCTGTAATTTAGCTTTCAGCTATATTAATGTAATCCATGTTAGTTATAATTTGGACATTTCATTTTTAGCCCATATTAAGTATCAAAGTCGACCCATCGTCACTGCTTCTTGGAGGTTAGACTGGATACATACTAGGTACATATTTGTTTATGTACTCACGTTACACTTCTACACTAAATGTGCAGGATCTGAGGCAGGTGCATCTGGATATCAGTCCGGCGCGCATCCCTGATTCCCGAGACTTTGTGGTGAGCTGCCCCTTCTGAGCCCGTTCTACAGCAGCCGGAGTCTTTTCTTTTTCTTGTATTTTCTATCTATTTCACTTCAAACAGTAGACTAGTGTTCTTTTATATATTCTATTAGTTGCTCATACACTTGTGACACCAGGTCTTGGCACACACTAATAGACTTGTGATTTTGGTTTATTTCTATTGTTATGGTTGCACTCAGCTGCTTTCGCTTTATTTACTTTAAATCTGTTATTTCTTAAATCTTTTGAATTAAGGGAAGTCTCATTACCTGAAAAATCTATTAATAAGAGAAATCACGAGTTTAGTCCACTGTTGGCTTGCCTAGCGACGACGTTGGGCGCCATGACGACCTATAATAGAATTGGGTCGTGACAATTTAAGTGGTGATTTGATATCGGATTTTGATAATGATATCGGCTTTTGATAAATTTGGTATGGTTAGACTCGTGGTTAAATGGGCTTCCGGGTTTTGTGACTTTTGTCGGATTTCGAGACGTGGGCTCGGGGGCCGGCTTTGAGCTTATTTCGGATTTTTGAGTTATAACTTCATAATTTCTTGTAGAATTGATTCCTTTAGCCCATATTGATTGTATTTTACTGCTTGTGGCAAGATTCGAGATGTTTGGAGGCCGATTTGAGAGGCAAAGGTGTGTTGGAGTAGAGTTTTGCTCGGATTGAGGTAAGTAACACTTCTAAACATGGTTCTGAGGGTTCAAAACCCCGAATTATGTGTTATGTAATTGGTGTTGAGGTGACGCACATGCCAAGTGACGGGCGTGGGGGCGTGCACTGTGAGAATTGTGACCTGGTCGATTCCATGGCACCGTAAAGTGGTTCTAACTAGTTGATATCCGTGTTTTCATCATATGATAAAGTAATTGAGTTGTTAATCATGTTAGAGATCATGTTTAGGCTATATGTCGATACTGTTGGGACCATTGTGGTCGTTTCTTGTTGTTTATTTACTAATTTCATTGATATTTTGTACTCAGTCACATTCATTCATTTCATATCATATCTCATTCTCTGTTGTTATTTATTGATACATCATATCATCATGTTCGGGCTAGTTTCATGACACTGTGAGCCCGTGAGTGAGATAGGAGAGATTGATGACTGAGTGAGGCCGAGAGCCTAATTATGAGTGACATTTAAGGTATCGGGCTGCACGTCGCAACTGTTATACTGATAGCGCTTGGGCTGAAGGAGCCCCTCCGGAGTCTGCACACACCCCTAGTAAGCGCGATTGATTATATTGAGGAATGGATCGTCCCTGGACATGGATCTTGTCCGATGCATTATATACCTGGAGATAGATCTTCTCCACGGGTTGGATCGGCCCTACTCAGTAGTGGGTGACTGATGGTTAGTGATGTATATATTCCAGGATGGATCTTCCCTAGGCCATATGGGCCATATACAGTACTGAGTGATTGGGCATTTGAGAGTGTGAGCAGATGAGGCTATCAGCATGGTGCATCACATACAACATATGCATTGGCATGTAGAAGTAGAGGAGTTATATTCTTCATATCATTCAAATTTGATCTATTTTACTGTTTTGAGTTATCTATTGAACTTGAAAGCATGCCTACGTTTCGGCAATATTATTTCTATATTGAACTGTTCTGGTTGAGTTCGATCGTTACTACTTTCAATCCAAAGGTTGTATTTGTTACTTATTGAGTTGGTGGTTCTCACGCTACACCTTGCACCAGTGTGCAGATCCAGGTGCTTCCGATCACGGCGGCTACCGAGTGAGGAGTCAGGATCTCGGGAGACTATCGAGGTAGCTGCATAGCGTTCGCAGGCCTTGACTCTTCTTCATTATCTTAATTTGTATTTCAGTTCTTATTCCTTAGACATTGTAGTAGACTGTATCCCGATATAGATGCTCATGTACTCAGTGACACCCCTGTTTCCGGAGAGAATTGCATTGAGTTGCAAACTTATTTCTCTTTCATAAGGTTTTCTTTAAATATTAACTGCTTCCGTATAATTTTCAAAACTTTTATTTGGTTGAATGTGTTGAGTAGTTGGCTTGCCTAGTTCTACGATAGGCGCGATCACGACGGTTGGTTTTGGGTCGTAAAAAGTTGGTATCAGAGCCTAGGTTAACATAAGTCTCACGAGTGATAAATATGTTTAGTAGAGTCTTGCGGATCGGTACAGAGACGTCTGTACATATCTTTAAGAGGCAGTCGAACCCTTAGGAAACTTCACATTCTTGAATTCTTCTCGTGCGAATCTGTTGATTCTAGTAGCTAAACTTCTATTATTCTACTCTCTCATAGATGGTGAGGACACGTGCTACTAGGCAGGATGGACAGCCACCAGTACCACCGCTAGGGCCGCGAGAGGCCGAGGTCGCGGTAGAGGCCACGGTAGGGGCAGAGGTGCAGCTCGTACACCTGCAGACCCACTAGTCGCTCCAACTCAGGAGCAGGTACCAGATACAGTTGAGCCAATGGGGCCAGCTCAGGCACCAGCTGTGCCCGTCGTGATTCCAGGCCTTCAGGAGGGAGGTACTCAGACTCTCGCTGCCCGTACACCAGAGCATGTGATGTAGAGACTCCAGACTGCGAGGGCACTACCAGCTCAGTCGGTTGCAGCTACCTAGGCCCATGTGGTTCCTTTTATGACCGATGATGAGCAGCAGAGACTAGAGAGGTGTGGGAGACTCCATCCTCCATCTTTCAGTGGGACAGCGTCGGAGGATGCCTAGGGTTTCTTGGACAAGTGTTAGAGGATTCTCCGTACAACAGGTATTCTAGAGACCAGTGGGGTCTCGTTCACTACTTTTCAGTTTTCTGGGGCTGCCTTCAAATTTTGGGAGGCTTATGAGAGGCGCAGGCCGGTCGGTGCAGCACCACTTACCTAGCAGGAGTTCTCCATTCTCTTCTTGGAGAAGTTTGTGCCGCAGTCTCGCAGAGAGAAGCTGCGCAGACAATTTGAGCAGCTACGTCAGGATGACATATCCGTGATGCAGTACGAGATGAGATTTTCTGAGTTGGCACGTCATGTAGTTTGGATGGTTCCCACTGATAGGGAGAGGATCAGGAGGTTCATTGATGGCCTCACATATCACCTGCGATTGCTTATGACTAGGGAGAGGGTATCTGGTGCTACTAGAGAGAGTCTTTAGCTTCATCTATTCATGTATCTACGCCCGTAGGTGATACTATTACTGTGGACCATGTGTACCGGTCGTGTATAATGACTATTGGGGTATTGGAGACTAGAGTTTATCTCTTGTTGCTTAGTATGGTCAATTTTGACGTGATCTTGGGTATGTATTAGTTGTCTCCATGTCATGCTATTTTGGATTGTCTCGCTAAGAGCGTGACGTTGGCGATGCCGGGGTTGCCATGGATTGAGTGTCGAGGTTCTCTAGACTATGTTCCCAGTAGAGTGATTTCATACCTGAAGGCCCAGCGGATGGTTGGGAAGGGTTGTCTATCTTATTTGGCCTTTGCGAGGGATGTTGGTGCTGATACCCCTACTATTGATTCTGTTCCGGTGGTGCGAGATTTTTTGAATGTGTTTCCTGCAGACCTATCGGGCATGTCGCCCGACAGGGATATGGACTTTGGTATTGACTTGGTGCTGGGCACTCAGCCTATTTCTATACCTCTATACTGTATGACGCCGGCTGAATTGAGCGGTCAATCAGGCTAAAGATCATCTTTAGGCTATATGCCGGTACTGTTGGGGACCCATAATGGTCGTTTCTTGCTATTGATTTACTGATTTCATTGATATTTCGTACTTAGTCACATTCATTTATTTCATATCATAACTCAGTCTCTGTTGTTATTTATTGATACATCATATCATCATGTTCGGGCTAGTTTCATGACATTGTGAGCTCGTGAGTGAGACTAGAGAGATTGATGACTGAGCGAGGCCGAGAGCCTGATTATGAGTGACATTATAGGATCGGGCTGCACACCGCAGCGGTTATACTGATTTATGATAGTGTTTGGGCTGAAGGAGCCCCTCCAGAGTCTACACACACCCCTATGAACACGGTTGATTATATTGAGGGATGGATCTCCCTGGACATGGATCTTGTCCGATGCTTTATATACCTGGAGATGGATCTCTCCACGGGCTGGATTGGCCCTATCAGTACTGGGTGATTGAAACGACCCGAAGACCAGCCCAAACACCAGTCAAAAACGTCCAATTTCCAGCCCCGAAAATGCACATTTAAACTACCAAAAATACTACCGCAAACACCTCCGAACTTCAGCTTAAAATCGCCCCGAAATAGTGACCAAACCATCCACAAGACACCTCACTAAACCTCTCATACAAGCATGTAAAGGGTTCTTAAGGTAGCAGAGTTTACTGCCATATGGTTGAATTAGTTAATAGTTAATTAGATAATACGTCAAATATATCTAAATATACAATTTATAAATAATAATCTAAAATTAATTTTCTTTTTTAGAGAGAAGAAAAGCGTATCCTTTAATTGTTCCATCCAAATTCAGTTATTTTTTTAAAATTTTTAAAATTCTGAAATTTTAAATTTTCAAAAAAAAAAAGGTGCCCTCTACATTTTTTTTAAATAAATTTGAGACTCCAACAAATTGTTCCATGCAAATTCAGTTATTTTTTTTAAAATTCTGAAATTTTAAATTGTGTAAAAAATGTGTACATTATTTTTAAATACACTTGAAACTCCAAATTTTGAATTTTAAATTTTGCCAAAAAAAAAAAGTGTCCTTTACATTTTTTTTAAATAAATTTGAAACTCCAATAAATTGTTCCATGCAAATTCAATTATTTTCTTAATTGAAAATTCTGAAATTCTACATTGAGTTAAAAAACGTGTACATTTTTAAAAAAAATAAATTTAAAACTCCAAACTCTGAAATCTTAAATTTTGCAACAAAAAAAAAGTGTGTCCTTTACATTTTTTTTAAATTTATTTGAAACTCCAATAAATTGTTCCACACAAATTCAGTTATTTTCTTAAAATAATGAAATTTTAAATTGTGTAAAAAAAACGTTTACATTTTTTTTTATATAAATTTGAAACTCAGTTGGAGAATTATCCAAAAAATTTACATGTGTCTATTGAATATTGTGCCACTTATCATCATAACATTTCTTTGCTTCTCCTATTATATATAAATATATTATTATTATTATGTTTTATTATTCAATTTAATGATGATTAGAGAAAAATAAATGAAAATAAAATAAGTGATAAACAACCATTATAAATTTTAATAGAGTTGAAAGCTACTCTAATATTAACAAAAAGAATATACTTTGATGTAGTTATTTAATATTAATTAACTAAAAAATAAGTGATATATGGCTTTTTCTGGTTATGCCATATGGTTGAATTAGTTGATAGTTAATTAGGTAATACGTTACATATATCTAAATATATAATTTATAAATAATAATCTAAAATTAATTTTCCTTTTTAGAGAGAAAAAACACGTGTCCTTTAATTGTTCCATGCAAATTCAGTTATTTTTTTAAAATTTTGAAAATTCTAAAATTTTAAATTTTCAAAAAAAAAGCGTCCTTTATATTTTTTTAAATAAATTTGAAACTCCAACAAATTTTTCCATGCAAATTCAGTTATTTTCTAAAATTTTTGAAAATTATTAAATTTTAAATTGTTAAAATAAATTTGAAACTCCAAAATTTTGAAATTTTAAATTTTGCAAAAAAAAAGAAGAAGTGTCCTTTACATTTTTTTAAATAAATTTGAAACTCCAATAAATTGTTCTATGCAAATTCAGTTGTTTTCTTAAAATTTTGAAATTTTAAATTGTGTAAAAAAACATGTATATTTTTTTAAAATAAATTTGAAACTCCAACAAAGTTGGAGAATTGTCCAAAAAGTTTACATGTGCCAATTGAATATTATGCCACTTGTCATCATAATATTTCTTTGCTTCTCCTATTACAGTCAGACCTTTCTATAATAACATTCATATATAACAACACTTCACTATAAAGCCAAGTTTTTCCGGAACCAAATCTCATGTTATGTTATAATATATGTTCTCTATAACAGAATTTCGCTATAATATTCAAAAATATTCGGAACAAACAAAGCTGTTTTAGAGAGGTTTGACTGTATATATAAATAGATTATTACTAGTTTCCAATATAGAAATATAATGTTTGGCTAAAAACAATGGGTGCTTAAGCACCCATAAGGTTCAATGTAGATTCCCCATTTGATAAGGTTTTCCATTATAAATGAGGAAGTAGTAATCAAGATATATCCATCCACTCTACCCCAAATGGGAAAATGGCTTTAACCAACACACTATAAAAGTTTAAAATCACATTCATTGGCTAGCAAGTAACAAATAACCGATATCTCCACTGGCCATTGCGCAACAACAAGATTCGTGGTTCGTCAGATGCTATTTTCTCTTCCTTTATTGAGAAGATTATATTCTATATATGCATTATGCAAGATTTTTCTTTTCAAAATCAAATATATCCTTCCTTTTTGCATTATAATATACCAAAAGTATTTTATTAAGTTGCTAAAAGAAAAGACAGGAAAAAACTTGTTGGGTTTTGGATGTGTTTAATTAATATATTAAATACTTAAAAGAGCGTGAATGGGAAATGGAGGGAAATAAAATTTTTGAGTGAAATTTTAAGTTCCCCCCTTGGCAAATGGGCATTGTCCCATATTGGAAGAGGAAGAGGTTTTTTATGGGTATATAAGCAATTGCTCTTCTTCTAGCTCTTAAAGAGTTGAGAAGAAGGCAAGTCTCGCGCCGTCGTCGTCGTCGCTCGCTCGGCTTCGGCTTCGGCTTCGGCTTCGGCTTCGGATTTGGTCAAATGATCGATTGATTAATATTAAATCCAATCCGTTTTTCTGTTTTGGTAACAGAAAAGTAACTACCCTCTTCAATTTTCCCTCTTTATTTTCCCTCTTTATTATTGAGTAAATGGCCATTTATGTAATGGCATTTATGCTGTGGGCGTTTTGCATAAAACGCCATTCTGAAGAGTTGCACCTCTTCAGATTTCAGCCTAACTTTGGCTATAAATACAACACTATTCTGCTCAGAATTTCACTACGATTTTCTGAGTTTCTTCTCCTTCTTCTGCATACTTTTAGCATCAAACAAAGCAAAAAGTAAGTGTGATTTGCTACCGAACTTTGTGTTCGCTGAAACACTGGGGTTTGAAGTACCACTACACCAGTGTGTAATTCGTTCTATCCTGGGAGGAAATAATCCATAACCTTGGGTACTAGGAGGGGATTAAATTCCTTAAGGAAACACTGTGAATTCAGTGGGCTCGAATTGGTTTTATGTCATTTCTGTTTATGTTCATTTCTGTTTATACTCATTTATATTTCCAGAATTATTTTACAAATACAGTCTACTAACAAACTTAAATCAATTATATAGACGTAAGAACATTCTATGGAAAAAATTGCAATAGTGAGGGTTTAGCTAAAATTCACATTTCGGGACATTAAAAAATTAAAGCTAACTTTAAGGAAATTCCAACACAACAAAAAATATTTTATTCAGGACAAAAGAATTATCAAATGGAACAATGAATCGACAGGCAAAAAAAGAAACTATAGATCTTCAATAAGATAATTCCATGTTCAAGATATCACAATTTATATTATTGTACATGAATTTGAATTTTAGTCGAGCCTATCATATTCTTTCTTAATTTTGTAAAATCAGTCGATTATGGTTCCAACGTGTATAAATGTACAATAGCGAAATCAATTTAGGTATGTAAAAGCACATGCATGATATAAAAGTGAACTACCCCCCAACAGAAAATATATTAGTAAGATTTAACCTTATCTTCACGCTCGATTCCAACGCGTTTCAGACATGAGCGAAATGTAAAACAGCCAACTGGATCATGTACTTTAGCATCAACCACTGCGCTTTTCTAAAAGATTCACCTGTACCACGCGCCTAACCTACGCGTGAGTTTCATCTCTTTCGCCTCCCAAACCTATTAGCGTGCGTGAAACAAATCACCAACTAACATTTAACAGAGGAGCGAAGTTTCCTTTAACACAGGATTTTTCGCAAAACCCCTTCAAACCCCTCCCTTTGATAACCCTAAAATTTTTCTCTCCTCTTTCCTTGCATTGTTATTCACGCAAGGTACTTTCCTCAGATTCCTCTGTTTTCTCCATGTTTTATTTGTTTCTTTTTTATTTGTTGTAGCTGAGTGTGTTTGCTTTCAGATCTGTTACTCTTCTTCCCATATTGTGTTAGTTGATTATTTTTGTGAAATTTTATTAAAGCTTAATTGTTTTTTTTGGTGCTATATTTATTTTTGGTTTAAGTATTTTCTTGTTTGTGATGAGGTGTTAAGTTCTGGAGGTTGCTGGGTATTGTTTGTTTTCTTGTTGAATATGGGCAATGTGAGGAACTACGACACCACTAATTTCAAAAATAGCAAAAATTGTTCTTTGCATGTTTTTTTTTGTTTTTTTTGTTGGGTTTTTGGGGTCAACGGTTTCATTATTTCTTGTTGGGTTAGCTGGTTTTTCAATTAATCCCATGTTAGTTTCGCATATTCTTGCTTGAATGTTGATGCATGTGCTGATTTTTGTGCGTGTGATCGTTGGTTTGTTTCCAGGAGAAGTATTATAAATCTCGGCGCCTTTGTCGTTTCCTATTTTCTTCTTTGCTCTTGTATTGATAAGGGGCAGGAGGGAGCAAGGTGAGGAGTAGAAAGTGCGGTTAGTTTAAGCACGACTAAAATAATATCATGAAATTTATGGGGCAAAGATCCTGACAAAAGTATGGTGATTAAGGGAGTTCTTGAAAGGACGATTCCCTTCTAACGTTTTCTAAGAAAGAATGGCAAAACAAGTAACATATGCAATAATTTGAAGAGTGTGGAGTATAAATGGATTGGGACCAGTCTTGAAGAGTGTGGAGTAACAAATGGGTGGGTATGGACCAATCTTGAATCCAGAGGAGTAGCGGGGGGAATTATTGGTGGTTTAGGACAATGGGAACTGTTCTTGTTAGATACATTTTCTCAATAAATCTTATGTCAATTCAGATAAAGCTAGTGTTGTCAAAGGCAAACAGTGTTAAAAAGCGCTCCAGGTCTATCTGAACTTTAAGCACAAAATGCAATAAACATGTGGGCTTTAGTTAAAAAGGCACAACGAAGAAAAAAGCAAAAATATGTATTTAATATGCAAAAAGAGTAACAACTTCATTCATTATGTTATTTCGTAATAGTTAGTCTATCTTTTTGCGGATCATATTTATTGTTTAGTATATATGCAAGATGGAACTTATGGGCGATGAGGTGCACGCCTTGGGTGCCTTGCCTACATTGGAGCGCAACCTAAGTGAGGGGAAGCTCCCGTCTTGAGTTTCTCTGAGCTTCAAGGCTTTAGCGCTCCTTATATGAGCCTTTGACAACACTATAGCGACGAAGATGTTGAGCGGATTCTCCTAGCTTTCGAAGATTGTAGATCTAAAAATACAACACTATGGGCAAAGTTGTAGGAGGCAAGACGTAAGTGGTGGGAACCTTTAGTTTTCTACTCCTATGACGGGTTTGGATATCACGTGAGTGATAGGGGGCACATTAACACCATTAGGGTTTTGAATGAAAGGATGGGATGTAAAGCAGTGTGTAGGGCAATGGAGTTTTCGGAGTTAATCAATAAACATTTTCTTATTTACCTTCCTCTGAAAAGACTGGATTTACTTGGGCAAGGTCAGTTTATTCAACTTCTAAATCAAGACTTGACAAATTCTTAGCGTTTACCACATTAAGGCATTGGTTCTGAAAGTGTTGCAAGTCATATTGTCCAAGGTGATTTTGGATCATTCGTCAGTCATGCTAGCTATGAAGGAATTCACGACCCCTTTTATATTTGAGAATGTATGGTTGAAAGTGGCAAACTATGGAAATAAGGTCTTTGATAGGTGGAGAGGGGAGATGCTAGAAAGTTTACCAGTAGATCATCATTCCAGTTGGCAAAGAAGCTCATATACTAAAACTGGACATAAGCATGTGGAATAAGGAGGCTCTTGGAAGGGTAGAAGTACAGATGAAGGAGCTTACGGGAAGGTGGGAGTGCTAAAGGGAAGGGGGTTATAGTACAGGGTGAAAGAAAGGGAAGAGGACATAACTTTCTTGGCAATAGCATAGGAGAATAGCGACAATGAAAATCGAGTGCCTTATGGAGAATGGAAACTCAAACACAAAGCACTTTCATAGGATAGCAAGGATAAATATGAGAAGTAAGTTCATACAATATGAGTATGTGAATGGCATGTGTTATAAATGCGAGGAGGGTTGAGGGACAACTATTGGATTTTATGAATTCCTGTATACACATGGACGTGAGTGGTTAGAGAGAGAAAAGAAAAGAGGTGAGGGAGGTGTTATAGAGTCGTGCAGGAGATAAGGCACCATGCTTCAATGAATTTACCTTGGTTTTGTTTCAATCTATGTTGCTAGTTCTCTTTGAAAATGTCACCGGGTGCGTGTCGGATTCTCCAAAAGCAGTGTATTTTTGGAGAATCCGACACAGGTGCGGCAGTATTTTGGAGTCCCTGCAACATAGGTTTCAATAATACTGGAACATGATCAATGAAGATTTATTTTATACTATTGCTGCTTATCAACAGAAGACTCTGAAAGGAATGTATTGTGCCAAAAGGGAGGAGCTTTGTGTATCAAATACTACATGCTTATTAATCTAGTGAGAAGCATCTAATATATAATTTTTAAGGTGCTTTCCAAAGTTTATCACTTAAGGAGATGGTGGACAAGACAATGTTTACATTCTAAAATGCGTTTGTTGAAGGAAGGCAAATTTCTTGTGCGAAAATGGGTGCAAATGAAGTGGTTGATTATAGAAGTAAGAAAGGCGAGCCAGGATATTATGCAAGCTAGACCTTCAAGAGCCCACAACCATGTAATTTGGGAGGTTGTGGATATTGTTATGATGAGGATAATACTTGGAGGTAGGTGGGAGAGTGGATTAGGAAGTGTTATAAAAGGCTCGCTTAAGCCTTGAAGCGAGGCTCACAACATGTTGAGCGCTTTGCCTCACCTAACGGGTGCTTCAGCATTGTCATCAAGGCTCTAAGGCATATTTTTCCTTGCCAATGAGCGTAATCCTGAAGAGGCGACACTAAATAATTGATATTTCACTTTATCGTAAATTTTATGTAATTTCTTTGTCCATATATTTGGTATTCATGCTTATAGATATTAGTCTTTGACTACACCTACATAATTTGTGGTTTTTCTCCATTTATCCCTTTCTTCATTAATTTGCGTTTTGCGCTTAAAGCCCCAACAAACCTTAGAGAGTTTTTGCGCTTTTTGCCTTTGATAACACTTAGGTTTTGCATACAAACAATTAGATGATCGATCCTCGGGAATGTTTGTGCACACTTTTTGGGAATTCGAGGGGTCTTAGATAAGAGACCCTTTATCAACCATGTTTCTTTGTTTTGGTAATGAAAACTTAGCAAGATGATGAATAGAACGGCCATAGGAGGCAACATGAGGTGTTTTGTTGCGCTTGTCTAGGGGAAAACATCGTAAAAATCTCACATCTCGTATTTTCTACATACTCGAGAAAACATCGTAAAAATCTCACATCTCCTATTTTCTACATACTCGAGGCCCACATTATTTAAGAGAATCAACTTTTGTCAATTTATATGGTATTGGCAATCTTCACCTCATGAGCTAGCTTTTGAGGTTGAGTTAGGCTTGAGGTCATCTTCTTATAATGGTACCAAAGTCTTGCCTTGGACGTGCGCTAGGTGTTGAAGCTCGGTGTGACCTAACTGGCACGCTCAGAACATTTTCATGTGGTTTTGAGCGGTGTTAGAACTCAAGATCAACCTTAGGAGTTCGAGATCATGCCAATGGAAGAGGTGGGCAATTGGGTTGCGGTTTATTACATCAAATCAAAACCAAGAATCATAGAACCTGGTCATTAAAAGAGCTGAGAAGATGTTAACAGGGTGGCAAAAAAGATACTTGTCAAAAGGAAGTACTAATAAAAAAAAATACACTATCGATACTTCATAAAAAAACACACTATTGTTCATCTACACATACTATTTCATTGTTACAGCACTAGCTAGTGTAACTGCTTCATATGAACTTATGGGATGCAACAGATAGGTTTAGGAAGCACCATCTTGGCTGCTAGGAGGCGGTCATTTGGGTAAAGCACCTTAAAGTGTTTAACATAGCGTTGCTGGAAATTATTTGTGGAGGTTCGGAACCGAGGAGAGGGCTCTATGGAGGGAAATGCTAGTAGCAATATGGAACCTTGGACAGGGGATGGAGAACTAGGAACATCTCTTTATTTTTCGACTGTGGTCTTTGAAGGAACATCGTAGGGGAATGGGACGCCTTCAGTGACAACATTTCATTTCGGGTAGGAGATAAAACATAATTAATTTCAGGGTGGGTTCAGAGAGAATGTGTTGAAGTCCATGTTACATAATACTGCGTTTTGATAAGTCAAAATGTTACCTAATATTATAGAATGTCAAGTTACAGTACAACAAATCAGGTGGTCAAAATGAGGATGGAGCTCTGTGGAACATGAGATTCAGGAGGAGCTTGCACGGCTGGAAAGTGTAACTAAATTTCAAAGTCTGGTGGAACAACTACAAGCTTAATTGTTTACACACTAGCCGCGATTCGCGGATGTGGGTTAAGCAGAGATGGAATGTTTACTGTCAAGTCATAAATTCCCATAAGTTGTTGGTGGAAGAGGAAGCTAGTTTCTCCCATTCACCAGCTTGGATACTAGAGCGCCTAAAAAGATTTGCTTTGCTTGGTAGTAGCAAGGGGTGCCAGCCTGGCAGCTGAGAATCTGAGAATGAGGAGAATTGCATATGCACTGTTCTATGTGTAAATGCTCAGGTGAAGATATGAACCACCTCATATTGAATTATGTGGCAATGCTACTGTGGTGAGAAGTGTTAAATTAGTTTAGCGCACGTTGGGCGATGCCAGATACAGTAACCTAGATGCTACATAGTTGGGCCCACAAAAGAAGAGAAGGCACTACTTTTGTTGTTCTCTACAAAGAGGAATATGAGAGCCTATTTTTGATGGGGTAGAATCTGACTTTATGCATATGCAGAATAACCTCCTTTTCTAGGTTTTTTTAGGTGCATCCACGCGGTTCCACTTTGTATAGAAGACTGGGTGCGCTTTGTAGAGAACCATAATTTTTTGTGTAGATTATATACGGGTGTTTCCCATGTTCAATAATATTAATTTTTACCCTATCCCATAAGAAAATGGATATGAGGAAGGTGTGGAAGAATATCTGGAGCAGTAAGGCGCTGAAGGCAGTAGCATTCTTTACTTGGAGCAGTGAGGGATACAATTTTAACAGCCGATAACTTAATGAAGAGGAAATGAATTGTAATGAGTTGCTATTACTTGTGCAAGGAATAGAACGTGAATAGAAACCACCTGCTGTTGCATACCAAATTTACGGGACAGATATTGACCATAGTATTCTCGTTGTTCATCTCGGGGTTATTATCGGATACAGTGGATGAAGCGATGACGAAATGAGGCTACAGAAGATTGGGAGTGAAAGGGAAACAGCTTGGGGAATGGCACCGTTATATCTAGTTTTTGGACTATCTAGATATAGATTTAAGGTTTTTTCTTAGTAGGGAGAGAGATATAAGAAATATCTGAAGGTCATTTCATTCTGTTCATACTAATGGTGAAAAGAGAATTCCCAGTTGCTAGATAGTTTGGTTGATTTGATATATGGCTGATATATGTAAAGAAGAAAAAGGTTTTGGTGTATACAAATGAACCCATTTTGTATGAATTAGTTTGTTTTATGTATCGAACGAACATTTTCTTGTTTGCAAGTTTAAATAACACTCAAAAGGATAGGGGAAACTGGAAAAGCGTGCCAATTTGCTAACATAATGATACACAGCATTTTATTTGAATTTACTTTTCTGAGTGCATTCAGCCAACTGATTTCAGTTTCCCATCTCGCAAAATTTGGGAAAGTAATTGTGTTGCACTTCTGCAGCTTCATTATGTTTATCTTCTGCTCTTAGCAAAACTCATAGAAGTTCCTCTTGTTTGCTCATTTGTCAAAAATCATATATGATCCTTCTCAATGCAATATAACAACATGTTGTTTTGGTATGAGTAGTCCGTAAAATTTTAACTTTGCAGCTTATTGTGTGTTTGTGTTTCTGTTGAAATTCTGAATCTCGGTATACATCTTGTCAAAATTCTGATCATGGAATTTGAAGGCCTGTTCCTAAGATGTTGTTCACAAGGGTAATCAATATTTCACGAAACTGTTTATAGCTTATTTTAGGGGCCTGAGCTGCAGAGATGCATCATCAGTTATGCATCTTAACATCTGATTGTGTCAGGGAGGGGTTGCTGCTGCTACATTCTTGTTTGGCTTTCTTTCGTAGATTTCTGGAGGTGAGAATTTCCACTTAATCTTATTGCTTAATTTATCTACCTTGTCCCACCTCAGCAAGATAAACTGCATTAAAATAAGGTTGTATTTTTGTTTCGGGATCTGTAGATTGCTTGTTAAAACCCTATACAGACCTCCGGGGTATTTGGGTAAGATATCTAGAGCTATTCCTCTTTTAAAAGAATTGGCACAGTAATTCCTGTATTTACTCTTCAATTCTTGTTTTGGGATCTGTAGGTTGCTCGTTAAAATCCTATCCAGACTCCGTGGTACTTAGGGGTGTCAAAACTAACCCAAACCCATTTGACCCGCCCAACCCGCCCAAGTTTTAATGGGTTTGGGCTGGAACAGTTTTAAAGATGGGCTATTTTGGGGTAGCCCAAGTTAATCCATCACAAATCATCGGCCCAAATGAACCCATGATGATGCCCAACCTTGACCCATTAAAATGCTCAATCTCTTGTTCAGTTATTCGTTTCACATTTTCACGCACTTGGTAATTAGTAATTTTTTATTCTGTTTCTCCAAGTTTATATATATATATATATATATATATATATATATATATATATATATATATATATATATATTATGAAATAATTTTTTTAATTCTATTCACCAAAAAAGTGAGAGTAGTACATTAACTTATATACATATATATTATTATAGTAAACAGGGATGCATAACAGTTGAATTTTGAAGACTATGACAACTTCTGTATAAGTTCTAATAGGTTTATTTTGAGTATTTTACAAAGTGGGCTGACATTAATTTTATTAATAGAGAAAATTATTTAACTACATTATAATTAATCACCAAATAGAGATAAGTGAAGAGAAGTTGTATTAGTCTTCAAATCAATGTGATGAACAACTAACCAAATTGCTACAACTTTTGAATTTTGAAGACTGGCAACTTCTATAAAATGTATTAATAGGTTTATTTTGAGTATTTTACAAAGTGGACTGACATTAATTTTATTGATAGAGAAAATGAATTATTTAACTAATTATTGTTGATGAAACCCATCATCAAACATGAAAAAGTTTGAAAATAAAGTAGAAACATATTAACACAACGGAGAAAATAACAAACAAAATTTTTATCAATAAAATAAAAGACGGGCACTAGGCTATTTTTGAGGTATCGCAATATAATTCACAACATATCATTATTTGAGTCAGAGGAGGTTATTTGTGAATATATTTTTAATTTTTTTCAAAACATATTGAATTTTGATTTGTTTAAATATGAGAATATTGAAAAGATTTTGGGTCAAGTTGGGCGGGTTGGGTTATGGCCCATTATTTAGCCCATGACCCAGCCCATCTTGACCCAAATAAACTTTGGGCAGAGTTGGGCATTAGCCTATTTATTTACTCAGCTCATCTTGACCCGCCCAACTTCAGCCCAAACAGCCCATTTGCCACCCCTAGTGGTACTTAGGTAAGATATCTAGAGCTATTCTTCTTTTAAAAGAATAGTCACAGTAATTCCTGTATTTTCTCTTCAATTCTTGTTTTGGGATCTGTAGATTGCTCGTTAAAATCCTATCCAGCTCTCTGCGGTACTTAGGTAAGATATCTAGAGCTATTCTTCTTTTAAAAGAATAGTCACAATACTTCCTGTATTTACTCTTCAATTCTTGTTTTGGGATCTGTAGGTTGCTCGTTAAAATCCTATCCAGACTTCTGTGGTACTTAGGTAAGATATCTAGAGCTATTCTTCTTTTAAAAGAATAGTCACAGTAATTCCCGTATTTACTCTTCAATTCTTGGTTCCCTTCTTTCTGTGGCAGGATGTACTTTAACGATTCTTAGCCCAAGGCTTGCAGTCTTAACCATGGGAAGGTGGGGCACCCGATCTTTTGACCTGCATCCAATTTAACTTCCCATTCTGATTTCCTTTTCACTCATTTCGAAGTGGATAGCGCTATAAGTTTCAGCGTGAATGCTTTAAATTTGTCATGTTCTATATGATTCAAGTATAACTTCAGAAGCTCTATAAGACTGAATTGAGGATGAAACTTATCCAAAAACCATGTATGTTGAAGTTGTTTGCTCTAATATCTGTGTTACTGTACTTGTAAAACAAGTGAAAATGATAACTGGATAAAACTACGAAATAATGCTCAATAGATGAAGGGAATTGTCAGATAAAGAGAAGTTTCTGTTAGTTGAGATGACTTTCTTACTGATGTTATATTAAGGGTTGGTATGATTATGAGCATAGTTTGATTGTGAATATCTTTGCCTTTGCTGGGGTTTTCAACTATCCTGTAAATGCACTGCTTTTCTACCAGATGACCTATAAAACTTGGTGTCCATCATGATAAACATGACGGGGTGCAATTAACATTCTTGGGAACATATTTTATGGAACATTGAAGTCCCACTTCAGTCAAATTGTCTCTATATATTTGCATGTTTGTCTAAAGCAATTATGGATGTGACACCAACATAGATCTAATGTTTTATTACAAGAACTAGATTTCCTTACATTTTTCCAATCACCATGTTATTATTAACTTAAACAACAGCCATTATGCAGTTGTTACGAACTGGATGAACAATATGCTATAATGGAACACATTAGATCTACCTAGGTTGTGAATGTTAAAGCAGGTTCTGCATGGATTAGACGATCGATAAACCGATAAGAAGAGTAAAGAAGTATGAAATTGGGGCCTGTAGTAGCAGTAAAACAAACCATAGCTGCATAGGACACTTCATAGGCTTTTGCTATTGTTCCAGGCACAAGTTTGTGTGGCCTGGTTATCTGGAACCCAGAAATGAAGAGACGGAGAAAGGTGGCTTCTTTTGGTGTAGTTTTGGCTTTGAGAGTAAAACTGCCTAGGAAATTGCCAATGGTATGAAATCTGTATGAATAATAGGAGAGATTTATCCCTTACTTTTCGATAGATTCTTTATTAAGATGGGAAAAACATGGTTTTGTGATTTGTCTATTGCCATAGAAATAGAATTTTTCTAGTTGTCTGATGCTATGCCTGTAGCTCTTGGAAACTTCCAAAGGAAGATGGTATTTTGTCTCTCTTTATGAAACAAATGAACATTGACATCTAATGTACGATAAACAGGAGTTTACCCTCTGTCACTTTGTGAACAATAGTAAACATTGTTAGACCTATTATTTTGCTTCATTACCTTTTGGGGGTCAACCTGCAAAGGAAAAGTGCTAAAATTTATATGACCAAAGATGTGACACTATAAGATTCTTCTCCAATGTCGATGTGAGTAGTTTAAATAAATGATAGAATAAACTTCGATTCCCTTTTAAGCTCACGTTCAAGTGTCATGCAGTTTTGACTTCACCTTGAAAAGGGATGAAATGTCAGTTACCGTTAAAAAAAAAGCATGAAATGTCAGTTATTGGCACTCAAAACCAAATGAAAATATATCTTTTCCTGACTCACTTATGATACAGATGTGATAAGCACCAAATCATAGCAATTTTTTTTTTTTACCTAAGGCATCTATGGTGGACTCTCATATGGAAGTTCATTTATAGGGATCTCATGAGCAAGGATAGGCTTCAGTGTCTGAGATCTACTTTAAATGCAAGAATGGAAAATCGATACAACTCTTCGTGTCATATCTTTTGGTCGGATCCACGCATTTTTTCTGTTTCGCCACTGCTGTAGATTCTCTGTATGCTATCTCATATGTTTTTTATATCCAGTTTTCGGCGTTCTTAGTGCTTCGTCCAGTGAGAAAGAACTACAGAGAAATTCAAGTTTAGAGGCCCTCCAAAAAGTCCTGAAATCTGGTCCAGGGAAAGATCTTTCAGAGTTCTACCAGGACAAGGAAGGGAAGCAATTGATCTTATCTAAGTGCAAAATGTCTGAGCAACTCCCAAAGTTGAGTAAAAAGCAATTTAAGACTCAAGAGCAAAAAAGAGCATCTTCAAGTCCCAAGGATCATTCTTCTAGAAAGCAGCACAGGAAAGGGGAAAACCCTCTCCGAATCCCACCAGCTACGGAGCCGTGTGAAGATGTGAAATGTTCAAATTCATGGATCTGCAAAAATGCTGCATGCCGGGCCACTATTTCTATAGATGACACTTTTTGCAAAAGGTGCTCTTGTTGCATTTGTCACTTATTTGATGATAACAAGGATCCTAGTCTTTGGTTGGAGTGCACATCTGAATCTGGTCAGGGGGGCTCGTGTGGCTTGACTTGCCACATTGAGTGTGCCCTCCAACGTGAGAAGGTGGGAGTCGTTGATCTAGGACAACTGATGCAGCTAGATGGGAGCTATTGTTGTGCTTCTTGTGGTAAAGTCTCAGGAATTCTTCGGTAAGTTCCTTTAGAGACGTATAATATTTTTCACTTTTCAATATGCGTGTGTGATAGACAGAACGATCAGTCTTGAAGCTATCTCCTTCTGAATTCTCTTATAAGCTTCCTGCTACCAAGTGTCACTTTGCAGTGTTGAAGGTGTTAATTGTTTCTTCTCTGTTCAATGTTGATTAGTTATTTAAGTTTTAAAGGTAGTACTGTTATTGAATTCTTCTGGGTCGATTAGAATCGTTAATAGCTCATTTTTGACTAACAGCATGTTAACCTTAAGAAACGTTTCCACCTAGTGATGTATAGACTATAGTTTGCAGAATGAGCAATCATTTTGAGTGAATTTTAGAGTGTCAAGCTATGGCATTTCCAAAAAGCTAGTAGATGTTAGAAATCCTCTTTATTGGCAATAACTGTACAGTAATACCCGTCCACTTTTGGCCCTCCTGCATGAAGAGAAGCATCGGTTATCTCCTTGTGTATAATGCTATTAATCTCGTCGTGTTTGTTGAACCTTTTTCTCTTCCACTATGGAATTTGGTAGGTTTTGGAAGAAACAGCTTTGTGTAGCTAAGGATGCTCGTCGTGTTGACATCCTCTGCTACAGAATATACTTGAGTTACAGGCTGCTGGACGGGACATCCAGATTTAAAGAACTCCATGAAATTGTTAAAGAAGCCAAGGCCAAATTGGAGATGGAAGTGGGCCCAGTGAATGGAGTATCATCGAAGATGGCTCGGGGAATTGTTAGCAGACTTTCTATTGCCAGCGATATTCAGTCATTGTGCTCGATTGCCATTGAGAAAGCTGATGAATGGCTGGCAACAAAGACTAACAAACCTTCTAATTCCTCAGGTACCATTTCTTATTTTATTCTTCAGAGGTGGCACTGACTTGTAGCAAGTTGAATCTACAGTGTTTTATTAGTAATACTTTCCTGTTGCTACTTCTTGCCAGAGGGTTCACTTCCTGCAGCGTGCAAATTCCTTTTTGAGGAAGTGACGTCAACTTCGGTTGTAATTGTTCTGATAGAAGTATCAGCTGAATCTTCTGAAGATGTCAAGGGCTACAAGCTCTGGTACTGCAAGGCCAGAGAAGACACTTATACACAAGAACCTGTTTGTGTCTTTCCAAGAACTCAGCGAAGGATTTTGATATCGAATTTACAGCCTTGCACAGAGTATTCTTTTCGGATAGTTTCCTATACAGATACCAGTGATGTGGGACACTCTGAGGCGAAGTGTTTCACAAAGAGTATTGAGATAATACACAAGAAGTCTGATTCAGTAGCAGGACACAAAAGGAAGGTGAATCAGGATACTGGAGGAAGCTCTGGCTCCAAAGAGGGCTACTACACTGGAAAAGACATTGAGTTTGATTCTGGATTCAAGGTCCGAGACCTTGGTAAAATTCTAAGACTGGCATGGGCTCAACAGCAAGGATGTTTAGAGGGATTTTGTGGACCTTCATTTGCAAAATGCTGCGAGTCTTGTAGTACTGTTAAGCCTGAACCTGTACAGGAAGAGAGGAAGCCATCTACTTCTCGCCAGCTTGACTTAAATGTTGCTTCAGTACCCGATTTAAATGAAGAGTTAACCCCCTCGTCCAGAGATGAAGATACTGGCTGCACTTTAGGGCAGACTGTTGAAGCAGTTGATGATGCCACCTCTCATGACAATGAGAGGAATGGTCTTGCCGGATCACATGGTAGTGGAGATTCCCAGAACTGGAACCAGGGGAAGAATGGAGATGTATCAGCTGTTGGTTCTCAGATGGAAGATTGTCGGAAGAGGGGAACTAGCAATAATCGTGAGACACATGACTCTGATAGCACCTTGGTCAATGGTTCACCTATCCGAATTCGTACAGGGGGCTTGGATGAGAACTTTGAATACTGTGTTAAGATCATCCGTTGGCTGGAATGTCAGGGTTTGATCGAGAAGGAGTTCAGGTTAAAGTTGCTTACTTGGTTTAGCTTGAGATCAACGGAGCAGGAGCGTAGGGTGGTAAATACCTTCATTCAAACACTAATTGATGATCCAGGTAGCTTGGCTGGTCAATTGGTTGATACCTTTTCAGAAATGATATCCAGCAAGAGGCCACCGAATGGTTTTTGTTGTAAGCTTTGGCATTAACTTGTGAAGCACATAAAGGATCAAAAACTGGTACCTAGGTTCAAAATTGATTCAGACGATAGTCTTTGCAGACCATCTTACTCGTCTGTACACTCGTTTTTCTCTCTCTATATTTTGTAGTGAAATGATTCATTCATGTAGGGACAAACCTGTCCAGCTACAAGATTTGGGTTGTTATTCATGTGGGCAGTTGACTTTTTCTCCATGGGGGAGAATTAAATTGAATGAATTCACATTTGAAGGAAACAATGTCTCATTTCTCTTCCTTGATTGCATTTGAGGCATTGACTTTTGGTACTTATTCGGGATGCAGATATAGCGACAAGCAACAAAAGATGAGCAATGATGGATAGTTGTTTTAGGTATTTCGGCTTTTTAATTACACTAGTATAAGAACCTGCGCGATGTGCGGAAATTTGACAGAATATTAATCTTATAAAATTATGATCTAATATATTATATCAATTTAATAAATATTAGTTGTATTTTATTATTAATATAGTGTGCAGGAATATAATACAATCTATAAAAAATTAAAGGATACACATCATATAACAATCAAATAAATTTTTTGTTCCTTTTTATTTTTATTATTGAATTAGCAAGTACTTAGTACTATTGATACTTTTCTTGAGTATTTTTATTTTTGTAATTAATTCAAAATGTAAATATCATAACATTATTTCCACCCCCCCC
>NC_031989.1:68814798-68814945 GCF_001879085.1 Nicotiana attenuata | reverse complement strand
TTCCCCCCCCCCCCCCCCCTCTTTTCGTGCATTCCTTTCTACTCGATTACTTATTTGATTATTTTTCAAATTTTGTAGTTTATTAAAAATTTAAATAATATAATATATAATTTTGAATTCATCAAAAGTATAAAGAGATAAGCATAT
>NC_031989.1:68807747-68814778 GCF_001879085.1 Nicotiana attenuata | reverse complement strand
TGTGCTCTTCCGATCTTATATATATATTTGTATTTTTCATTTGAATTGAAAGTTTCTTATTTTTTTTTATTTTAAAATAATTTTAAAACTCCAACTTGAAACTACTCCCCAATTTGAATGGATATTTTTTTATTATAGATTTTCATTTTTTTTATTATAGCTAGTATTTTTTTGTTATATTTTATTTTAAAATATTTAAACTCCAACTTGAACTTACGCCCCAATTTGAATGGGTA
The DNA here is from genome assembly GCF_001879085.1 of Nicotiana attenuata. NCBI lineage: Eukaryota > Viridiplantae > Streptophyta > Magnoliopsida > Solanales > Solanaceae > Nicotiana > Nicotiana attenuata. The sequence goes on along the minus strand of NC_031989.1, from coordinate 68,814,542 downwards.
GTTTTTCCTTTTTTTTTATTATAGTTAATTATAAGATATCTTTATTGATTAATTCAAATAGAGTAATCAATTAATTCAAAATTTAAAATTCAAAGGTTTTTTAGTTAGAAAGGGAGTAACCAAAACTACACCCCAACTTCAATAGGTAGTTTTTTTTATTTTTTTATTTTCTATTTTTTATTTTTTATTTTTTATTTTTTTTAATATTTTCGTCTTTTATTGTAGCTAATTTAACTTTTTTTTTTATTTTTTTTTAATTTTAAAACTCCAACTTAAAACTATTCTTCATTTTGAATGGCACTTGAAAAATATTTTGTCTTAACAATGCCACTTGACTTTTTTGTATTTTTCTTGAATTGAATTTTTTTTTTATTTCTTCATTTTCGTTTTTTATTTTAAAATAATTTTAAAACTCCAATTTGGACCTACTCCCCAATTTGAATGAGTATTTCTTTTATTTATATGTTTTTTTTTGTAACAAATTAGGCTTTTTATTAATTCCAAAGCAATTACAAATCATTAGCTTAGCACAACTCAACTAGCTAATCTCAAAGAAAAAGAAACATAGTTGAGCATCCCATATTACCTATACAGCATTGCTATGTGTAAAAAAAAAACTTAGAAAACTTGCTTTTGCACTAAGTATTTCATCTCCCCAGTAGCCCTGCAGCGACAGACACATGCTATCTCTTTTGCCACTCCTTCACAATCTCTGGCCACCCCTTCTCTTGCATTCCTCTCCTTCCATATGGCATATATAACTTCAGCTTATATCATCTTAATGAATTTGGCCTGTGTTGTCTTCCCTTGTATACTTTTAACTATCTCTTGGAATTGTAGTTCCCAGTTACTACCACCATAGAGTTGTTGTTGTGCCCACTTGCTGACTCTGTTCCAAATTGCATGAGCATATCTGCATTCAGCAAATAGATAATTTCTTGATATTGTGAGCTTGACACATTGCACATTAAGTCCCCATCTCAGCAATCTATCCACTATTAGAAGTATGTCCTGGCATTGCAGCCACATTGTGAATAAAGCTTTTGGTCTTGCAAAGTGCTGGAACATTAGTTTTTGCCACCTTACTTTTGGGTATTCTGGTAGCAGTTGTAAGTATATTTGTTTTATGATACTCTTATGCTCAACAATGGGTCTGCTCAGCTACCCAATGGTATCTCTTGCACCCAGAATTTCCCTAACCATCCAACTAGAATTTTGTGGAATGGTCATAGTTCCCAATCTCTGCTCATTGATGTAATAGGCATGGATCCATTTTATCCAAAGCTTATCCTGCTTATAAGTCAAATCCCAATGTGTCTTTGCAATTGCAACACTGTTCTATACCTGGAGATTATGCAAGTTGAGCCCTCCTGTAGCCTTAGCCAGGCATATCTTCTCCCAAGCAACAAGAGCCTTCTTTGTAATTGTATCAACCCCAGACCACAGGTAGCTTCTGCAATGGGCTTTAACTATTTGTATTACCTTAGTTGGTAGAGGTAATAGTTGAGCCCAATAAGATTAGATCCCAAATAAAACTGTTTGAATCAATTGAATTCTCCCAGCATATGATAGCTTCTTTGCAGTCCATGAAGAGATTTTAGTCATAATCTTTGTTATGAGGAGTTGCCACAGAACCATGGTGAGCTCTTAGTGTCTTGAGGAACCCCTAGGTATTTAAAAGGAATTTCCCCTAGTTTGTAACCTAGCAGTTGAACTATATCCTCTTTCTCCCTCTGTGTCATTCCCCCATAATAGACATCACTTTTGGTTAAGTTAGCTTGCAAGCCCGAGGCTACTAAGAAAGTAGTTATGCATGGATGAAGTCTTTACACAGATTCACTATCTCCTCTCGCAAACAACAGCAGATCATCAGCAAAGCTTAGGCGAGTGATCCTCAGCCTTCTACACCTTGGATGAAATTTATAGCTTTTCTCATCCTGTAAGTTTTTAAGCAGTCTACTCAAGTACTCCATGGCAATGACAAAGAGAAAAGGGGACATAGGGTCTCCTTGTCTCAAGCCTTTGGCTGCATTGACTGGTGCAACTGATTCTCCATTAAGTAGAATAGAGTAATTAATTGTTTTGATACAGTTCATTACCCATTTGATGAACTTCTATGGAAACCTCAGTCCTTCCATAACTTGCTTTAGGTAGATCCACTCCAATAAGTCATAAGCTTTTTGTAGATCTACCTTTATCATACACCTGGGGGAGATGTGCTTCCTACCATAAGATTTGATAACTTCAGGTGCCAATATGATGTTGTCTACTATCTTCCTTCCTGTGATAAACCCTGCCTGAGCCTCTGAGATAATGTAGGCCATTACTTTCTGTAATCTGTTGGTGATGACCCTTAGCAATAATCTTGTATAACACTGTACAACAAGCTATAAGCCTATAGTCTTTAACTTTATTTGGATTTGGAACCTTAGGCACCAAAGTAAGTGTAGTGCAGTTTATAGCTTTATACAAGGTTCATGTGATGAAAAATTATTTCATAGCTTCACAAACTTTATTCTTAAAAATGGCCATGTCTGCTTGAAAAAGACAACATTAAAGCCATCAATTCCTGGGGCCTTATCATCTCCATTTGAGCTCAGTCCTTCATAGATTTCCTCCTCTGTAATTGGGGCACAAAGCTCTAGCTGCTGAGTATGTGATAAGCAAGGGCCATTTCTCATTACCAATCTATTCACTGCTGGTAGTTGTGATGCTGTAGTTCCCATCAAGGACTTGTAGAAGCTGAGAAATTCTTCTTTAATAGCTTCAGGATCATGAAGATTGACTGTAACGACCCGGCCGGTCATTTTGAGAATTAACGCCCCCATCCACTATTAACTTCTTCCCCGATTCTATTTTTTGCTATTGTGATTTGCCGAGATGGTTCATTTTGAGTTTTGGAGTATTTTGGGACACTTAGTCTCTAAATAAGAGCTTAAGCCTTAGAATTTGGACCGTAGTCAAAATAGTGTGAAGACGGCCCCGGAATGGAATTCCATCGATTTTGTTAGCTCCGTTGGGTGATTTTGGGCTTAGGAGCATGTCCGGATTGTATTTTTGAGGTTTGTAGCTCATTTAGGCTTAAAATGGCAAAAGTCAAATTTTTGATATCAGGGTCGGAATCTGATTCCGAAAGTTGGAGTAGGTACGTAGTGTTGAATATGACTTGTGTGCAAAATTTGGGGTCAATCGAACGTGGTTTGATCGGTTTCGGCATCGGTTGTAGAATTTTTGAAATTTCAAGTTCATTAAGTTTGGATTGGAGGGTGATTCGTGGTTTTTGAATTGTTTGATGTGATTTGAGGGCTCGACTAAGTCTGTATGATGTTTTAAGATTGGTTGATATGTTTGGTTGAGGTCCCGGGGGCCTCGAGTGAGTGTCGGATGCTTAACGGATTGGTTTGGGACTTATGCTTTTTGCTGAAGTTGCAGCACATGTTGTTTTCGCACCTGCGCATTTTGGACTGCAGGTGCGGAGTCGCAGATACGGTTATGGACCTTGTCAGCTGGGATCGCAGGCGCGGCTGGGGGACTGCAGGAGCGGGCTGGCAGATGCGGTCCAGTGCCCACAGATGCGGCCCCAACCCAATTAAGTGGACTTCGCACCTGCGATGAATCTTCCGCAGGTGCGGGACTGTAGATGCGGTCCTAGGAGCGCAGAAGTGGAAATCACTAGGCAGAAAAGAGAGAAATCGAGGGTTTGAGTTCATAACTTCAAAATGATTGAGAGCTCGGTAGAAGGCAAAATTTGGAGTGATTTTCGGAGGAAGTTTGTGGGTAATGATTCCTAACTCCTTTTTGATTATATCCCATTAATCTAAGCTTCATTTCATCATTTAATTTCGGATTTGTGGTTGAAAATTGGGAAAAATTGAGAAAAGTTCTTAGGCCGAATTTGGAAGATTTTGATAGAGATTTTGGTATCGAATTTGAGTGAATTTGGTATGGTTAGACTCGGGAGTGAATGGGTGTTCATAATTTGTGACTATTACCCGATTTCGAGAAGTGGGCCCGGGGAGGATTTTGGGTGTTTTCCTATTTTCTTGCCTTAGCTTTGAATTCATTCGCTAAATTAGTTGCTTGTAGCTATATTTACGTTACATGATTTGATTAGATTTGGGCCACTCGGAGTTGGATACTCGTGGCAAGAGCGTGATTCCGGATTGATTTGTGCTTGGTTTGAGGTAAGTGGCTTGCCTAACCTTGTGTGGTGGAACTCCCCTTAGGATTTGTGTTGGCCCAAGTAAAGGTTAGTTTTGAAGACTGACAAAGGAACTCAGACATGAACCAGGTCCATCCTTCAGGTGCACAAAAACGGGCAGATTCAAGCATGTGGGATGCACATGAAGGAGATAAGCTTAACTTGGTGTATTTAATATCTCCTGATCAAAAAGGTTGCATAATTGATAAGGATAAGGACTCCTTAATCAAAGAGAACACTATCCAAGATAGGGAAGGAGTTAGAAGTTGAAATCAACTACAACTCTTCCACCAAGGAAGAGTTACATAAGAACTCTAGTTATTTCTTCATCTACTAACTCTATAAATTGCAGGATGTTCTCATATTATGGTGTTGCACAAAAACGCAGAAGTTAAACGTGAATTGGGAGCAAAATAGCAAGGCTTTTTGCAAGCAGTTCGTGTGTGATTCAAGTGTGCAAACCTGAAGCTACATGAACCAGATTGAAGAACCAGCTCCATAAAGAGTTTTATGTGTCTTTCTTTATGTCTAGTTCAATTGTAGTAGGTGTTTCATATTGTACCTTTCAGCTTTATTTATAAGCAATTGTAATAGGTACTTTGAGTATTCAAGTTAGAATTAACTTGAAGTCGCCGCAACAGTTAGAGGCTAGTTGCTACAACGGGATTAGAGTTAATCCTTAGGTCTACAAAGAGTTTTGTAAATGCTGTTTTGGCTCAGTGATTTTAGTGGAATTTTGGGAAAATCCTGTGAGCACGTGATTTTTGCCCTAAGCAATAATTCCCAAATTTCAAACAAAATAATTTCTCTAGTATTTTATAACTTTTGTGAATTTTGTGGCATTCTTTGGTAATTGTTGCATTTTTATTTGTGCATTTAATCCATATGAAAATACAAAAAATATGCATCGGCACTTAGGGATTTAATTTCACAATTGTAGTAGTAATTAGTTTTAGAATAAAATGTAAAGGAAATTGCAAGAAAATAGTTCTTTGCATTTGTTTCAAATAGAGTTATAAGTAATTTTAGGAGTTAAATAGGGTAATTAGGTCTTTACTTTGTTTAGCATTTTATAAAATCAGAAAAATAAATAAATACAAAAATACAAAAAATGCAAAAGCAAAATAAGAGAAAATACAAAATGAAAAGAGGAAATTAAAAAAAAAAGAGAGAAGATGGTCTTGTGCCCGAATTGGGTTGATTATTTTGGCCCAAAAGAAAACTCCCCAACCCACATACCAAACCCAGGCCCAATACCCCAGTCCGTCCAAGAGGCGCCCCCAAACGACGTCGTTTGACCCTAGTCAATCCTGGCCGTCGAGGTTTCATGATCCAACGGCCAGGAAGCTAGGGTCGATTAATATATATATGTCCAAACACACCCCCCTACCCCCTCACCACTCCTCTCTCACCCCCCCTCCTCAGAGACCCAAATAAACGCCGGCCACCGCCCTCCGCCCTGAGCCACCGCATACCACCGTCCCTCCGCCGTCCGCCGCCGGCCGAAAATCGTCGCCGCCGGCGGAGATGCTCCGATCAACCCCAAAAATACACCACCAAACTCGTCTTCCTCTCCTCTTTCCAACCCCCATAACCATTCCCCTCGAATCGTAGCCATATGCCTCGAATATTAGATCAAAATTTCCGGCCAAAACACAACCTTGTCCAAACCGGCCCAAATTCACACCCCACAGTCTCCATGACCTCCCCATCATTAATCCCTAACCAAAACCTTTCGAATCTTGCCATAACTTCTCGAATTTCAAATCTTAGAACCGGCAGAACCCTAGCTCAAAAATTTTAGGGATTTTGGACCGTAATTTCCCTAATCNCCCTCCTCGTACAACCGATTCCCCTGTAACGCCGCCTTCCCCGCCACGCCACCACCGCTGCCTCGCCTTCCTCCGCCGTCCTCCGCCCTAGCGCCGCCGGCCGGAAATCGCCGCTGCCGGCGGCGATGCTCCGATGGCCTCTAAAATTACACCAATCCTTCATCTCACCTTCCTCTTCACGATCCTAGCCTTAGTTTTCTTCAAATCTCACCCCAAAGCTTCGAATATTAAATCAAAGTTTTCCGGCCACGACGCAACCCCACCCAAACCACCCCAAATTAACACCACCTAACCGCCTTCACCTCCTCTTTCAAACCCCCCAAGCCCCGTCCCTCGAATCTGTCCAGAATATCACGAATTTTAAATTTCGATCCCGGCAGAACCCTAATCCAAAATCTTTGTGATTTTGGACCGTACCATCCTTAACCAGGTGTCTTCTTGCGAAAACACATGATTAGGGATGTTGCGTGTCAAAAATCTTGAAAGATTCGAACGTCATTGGCTGGCCAGAATTCCTAAAATCAGTAAGTTTCTTTTCTTTGACTGATTTTCTTTGCATAATAACTTCATTCAAAACTTTTAGGTTTGATTCAGTGTTGGGTGTCAATTAATTGTTCCATAAATGCTCTTGTTAATTTGGTTCCAATTCCGTTCATTTACTGTTGAATTCATTGTTTATCTTGGATTAGTTGGTTTTGGTTGCTGAGATTTAGAGAAGGATAATTAGACTCTTAGTTCAATTTTAGGATTGTTTGGATATAG
>NC_031989.1:68798646-68807004 GCF_001879085.1 Nicotiana attenuata | reverse complement strand
TTAGATAGACTTGAGGTTCAATTCCAGATTAAGGTGCTATTTAGCTCATAGGAACTGCATTGGTTAAATTCAGTCTAGCTATCTCTTTTGTTTGAGATTTCAGCTGCGTTAGAATGATTGTTGAAAACAGGTAAAAAAAAAAAGTATATGTGCTAAGTTCAGCCAAACACGACACATGCCTTTACATTTTAGTTTTGAAATCAAAGCAGCGTTTCTATATCATGACTGAGTTTGATTGCCTTAATTCAGTTGTCAAATCCTCTAACTATTTGCAAGATTCCTTCAGTATAGATCTGAATAGAAAATTTAGATTTTTATTGATAGTTGTACTAAATTTGAAGTTGAAGCCGTCTCAGTAATTTTGTTTGGGCTCGTCCATAGGCCCAGAGTTGGTAGCCCACGCCATTTGTCCTGGGCATCAACATTATTGACGCAAGGCCTAGTTCCAGCTCTACCTACTTTCCCAATTGGGCTTGCGTCAAGGCCCAAAGTTGATAGCAGTCCACAAAATGATTTCACTTTTATTCTGTTGGGCCAAGTTCAAAATTCAATGCTGAAGGCTTGAAGTTGTAACATAGGTTTTGGGCTTTCAAGTTAGGTAACGAATTCAAATTAAGAGGTTTTCCCCTTTTGTTTGAGTTCGGACTTGAACTTGAGGCCCGAATTTTATAATGCTAATTAATTAGGGCCTCTTTTAGAGACAACACTGTAATAGAAAATCATATTTTCTTTTAGGATGGCCTTTAAATAAAAATGAGACGAGCCTCGCCGCACAAAACATATAAATTGCGGGGCCCTCATTAAATACTTAATTAAAATACTTAGAAATTCGGGACATGTCATTTAGCGAATTTTCATGGCTTCCCGCAAAGTGAATAAGACGCTAGCCATTTTAGGCGCGCTTTTTAATAATTTTACCTTCTTAAATACGGGTGCACATTTATGTAACCCAAATCCAAATCCCAAAACGTTGAATAAGAGGTGTTGAGGATCCGGGTGCATTTCATGTGACGTGATCCAAAAACACGCTCTTAAACGGCGTTCACTTTCGTAAAAATAACTAAAGCGGTAAATAATCTCAAAAAATTGCATTGTAGGTTGGAATGTGTATAAAAAACGGATTTTTAGCCATTTATAATAATTTAAGCGACGTGCTAGAACCACGGGATCCGGGGGTACCTAACACCTTCCCTCGGGTCAACAGAATTCCTTATTCAAAATTTCTGGTTCGCAGACTCCAATTGGGAAGTCAAAATTTTTCCTCGATTTGGGATTCAAAATTAAACCGGTGACTTGGGACACCAAAAGCCAATCCTATCCCAAGTGGCGACTCTAAAAAATAAATAAATAATCCCATTTCGAATAATGTCACTTTAAATGGAAAAAACTCCCTTATACATTATCCTTCGGGGTAGGTGTGTAAAAAAGGAGGTGTGACAGCTCTGGCGACTCTGCTGGGGACACGAACCCAGAATTTCGATTCAGGGTTCAAGAATTCGAGCTTAGTACAATTGTTATATTTGGTTTTATCTGATTTTTCTACATGTTCCATGCTATATGTGCTAAATGTTTTACCGCTTTGATATTTGTTGAAACTGTACATATAAACTGTCGCGAATCCCTTCCTCTTTCTGAGTCTTCTACATCATGGAGAAGGGTGCACTTCGTGTAGCTTCTCTTCTGTTTAGAGTCTTTTCCCATTTAGAACGAGGTTTGGATAAGTTGCAAAGCCGGCGGAGCTTCTGTATCCCCGGTACGCAGCCTCCCCCTCGGCTCGAGTTGTCCGCTCGGGTAAGCCAGGTCTAGACCAATAAACCTAGGGTTAAACCTAGAAGAACAAAACCTCATGCCGGATCCCTAGTAGGACGATTGTTTGCATCATGTGCATTTGACTTAGGGGACTCAACACAGGGGTTGGGTCCGTCTAGGACAGGTGACCTGAAATAAATTGACCACCCTGATGCATCTTACGTGCTACTTGCGCATTTATTTGCTCGGATTTGCATGTTGACCGGCTCGTCTAAATGAGTGAAAATTGAGAAATAAGCAGTGTTAGGACTAAGTGAGGGTAACTATCTGTTTTGAAAAAAACCCCAATGCTCAAATAGTACCGAAAAGCTGCCGAATTTTTGAAAAATGAAAAGAGAGAAAAAGTTGCTTGAAAAAATAGAAAGAAAATTGTGGTTCAAAATAGTTTTGATTTTGGCAAATCTGCCCGAACTACGCCGGTTTGATTCTCACCGGATGTGAGATACGTAGGCAACCCTCATCGGGTCCAACCTCCCTTTTTGCAAAAATAGCCAAAAAATGCCAAATTTTAATTTTGTGTCCTAAATAAGTCGGGTGATGCCATTCCTGTCTAAAACAAGCCGAATGTCCCCAAAAGGACGCCGGAAGGCCGTTTCTGCAAGAATAGCGCACCCTGAGTCATTTTTTTTAAATGGTTTGCGGGCACAGCCTTAAAATCCTCCTCACAGAAGTATTGAGAGGCCGTATTTGCAAATCCAAGTCCTTATTTTCTAAATAAAGAATTTTTGCACAAATAGCCATTTTTCAAAATAAATCATTAAATTCCCCTAAATAAATGTGCATGATGAATTCAAGTAACATCGAAACCTTCTCAGTCCTGAGCGAGATCCCTTTGAAACTCCATATGTGGTGGCATGACTTGGGAAAAGGAAGCAGAGATACTGTGGTCAAAAGCCTGGGCGGTCTCGTAGATTTTGAAAATCAAACCAAGGACGGATGTCATTGAGGCACTAATACCGTTTTGGGACCCGACCCGTAATGTATTCCGGTTTTCATATTTTGAATTCACACCTACATTAGAAGAAATTGCCGGATATGCCGGTCTCAACGGGAACCTCCGCGGTAGATACCCTTTGGCCCCACGACCGGTAACTCTTCATAGGTTCTTGGATTTGTTGAACATCAGTCGGGATATTCAGGACCCGCATCTGGCGGAAGGGTGTTGTACACTACATTTCCTATATCACCGGTATGGTAACCCCAAAGGTTTTGAGGAACCCAATACAGGATTAACACATGCTGGAAATAAAGACAAATGGGAAGCCCGACGGGGATTAGCCTTCATGGTGGCCTTTTTGGGAGTGGTAATTTGTCCTAGAAAAGATGGTCACATAGACCTTGGCCTAGTAGGGATGCTAGATATTGCCATGAAGAAACCTACTAGCACAGTGGCTCCTCTGATTCTAGCAGAAATATACCGAGCTCTGACCAAATGTCGAGAAAGGGAAAAATTCTTTCAGGGTTGCAATTTGCTCTTGCAATTATGGATCCAAGAACACCTCTGTCACCGCACAGGTTACATGAACTACGGCTTAACCGGGTTGAGTTGTATTGCAGAATTCGAGACCCGAGTAACAGGTATTGAGTTCCCTGAGGGTACTGAGGCCTGGTCGTCATGTTTAAGATCCCTCACGGCAGATAAAGTGGAATGGGCTTATGGATGGCTTCCTACTACTGAAGCTGTATACACATCAGCAGAGGTCTCTTATATTCTTTTGATGGGTATTCGAAGCATTCAGCCCTATGCTCCTTATCGAGTTTTGCGACAATTTGGAAGATTCCAGACGGTGCACAACGATGAAGACCTAAGTGGGCAAGTCATTGAGTTAGGCCCAAAAGCCGCATTCCCTGAAGGCCGAATCTGAAAGATATGGAATGAGTGTACGTACCTTGAGCCTAAAACTATAGTACAGGACCGAGCCAGAGGTGAGGTAGACCCCAAATACTTGGTTTGGTTTGGTAAAAGATTTCAAATCCCCGAGAGACCTGCCAAAAGGCCACATGTGCAGCAATTAACTAGCGAGGCTCAGGTGCAATGGGACTGGTTAGCTAAGGAAAAAGAGTATAGGGCCCGAATAGGAGCATTAGAAAAACAGGTTCAGGAGCTTCGGTTTGAAAACAGCTTGCAAGCCGCAGCCGATGAAGGTGATAAAAAGCAATTGGCCCAGGAGAATGAAGCTCTCAAGGCCCACATTCAACAAATGAAATTGGATGCCAGGAATCGAGAAAGAAGTCCATCCGACGAGAGATTGATAAGAGGGTTGAAGAAACAAGTCCTGGATTGTCAGGAAGAATTGGAAAAATCCGAGGGAAGCGTGGCAAAACTTCGGGCACAATGGGCAAAGAAGACCGAGGAAAGGGCCCAGTTTGTACTACAAATGAAGAAGAACTATGAGGGGACCATTGCTAACATGAAGAGAAAAATGAATACTCTTGAAGAAAAGGCAGCCCGTCGGGAGAAAGAGTTACAGGCCGAGAGGGAACAATGCTATGGGTTAATCGCCGATATGGAAAAGGAAATAAAATTGTTACAAGATCTTCACTTCCAGGATTCTCATGTGCTAGAGGCTCGCACTCAACAGATAAGCCGGCTACTCCAAGAGAAAGGTCAAATCAGGGAGAGAATCAGAAACATTGCCAACTACATTGTCATGAAGTGTCAGGCCGGTGAGCGGATGGGTCGTACCATGTTCTTCGCCTCCGTGATGATATTTGTTCGCCAGGTCATGAACGATCTTGATCAGGTTCAAAAGGGTCTTGCACGCAGGCCCGCGGCGATGCCGAGTGACGCCCCGCGGGCCCCAGGATTTGAAGCTTTGATGTACTCCTAAAAATCGAGTCTGCAGTTTTCGCGTCTGGTTTTTGTACTTTCTATTTCCAAGAAAAGAAAAACAAATAGTCTAGTAGCTTTGTAATTGCATTTGTTATTAATGAAAATTTGAAAATTCCCAAAACAAATTGTTTCTTTATTTCTTGCATCTAGGTTTGCATTTATTTGCAAGAACTACGCTTGGTCTGATTCATGCGGGGTCATGATACGTAGGCAATCTCCATAGGATTCGACCGTATCCCCTAAAAATAAAATACGAGGGAAGGAAATAAAAGAAAAACAAGAGAGGAAAAGAAACGCAAAAGAGAAAATAAGGAATCGAGAGAAAAACCATGGCAGAAGAACAGGGAAAAGCAAAAAATGAAAAAAAAAACAGAGGGAAAAGAAAAATGAAAAAAAAAATAGAAAGAGAAAGAAAAGCAAGAAAAACAAAGAGTGGAAATCAAAAGAAGAGAAAATAGAAAAGAAAAGCCGGGATGACGCATGCAACCAGTGCAAACATGTAGACAACCGTTTAACTGTATAGGTGCATCACACCCCAATGTGCGATTACCTATCTGTTACTTGTCTCAAACTAACCGTGTGTTGCTGATTTCCAGCCTAGCTTTTAGAAACGGTGGTTGGTTGTGGTAAGCTGGCATCGCATCAATACTTTACCAGATCGAAAGGAAGTGTGGAAATGTCTACAGAAATGACTTTGCCCGCAGTCCCCATCTCTGAAGATAGCCCCATCTCGGGGGTCCCGGCCTCTGAATCTTTTACAGCTGAAGAAAATCGGATCTTGCGCCTGCGACTGATGGAAATGTGGGATGCTTGGAACAATGGAAAGGAACCCCCAAGCAATATTCCCGGATTCCCAGAGTTATTCCCTAGAGCTGGAGGTGCTACTACGGTCCCTATCAGTCACCCTCCTACCCCTTTTGGGCAACCTACCATGACCGCTCATTTCGTTGGAATGCCTTCTGAGGTTCGCCCCCAGGTGTTCCCAGCGGGAGCGGTTCCTAACATCTTCACTGCTCCACCATGTCCTGCTACAACACAACCTTCGCTGCCAAGGCCTGCCTTTGATCCCTCAGCATTCACATTCCAAAACCCTGTATTTCCGTCAGATCCTCCTCAATATCCCACATATAATTACTCTCAGCCACCCCCATACGAGCTTACACCAGGGCAGGACAAAACCCCCAAAGACCCAGAGCAGGATGAAATGGCAAAGAGAATGAGAAGCCTCGAGCAGAGCTTGAAAAACATGCAAGGATTGAGCGGGCAAAAGAGTGTCTCATACACGGATCTATGTATGTTCCCTCATGTACACTTGCCGTCAGGGTTCAAAACACCAAAATTTGAGAAGTATGACGGACACGGTGACCCCATCGCTCACCTAAAGAAGTATTGCAATCAGTTACGGGGGGCCGGTGGCAAAGAAGAGCTGTTGATGGCATATTTTGGAGAAAGCTTGGTTGGTATCGCTTCAGAATGGTACATGGATCAAGATGCCTCGCGTTGGCATATTTGGGATGATCTGGCCCGAGACTTTGTTCGACAATTTCAGTACAACATAGACATCGCGCCGGACAGGAACTCTTTGGCAAATCTTAAGAAGAAGCCTTCAGAAAGCTTCCGTGAATATGCAATTAAGTGGCGCGAACAGGCGTCGAGAGTGAAACCTCCAATGGATGAGGTAGAGATGGTCACTGTTTTCCTCCAAGCCCAGGAAGCAGACTATTTTCAGAATATGATGTCCGCCATGGGTAAACCTTTCGCCGAGGCAATAAAAATCGGAGAGATGGTAGAGAATGGGTTAAAAACGGGTAGAATCTTGAGCCAGTCAGCCATAAGGGCCACCTCCCAAGCCATCCAAGGCGGGTCTGGAGGAATGGCCAAAGGCAGAAAGAAAGAAGAAACAGTGATGGTGGCCTCGGAGGGAAGAAGGTATCGGGCTCCTAGACCGGTGTTCTCTGAAAGAACCCCTCAACACTATTACCCTCATACTGGTATGGCCTATGCTCCTGCACCTTATGCGGTCATGAATGCACAACCTTTCGGCCGACCGCAACCACAAGCTAACCGAAATCCACCTCCATTCCAAAGAAATCAACCTCCTTACCAGAACCAGTATAATCCCCGACCACCGCAGAATAACTTTCGTCCTCGAGAACCTCCCAGGAGACCAAATTTTACGCCAATCGGTGAACCTTATTCCAGTTTGTTCCCGAAACTCGTCCAGATGAATTTGCTGCAGCCTATTCCCCAAAACAGGCAGAACCCAGAATCTTCAGCTTATCAACGAGGGGTCCATTGTGCTTACCATTCAGGAGCCGAAGGGCATAGTACTGATAACTGCTGGACATTGAAGAAGGCTGTGGAAGATTTGATTGAACAAGGGAAAATAGTGTTGAGGGATGAAGAAGCCCCGAATGTGACTAATAACCCGTTGCCCGCTCACAACAATGGGCCGGTAATCGGTATGATTTGTGAAGACAGGGAGTTTGATCCGGCTTTGAAAGCCATAGTTGCTATTGCCGATGCAGAAAAGAAACCCAAGTTACTCCCGAAACAAGGAAAAGGGGAGAAGAAGAATAAAACTGTCAAAACTGAACCTGAAAAGAAACCTGAGACAAAAGTAGAAATGGACTCTCCTAAGAATGGAATTCTCTATGTTCCGCGAGGACGCCAAGAAAAACCATTGGTTGTCACTATTCCAAGGAAAGCTGAGGTAAAAGGGGAAACACCAATATACGTACCGAAAGGAGCCTATGTGGTACGGGGGACAATTAAACCGCCTTGGCTGAGTGAGTGGTTATTGGACGCGTACCACAGAAGCCAATGACAGACCCCTCTGCAGTGCCATGGAACTATCAGCAAACAGTGGTCACATACAAGGGCAAAGAAATTTCGGGGGAACTTCCAGGGAAGAACTCTATTGAGAAATATTCGAATGTACAGGAAGTAAGCAATGCCGCTCGAAAGCGTTTTTCGTCCAAGAGGCCAGTGAGTGCTGAGGAAGCGGAAGCCTTCTTCCAGAAAATGAAGATGCCTGATTATGAGACAGTGGATCAATTAAGGAAGTACCTTTAACAGGTGTCCTTGCTCTCATTGGTGACAAAATCCTCCGAACATCAGAAGATCTTGATGAAAACTTTGAATGAGGCATACGTGCCAATTGAAACTTCAGTCGAGCAGCTCGAAAGGATGGCAGAAAGGTTCTTCGCCATCAACCAACTCTCTTTTAGTAAGAATGACCTGCCTCCTGAAGGCGCAGCTCACAACAAAGCCTTGCATCTGACCGTCAAGTGTGAAGGTTATTTTGTCAAACGAGTCATGGTGGATGGAGGATCGGGGGTTGACATTTGCCCACTCTCTACACTGCAAAGGATGGAAATTGGGACAGGAAGGATTCGTCCAAATAATGTTTGTGTGAGAGCTTTTGATGGTATTAAGAGGGATACCATCGGTGAAATTGACTTGATCTTGACCATAGGTCCGGTAGAGTTTGAGGTGACCTTCCAGGTGTTGGACATGGATACATCTTATAACTTCCTTCTGGGGAGGCCCTGGATCCATGCTGCAGGAGCTGTGCCCTCCACTCTCCACCAAATGGTAAAATTTGAGTATGAAGACCAGGAAATTGTGGTCCACGGAGAAGACGAGCAGTCCATTTATCGTGATCCATCTACCCCGTGTTTGGAGGCAAGGGAAGGAAGTGAGCATATTGTTTA
>NC_031989.1:68793393-68794234 GCF_001879085.1 Nicotiana attenuata | reverse complement strand
TACAGCCTTAGTGAGATTTTGGTAGCTGGTTCCAAAGTTGTACCTCCGTCCAGAATTCTTTTTACCCAAAACCTTGTCCAAGTCCTTCTGATCAATTGGCAAAGGCGTGGGAATTAAAAAGCAATATTGTTGGAAGCTGGTATAGTCCAAATTGAGAGAAATAAAATGAGAGAGTCTTATCGGTGAAAACCTTCGGGCACCATAAGGCGATGGTGAGAAGAGAAATTAAAATGAGAGAGTCCGTTGGGTGAAAACTCGTAAAGAGCACTATCGGGCGACGGTGAGAAGAGAAATGAGAGAGGTCGATTGGCGAAAACCCGCAAAGGGCGCTGTCGGCCGAAAAGAAGACATCTCACCACTAAAGGAGTCCTGGCAAGGTTCCCTGGTTTTGAAATACTGATTAATGGGTTCACGAGAAGCCGGAAAGTTTGTGTGGGTCGGGCATCCAATCCAAGAAGCATGTCATGTTCATTTGAAGCCAGCATGTACACCCCAGATAAGTCCTTCTTTTCCCCGAAAGGGATGCTTCTTTTTAAACTCATATGATTGCCTTTCTGCATACTTCTCTTTGAATCCCTTTCGGTTTAACTCTGATTCCGTAACTAGTACAAAGAAAAGGTGGCAGGACCGGTTTCACAGTTTTCCGCCTGGTCAGAGTCGAAGAAATACCCAGCCTCAGCGAGTGCGTCAGGCCAATCTCGACTGACCATAGTGATTGATGCTTCCGAAGCAAAAACATTGGAAAAGAAAGAAAATCAAAGGCAAACGCAGAATAAAGTGAAAAGGTCAGAGCCCACACGGGCGAGTCATAATGAAATCCTGAAGGTTGAGCCCGGTCGGT
>NC_031989.1:68769290-68793293 GCF_001879085.1 Nicotiana attenuata | reverse complement strand
CAAGAGTTGATTTAGAGATCCGAGATACGCAAAAGGAACAGAGAATCAAGTGGCTGATCACTTGTCCAGATTAGAAAACCGGAATCATGTAGCTGAAGGGCGTGTAATCAAAGAAACATTCCCTGATGAGCAGTTATTGGTGATTGCCTCAAGCACAACCCCGTGGTATGCAGATTATGTGAATTTTATTGCAAGTGGGGTGACACCACCAGAATTGACACCAGACAATAGAAGAAGGTTCCTGCATGACGTGAGGCTCTACATGTGGGATGAGCCATTCTTATACAGGCTCTGTGCAGATCAGTTGGTGCGGAGATGTGTTCCTGAGGAGGAAATGAGTGCCATACTTCATAGCTGTCACGCCTCACCATACGGAGGTCATCACGGGGGAGACCGGACCGCCCAGAAAGTGTTACAATCAGGTTTCTATTGGCCAAAATTGTTTAGGGATGCACACGCCTTTGTTAAAATGTGTGACAGGTGCCAAAGAACCGGAATGATCACAAAGAGGCACGAGATGCCGCTGCAAAATATTCTGGTAGTGGAGCTCTTTGATGTGTGGGGAATAGATTTCATGGGACCGTTTCCACAATCTAATGGTCATAGGTACATCTTGGTGGCAGTTGACTATGTTTCCAAGTGGGTGGAGGCCATTGCTCTTCCCACTAATGATGCAAAGGTGGTGGTGAGCTTTGTCAAGAAGCACATCTTTACACGCTTTGGAACTCCAAGAGTATTGATCAGCGATGGAGGAACGCATTTCTGCAACAAATTGCTGAATAATGTCCTTGCAAAGTATGGAGTCAAGCACAAGGTGTCCACTGCCTATCACCCCCAGACGAGTGGTCAAGTGGAGGTGTCAAACAGAGAGGTAAAGCAGATTCTTGAGAAAACAGTGAGTACAAATAGAAAAGACTGGGCCGGGAAATTAGACGACGCATTGTGGGCATATCGAACTACGTACAAAACTGCCATAGGTGCTTCTCCGTATAAATTGGTTTATGGGAAGGCATGTCACTTGCCCGTCGAACTTGAACACAAGGCCTATTGGGCAATTAAAAAGCTGAATATGGATGGGGACCTAGCTGGAGAGAAGAGGTTGCTGAAACTCAACGAGTTGGATGAGTTTAGATTTCACGCATATGAGAATGCCAAATTGTATAAAGAAAAGACTAAGAAGTGGCATGACAAGCACATTCAACATCGTGAGTTCGAGCCAGGGCAAGAAGTTCCGTTGTTCAATTCGAGGTTGAAGCTTTTTCCGGGAAAGCTTAAATCTCGTTGGTCAGGCCCTTTTGTTGTAGTAAGTGTGAAGCCTCATGGAGCTACGGAATTGCGGGATATGAGTTCAACTGGTACTTTCTTGGTGAATGGTCAAAGGATAAAACATTACTGGGGTGGTGACTTTGCACGTCACAAGACCTCGGTGGACTTGACGGATGCTTGAGAACGTGTTGAGTCGTGCCGCAACGTTAAATCAGGCGCTGGATGGGAGGCAACCTATTGAATTGTTGTAACCGTCGTGCCACGACGTTAAATAAGGCGCTGGTTGGGAGGCAACCCAACGATAGTAGTAGTGTTTGATTTTATGTTTTAGCACACTAACTAATGCAGGTAACGAAGGGCGGGTGAAAAGACCATCGACCGAGAGCAATACAAGTGAAAAAGTATAAAAAACTGAATGCCCAGACGCGCGAGTTCGCACATATGTTCGCGCATTTGTTCGCTCATCTGGGCAAACATTCTGCCTGGGATGCGCGAAGGACGTGCGAGTTCGCGCATTTGTTCGCGCAACATTCTGCCTGGACGCGCGAAGGACGCGCGAGTTTGCGCATATGTTCGCGCGAGCCCGTCGAATTTCCGGCGTTTTTGTGTGTTTTGTTTTCTTTTAGTTTTATTTCTTATTTCTTTATTTTATTTGGTTAACCTATAGACTAAAATCACCCCACCCCTTCTCATAACCCACGATCCCCCCTCTCATCTCTTTCTCCCATTCACACAAAACAACATCAAGCCAAAACCCCCTCATCTCTCCCATCCCTCATCCAAGGCACAACCCTTCCTCCAAACGACCCCAACCCTTCAAGTTCACTAGCATCTTCCCCATTCTCCTTCACCACAGGTATGAGCCCTAGGTTCTTTCTTCTCTTTTTCTTTCTTTATTTTTTAGATTTGTTTGTTGTATTCTTATGCTATATTGTAGGAGTTGTACTTAGATGTTGTGTAGAAATTGGTGCAATGTGTTGTGGGGTTGGTTTGTGGTAAGTGTGGGGTACTTCATTGGTGCTATTGTATGAGATTTTGTGGGGGATTCTTGTTCTAAAAAGCTTCAAAGGTGTTGTGAGGGCCTAATGCCCACAAGGTGTTTGTGGAAAGGTCCCAATGAGCATGATTATGTAGTTGTGACCCATTTTGCGTGTGAAGTCTGAGTAACCGCATTAAGTCATAATATTTTTGTTGGGCTGGGCTGATGAGTTCCCGTTTTGCAGGTATCATGGCACCACCGCGAAAGCGCCAAGCCACTGGCCCATCATCAAGCCGCCAAGCTAGCACATCTAGGACACAAGGGGCATTACCTGCACGCCCCTATGACAGCAGCAAATTTGTTTCAGCTGCGGCTCAGACCCGCTTTACGGAGAAAGCCGCTAGAAAGCCCATTCCGGAGAGGGGCATTGACATCCATTCAGTCAAGGAGCGCTGCCCCCACATGTATTCGGAGTTGATGGCGCGGGGTTTGCAGGCCTTCATTGATGAGCCAGGGAGGCTAATGTAATGGTTGTGCGCGAATTCTATGCTAATCTGCCAGAGCATATAGACAATGTGGTCACGGTGCGCCGCAAGGCGGTAGATGCATCCATTGAGGCAATACGCACAGCATATCAGTTGCCCGATCCTCTACCTGATAATACGGACTTTTATGAGTATGGCAAACATCCAACAGACCCCAAGTGGGAGCACTTCTTTGATGAAATTTGCACACCGGGAAAAATGGTGGAGTGGCTGGAACACGGTGAGAAGTTCCAATCCTCCGTCTTAACTCCAGAGGCGAAGAGTTGGTTATATGTGATTAACAGTCGCCTTATTCCCTCAAAAAATACTACGGAGGTGAATGGACCCCGAGCTGCATTGATTTGGTGTTTATCCGGAGCTCTCAACTCAGGTATGGGTTCTCTTTCCCCTCTTTGGTGACTAAGCTTTGCAGGCAAGCGCAGTGCCCAAAAATCTTCGTGTGGATGGGCTGGTAAAAAAAAGCCACAAGATCCGATCGGAAAAGAGCACCATGGTGCCAACCCCAGGAGCAGCAGCAGGTGGAGCGGCTGAGAGTGGCTCTGATGCATCAGAGGACGAGGAGGATGAACAAATGAACGTGGAGGGCGGAACGCAGGCCCATGCGCCCAGCGCAACAGTTGCAGCACCGTCAGGAGCAGCATCCTTTTCAGGAACTGCCAGGGTGTCCCGGTTCATAGAATTGGAGCAGGAGGTAGCTGGGCTACGCTCTTCAGTGACTGATTTGGGCATCCGTGTGGACGCGATGGCTGACCGACAAGCCAAGTCGGAGAAGAAGTTCATGGGTTGGCTGTGAGCTCTGGGGCGTGCGTGCAACATAAACCCAGACACCGTCTCCGACCAGGAATGCCCCTCAGGGAAGTCCCTTTACCTCGCTGCTATTTTATATTTTAAGCCATGGGGACATGTCTTCATTTTTAAGTGTGGGGTGGGGGGTACTTCGTTGTATGTTTGTAGATGTATCATTTGAATGATGTTTTTGGTTTTGTTTTGTTTGATTTTGCTTGTTTAGCATTAAGTAGGAATCATTAGTTAAAATAGATAAATGGCTCGTCCCGACGACGGATCCCTTTCGACGGGGTTCTTGAGGGACTAAGTCGGAAAAAAAAATTGGAAAATATGTAGACTTTTCCTGATGACGGATCCTTTGGACAATTTTCTTGAGGGAAGTTAGTCTAGGAAAAACACCAAAAAGATTTTTCATTTTTTCTTAGGTAGTGTAGCAACTCCCCCTTGGTTTTTCTTTATACCACGATTCTTTTCCAAGGATTTAACTTGAACCGGGTGTAGGTAGTTTTTATTTTTACTTTTTATTTGTAGATTAGGTTAATGGGCTACGAGCTAGAAAATTCAAACGAGAACCCATAGCGTTAGCACACCTGAACACAATAGACCCTAGAGTGTAACGCTTAGTCTTGTTTGTTGAATCTCAATAAAGTGCCTTAATCTGTATGTTTGATTGAATTGAATGCTCGTAATGGAGTATCTTGATGAGCTGATCTGAAACGAGTCATGTGCCATGAGTGGTGAGGTTTTGTGTAGTCCATGTTGTGTACTTGCGTCTAGAACTTGCCCGGTATGTGAGTTGAAGCGAAATTTTAGGTAATGCTCGGTTTGAAAGATGATTTTAGGCTCTCTTTGATCTTTTTTTGAGCTTAAATTGCTTATCACAAATAAAATTCATCCCTAGTTAACCCTTTTGAGCCTATAGACTTTTCTTTGGCACCCACATTACAAGCCTATATCCTTTTTGTTCTTAATTGATATTTTTAATCCCTTTTCCTCTTAAAGCACTTTAATTAAAAAATGAGCGCTAAAAGAAATAAGAAGGAACTAAGTGTGGGGTGGCTATTGAGTGGAACCAGTAAAAGGAAGAAAGGTGCACTTGTTTTGTAAAATAATACACCACTAGCGAAAATTGAAAAAAATAAAAAAATAGAGATGAATACATTGTTGTCTTGTTCCTGCTAGTGGGTATGAATTAATGTAGTGCTTAAAGAAGAAGGGAGCATTTTTGGGGTGATATTGTTTGTGAAAGTGAAGTGGATTGAAGAATTTGCACTCAAGGTGACTATGTGATGTGTTAAAGTGCTTAGGAGGGTGAATCACTATTTCTAAATATATCCTACCCATCCCTTAGCCCACATTACAACCATGAAAAAAAGTCCTAATTGATTTTAGATCGAGTGAGCCTACATTAGTAGAGATTTACATTAAGGGCAAGCTTATGGTACCAATTGCATGCATGTGACTTCTTTTGTGAGTGTGAGTGATTTTTCTTTGACATATGTAAGCATGAAAATTCAATTGTGTGGATTGATCTATATATTTCTTCTGTGAATGAGAGGGCATGTGATTCGTGAAGGAAAGGCAAGTATTGACCTCTGTGTAGAGTATGTTGAGGAAGTATGAATATTGCATGGCACTTGAGAGTCGACCTTTGAGGCTAGGATTGTTCACTGCTAGGCGTAAGGTATATAAATTGTTTTGGGTGTAATGCGTTTGGGGAAATGGTTGAGTGAAGGAATCTCTAGAGAGTAGAGTTTGATTGCTCGAGGACTAGCAATGAATTAAGTGTGGGGTGTTGATAATAGGCTAAGTCTAGGTGATTTTAGCTATTATTTATGCTTCTGCTTGATTATATTCCATTGTCATAATATGGTTAATTGATGAAAAATAGGCTCTAATTGTGAATTGTATACATTGCAGGATGAGGAGCTTATGTGACTTTCAAGAGGCTATTGGAATGATTTATGAGCAAGAACAACCCCTCGGAGCTGAGTGCGCGCAAGGACGAGACAAAGAAATGGAAGAAATGATGGCCCAGGTGCGCGAGCAGACGCGCGAACTCATGCGCGAGCTCGTGCGTGTTAGGGACTGAGACAGAATGTTAGAGAAAACGCGCGAAGTTATGCGCGAAGTAGTGCGCGAGCTCCCGTGTTTCCCAGTCCGGAAAAGAATTGTTCAGGGGCAAAATTGGAAATCTGGAGAGAAACCCACTTAACCTATATAAACTCAAGCTCGCCCAAGGTTAATTTATCAAGTTTTTCATAGGCTAGTGCAAGGTATCAAGAGGCAAGAGGCAAGGAGGAGACTTGACCATCAAGTTCTTGTTTTCTTCTCTCTGTTTTTGCTATTTCTGATGAAATTGAACCCTATTGTGTTAAACATTAGTATGAGTAGCTAAAACCCATTATTCTGGGGTCATGGGTGAAACATGAAAGTTGTTGTTTGTCGTATAATTCGACGAAGTTGGTTTGTCATATTGGATTGTTTATTTAATTCCGATTTTAATTATTTTGCTGAGTAGCTAACAGTGAAATACTATCTACGAATCTAGAGTTGAACTCGAAAGTGGGAACTTTAGATTGCATATAGAATTAAATAGAGCAGGTTCTTGAACCCGGGCCTCGGGGAACGGATTCGTAATTGGGATAGACATATACCCAATTGCCTTGCTTGGTTGGAATACAGGAATTGTAAGTACGTTCTTGTTAACCTTAATTCCATAGACATATAGGCATTGAGTTAGCATGAATAGGCGAGTAAGAACTCGACAGATTCTTATGAGTAATATAAACCCTGTCAATCAACAATCCAGATAAATCAATTAGTCGTTTTAAGCCAAGAACACAACACGATTGTTAACTAGCCTGTGACCCTGGAATATCCTCTCCTACTGTTTGTTACGTGAACTTGCTACTCGTTTGGTTAATTGCTCTAGTTAGATTATTTCTTGATAGTTAGGGAGTAAAACAATTACATCTCGATTTTGTGAAAAACCTCTTGGATAAATAAAGTAATTGAGTTGAATCAGTCAACAGTTAATCATAAGTCTTCGTGGGAACGATACTATACTCACTACTCTATTACTTGACGATCACGTGCACTTGCGTGAGTGTTTTGGTCGCAACACTCTAGTAGAAAGCGCTTTTGAAATTGTTACCGGACAGCAAACGCTACTCCCACACACCGTGAATGCACCATTTTTACCTCGAAAATACGAGTAACATTAAATTTGATTAGTGATTTTAAAGATATGTGATTTAGTTCAATACCAATTAACAATCAAGAAATATGAGGTAGAGATGAAAGATAGAAGTGAATCAAACCAATGTTACTCAGCAGTAGTGACCTAGAGCTTAGTAACCTCGAGGTGGGCTTAGAACAATAATAACAATTAAGTAATAAAAGAAAAGTAAGAACAGTTGAGCTAAAGGACAATGCTAATGAACAGTAGGCGAAAAGGTAAAGAGTATATTCTTTGCTCAATGATTAGATGGATCTTACAAATGATTGGGGTCCCCTTTATATAATAGGGGAACCCTAAATAAGGTATATTTCTATTTACAGTAAGGAATATTCTTGGTATAGCTGTCTAACCGCTTAGTACGGAATCGTACAATCCTATTCCGGGATTTGCGCCATGATTTTGGGGACGTGGAAAGAATCTAGCTCATTCTATTGTAAATCCATAACGGTACTATTTCGGGGTCGAGCATACTCAGCCTTGGTATTCCTCGTATTCCTATCTCTTAGGCACTGCACTCTGTCTTCGAGCTCGAATCTGGTCCACCGGGATCGAACTCGAACTTGCCTGGACTCGGGCCTAGGATGGACCCTTGAGCCTATAAATCGGAGGCATACGATTTTGACCGTATACAGATAGTCCCCACACTTCTTCGAGTAAGATGATAAGAAACGATATGATCCTCGCTTTCCCAGAGTCTTTAACGATGATTTCATTTCCGTGATGCGGGCGCTTGAAATGACCGAAACGTCCCGTCGGTCCACTTTCCCAAAAAATTGAATGCACGCAGTACTGGTCGGCCACTAGAGCCGTCGAACCATTGTTTCCCTTCTATAAATATGAGGCTATTCCTTTGAGTACAGAACTTTACTCTTTTATTACATTGTTCCCTTCTTCATCTCTTTCTCTAATCATCCGTTTCCACTGCCTCTTTAAGCACCGGAAAATGCCAGGTTTTTGTAAAAATACTACATTCCGACACAGTCTGTATTCTTTAGGTAAAACGTCGACTTCTTCTACCTCTCAACTGACCAAACCAGTGGTGCCACCGACTCTTGATGAAATCACCCCCGGTCCTAGCGTAAATTAAGAAGGATTTTAGTATAGAAAATCCTCCGATGTCCCGGGCCGATGCGAGCATGCATCTCAATATATTAGCCTGATATCGGAGAAGAACCTCGAAGCAATAAAGAGGGATTGCGGCTGGGGAGACGGGGTCCTGGTTCAGATCCCGAGCCCCAAGGAAAGAATTACTACCCACATGGAGGGGTTTTTAAGTATTTACACTTACCCCTTCACTCTGGGTCCCCTCGATTCGGTGGTGATCGACTTCTGCAAAACATACGAAGTCACACTCGGTCAGATTCACCCCTCCTTTTGGCGCATTGTGATCATGCTGCGCTACTTTTCCGAGAAGGCCGAGGTGTTGGAATTCACCCTCAACCACCTGATTCGATTATATTGGCCCCAGCTATTTCGAGGGCTTATCAAGCTGCAACATCGAACAACGAAAGCATTCTTTGCCAGTAATGACGAAACCAAAGATCGAGGCTGGATGAGCCGGTTCATTAGAGTAAGGACTTCGGGTGTCATCCCCAAGGATAAAATGCCGTTCCCGGAGAGATGGAACTTTAATTGTAAGTGGAGTTATTCTTCCCAGTACTTATTCATATTCAACTTTCATGTCTCACAATGCCTTCACCCTTTCTTTAGCCACTGCTTAGGCACCTCACACGGTCCCCGACCTCGAGGATTGGGTCCGAAAATTAGGTGCTACCTCCTCCTACGATGAGCGCAAATGGCGTGAATTATCGAGGGGCAACTGGGAGTCCAAACATCATGGTAAATTCTCTTTCCAAGTTTGTAATATTTTTCATTTGCTGGTGGCGTCAACTTATTCACGTTTACTTGTGCAGGCATCGGAGATATATCCGAAATGAGGCCGGCTTCGCCCGGGAAAAAGACTGTGCCCTCAATCCCAAAATCGGGGAAAGAAATAAAAGAAAGAGGGCTTCGAAGCCCGAAGACTCCCAAGACGAGGTGGTACCTGTACGGAAGCCGAAGAGAAAACTCATTCGTGTAGACCTGGATTTAGCCATCCAATGCTTGGAGGATGAAGAGAACGATGGTGGAGAATCGGCGCTGGTACCTCGAACCAGGAAACCCATCGAAGCCATTAATAAACCCAATGCCTTGCCACTTGATGAAGAGATCCCGAATAGAGACCCAAAAAAAACCCTTGCGTCCCCCGGTATCGAGATCGTACCTCCTTTTTCAACAAATACACCTAAGGGAACAAGCACTGAGAGGGCCAAAACTAGCCAGAGTGCCCCGAGCGAGGAGCTAGGGGCATGACAATGGGTTATTCACTTTCTCTTCCAACTTACTTCGAAGAGACTATGAAGGATTCACGGGCTTTGCAAACACCTGATCCGATTAAGATCCTCGAAGAAAATGCCTTTTGGGATTGCTTCACCGGGGTTGGCGACGTTGTCGACCTTAACGATGCGTCCACCCTCTTAGAGGAGGCTCAACGTCTTCTTTCTCAGGTAAATGTTGACTTTCATTGTCGTAACTTCCACTTCATTCCTTTCCTTTGACTGACACCTCTTTACCTCGTGTATAGGCCATCGCCAAGTTTAGAGCTGAGCTGAGCCAATGTGAGGCCGAGCTCAGGAGGGTTTCAGATGAGGAGAAAACCTTGAGGCTCCTTTATGGTCAGAAGGAAGAGGAGCTTAAGGACCTTCGAGCTGAGTTTTCCAAGGCTCGTAAAAATAAGACCGAGCTGGATGAGCAGGTAACTGTGATTTTAACAGAGTATGGTCTTCTTTGCCTTACTTCGGAGGCTAATACTTCGATGTATCAGCTGCAGTGGAATTTGGAGATGATTGGGCAGCTGCGGAGCGAGGTTGATCAAGTTAAGGCTGACTGTCATAGGTGGAAAACGAACATGGATCAGCTCGCTGCTGATAAGGAAGTTGTTACCGTCCAACTGACCTTGGCTGAAACTCAACTCCAAGGTATTAAAGTGAAGGGTCTGGAGCAGGCCAGGAACATTGAGGAGTTAGAGGCGGAGCTTGCTAGATCCCGGGCTGAAGCTGCACAAGCTAAGGCTGAGGTTGAGAAGACGAAGGCCACGACCAACAAGACCATTGCCGTGTACTTAAAAGATGCTGCGACTGTTCAAGTGGAGCTGAGGGAGGCTTCCAACCAGGGAAAACGGAATAATGATTTGGTCAAGTGTCAATCCCGGAGGGAGACTCTCAAGGAAATCCACACCCGAGGGTTCGACCTTACTAAAGAGATAGCTGAAGCAAGGGTGCGGGAAACCGATGCTAGGTTTCTTGTCTCTTCTGATGACGAAGATGTTGTGAGTGGCTCCTCAGGCGGGGAAGGAGAGGAAGGTGTTCCCGAGGAAGAGGAGGCTCCCGAAGATAGAGTTGTCGAGGGTGCGTTTACCGAGCAAGCTGCTTTCGGGGACGTAACCCCAAAATAGACTAGGTTCTCTTTTTTATCTTTTCTGTGTAAGGGCCCCTCGTGGGTGTTGTAAATATACTTTTGTAAAACATCCTTTGTGAATATAAAGAACGTTTTTGCTCTATCCTCAACTTGTGCTGAGTTTCATTTTGCTCTCATTTGTGGAATATTTCGATGGTATAACTTGAATGATCGGTCCGAGTATTGATTCGGACTCGGGACATAATAAACCCTTAGGTCTTTATTGACAGATATAATAATCCTCGAGCTAAGTTTGAATCGACTTGACGCGAGCTCGGGATATAGGGACTCTTGAGTCCGAGTTGAGAGAGAACGGAGTTCCAAACTATATGTTTTGGCCCTTAAGCCTTTGGAAGTTGGCTCTTAGGCTCTTATATATTGGCCCTTAGGATCTTTAAGTTGGCCCTTAGGCTCTTTTAGATCGGCCCTTAGGCTCTTTTAGATTGGCCCTTAGGCTTCTTAAATTGGGCCAATTCGGCCTTTAGGATGGCTATATAATTTTTCCCTCTTTTCGGCTAAAAGACTTAGTGAAAATTTTATTATGCCTTAGCATTTGTTTTTCGTACCCATTGGGATTTTTGAAGGTTCGATGAATCGGAACCTAATTAGTCTCTGTAAACATAATCGAATACCCCTTGAGGTTTTTTCGAAGGCTGATGTTATGGAGCCTTTAAATTATTCGAGGGCTGAATTTACCGAAGCCCTTTGTATTTTGCTTTTGCCGAGGGTAGCCTGATTGAATCGGTTTTTTCAAAGTGTTTGAAGGCCTTTAATTTATGGCGGAATTCGGACATCCCCGAGCCGCATTATTTCAGCCGTAACCTTTATATGACCGCAGTCTTTAGTATGGCTGTTGCCTTTTATATGGCCGTAGCCATCGGGTGTGTCTTTTTGACTTGTTTCTCGATAACCTTTTGAACTTGTTCGAAAAGTTAGTCCCCGAGTATATTGGCCTTGGCCTTTGCTTCAGGGGGTGCCTCTTTGAGGTCTTATGAGTTCGAGTTTGCGATGGCTCGGGCGAGCTGACTGTCGATGACAGTCCCCGAGTATCTCGAGGTTACATTTGGCCCTTGAGCCGTTTCCCGTAGGACTATAAGTGTAGAGATCGTAGACTTCTTTAAGACACAAAGTGTTTTTGATATAAATAGGAAGCTTCTTCAAATAATTGATACATGCGTACCTATTGCCGTCGAGGCTTAACTATTCTATACGGACACGGTTTATCTGACCGTTTGGCCCATTACAAAGTTTTCCTATCGAGGTCCTCTTAAGCGTGAAGTGTTTTCCTTGAAAATATGATCTCCGAGGGTGATGCCCCCCAGTATTCGAGGTTGATTGAAAAGAAGCCTTGGATACTGTTGAGTCCTCCTTAGATAGCATATAGTTTTTGCCTCGTTAAAAACCTTGCCAGTAAAACCCATTTTGGGACAAAATCCGATCTAAGGGAAAAAAGTGCAACGCATTCTTTAAAACCTAAGGCCTTCGTGCAAATAGGGTGTCTTTGATAGCTTCGATCGGAAATCTACAATGAGTTAGTTTTAAACTCAAACGGACAAAAAGGATATAGCCATACCTTAGCAGTAGTATCGTTTGAGTAATGATACGTTCCAATTGTTTAGAAGTTGTTCACCTTCCATCGTGCTAAGTTTGTAAGATCCTTTGCCGACAACTCCGAGGACTCGGTACGGTCCTTCCCAATCCTAGCTTCCCTTTATTTGGGTCTCGAGTATTGAGGGTAACTCTCCGTAGGACTAAGTCCCCGGTTCCAAAGTGTCTAAGGTTGGTCCTTCTATTGTAATATCTTTCGATCCTTTGTTTTTGCGCGGACATTCGAACAAGTGCTGCTTCTCGTTTTTCGTCTAGTAGCTCGAGGCTAGTATTCATGGCTTCGTGATTTGACTCTTCCGATGCATGTCAAAACCTGACACTGGGTTCTCCGACTTCGACAGGGATGAGGGCCTTGGAGCCATAAACTAAAGAGAACGGAGTAGCCCCCGTGCTAGACTTTGATGTTGTTCGATATGCCCATAGGACCTCGGGTGGAACTTCTCTCCATTTCCCCTTTGCATCATCCGACCTTTTCTTTAGGTTTTGAACGATAGTTTTGTTTGTTGACTCGGCCTGTCCATTTCCAGTTGGGTGGTACGGTGTCGATAATCCTCTTTATTTTATGTGCTTTGAGGAACTCCGTCACCTTGCTGCCAATGAATTATTTTCCATTGTCACATACAACCTCGGCAGGTCTCCCGAACCGACATATGATGTGGTCCCAAATGAAGTCAATAACTTCTTTTTCTCTGACCTTCTCGAAGGCCTGTGCTTCCACCCACTTAGAAAAATAATCAGTCATAAATAAAATAAACTTAGCTTTACCTGGGGCCGTTGGCAGAGGGCCGACTATATCCATTCCCCATTTCATGAAAGGCCACGGGGATAAGACCGAATGGAGTTGTTCTCCAGGCTGATGGATCATCGGTGCAAGTCGTTGACACTTGTCACAT
The DNA here is from genome assembly GCF_001879085.1 of Nicotiana attenuata. Classification (NCBI taxonomy): domain Eukaryota; kingdom Viridiplantae; phylum Streptophyta; class Magnoliopsida; order Solanales; family Solanaceae; genus Nicotiana; species Nicotiana attenuata. Next base: position 68,780,477 of record NC_031989.1, on the reverse strand, counting down.
TTTTTGACAAATTCCTTAGTATCTTTTTTCATGCTATCCCAGTAGTAACCTGCTCTGATAATTTTGCGGACCAAAGATTCGGCACCAGAATGGTTCCCACAAGTGCCTTCATGGATTTCTCGTAGAACATAATAGGTGTCCCCTAGCCCCAAGCATACCGCCAATGGTCCATCGAATGTTCTTCGGTACAATGTTCCATCTTCATCTAATGCAAACCTAGCAGCCTTGGCTCGTAGGGCCCTCGATTCTTTGTGTTCCAACGGGAGTTTTCCACTCTTCAAATAGTCGATATACTTATTCCTCCAGTCCGACGCTAAACTCGTTAAATTTATCTCGGCGTGACCCTCTTCAACCACAGACCTCGATAATTGGACGACAGTCCCCAGGACGATGTCGTCTTCTTCGACCGAGGATCCCAGATTAGCAAGTGCATCGGCCTCGCTATTTTTCTCTCGAGGCACATGATCCAGAGTCCACTCCTTGAAGCGGTGCAAAGTTACCTGTAGCTTATCCAAGTACCGTTGCATTCTATCCTCTCGAACCTCGAAACTTTTGTTCACTTGGTTTACCACCAATAGAGAATCGCACTTGGCCTCGATGACTTCCGCTCCCAAGCTTTTAGCTAGCTCGAGACCTGCAATCATGGCCTCATACTTGACCTCATTGTTAGTTAATCTTGGAGTTTTGATAGATTGCCTAATGGTATCACCCTTGGGCGGCTTCAATACAATGCCAAGCCCGGACCCCTTTACATTCGAGGCACCATCTGTGAAAAGGGTCCATACCCCCGATGTTGTACCCGAGCTTAACAGGAGTTCTTTCTCCACTTCGGGTACGAGGGTCGGCGTAAAATTGGCCATGAAGTCAGCTAGGATTTGAGACTTGACGGCCGTTCGGGGTTGATATTTGATATCGTACCTGCTAAGTTCGACGACCCATTTGGCCAATCGGCCCGATAGCCCGGGCTTATGCAAAACGTATTGAAGGGGGTAACTGGTTAAAACACATATAGGATGTCATTGAAAATATGGCTTTAGCTTTAGAGATGCGCTTATCAGTGCAAGTGCTAATTTCTCTAAGTGAGGGTATCTAGTTTCAGCATCTCCTAGGGTTCGACTTACATAATAAACAGGAAATTGCGTACCTTGCTCTTCTCGAACTAGTACCCTACTTACCGCTATCTCGGACACTGCCAAGTATAGGTAAAGTTTTTCATGTACCTTCGGGGTGTGAAGCAAAGGTGGGCTCGATAAGTATCGTTTCAACTCTTCTAAGGCTCACTGACATTCCGGGGTCCATGCGAAATCCTTTTTCTTTTTGAGCAAGGAAAAGAACAGGTGACTCCGATCCAACGACCTCGAAATGAATCGACCCAGAGCAGCTATTCGCCCCGTTAGCCTTTGCACAACCTTCACACTATCCACGGTCGTGATACCCTTGATATTCCTTGATTTTATCGGGGTTGATTTTGATACCCCAATTTGACACCATGAAGCCGAGGAAATTACCCGAGCCAACTCCGAAGGCACATTTCTCCGGGTTAAGCTTTATGTTGTATTTCCTCAAAATTGCAAATGTTTCCTGCAAATGAACTAAATGGTCCTCTGCGCGCAGGGATTTAACCAATATATCATCAATATAGACTTCCATTGTTTTACCTATTTGTTCTTCGAACATTTTGTTAACTGGGCATTGGTATGTGGCTCCTGCATTCTTTAGCCCGAAGGGCATTATGTTGTAACAATAAGTTCCAAATTTAGTAGTAAATGATGTCTTTTCCTAATCCTTCGGGTTCATCTGAATCTGATTGTACTCGGAGTAGGCATCGAGAACAGTTAGGGTCTCGTGGCCAGCCGTGGCATCGATCATACGATCGATATTTGGCAAGGGGAAAGAATCTTTTGGCATGCTTTATTCAAGTCCTTATAATCTACGGACATTCTAAGTTTGTTTCCTTTTTTAGGAACTACAACTACGTTGGCTAACCACTCGGGGTACTTTACCTCCCGAATAGATCTTATTTTAAGAAGTTTGGTTACCTCGTCTTTTATGAAAGCATGCTTTACCTCGGATTGAGGCCTCCTTTTTTGCTTCACCCGTTTGAACCTGAGATCGGTGCTTAGCCGATGTGTGGTGATTTTCGGTGGAATCCCTGTCATATCTAAATGGGACCAAGAAAAGAAATCCATATTATCAATAAGAAATTGAATGAGTTTTTCCCTGAGTTCGGGGGTCAATCCCGTTCCCAGGTATACCTTTCTCTCGGGCATGTATTCAGTCAAAATGACCTGCTCCAGCTCCTCGATAGTTGATTTGGTTGCATCGGATTCTTCGGGAACGACGAAGGTTCGAGGAGTAAGGAAATCCTCATATTCGTCTTCGATTACCTGTTGGTTCGGTTCCATCAAGGCTGGATGCGGTGATTGCTATTTGGCCGCCTGCTTACCCTTGGTGCTCGATTTCTCCGAGGTCAAAGGCTCTAGTATCAGCACCACTTCCTCGATTGCAAAAATCTCTTTTGCAGCATGTTGCTCTCCGTAGACAGTTTTCCCTCATTCCTCTGTTGGGAATTTCATCATCTGGTGAAGTATTAAAGGCACTGCCCTCATGTTGTGTATCCATGGTCTCCCGAGGAGTGCGTTATACCTCATGTCACCTTCGATGACATGGAATCTAGTGTCTTGTATGGTCCCGGCTACGTTCACTGGCAAGATAATCTCTCACTTTTTTGTTTCGCTTGCCATGTTGAAGCCATTTAGGACCCGGGATGCAGGTACAATTTGATCTTGTAGGCCGAGTTGTTCCACAACCCTCGATCTGATTATGTTTGCTGAGCTACCTGGATCCACTAAAACACGTTTAACTTGATTTTTATTTAAAAGGATAGAGATTACCAGGGCATCGTTGTGAGGCTGAGATATGCCTTCTGCTTCCTCGTTACAGAATGGTAAGACGTCCTCGGGCACATAGCTCCGAGTCCGTTTTTCTCTGGTGATCGATACTTTGGTGCGTTTGAATACAAGTCATTGAGGGACATCGACTCCGCCAATGATCATGTTGATTACACGTTGTGGTTCTTCTTGTTCATTTGTCCTTGCATCTCTCTCCCTGAAGTGATTCTTAGCCCGATCACTTAGGAATTCTCGAAGGTGGCCCTCGTTGAACAAACGAGCAACTTCTTCCCTTAGCTTTCTGCAATCTTCTGTTCGATGACCATGTGTGCCGTGATACTTGCACATAAAGTTCGGGTTTCTTTGAGAAGGATCGGTCGGTATAAGTCTGGGCAACTTAGTGTCTTTGATTCTCCCAATAGCTGAGACAATCCCGACGCATCTATGCTGAAGTTGTACTCTAATAATCGAGGAGCCTCTGCGGGGTCGGTATGTTTGTCGAATCCGCTCCTACTCAAGAGTCCCCGAGAACTTTGACCTCGATCGTTTCTCCGATCGCTCCGAGGAGTGTTACGGCTTGGGCCGCCGTTTCTTCAATCGGCATATGGCTGATACCATTTCTTTGTTGAATCTCGAATCCCGGTCTGTGTCCCTTGGGGGCTTGGTTGCGAATCTGTTAGGATGAACTGAACCCGAGGGGGCTCCCAACTGGTCGTCCTTGACCTTGATTTTTGACTAGTAACGATTGTGCACATCCGACTATGTCACAGCTGGATATTCGATCAAGTTCTATTTTAATTGTCGAGATGCAATCGAGCTCCTTTCAAGCAAACCCTGCATGAAAGCTTGCACTGCCCAGTCATCCGAGACCGGTGGTAACTCCATTCTTTCCATCTGAAACCTGAACGCGACTCCCTTAGCATCTCGTCGTTCCTTTGTTTTATCTTGAAGACGTCCGATTTTCTCGTGGCCACCTTTATGGCCCCGGGGTGTGCTTTCACAAAAGCATCTGCTAACATAGCAAACAAGTCAATAGAGTTAGGAGCTAAGTTGTGATACCAAATCATAGCTCCTTTCGACAACATTTCTCCAAACTTTTTCAACAAGACTGATTCGATCTCATCGTCAATCAAATCATTTCCTTTGATTCTGCAAGTGTATAAAGTAATATGCTCGTTGGGATCGGTTGTTCCATTATATTTGGGTATATCGGGCATACAAATTTTTTTGGGAATGGGCATCGGAGCCGCACTCTGAGGGAATGCTTTTTGTATGAACTTTTTAGCGTCTAAACCTTTCAGAACTGGAGGTGCCCCCGATATCTGGTCTACACGGGAGTTATAGGTCTCCACCTTTTTATCATTGTCTTTAATTTTCTTTCCCCGGACTCGATCCTCTTGGGTAGCTCTTCGAGTATCCTCAAAATCGTGGGTTCAGTCCCCAAGCCACTTTCATCGTGCCTTTCTAGCGCTGGTTCAAGAAACCTAGTATTTTCTGGTTCGGCGGTATTTGGAGTTTTATTCTGACTCTGAAGTTGAGCGATGTCGATTTGCTGAGCTTGCAGCATCTCAAATATCACTTGGAGGATGACTCCCCCATCTCCCATTCCTTGTGTTCTTTGGCCAAGATTTGCATTCAAAGTGATGTGCAAACTAATATCAACTGGTTCCACATTTGGCACTTCCCTTGGGTTTATCGGTGGTACACCGACCTCTGGCGTTGCTTTTTTCTCCAAGACCTTCGGTGTCTTGAATGGGTGCGTTTTGTGAGCTAGACATGTTTCAGCCTGAGAATCAAAAAATCTTGACAAGAAAAAGTGTAAAAATAACATGTGTAAGTGGAATCAATAAAGAAATAATCACTATTATCTTTGGCCCCACGGTGGGCACCAAACTGTTTACCTCGAAAATACGAGCAACAATTAAATTTGATTAGTGGTTTTAAAGATATGTGATTTAATTCGATACCAATCAATAATCAAGAAATATGAGGTAGAGATGAAAGATAGAAGTAAATCAAACCAATGTTACTCAGCAGTAGTGACCTCGAGCTTAGTGACCTCGAGGTGGGCTTAGAACAATAAGAACAATTAAGTAATAAAAGCAAAGTAAGAACAATTGAGCTAAAGGACAATGCTGATGAACAGTAGGCGAAAAGGTAGAGCGTATATTCTTTGCTCAATGATTAGATGGATCTTACAAATGATTGGAGTCCTTTTTATATAATAGGGGAACCCTAAATAAGGTATATTTCTATGTGCAGTAAGGAATATTCTTGGTACAACTGTCTAACCGCCTAGTACGGAATCGTACAATCCTATTCCGGGATTTGCGCCATGATTTTGGGGACGTGGCAAGAATCTAGCTCATTCTGTAATAAATCCATAACGGTACTATTTCGGTTCGAGCATACTCAACCTTGGTATTCCTCGTATTCCTATCTCTTGAGCACTGCACTCTGTCTTCGAGCTCGAATCTGGTCCACCGGGCTCGAACTCGAACTTGCCCGGACTCGGGCCTAGGATGGACCCTCGAGCCTATAAATCGGAGGCATACGATTTTGACCGTATACACACCAAACATGTCAAAATCTCCTCGAGCTGCTAGCTTCACAAAAGAATGGAAGCGAAATTTGGAGATAGCACGGAGCTATCTTGTCAAAGCCCAAAAGCGGATGAAGAGGCATGTTGATCAAAATCGTCGCTTTATTGAATACCAAGTAGGAGACAAAGTGATGGTTAAAATTCCAAAGCGATACTTGTTTGCGGGGGTCCATGACCCTCGCCTATTACAAAAATACATTGGACCCTTGTCCATTGAAAGGCGCATTGGGAAAGTTGCATACCGGGTGGATACCACAGCCTGGTGGAAAATCCATCCCGTCTTCCATGTCAGTCTTCTGAAACCTTTTCGGTAAGACATGGAGGATCCTTCACGGAGCCAACTCACAATACCAAGTATTAGAGGCCCCAATTCAACGGGGAAAAGGCGTGCTGAAGCTATTCTTTAAGATAGAGTGATTCACACCTCAAGGAAAGATCACCAAGAGTTCTTGGTGAAATGGCAGGGCTGTAACGCAGAGGAGAATACTTGGGAGAGGGGAACAAACCTCAAAGCCTTCAAGAGCCTAATTGATGATTATCTTGCAAGTAAGGAGCCGAGGACGTCACTAACTCAGGTGGGGGAGAATGTCATGGGCGGCTTTCCAGCCATGCCCCATGACCCCTTGGATGCACCCCGTGGCGTCCTAGCAAGCCTTCCAACGCCTAGTGCCACAGACGGCCCCGTGGTCTTGGCCGCGCCAAGTGACAAGCGCGCACGTGCCTCTGTCGTCCCACCGATATCCCTCGCCAGTGCCCAGCTGCAGGCAGATGCCAACAGCGACGCGCACGCAGACCGTGATGCCAATGACAAGGTTGCTGACAACGGACCTGTTTCTATCTTGGAGAAAACTAAGTCCTTTTCATTGTAAATATAGAGTTATTTTATTTCATGTACTTCCTTTATGTTCCTCTAGCTCAATTAGGTCTAGTCTTATAACATTCGTTTATTTTTTTAAAGCTCTATTTGGGGGGATCAAGCAATCAAACTTTCTAGCAAGCAAGCAATTCTCTGTCCTGGTGTCTCTCCCCCTCGACACCGCGTTGCTTTTCTGTAATAGCTTTCATTAATGCAATCAAGCTTTCTTTCATTCTCAATTCGCATTTCTGTTCTCTCAATTGCTCTTGACATTGGTTTTCCCGTACGGCACTGACAATCTCGTCTAGCGTACGGAGGGAACCTGAGTTGGCGGATAGTAACTATACTGACATCAGTTGCTTAGCCTTACATCGTCCTTCCAAGGAATCTCAAAAAGGCACCGCGTGACATTTATAATGTAAAGATTCGTAAAACTATTGCATATCATTGTAAAGATAAAATAGTACACAATATACAGATTTTTCAGCGCAAGTATTCTCGTTACTAAATTCTGAAGCTCGTAACAGAAGAAGCTCATCAAGCGTACAAATTTTCATTTCCCTTTACGCAACCTGTGCCAAAAAGAAGGGGGAAAAACAGCATAACGATCAAAATGGACTACTAGTAATTTTCTCTCCCCATACACATTCTTCCCAATGATATCTCCCTTTTAATATTAAGTTGAGGATCTGATAAAGAACCTTTTCATGAGACCTCTTTAAATAGGGAACTAGAAAAACAAGCTAAGGAGTAATCACAAGTGCAAATAACGTTACATATAAAAGTTCTAAAATAGGACATTAACCATTAAATTTTCCACATTCCATTTACCTTACGAACAAAACAAACTCCGAATTAATGAAACCTTTAGTTCCATATTCAGCACAGACTCAGATAAGGAAATTAAATCAGGAGCAAAAGAGAAGCAAGAAGAACATTTCCATTTCACTCGCTTAATTTTATAAAGTAATCCATCCAACACTGTAAAATAGCATCTTCAAGAAAACTACAAGACTCACCAGCAGAAAATAGGCCCAATATACATTGAATTTCATTATCTTTTTTTTGGTCTTCCTTTTTTAATTTTTTTTACAATTTATTTACCATTGTTTCCATGTTGTCACTCCGTTGAGAGGGACTAAAGTTATTTTCCTAAAAAGATTTGACGAATCAATTTCCAGTATTAGACGAATCGAATATCATATTCTACTCTCTAACCAGTCTTTTATTTTACTTTTATTTGAAGGAAGGAAATACCGCGCATTCGGTTTTTTATTTTCGATATTGAAGACATAAAATTTACTCCAGAACCAAAATAAGGTCGATTTGGGTCCAATTTTTTTATTTTATTTTGGATTTGCGCCTTTTCTTTCTTTTGATGGCTTCATAAATATGTACGACTCAGCTGTTGGATCAAACAATACAGTGTATTTAACAAAATTTGAATATACCTCGTCGGCTTTGAACAACATTATTGGCCCGACTTGGCATATTTAATTTAACTAGTTTCTCCGCACGTGCATTGCACGTGTATTTCGAGTCCATATAGTACACGAAAGCAATCAATTGTCCATATACTAACTCTGAAAAAGATTAAATATTTAACCTATTTATACTTTTTTCAATTTATTTTTGTAAGAGATATCCATTAAGTCTCTTAATATGATGGTCAATGTATATAAAGCTCGCACTAAAATTACTACTATATCCTTTGTTAACCTTCTTAGATAGATAATAGATCCAAGATAATAAAAGAAGTTTTATACCGCCTATCCAAGGGTATATCCTTATGCAGGATTGGAACAGACACATCTCGAGAGATATACACATCAATCAATCTTTTTGCAATTGATACAAAGTGGCAATAGTTGGTGATGCTATTGAGCGGAAAAACTCAAAAGAAAAATCTGTGGCTTTGTAAATTGTTGCATTGATAGCACACTACTGACATCTAATATTCCTTAAGCCATTTTAGCATCTAATTAGGATTTTTTTGGGGATTACAAAGAGTTTTTAGCATTTTCAAGAAATTCAAAAACAGTAACTACAATCCAAGCTCTAAGTAAATTAAATAAATAGGAGTGCTAAAACCACAATTCATGAAAAAAAAGCAATCCTAAGAGGTTCATGAACTCTGTTATCACCTTAAGCATAACGCCAAAGTAAACAATTATATTATTAATACATGAAGGAAAATCCAAAAAGAATTAGTTAATGTGTGCATCCTGAGACCGCTACTAGAGTCATTATACATTTATTTTTCTTCTCCAATAATATCGTTGACTAGAAAATCTTCCTTAAGGGCATTTTACAAATTCTCTTTACATCAAACGTCCTACTTGGTCAATTCCAATGTAGACAGTTTGCACGCTAAAGATGTAGTGTGGCGACTTCCGTTTTCCAAAACACTTTAAGGTAAATTTTTTGGTTCAAAGCGACACCAACGTTTGGTAAATGACGCATCGATTCAGATATCTCATCCTTACAAGTTGATTTGCAATTATTTATAATAAGCAATTACTTTATCAGACAAAAAATATTCCGCGAAAAAAGGCGACTATAAAGAAACTTTGACTATACTTTAAACTAGTATTAGTACCCGCGCGGATGCGCGGACACTAATCATCTCAGATATTTATGTTATTTGGATTGTATGTAAATAATCTTAAAATTGGTACTTTCTCAGTAAATATAGATAATCATTGGATATTAACTACATGAAAAAGATTAACAATTTCTTCTATTTTTCTTTTTTGATACCATTCTTGCCGGTATCATTGGATCCTAAAAATAGTCAGGAAGCAAAATAATAACTTATATTTATGGCAAAACAATCAAATGTTGAGACAATGAATGACTCTTTGGATAAGACTTAACTCTTTTACTACTACTTGAAATCTTATTTGGTGTGTTGATATCTCTTAAAAAATATTTCTTTCTTAAAATTTCAGTTTCTAAAACATTATTTTTCAATAATAATTATTTTTATAATAATGTAATTGAAAATATTATTCTTAATTCAAAACTCATTTTAGTTGGCTATCTAAAAATATAAAAAATTCTTTAGCTAGTGAATTTTTTACTCCAATTTGATATTTGACATTAACCTTGTTAAATATATGAGTTATTTGAATTATATGTAAATAACCTTAACATTTAAACCTTCTAAATAATTATAGATAATCGTCGGATATTAATTAAGAAACACTACATGAAAAAAGACTAACATTTTCTCAATTCTCGTAGTGATAATTTTATTTTTGCATTATTCTCATAGGTGTCATTGGAACCGAAAAATAGCCACGAAGTGAAATAATAACTCATATTTATGGCAAAACACAAATGTTGACACGATATAAACGATTCTTTGATTACAACGTGACTCTTATACTACGACTTGAACTCTTATTTGGTATGATTTTATCTTTCAAAAAATATTTCTATTTTGAAATTTCAATTTCTAAAACTTTATATATATTATAATAATGATTATCTTTATAATGATGCAAGTGAAGATATTATCCTTAGTTTAAAATTCACTTTAATCGGCTATCTAAAAATTTAAATGATTCTTTGGCCGGATTTATTTCAGTATGACTCCACTTTAAGTTTATCGATATCTCTAGCCCCAGAATTTGAATTTTTAATACCTTATATATACAAAAAATTTGTTCTTTGAATCACTAAATGTTAAATTAGTTGATTATTATTATTATAAAACATTGCTTATATTGTCTTAAAATTGTCAAGTAGTTTATTTTTCGACACCATACTTGGCTTAACTTCAGTGCAAACTACTCAAGTTGCATTCCAATTCAAATTCGAATATCATATCAGTTTGTTAATAATAGTGATATTTTAAAAATGACACATAATGTAAATTAAAAAAAAGATTCGAAGATATCCTTATCTTATAATCTATGTATTTGAGTTGAAAAAAATATTTGAAATCGATGAGATTAACTTTCAAATTTTTAATACTCAACAAAGATGAAACATAAAAAGAAATTTGTTGCCATCTTTTATTTCTCGTTTTTAGATCTTTCTAACATTTTTTTCAATATTTATTTTCTTTTATCTTATTTTTTATGTCATTATTTCTGTTGTTACAAAAAATTAATTTATTTCACTATAAAATGATGAGTTTTAATAACAATTATCTACATATGAACTTTAATTATATTTTTAGTCTTTGGTTGAAATTATTTGATATTTTTCTTTTGGCTTTATCTAATCAACTAAATAGGTGCTCACCCGACCACTTAAATTAAAAAAATTGAATGATGTTTAATTTATATATAATCCATATATAATATGTGTATAATCGTGTGTTGTCGGTATATCATCTATTTATATTAGCTATAAAAAGTAAACAATAAATATGGCCGGATATTATGTAAATATTCCATAAGATTTCGATTTTTTGAGTTTATCCATGATATAACTTCTATTATAATAATTTTAAAACTCCCTACTAATGTTCAAAAATATCTTTTCTTTTTATTAACTTTGAATTAAAAAAAGTAAAGAGATTTTTCGAAATAATTTGTTTACATTAAAAAAAATATATTTCACGTCATACCAATTTTTTTTTATATACTCTTTGTTACACTTAAAAGTCGCTATAGAAACTATCAATTAGAAACCAATTTATCTCTTGTTGAGTTTGGAAAAAAACTCACATAATCTAATGATTCAAAATTAATATTCTTCAACGAAAAAAAATATTATACCCTTGCAATATTGGCTTGACTACAGCTAAATGAAGGGGTTTAAGCTTATACCCTTCAATTCCTTGAATGTGCTAAATTGAAATTAATGATAGCAATTGTATAGCC
>NC_031989.1:68748986-68768723 GCF_001879085.1 Nicotiana attenuata | reverse complement strand
ACTAAGGGTGGAAGAAATGGTGCAATGTAATGAATTGCAACGGGTATGACAACTTTTTGTTATTAAGGAGATAGAGAATGAAATTAAATAAGTGACAAAATATTTACAATAAATATGCTGGTAGAAATAATTAAAGAAAATACATATTCGATTACCTTCCCATATTTGCTCAAAAGAAGTATAGGGTGAGGAATGAGGATGAAAGAAATGGTGCAAAGCAATGAACTTCATCCGGATGAAATTCTTTTGTTAGTAAGGATTGAGAATTAACTTATAATAATAAGTGACTTCAAAGTTTCTCACACCATTTAATCATGAATCGGTGGCAACACTTCTAGAGAGCAACTTAGAAACAAGCGTATTCATATGAAGCGATGTCTTCTAGTTTAGTTTTTTAAAAACAAAAAAAATTAAATAGGAAATTTATTAATAAAAGGGCAATATCTAATTCAATGTATTAAGTAATTATTATAAGGGCTATTTTTGTTCAAATTTTAACTTTTGAGATTCCCACCTTATAATAATTAGAAGATTATTTTACAAAACTAAGAAAATGGGAATAACCTTATATGTTGTTTATGGAGGTTAACAAGGTTCAATGATTATAATATAGAAGGGATAAAGGCCTAATTTTTGAAGAATGAATTGTGTGTAAATACGGTTAAAAGTCTTGTGCATCATTGGCATTTATAATATGGTTAAAGACTTCATGCATTATTGGCATTTATATAGATATGATTATTTCACTAAAAACAATGGAGAAAATTAGTTACTTACTAAGAGGACACAACTTTTATGAAAGCACACTTTAAATTAATTTTTTTCTTAATAAATATTTATTATTAAATAATATTTAAGTTATTTAAATTATTTAAAAGGGTATTTTGGTAATTTAATTTTTTAGTTTAGGCCTTCCACTTTTATAATAATATAGATATAGATATAGATTAAACCAGTCTATGAGTATGTACGATGTGTGTGTATTGTGTACCCCCAAACTTTTTGAAAAGAACATAATTAATACTCAAATAATGCTTTTGTTTACAAAATATAAATTAGTAAAAGAAATTGTGAATTCCAAATATAATAATTCTATTTTTTTGGTATGAAGAACGATCGGCATTTCACTTATGAATTTTTATGTTTTCTGAATTGTTAGTGTAATTGACTTCTACCAACCACATTTTTCTTTATAACCAAATTTCCTAGATTTTTCTTTCACAGTCAGTGCTCTTCTCTTATAGAAATACAGTCTACCTTAAGAGTAAAAGTACAAGAGCGGGGTGAACTGTAGCCTTTTTAAATTTCTAATCGACTATTCTTCAGATTTAGTCGACTAGTGCGAAGACAAACTGCACCAAAACTGTTAGTACTTCAATTTAAACAAGTACTGCTCACAACAAATAGTAAAGATATATAATAAAATATGAGAGCAATAAAATAAATGGCACCAAGAATTTAATACTGGTTCGAACCAATGTGGTATCCTAATTCAGTCTCCTTGGGTTGCAAGGATGTTGTCTCTTGAGCTCTTTGTAATTTGGGTTAAGTACAACTTGTGTGATTTTCAACGTTCACCACCAACGTTTACAGGGTTAGTTTTCATTCGCTCACCAACAACACACAATAGTTGGTTTTTACTCGCTCACCAATAACGTCCCTTTGTTTTTCACTCGCTCACCAAAGAAACGTACAATGATACAACCTCTCGGACACACTGCCTCTCCAATATTTTTTTGTCTCTCTTCTCTCTATTGTGGACAGAGTAAATCTACTAAAAGTGAATTACAATGTTTGTTAAAAGTAGAATAAACTTAAAATTCTCGTCTTTGATCGATCCTTCTTATACTAACTTCGGATCCTTCTAGCCGTTATACTTTATAAATGCAGTAGCATTTTTGTGATCTTGTGTCCTGCTTGATTTGTGCAAATTGATACATTCTTCAATGGTTCATTCTTTGCTTCTGACAGCCTGCACTTCCTTGATCCAGTTCATTTGCCGTTTATATCTAAGGATGATTAGATTTGACCAAATAGATATTTCCATAAAGAAGCTCTTCACATGCTTTTAAATAATACAAGGAATTGCTTTTGGATCTTGCACTTAAATGATCCTGTATAGATTTGAGATCGTTTCCATTATAATTCCACAATCTTGGACCTTGATTATATCATTCCTTTCATAACAATATTTTCTTTATAAGCTCTTGCTAGATCTTTCTCCATGTGCTATTTAAAAACCCATAATTGACTTTCCATAATTCTTATCCAGAGATATAATAATCTTTACATAATCAAATACCACTCTTCAATCTTCCTTTCTTGTAGTTTTTCAACGTGCTTTTCTTTCCTTCTTCACTAGACCAATTTATTTGCTTCGTACTGCATATCTGCTCTTTTTTATAGTGAAAGAGATTTCTTTCCTTTTAGCACAGTTTCCTTGGACATCTTCGTTGCCTTGTAAACTCCTCGGACTCTTTTCTTCCTACAACTTCATTCTTCTTTGATCATATATTCTTTTTGACCTCCTCCCCATGCTGTATCACTTTGTAAATAGATATTCTATAACCTTTCTCTGATTGCTGAAATATTCTCGTACTCTTCTACTTATGGTAAATTTTTGGCTGTACAAATTTGAGCTCTTATTTAGACAACCCAACAAAATTTCAAGATCCTCTTTCTTTGACTTTGGATCTTGCTTTTTGTTACCAATATGAAGATCTCACTAATCAATTGTTATTTTCATAATTATGGAAATAATTTCCTTTTGTGTCACGATCCATTTTCCACAATAGGTCATGATGGCGCCCGATACCATTGTCAGGCCAGCCAACGCGAAAAATACAATTAAGTTCTCATTTTTTTACTTTTACCCAAAAATAAATATAAAAGATTCTCAAAATTAAAGTTAAGACCAGAAGCGATCAATAATGTATCAAAATGATTAGTAAAGTCATAAAATTATACAACCCCAAAAAAATGATACCGTCTACTAATGTGTGTGCCATGACCCGGTGTCACAAGTAATGGGCAACTAGTAGAATGTACAAAATAGTAAACTATCCTACTGTCCGAGATAGAATAGACAACAAAAGCAAGGAAAAGACTCCATCAAGCTGCCGAACGCCACAGGAAAGGAGCAACTCACCGTGGAAGTCTCGGACTATGAATCAGGGGCGCGCACCAAACTGATAGTCAGATGTACCTGCCTCAGACCCTGTACAATTAAGTACAGAAGCGTAGTATGAGTACATAAACAATATGTGTAAGTATCCCATCTAATCTCGAAGAAGTAGAGACGAGAGGTCGACTTGACACTTACTAGGGTCAAATAATATAATAAGGTGTTCTGCTAGGCATGATAATCACAAATAATCAACAGTATGCAACAAGAGATAATAAGTCATGTCCCTAGCAATTTGGCAGTTAACCGTACCATTTCAAATATATAACAGAATAAGCCATGGGTAAGATTTCACACATATATATGTCCTGCGCACGTTATGCCGAGGTCGACGGCCCGATCCAACAGAAAAATAACTGTGCACTGCCAGAGGGTAGAATGGCGCGAACAATAGATGCATCTATTTCTACCGAGGCGATCGACCCGATCCACAAATATCAAGAATGGCGCGAACAATAGATGCATCTATTTCTACCGAGGCGATCGACCCGATCCACAAATATCAATTTAATTCAAGGAAACACATGAATGCGCACTTATTTGTGAGATAATTTATACAAGTGTCCAATGAAGGTAAACATTCGCTTATCTCTTTTCAAGTCTCTAGCATATCCTAAGCGATCACGTTAGCAAGAAAATATGGAAACAATTATGATATAGCATGATACGGGCCCTAAATTACCCGGACAATTAACATAATAATAGCTACGCACGGACTCTCGTCACCTAGTGCGTACGTAACCCCCGCATTTAATAACAAATTACTCAATTATTGTACCTATGGGGACAATTCCCTCTTACAAGGTTAGAAAGGAGACTCACCTCGCTCCAAAGTGCACTTCCAATTCAAAGAACGAGTCCAAACCCTCAATTCGGAGCCGAACGATCCCAAACTAGTTAAACAAAGTAAAAACTAGTCAATATAGACTCACAAGATCGAATCCTAGCTATTTAAGCAATTTCCCAACTCTTAACACAAGTTTTCTAAAATTCGACCCCGGACCCACGTGCCCGGATTCCGAGATTTTTCGAAGGAAGTTGTTCTATACATCCTAAGTGTCACGACCCCAAACCGGCCGGTCGTGATGGCGCCTCTCGTGAAGACAAGGCCAGCCGACACAACACCCATATTAACCCTTTAATCATTTAGAGTCATTTTAAAACCTTTAATTAAACCATATTTCATAATATAAGTCTGAATGAAAATGCGGAAATAACATACAAGCCCGACATCGGGGTGTCACTAGTCATGAGCATCTATCAAGGTCTGAATACAACAAGTGTCTGAGAATGTACTAAATACAGTATTATAAATGAGAGGAAGGAAGCGGTGCTGCGAACGTCGTGCAGCCACCTTGCTAACTCTGATGACTCCGCGTCTGAGCAACCAGCACCCGCTACCGGGTTCCGAAATGCCTGAATCTGCACACGAGGTGCAGGGAGTAATGTGAGTACTCCAACCCAGTAAGTAATAAGAGTAAATAAAGACTGAGCAGTAGGAAACAATGAATCTACATTTTAACATTAGGCTCAATAAGCACAACAGGCTTTCAAATCATAATACGAGTCAATCGTCTCATTTTAAGTTCAGCTTTTTGGTAAAAATCATTTAAAATACCTTCCAGCAATTTCAGTAGGGGTTCAATATCATTTGTAATAAAAAGGATGAAAACCATAATCGTCCCTTCAGGCAAAACATAGTTCGTAAACCAGCCCCTCGGGCACAACCGCAATCATAAACACCTCATAACTTGAAAATCTCAGTGGAAATAACCAAATGCCAAATCAGTGATTAAATTCTGAACATCTCATAAACCCCAGTTTAAATAAAAGTTGTTTTAAAATATTTGCTCGACATTTCGACAGAGGCTCAATATAAAAATGAGTGAAAACAGTCACTAATTCAACATATTCAATAGAAACTCACTTTAAAGAGGAGTGAAATCAACAAGTTCATAAACAGGCCTCTCAGGCAAAGCATCACTCATGTGCATGTATATATCTAATGCCCCTCGGGCTAGCCTCTCTGTCACTTGTGACTCATCTCTTACCAATCAATACTCGCACTCAGCATTCACGCTCAATAGGTACCATATAGTAATCGCTACGGCGTGCAGCCCGATCCATATATCGCTGCGGCGTGTAGCTCGATCCATGTATTTCATCGACGGCGCTCACTGGGGGTGTGCAGACTCCGGAAGGGGCTCCTACAACCCAAGCGCTATATCGCTGCGGCGTGCAGCCCGATCCAACATATCGCTACGGCGTGCAGCCCGATCCATATATGTATATATATATATATATATATATATATATATATATATATTGCTGCGGCGTGCAGCCCGATCCATAAATATATAATCCTCACAACCAGGCCCTAGGCCTCTCTCAGTCATTAACCTCACAACCAGACTCTCGGTCTATCTCAGTCATCAACCTCACAATCAGACCCTCGGTCTATCTCAGTCAAAATAGCTTACCATTGTGCAATGAACTTAGCCAATTGAGCTCAAGCATTGCTACGCTAAAAAGTGCAGCAACATTTCATTCGGCCTGTCTCCAACAACTGGTAAGCAGTAGTTCATCTGATATGACACTACAAAGAAGAAAGTATGACCAACGATCTCTATTAATAGAGCAAAGAATCTGAGAAGCACTAATAGATTAATAGCTTTGGTCATTCAAAAAAATTTCCTTGGTAGCACCCTGGAGCAGTAACCAAAAAGTACAAAGGCGAGAAACTCGGGGCAGCAAATACACTTGACAACAGAGAAAAAAATCAACCAAGCAAAGAAAATGAGCATCGGTTTTTTTGGGTTAGAAATAGATTTCGCCCGGGCATTTTGCACCAATTTTGGTCCATGTAGATTGAACCACAATATAGCTAAATCATTCATATGGGACGTGATTCTCGGGAAATTCAAATCTCAAAGTGAGATAGTGTTAAAATAAAAATACTTTTATTGATCTGAGTAAGAAATATCAATGCATGATATCCGTCTAAATGAAAAAGGAAAGCCAAAAAGAGACAAAAAAATCCTAAGCAAAAAAAGGAATCTAAAACTATGGAAAATGTTTGAAGCTAAAGATTTGCTGGAGACTCGTCTTAACTACATCTTTCAGGAGGAACAATTTCTCTGCTTCATCATCCGACAACGGGACATTCGCCTCAATGATATAAATCTCGCCTACGATAATGGCGATTTCCTTTTGACTTTTGGACAACTTCTCTTGTTGTTTATCCATGAGCGCGATGATCTTCTTATGTTTAGAGGTCAAGGATGATAAGTGTGTCTCGACATTTGCAAGAGCCACTTGAAGTTTTTCAGTGGACTCTTTTGCCTTCGCATATTCCAGCTTTGCATCATCGAGGCGTTGTTTTTCATTAGAGAGCAACTCTTTGTGTGATTCTTTACTCATCTTGGACGATCTTATCATACTCGGCCTAAGTCTTAAAGAAAGCCTTAACAAGATCCTCCAAAGTGGAAATATCAATAATATTCTCTCTTCGTATTCCCGTAAGAGTTAGGCTGATGCTTTCCTCCAAATGTTATAAAGTTGTCTGTGGAATCTACAGAGAACTCTTTAATCTACTCGCACAATTCACGCCACATCACAGAAACAAAAGTTGGTTTTGGCACGATGAATAGTCACATGTGGCTCTTTGCTTGAAGCACCAAGCTGCAACGACCATGAGGAATGCCTGAATGACTTCAGTTGTAGCAGCTACAACTTCACTCATCACAGCTGGTTGGATAAGCTTTTTATTACCTGGAGAAGAAGAATATGGCTATTTTGGTGGAATTAACACCACCAAAGAGGATCCACCCATAACATGATCCTTAGAACCATTAAGCGAGTTGTGGGAGCTCTTTGCGGTCATACCAAGATCATCTATGCCTACAAAGCAACCCTCAATAATGTCATCTCCAAGCTCATCACCGCATAATTCCTGAAGATCATACCTAAAAAAGAGGGAGAAGAAGATGTTAGTATTCAAAAAGGGGAAGAAAAGAGAAGGTAATAGAAATACAAACAAGATAAATTCTACTTGTTCTGGTAATTCAGGGAATGGAATTATTAAGCTGGTATCCTCATCCTCAAGGCATCATCTTCAATAACGATGGTATCTAAGGCAGAAGTACCGCAGTAGTCATCATCCAACCCCTTCACCTTCTTGTTCGGACAATTCCAATGGCGGTCTTCGCTAGATTCACTCGCCACTGGACTGGAAGCTATAGTAATATCTCCAATGCCATTCGGCGAAATGGAAAGATGAGTTTTCTCATCACAAAGTGGCACAAGGCTGGGCACTCTATCATTGCCCTTGTTTGACGAAACTAGGAACTCCTTCCTTTTGCAAGTGTCAATGGTTACCGTGGGGGAAGTAGTAGTTGTCTGCGAGGCCAATGAAAGACGACTAGCTTTCTTGTTCGCGGGTGCATCGACATCCTTCATGGCTTTGGACTTTGGAAGGGTTTGGTCCGCTTGCGAAAGATCATTTGACTTTGCCTCGAACTTGGAAGAAGAAGGTAGCTTCACTTTCAGTTGACTCGGGACCCCTTTGGATCGCACAGGCACCTGATCTTGCCTTGGATTTTTTAAAACAATATGAGGGATCTTTTCTGAAGGATCTAGTCGATGTATTGGCCACTAGCCTGCATACTCACGAGTCATTAGAGGCACATCATCTACCGAATGTAGTAACACAATGAATTTCGAGGAGGTGCCAAGACATTTGGATGAGTCCCAAATTTGCACTAGTGCTTGCGACGTACCATAATAGGGTTGCTCTATAAGATCTCCAGGAATGTCTTGGCAAAAACCAAACTGCCTACTAAACCTGTGAGGGATGTAGGATTTCATGATAAAAGTAGCATTATGCCTAAGGGTGAGATAGCTAAAGCGAAGTGATATAAAAAATTCACTAAATGAGTCTAAAAGTTTGCCATTGTCCGTAAAGTGTAACTCTTTGCCTTGCAGCAATGCCAAATGGTGAAGTTGATAGGCATCATCACGTTGGAACAACCTTCGATCTTCAGAAAGATTGAAATATTTGGCCATCTTCTTGCCTAAAATTTTGCATAAGGTTAAACTGCGGTGCGTGTGATTAACTCGATGATGTGTCTCAAAATACTCTCTCATGTAGCCATGCACATAATGTATGGGGAAAATTACATCGCTTGCAACCAGGTCTATGGAAGTGGAGATCTCCCTCAAGCCACGATATATGCTCGCGAGGTCCGAGACTGCCAAAGAGAATTTTACCCCATGAGCCATTAAGCTTGCAACTTCGAAAATACTAGCACGAACGTGGTCAATCTTCTTATTTGGAAGCACAAACCTGCAGAGCCAGCATGCATGGAAAGCCGCCAAGTTAGTCTCATTTATAAGAGCCTCCTCCACACCTAGCTCGATTAAGGGGGAATTCTTCTTGTCTGTTCGTGGTAGGAAGGTTTTGTCTATACGTCTGGAAGGATTATGATTCTGCCTTGGCTTGGTGGTCCGCACCTTTGGCACCATTTATGGAGGCTCAACATACCTACTCGGCCCTCTAAACCAGAACTCTACCCAATTATGGACGGAGACCTCGTAAAATTCCCTTTTTCACAAGTATGTGGAACGCTGAAAACAAGTATAAAATGCTTTATGGGAGGAATGACTTTGCTTGATGGTCCATTTCTATCAACTCCTTCGCCGAAGGAACTACTTCGTCATAAAAGGACCCATGCGCGGGAAGGCCTCCAAAGGTTCGTAATTCCCATAATGGTATGGATAATTCTCCAAAGAAGGTAGCAAGTGTGTTGGTGGAAAGGCGCAAAAGCTCACAAAAGGCTTGAAGCACATTATCATTATAGTCTTACGTAAAAAATAAAGCGTATATGGCATCGTAGACCTTCACATCTTCCAGAACGTCTTTGTGGCGGGGGAGCACATCTTCTACCCACTCCTGGTAGCCGGGTGTGTAGCGAACCTTGCCAAAGCCGGAAGGGGGAACATTCCAAGTATGGAAACATCCTTCACGATGAGAAAATTTGGACGACGAGACTTCCCAATAAGTTGCGGACTTCAAAATAGGGACCTTCATGTTAGTGACCTTGCCCAAAAAGTTGCCCGTAACATCTTTGGCCTCCCTCGTCCACCATTCTGTAAGATGAAGAAAGGCGGCAGACATCATTCTAACAAGAGGGAAGGCACCGATCACTGGAGGATGAACTTCCAAGGTGAGAACTTTATCGGTCTAATTTTGCTCATCACTCGTGATTTCAAGATGAGGGTGCGACTTCTTATAGCCACGAAATTGCATCTTGATTGCTGGAAGTCAAGGTTGTATACGCCGCACGAAAGGAATTGAGGAAGAAGATTAAAATTCGTGAAGCATGTCCAAAACCGAAACAGAAAATTCAGATCCTGCAACTAACTTTTAAAAAATCATAGAACCAGAACACAATGAATTGAAGTCCTAATATTTGGCGTAAAAGTAGCCTCTGAAGTTTCGTCTTCAAAGGATCAAGAAGTGCTTGATCTCGAGCTTCCTACGTCAAGATACAAGCTATTTAGTGAGCGCGCAAATCCGGAGATGCAATATATCTGGGCTCAACTTTGAATTTCAGAACATTACCTGGATAAATCTATTAGCTGTATGATCATGATTTCCAGGTATGTTGAATCTCCACGAATCTACTTTCCAACGCCGTAAATTGTTCGTGATTTCGGTATTCCTACAAAAACTTATAAAGTTTCTCGTGACGACTCGAAAATCTGAAATCATCAGCGAATTCGAACTAAGAATTTGATTTCGAAAAGATTACCTGAACAAATCTATGAGCTATTTGACCATGATTTTTGGATATGTTGAGGCTCCGTGAGTCTACATTCTAGCACCACAATTTTTTTAAGATTCAGGTGCTCCTACGACAAGTTATAAATTTTCTCCTGCAAGTGCTCCAAGCTGCCAGGAAAGTTCTGTCGCAAAGACAATAAGGGAAGATCAACGTTAGCTGCAAGATTTGCTTAATATTGAGCATAATAAATTATACGATCAACGGAAAAATGCAAAGAAAGCAAGCCTAAGTCCATAGCACCACAGCAGAACTTTAAACGATAGAAGACGTCTATCCTCTTGAGCGCCATGATAAGAGGCAAACCGTAACATAGATTGCGATCAAGTTCAATGAAGTATTATTAATATTTGTCAAGACTTGGTAATCTAGATGGCAAGTAAATACATGAGTTATGAGTCCCTACAATGTATCATATCTCAAAGTAGGGGGTCAGTACATGAGAACTTACATGAAGAAAGGAAAGGCTCAAAGAGTTGGTACGAAGATAATGCATCAGAATGAGTCCTTATATAGACTACTAAGGGTAGTGTCTGACTCGTTCTCAACTGATTTTGTTGAGATATCACTCTTTGAGAAGGATTCAAACTTCGGGATTGAGAAGCTTTAGTCCTAAAATTTTTGGGCAGAAGTAAAGTCCTAGAAGTAGACTAATTGGAAATAACACAACTCTCTTTCTCCAATTTCAACTAGAAAGGGAATGTCCTTGGCATAGAGCCTAAAATTTCTGGGAGAGAACTAATTGGAAGAAAAAGAACGCAATTTTTTCCACTTCAATTTTAGGTGAACTAACAATTGGATTGTATAACAAACCGGCCCAATTTTAAAGTTATTGGGCTGGGACATCGCAAGGTGAATTCGAAATGCCAAGTCAATTCAATCCAAATACTATATGCTGCAAATTCACAAGGTTGTATTTATTTATGGGTCTAGTATTTTCAAAATAGGAATGAGATTATGAGGAGTCAAGTTTGAGGTGTAGACAAAATAAAAGTTTGTTAATGTTTACTTCAAGCCTCGCCGTTAAAGTTTAAAAAGTCTACAAACCGACACAACTTGAAGTGGGGTATTTGTAGACGATTGAATTTTATTGAGTTTAAGTCCATTAAATTATTTCGACTGTATTTTAAATTCAAATATGTGTTAGCCTAAACAATGATTCTGGGATAGTATAATTGAATTTATTATTTAAATCCAATATACATATATGGATTTAATTAAGAGCTCAAGTTAATTGGACTAGTCCATCTTGTCGTACTTCAAATGATAAGCCCAAGGTCCATGTCATTTGTCAAATGACATGGCAAGACAAGTCAAATCAAGGACCACTAAAATCATGCCATGCGCATAAGTGATGTAGCATACTAAGTCAAATGTAAGGATGAATTAAATGTCGCCAAATATTTAAATGACATGGTTCAACCAATTATATGCAAGCTTATCACATAACTTTAGTGATAGGTTTGATGGCTCAAGTTGACCAATCAAATTGGAGAAAAAAGATATGTATTTATCACAAGTTCCCTCCCCTACAACTATAAATAAGAGTCTCCAGAAGGCCAAATGAAGAACAAGAAAAATACATAGAGAAGCTCTCCTCTCTAGTGGTGATTCGCAAGTCTTCCGCATAGCAAGAAATCGTTGTCTAAGGGGTGAGTTGCAAGTTTCCATCCTCCACATTTGTGATCAAAGCCTAGCTCCGCATTTGTGGCCAAATCCCAACAACAAGTGGTCCATCACTTCAAGAACAAGCGAAGCTCTCGAACTGACGATCGTAAGGAGAAGAATAAGAGGATTACGTCTTTTAATTTAAGATTGTTTAAAGATTGTAACCCGCGTAAATTATTGAAATACAAATACTTTTTTTTGTCGCTATATTTCTTGTATTGATTATTATTTCAAAAATGAAATTTTAATTGTTACAACGTCAATTACTAACTATTGAATCTACATTTATCCTCGTTGGCGATTACAACAATGAGGCATAATGGTAATAGTTATGTACCATACCACACATATCCATGGTCCTGTACTCTCTGTCACATCATTAAAAGCTTACTGGCAAAAATATCAATTATAAACTTTGTACTAAGTTTGCTTGTGGTCTCAAGTCTCTAAGAGGAGTGAAATGTCCTGTGGAGTGTGGACACCCAACGTAGCTCAAACTATTATATATATTTGGAAAAATTACGCGGCACAATAAATATAGATATATTATATTTTTGTGATTATACTTTCAGAAATTATTTTTAGCTATATTTGAATTTTGTAACAAATCCATATATAGTAAATTGAATTATTTGATCTGCAACAAGAAAGTAATAAACTTTCATAGTTCAATTAATTAGAGCACATGTTGTTTAGTTCGCGGAATGAATAAATTACATACAAGGTGTATGTATATGAAAATTACTGTATATATTTTGTTTTGGTATTTGATATTGATGGCCCAACTTTCTTCACTCCCTCACCAACCCACATGACAGCAACTTGAATTCTAACCTCTCTTTTAATTACACAAAACAACAACCTTTTCCACTCTGCTCCCATTCACCAAAACGCCTCGTTTCCTCCGTAAAAGAGACACCCTCAGCCTTGTATCTCTTCAAGCCTTTTCACAGGTCTTGAAGAGACAAAATCAAGCCAATTTTGATCTTTGTTTCATCTCTGCTCTACAGTCTTTCTTTCTTGTTTGTTGAATAATGGGGGGTGAAACTAAGGTCTTTACTTTGGCTGAGGTCTCCCAGCACAACAACGCCAAGGATTGTTGGTTGGTTATTAGTGGCAAGGTATCAATTATTTCCTGATCTCTGCTATTTTATTTAATTTAGTGGGTCGGTTCATTATTTATGCTTTATTTGCCTAGATCTTGCTCTTGATCTCCTCAGTGTGTTTAAGATTCAATCCTGAAAATACTATTTTAATGATAAAACAAAACAAGTTTCTAACTTGATCGGTTGTATGTGTTAAAGATTCAATTTTGGTCGCTTCTGTTATGCTTTCTATTTTCGTACGCCCCATCTTCTAATTGTGGTTTAGGGAGGTGGCAATGGGGGCTTTGAGTTGGGGTGTGATCTCATGTTTTTATCTGATTTTTTTTGTTTGTTGAGTCTTTCATTATTTGTTTCATGAATAAATGGGATATTTTCCTGATTCCTCTATGCCAGGAGCCGATTTGTAGGTTCCTTTCCATCATGAATTGCACGAGTATAATTCAGTGAGTATAAAGTTTTGGTCTTTACTTTTGAGACATCATTGGTAAATAGTAGTAGTATATTGTATCAAACATTGCCACATTCATACTCTAAATTCCCCTGTCCGGAAGTAACTCCAGTATTTTAATTCAGTGGAATGCAGGGTACACATTGCATTCACTACTTCTTTGTGGGACCAGATTCATACTTGAAGTGAATATGTAGTTTTCAAAAAGTTTCTAGTACTATATATATCTATATTGATCAGAAGGCATCGGGTGAGCTTGCACCTGCTGCCGATATAGTAGATCCACCGCTGCTATGACTAAATCATGACTTCAAAGTCAACGCTATGTACCCAAAGTTATATATCTTCAAATAACAGAACCTGCATGTCTCTCATTGGTTTTTATGGAATAAAAGAAATAGAAGATAGTACCTCGATAATTATAACGATGTCGAAAGTATTAAAAGATCGTTCTTGGTTTACTTGTACTTTTGGTGTTAATGGTATGTGTGAAGAACTGGCAAATTTGATATGTGCCAATGGATGACGTGTTTGAATTGTAATAGACATCTTATACTTATTTTTGATATTGTCTTGGTATACTAATGAAGATTTCGTTTCTTCTAAATAAGAGGTTTGTCATCAAAAGAAGTCTAAATCATGTCGTTTGCCAAACATCAAAATTGTAGTTGTCATCCAAGGTTAATTTTTAGCTCTCACCATCTTGGTGTTTAGAATAAAATTTGTCTTATCAAATAGGATTTTACTTCTATACATTGAAAAGCCAAATCAAACTACCTCATCTAAATTGAAACGGAGGGAGTATGGACTAATATAATTGAATTAATAATTTGAATTTGATGTTTATGAATTTAATTAAAAGTCTAATTTTGTTTGGCTATTCCATCGAATTGGGGTGCGAATGATAAAACCACTTTATTAGTCCAAGGTCTATCAAATGTTATCTTATCCTAACAGCCTAAATTTGTGCCACATGTCTAGTCACCTGGCGACGTCAAGTCAATGAAGGAACAAGTAGGATCACGTCGCATGCTAAATGACGTGACATGCCAAGTCAATTTAAAAAGGCCAATAAGAACATGCCACATGTACAAGTGACATTTTCTAGCCAATCTAATGTGGTCTTATCACTGCTTAAATCTAATTAGTCGGATAACCCATGTTAGCTAATCAAATTGAAGCAAAAGCGTTTGTCTTCATTATCATAACTCTTTTTCACAACTATAAATAGGGGTCCTCCATAACCCAAAACCGGATTAGAAGTCTGAAGAAGGTACAAAAAGGGAGCAAGGCTTCCGAAGACAACAATAAGAATATCAATAGACTTAAAAATAAAAGAGAGTTGAGAAAAACAAATACTTAAGCAATCGAATTCAAGTTTAAGATCAAACATCCAAGTTCAAGTTCAAGTTCAAGCTCAGGAAATAAGTTCAAATCAAGATTCAAAGCGTGTGAGTTCAAAATCATCCGTTTTTGGTGTAGTTGAACTCAAATCCTTGTGTGTGATGACTATCAAATTGTTCGTGGCGGATAATACAAGTTCAAGATCAGGCTCTCAAGCTCTTAGCTCAAACTCAAGATTATAAATCAGTATCAAACATACAAGCACTTGAATTATATTCCAAATCCATCAAAGTCAAGATTTAGCTATCAAACCCTTGAGTCAATAGCTAAGAAGAATTAGAGGAGAATCCCTAGATTTACTCATTTAAGATATTGTAGAGATTGTAAGAAGAATTAGAGGAGACTCCCTTATTTTAAATTATTCTAGAAATTAAATTCAATTAGCACGAACAAATGATTTGATCTCGTACTCTTTGAACTTTGATTTATCCTTCATTCTTGAGCTTGAACTTGGATATTTTTTAAATTTGAATTTGATTGCTTGTTTCCCAGAGCTATGTCTTGCAGCTTCTTGACTTCCGATCTATGCGAAATAGCCCAAGCTAATGCCTTAGGTGATACTACTCTTTTGGTTTGGTTGAAGCTAGTCATATTGCAAAAAATGTGAAGTGGGGTTACTTTGGAACTAAAGACTAGTTAACTCAGTTTTAATGGAGAAGATGGAGTCGCTAGAAGGTAGCGTTTTTAGCAACTCCATCCACATGTTGAAATCTTCCTCTGTTCAGGATATCATATGTTTCTGTTGTAGCTGTATAGAGTATTTGTAGAGTGCAGACCTTATAAGCAGTAAGAAAACATCTGATTGCCAATAATAGCTTTGTCAACCTGATGTCATTTGAACTCTATACTTTGTTGTTGAAATGGCCTTTCGGGGAGCAACAAACTGTTGCATTGTTTTCAGTACTTGACATCAACTGCGCCTTGTATTTCGTGTTGCTCTACTTTTACTAATCTTTTTTTTTCTCTTTGTTTCTTGTATTCTTTTAAAATTTTCTGTCTGCCGTTTAACAGGTATATGATGTGACAAAATTCTTGGATGACCACCCAGGAGGTGATGAGGTTTTGTTGTCTGCAACTGGTAATATATTTTGACATATTCTTTCCTGCAACTAAAATTTTGGTGCTTTTGGTTTCTATGGAAAGAAAAGGAAAGCACCAGAAAGTTAATATTTTTGCACCTTGGTAACAGGATAGCTGTGGGGAAGAGTAATAAATACTTCCCTCCAAATTAAGTCAAAGCGAAATAATAGGAAACTTGAGGGAAAATGCTTTCTTATATTAACTTTCCTTTCAGTAGCATGCAAGAAATGACTTCGTTTTCCTTTATCTTACTGCAAATTTACCAGAACGTTAAATTTTTTGAAACTTTTTTTACATCCAGATGAAGTGTTACTGATTTGATATCTAAGTCGTTTCTGAAATCTTATACGTAATGACCTATATGCAAAACAGAATTAGAGTTTTATAGACAAATATCAATCACTTCTATATTTTGCCATCTTCCAAGTATTATTAGACAACCTTGACATAAAGAACTGTAATCCATCATTAGGAGACAGTGGTGATCGTGTTCCTGGTTCTTTGTGCAGGAAAGGATGCAACCGATGATTTTGAGGACGTTGGCCACAGCAGCAGTGCTCGAGCGATGTTGGATGAGTATTATGTAGGTGATATTGATTCAGCAACCATCCCTACCAAGACCAAGTATACTCCTCCCAATCAGCCTCATTACAACCAGGACAAAACATCAGAGTTTGTCGTCAAGCTCCTCCAATTCTTAGTTCCCCTGATTATTTTGGGTGTTGCTTTTGGCATCCGCTTCTATACCAAACAGTCATCAGCTTGAAGATGGAGTTCGTGGTGAACTCATAAGAAGTGTCCAAAAGAAAGGTTGTGGGGGGTTGTTTTTTGTCATCTGGACAAGTCTTGATTAAATTGTGGGGATAGTAGGAAAATTTCTTTTGTGGTGATAATGCCTTAACATTTCTTAGTTTTCCCTTTCTGAGACATCATATGGTTGTCTTTTTTTTAGTCTCTGCAAACTTGGATTCTTGGCATTTGGTGATGATTTGTTAGGATCTTTCCATTTCCTTGACGTGCGTACCGTCTGAAACGTGAAAAAAGCGTGGTAGATATGTTACATTCTGGCAATACATGTCATCATCGTGTTTTGAAAATTAGTTTACAGGAAAGAAAAATTGAGGATCAAGGAAGAAATAATGGGAAAGCAAGAAGACTCGTATAGTACTAACGTTTTCAAAGAGTGCCAAAGTAAGAGACATATCACAAAAATATGAAAAAGTAAGCGGAAATAGAAAGAACACTAGCGACTGAACCAAGTCTTGTTGATTTCAGTCTTCCGTAGGTCTCTTTGGCTTGCGTCCATATATTGGTGAATGCCTATGCTTTATTTTAACACTACCAAAAGGCTTGCATGTAATGACCCTATATCTTTCCTCAACAGATGCTAAAATAATTCAAGGTTTTAAACTTCTTTACCTAAGACACCCAAGATGAAAAAAGGACTACCTTTTTTACCAATCATACGCTCTTGCTGAAAGATTAAGCTTTCTCTTTGAACCCAATTTAGGTATAGTTGTGCTATTCCTGGTCCCAATAGAAATGAGTTTGACTTGAAGTTTATTTACGTTTTTTTATTTTGTTGGATGAACATATTTCCTTCTTATAAAGCAAAACTGATGTATATAATTTTAGTTATGATGTTATGTAAGTGTGTACGACTAAAATAGGGTTTGCCCGATTTTGCCATTTAATCGAGACCAGGGAATCATGTCGAGGGTCAAACTCGTAATGGATCAGGCCAGGGCACAAAGATAAGGTATCAAGCTCGAGAATCGAGGTGGTCACCGAGTTCGAGGCCAACAAAGATCGAGACCAAATATGACAGACTTCGAACGAAGCGCAATAACAAAAAGGCGAGATATCCGTAACCGGTCGAAGATCACGGTGGAAATCCTAGAACAGATCAAATCAAGGGCGGTTATTTTTGCCAATCATGAGATTTACTTCCGTAATTAGAATTGTACCATAGATAGGATTCCTCTACTATATAAATAGGGTTCTGATCATTTTGTAAGGACCTCACATTCATACAGATCAAGCGATATAATATTCTCTCTTTAATTTACATTCTCCTGTTTATCAGTTTGCTACTTTTTAACTGTTCTTGCTCTATTGGCTCGAGGGTATTCCAACTCGAGGGCTCTGTTCAAACATTTGTTTGCTTTACATCATTATCAATTTCCATTACTTATCTTTACGTCTTTCAATTGGTATTAGGTGAAGTCACGTATCCTTAAAACCACATTATAAATTTAATTGTTATCCAATTTTTAGGGTAAACAGTTTGGCGCCCACCGTGGGGCTAAGGATAATAGTGATTGCCTAGTATTAATCCTCATAACACACACTGCTTTTACGCTTGTTCTCGTAAGTGTCTTTGATTACAAGAATCAACATGTCGAACTCTCAAGCAGTGCCCACTCACACATACACCGGCCTTGGTCTTCATGCCGAGAACGAGCACATAGTCATCCCGGGAAACGGAGTACCTCCAATTAATCCCGATGGACCACAGGAGATCCAGTCGATATCAATTCTCGTGTTGCAATTCATGGAAATTTAGGTGCGACCCCGAAAATAGCGTCCGCGGAGACGCCCGAGCAGCCGATCAAAATGCACAGAGTGGTGAAGAAGGCGGGATTAGCCTTCGAATGATATTTGAAATGTTGCAGACTCAGCAAGCTGCGATAGTGCAACTCCAAAATCAGAATCGAGCACTAAGCAGAATCGAACTCGATGCATCACAGGAAGTTATTCACAGGGTCGAGCCTATACCGGAAAGATTGAACGATAACGGATCGAGAACTGACCCCGCCATCATGAAAATGCTCGAGAAGCTCACTAAAAGGATCGAATCAGGAGAAAAGAAAATTGAGGCTAACGATAAAAAGGTAGAAATATACAACTCACGGGTTAATCAAATACCGGGGGCACCCCCAATTTTAAAGGGTTTGGATTCGAAGAAGTTTGTACAGAAGCCTTTCCCACCAAGTGCGGCTCCGAAGCCCATTCCGAAGAAATTCCGCATGCCAGAAATTCCCAAGTACAATGGAACCACTGATCCTAATGAGCATGTCACTTCTTATACATGCGCAATAAAAGGAAATGACTTAGAAGATGATGAAATTGAATCTGTTCTATTTAAAAAATTTGGAGAAACTTTATCGAAGGGGGCAATGATATGGTACCATAATTTGCCGCCCAATTCCATCGATTTCTTCGCCATGCTTGTTGATTCGTTCGTAAAGGCACACGCCGGAGCAATAAAGGTCGCGACTAGGAAATCGGACCTCTTCAAAGTGAGACAAAAGGACAACGAAATGCTAAGGGAATTCGTATATCGGTTCCAGATGGAACGCATGGACCTACCCCCGGTCACCGATGATTGGGCTATCCAAGCCTTCACTCAAGGTTTGAATGAGCGAAGTTCGACAGCATCACGACAACTTAAATAGAATTTGATTGAATATCCTGCTGTGACCAGGGCCAATGTACATAATCGATACCAGTCAAAGATCAGAGTTGAGGATGCTCAGTTAGTAGCCCCTTCTGGTTCCGTTTATCCAAATAGATTCGATGACAGGATTCAAAGGCATCTACAGAGAGCCCCGATCAAACAGAGATCGGTACCAACCATACAACGCATATCGTAATAACGGTGGACCAGGACGTAATCCCATTCGAAATGATCGGAGGAATGAGCGAGGACAAAACTCCCGAGGGCTCATGAGTAAGAGTGGCTTCAATAAACATGTCGAGCCCAAGGAAGCGCCACGATTATCAGAATACAACTTCAACGTCGATGCATCGGGTATTGTATCAGCCATTGGAAGGATCAAAGATACTAGATGGCCCAGACCCCTATGGTCCAACCCGGCTCAAAAAAACCCTAATCAAATATGCAAATTACCATGGAACCCAATGGTCACAAAACCGAAGATTGACAGGGAATTGAGGGAGGAGGTTAGCTCGTTTATTCAATGAAGGTCATCTTTCGAGAAT
>NC_031989.1:68747315-68748004 GCF_001879085.1 Nicotiana attenuata | reverse complement strand
TGGCTAGATGCAGGTGTGGTGTATCCAATCTCCGATAGCTCATGGACTTCTCCGGTACAATGTGTGCCGAAGAAGGGTGGAATGACTGTGGTGACAAATGACAACAATGAACTTATTCCCACTCAGACGGTTACCGGATGGCGGGTATGCATGGACTACCGAAAGCTAAACAAGGTGACCCGCAAGGATCATTTCCCTTTGCCATTCCTTGACCAAATGCTTGATCGCCTTGCGGGGCAAGCCTTTTATTGCTTTTTGGATGGATATTCGGGTTATAATCAAATCTTAATCGCTCCAGAGGACCAAGAGAAGACAACATTCACTTGCCCGTATGGCACATTCGCTTTCTCTCGGATGCCGTTCGGGTTGTGCAATGCTCCGGCGACCTTCCAACGATGCATGATGGCTATTTTCACCGACATGGTGGAAGACATTTTGGAGGTCTTTAACAGCTGGAAAGTGACTGCCACAAAAACAGTGCAGATAGTGCAACACAGTTCTGCAGTCACTTGTCCCTTTGACCAACCAAGTGCTTACATCATTCAAGTGATGTCATCCAAGTTGTATTTACAAGAGCATTACAACAAACCATCACTTGAACACTTGAGAATTTACTTCAAGCATGGAAGCCATCTGATATTCGAGCATTCAATTCTCAAGTGCATCAAGAACAAAGTTTAACACTGCTA
>NC_031989.1:68673342-68745934 GCF_001879085.1 Nicotiana attenuata | reverse complement strand
AAAAATAAAATTGGGTTGCCTCCCAACAAGCGCTTGATTTAACGTCGCGGCACGACGCCATCACTTTCACCACTTTTTCTTCCACTTTGAGGATATAAATTGCGCCCCCAATTTGGCATCAACTTTTGTATCACGTTCCCGGTGCGGTGGTGTAAAAATAAAGAAACCAAGTAATAGGTATCGCATCTTGCACTTCTTAGCCTTTAAGTGAGGAATGTCATTTTGTCTCTTTGGTGTGGCAAATTTCAGAATATAAATACTTTGTTCCTCATCTATTGAATCCTCCATATGCTCGAATGGATCAATTTCCATGTCACCAACCAAACACAATGTTGAAAAGTGTTTAGAATGGGGTCCAACACGCTCCAACTCCAAAATTGCATTATTTTTGACATCCTCAATTTTGCACTCTTCGTCAACCTTGGCATCATTAATAATATTTTGGTCTAATAATTAGTATTCTCGTTTTAGCTCCTCAATTTGGTCTAGAAGATATTTTTCAACTTCACACAACTTATCACTAAATTGTTGGGCGTTACATGCATCAACCTTTGCACCCTTATCTGCATCCAAGTTCCGCACAGCCAAGCTAAACCTGTCAATTTCTTGTGCAAGATCAACTCTCTCCTTAGACCAATCATTTAACAACGTTGTTAGCAAACAACGTCGTTGCGCATATTCTCTTAATCGATAATGTTCATCACAATACTAACCCTTACTTCCATATTCAAATTCAGACTTCCAAGATGTCAGGTCATGACAAGCCCAAAAATACGGGCCATAAAAATCTTCCGTCAACCATGCGTCTTCATCAATAACCTTATCTCTGCATGCTTCATCCCCAGATGTCATGCTGAGAGAACTAGAAACACACTAAGAGACAAATCAATCAAATAGTTATAAAATAAAAAATATTTACAAAGAAAAAAAAATAAAACTTGTAAAGATAATAGTAAAAATCTAATTTAGTAGAATAGTTAATTTCTAAGTCCCCGGCAACGGCACCAAAAACTTGTTGCTCCCAAACGCACACGCAAGTATACGTGGTCGACAAGTAATATAGGATTGTAAGTCCAGATATCGAACCCACAGGGACTTGTGATTAACTATCAACTAAATTAAACCCAAACAATTAATCTATTCAAGCGAATCCTAACGTATGAATATTTAACTAAAATTAATCTAAAGTAACAAATTAAGAGATTAAAGAAAACAAGTTGGCGAATTATAAAGACGAATTCAATGTGAGTGAATATTCTAGAACTATGGGTTAGCTAATAATCTCGTTGAGTTTTCTACCTAAATTGTATAATTAATTTATCTAGTTTATTGATTGACGGGGTTAATATTGCTCGTAGCCTTCTCCCGAAGTACAACTCTCCTATCAAGCTAACCTAACGCCTATATTCCTATGGAATTAGGATTAACAAGAACGCATTTATAATTCCCGTATAATAACCAAGCAAGGCGATTAGGTATATTCCTATCCTAACCGCAAATCCCCCCCCCCCTAAGAGTTAAGATCTTGCTCCACTCAATCTTATATGCAATCTAGAATTCCCTCTCCCGAGTTCAATCCTAGATTCGTAGACAGTATTCAATTGGTGATCAAGCAATCAAATAATTAAGCGCAAGATTGAATAAATAAACCAATATGATAAAATAATAAGAACAATTCAAGCTTCAAACTACAACATTCATGTAGCACCCAAAACTCTAGAACTAATGAACTATGAAATTAAAGGAAGAGAAGAGAAGAAAAACTAGTTAAAGGCCTCCTCCAAGCGTGGTGTGTATTCATCCACGTAAATTCCCCTTCAAAGCATGTTATCTCCCCTCCAAATTAGGTTAGGACTCCTTTTATACGAGTTGAAACCGTGTAGGGGTGAAATAACCTTGTCCCGGGCGAAATAGAAAAACCCCGCAACACAGCGTTCAGGGCAGCGCCTAGCGCTGGCCCTGGCGCTGGAGGTAGAACGTTTTTGCATGCTAATTCCTTCTCTTCTTTCAACTGAATTGGCCTCCCTTCTTTTGAATTGTAAAATTTTCCTTGGTTGTCTCCACTTGGGGGGACAAAACCCAAAGGGTGTCCCCCCTATTTTTTATTATTTGTGGGTTTCCCCCTATTTTTTATTATTTGAATTTTCTTTCTTTTTCTTCCGTGTTTTATCCAATTTTGCTCCAAATCTCTTCATCTTCATACCGCTTTATTCCTACACAATTAAAATATAATATTAAGCATAATATAATATAATTAACACTCAAATGACGATTAAAAGTACGAGAATATGAGATAACAATGGTAACTATATGTATTTTTGGCCGAACATCAACACCCCACACTTAGACTCTTGCTCGTCCCGAGTAATCATTAAAACCACTCTCAATAAATCAAGTCTAGAAACACCATCACTTCGGTAGATACTAACAATTAGGCCCTATAGCAACTCAAACCATCAGATATACACTTCCTCATCATCATGCAAGATATACAAGTCACAGACAAACAACAAACTTCTAACCTCCTAACCTCAGAGAGGGACTCTAACTCACCAAATTTAGGCTCGCTCACCTACTCTGTGAAATAAAGCTAATAACATCACCTATCTATCATGAAACAAGTGCCCTCACAAGAATAAATAGTCCATGCACTCAAATCAAAGAATGAATATAATTTAAGGACTTTGCATCAAAGAACAACTCTCGCACTCACAAAGAAATTCACATGTATGCACAAAGAACCATAGGCTTGCCCATTATGTACATCTCTACTAATTAAGTATGCTCGAATAGAATCAAATAGGACTTTAGCGGGTTGTAATGTTGGCTAAGGGATGGGTAGGAGAATTGTATAATAGTGATTTACACTTCCCTAAGCACTTTGCACTTTTAGACTTCATCACCCATTATTTCATCTCTTAATTTTATTTTTCATCCCTTTCTTCGTCTATTGTTTCTCAAGTATTTCCCTCATATCAAGAACGTTTCATTTTTTTTCATAAGCAATTTTTTTTTCATTCTTTTTTTTCTTTCTTTTTCATGTCACATTCTTTTCAAGAAGGCCTTTTCATCACCTTTCAGCCATCATTGGTCACCATTTTTCACTTAACCATCTCATTCTTCAAATTTATCAATGAATATCACGGTCTAAACAACAGTGCTCAAGGAAGAAGGGTGCAAAAACTAGGGATTCAAACAAAAAGATCAAAGCAAAATACGGCTTCCAAACAAAAGGCTAAAGGTTCAAAGGGCTAACTAGTGGTACAATATTTGAAAAGGCTAAAATTCACAAGACATATCAAAGAAAGCCTATTATCATCTTCTAAACAGAGCAACACTTTTATTTTACTTCAATAACATGCAGGGCAAGTTCTAGACTAAGTTGCAAAATATGGAATATATGTAAGAAATCCTCGCCCCATATGGAACAAATATCAATCAAGATGGATTAATTTCACTCTAAGACAGACAGGGTCATAGCGAACGACAAAATAAGAATAAGCTATATACAGAGTCAAAACCCTGAGCTAAGATGTCAGAAAGTCTGCTATTTTATTCATTACTCAAGTACTCAGAGGAAAGTACTACTCAAGCTCAGTCCTGAATATGCTAGTATCAAACAAGTCACAAAAGTTTTTTTTTTCTTCTCCCTCTTTTTCTACTCCTAAAATAATGAAAAAAAATAAGTTAATCCTAAAAAATAAAATAAATTACCCGGTTCAAGTTACATCCCATGGAAAAGAACTGATGCACAAAGAAAAACCACAGGGGATTATTGTCTAACTAAAACTAACTAGAAACAAAAATAAAATATTTTTTGATTATTTTTTATTGGACCTTAATCCCTCAAGAAAGCTGTCCACAAAATCCATCATCAGGAAAAGTCTCAATTTTCTATTTTTTTTTTCATATTTTTTATTTTAATTTTATTTTTTAACACAAGTAACTACACTAAGAAAAAGTACTCTAACAAATCTAGGATATCATAAAAAATTACCCAGACAATCTCCACACCCCACACTTAAAATTGTGCAATGTCCTCAATGGACACTGAAAATAACAAGTGGGTAAAAGAAACTGCCTGGTAGGCCAAAGGCCGAAGGATTAGCAGCTCACGGGATACTCAGACTTCTTCCAGGCATGATTCTTTGTGCGAGTACCTCACACTTAGTTTCAACCACCTGCTCGCTTTTGCACATGCCTATTGGCTTTGACTCCGTGCTCCTACTCCTACAAAACACAAAAACAATACTACAAAAAAAAAAATACAATAAAATAAAAAATAAACAAAAGAAAAATAAAAAAAATAGAATTGGGTTGCCTCCCAACAAGCGCTTGATTTAACATCGCGGCACGACGCCATCACTTTCACCACTTTTCCTTCCACTTTGAAGATATAAATTGCGCTCCCAATTTTGCTTCAATTTTTGTATCACGTTCTTGGGGTGGTGGTGTAAAAATAAAGGAACCAAGTAATAGGTATCGCATCTTGCACTTCTTGGACTTTAAGTGAGGAATGTCGTTTTGTCTCCTTGGAGTGGCAAATTTCAGAATATATGGGTCTTGTTCTTTATCTATACATCTCTCTAAAGGCTCCATCTCCATGTTTCCATCCAAACATAATGTAGAAAAATGATTAGAATGAGGATCAACATGCCCCAACTCCAAAACTGTATTACTTTTGACATCCCAATAATATATACTTCCTCAACCTCAGCATCATCAACAAGAACATGGTTTAATAATTGGTATTCTCGTTTTAGCTCCTCAATTTGGCCTAGAAGATCTTTTTCAGCTTCACACAACTCATCACTAAGTTGTTGGACGTTACACGCATCAACCTTTGCACTCAATTGAGCCTCCAAGTTGCGAATAGAACTGCCAAATTGGTCGATCTCTTGTCCCAATTCAACTCTTCTTTCAATAAAGTGTTGTATCTCATTTGTAATTTTCTCACGGAAACCTCCATATTCCTCTAATAATTTCATGTGCATATCAAGAATATGAACATCTTGTTCTATATCATCCAATTCGTCACTCCTGTCAAGCTCACAAGAATTATTAGAATCAAGATAAGAAGGGATTGGAGTAGGATAACAACACTTAGGACAATTATTCCAATTTCCATCACAGGATGGAGATGGTGCACATAACTCGGTATTTGGAATATTTTTACAATATTACCACAAGTAGGGTCCTTTACAATATGGACAAGGATCACAAAAACAAGAATACTTACTATCCCACCACTTTTCTTTCAAAGATGCCATGAAAAAAAAATATAATACTAACTACACTAAAATAAAATTAAAAACTTATAAAAAGTAAAAATATAATCTAGTAAAATAGTTAATTTCTAAGTCCTCGGCAACGGCACCAAAAACTTGTTGCTCCCAAACGCACACGCAAGTATACGTGGTCGACAAGTAATATAGGATTGTAAGTCCAGATATCGTACCCACAGGGACTTGTGATTAACTATCAACTAAATTAAACCCAAACAATTAATCTATTCAAGAGAATCCTAATGTATGAATATTTAACTAAAATTAATCTAGAGTAACAAATTAAGAAACAGAGGAAACAAATTGGCGAATATTAGAGACAAATTCAATGAGAGACAATATTCTAGAGCTATGGGTTAGCTAACAATCCCGTTGAGTTTTCTACCTAAATTATCTAATTAATTTATCTAGTTTATTGATTGACGGAGTTAATATTGCTCGTAGCCTTCTCCTGAAGTACAACTCGCCTATTCAAGCTAACCTAATGCCTATATTCCTATGAAATTAGGATTAACAAGAACGCATTTATAGTTCCCGTATAATAACCAAGCAAGGCGATTAGGTATATTCCTATCCTAACCGCAAATCCGCCCCCCCCCCCCCCCACCCAGAGTTAAGATCTTGCTCTACTCAATCTTATATGCAATCTAGAATTCCCTCTCCCGAGTTCAATCCTAGATTCGTAGATAGTATTCAATTGGTGATCAAGCAATCAAATAATTAAGCGCAAGATTGAATAAATAAACTAATATGATAAAATAATAAGAACAATTCAAGCTTCAAACTACAACGTTCATGTAGCACCCAAAACTCTAGAACTAATGAAGTATGAAATTAAAGGAAGGGAAGAGAAGAAAAACTAGTTAAAGGCCTCCTCCAAGCGTGGTGTATATTCCTCCACATAAATTCCCCTTCAAAGCATATTAGTTCCCCTCCAAATTAGGTTTAGGATTCCTTTTATACGAGTTGAAACCGTGTAGGGCCGAAATAACCTTGTCCCGGGCGAAATAGAAAAACCCTGCAACACAGCGTCCAGGGTAGCGCCTAGCGCTGGCGCTGGCGCTGGAGGCAGAACATTTTTGCACGCTAATTCCTTCTCTTCTTTCAACTGAATTGGCCTTCCTTCTTTTGAATTGTAAAATTTTCCTTGGTTGTCTCCACTTGGGGGAGAAAACCCAAAGGGTGTCCCCCCTATTTTTTATTATTTTATTTTTCTTTCTTTTTCTGACGCGTTTTATCCAATTTTGCTTCAAATCTCTTCATCTTCATACCGCTTTATTCCTACATAATTAAAATATAATATTGAGCATAATGTAATATAATTAACACTCAAATGACGATTAAAAGTACTAGAATATGAGATAACAATGGGTAACTATACGCATTTTTGGCCGAACATCAATAATTGAAACAGGGATCTGATTAAGGGGGAAACATAAAGGCAGGGGGAACTTGTGAAGTTCCTGTTGCTTCATCTGGTTATTTCTGTTCTAAAAATATGTTATCAATGTCTAAGTTTGTCATCATCAAAAAGGGGAAATTGATGGGTTTTCAATGTCTTAGCTTTATGGTTTGATGATCTAACAAACTTAATGTCAAAGAACCAGATAGGGAACCTGAGTACACATTGATAATCAACGGACTCCAGCTAATGTGAACTGCTGCAACTTTAGAAGATAGAGAACCAACACAGGGACCTAATCCCTTGTGTTTCGCTGACGGCAATACGGAAGTCAACTGTGTACAGCTAGAAAGTGACTGCCACAGAAACAGTGCACACAGTGCAGCACAATTCTGCAGTCACTTGTCCCTTTGACCAACCAAGTGCTTACATCATTCAAGTGATGTCATCCAAGTTGTATTTACAAGAGCATTACAACAAAACATCACTTGAACACTTGAGAATTTACTTCAAGCATGGAAGCCATCTGATATTCGAGCATTCAATTCTCAAGTGCATCAAGAACAAAGTTTAACACTGCTACGGACCAGTTCCTAAATCTAGTATCTTATTTTACTTAGTTGAGTTGTAACTTTGTAAGTGTTCTTCATTGTAACTCCTAATTTTCTTAGCTAGAAGCATTGCTTAGGAACCCCTTTCTAAAACCATAAACCCTTTGTGTTTGTGTCGTGACTAGAGTTAGTCATGAGTTGAAGTCTTTGTAATAGGTGTTTTGCAAAGTGGCTTGTAAAAGGTGTATTACGAGTTAGTGAGGGATTAAGAGTCTAATTCCTAGATTGCATAGGTTGTAATCTAAAAGTTGCTCATAGTGAAGTTGAAATCCTACCAGTGTAGGTCGTGGTTTTTTATCCCCTTGAGCAGGGATTTTTCCACGTAAAACTCCCTATCTTATTTACTTACTATTTCATTAGCGTTCTTAGTGGAAACTCATAGAGGACCTGGTACTCTATAGTTTGGTGGACCCATATAAACTATCACATACAGACCGCACCATAATTGTGCGGCCGCACTCAAAATTACGCGGTCCGTAGAAGACAAGAATCAGAGAGAAGGGATAATAGAATCAAGAAGAAATGCGAACCGCATCATTTTTGTGCGACCGCATAGTTAAGAGCGTGGCTGCACTCAGAATTGTGCGGTCCGGAGACGCCCCGCAAAAGCCAGAGATCAAGTTCAAGGAGTGCGGACCACACCATAATTGTGTGGCCACAAAAGCAAGAGTGCGGCCGCACTCAGAAATGTGCGGTCCGCACAACCTCCGCAGGGGCATTTTTGTCAGATATTTTCAGCTTAGTATAAATAGAACTTTTGTTCATTTTTAGGTTAAGTTTTATTTTGGGAAGAGCACCTGAGCCATTTTATTTACTGTTTTGAGTAATTTTGTACTAGATTAGCTTCTAAACATTAGATTTTTTTTCCCTAATCAATTATTATGCATTCTATCTTAATTTCTTCTTTAATTTTTGCATTTTTCATGAGTAGCTAAATTTCTAGCTAGGGTTGTGGCCCAACCCTAGTGTGGGTACTTAATGGGTGTTTGATTTAGGGCTTGTTTGTAATTGGGTTAGTGATTTAGCCTAATTCTTGCTTGAATTCAAGAATTAATGGTTGCAAATAATGATTCATGCCTATTTGACTTAGTCTCTACTTGATAAAGAGAGACTAAGTCTAGGAAAACTTGGCTAACAAGAAATTGGGGTGAACTCAAGAAACCTTAGCCCCAATTAAAGGGTCAAATCTAGAGATAGCAAGACCCGACTTGAGCATCTATCACTTGTTTTGTGCAATACCCATTTGGTCTTGAGAAAGTCAAATTGGGCAAAATCACTCAAACAACTGAGAGGTATAGAGTGGGTAATTGCATGTGATTTATATATTACAACCCCGACTAATCAAACTTGCCCTTGAGTTTACGACCCGTTAGGTAACCACCTAGGTGGAAGTCAAGATCCTAGATCCTTTATCATTTGAAAAACAACCAAACCTAAAAATATTGTCTCCTAGTTTTGTAATTGCAATCAATAGTTTAAAGTAGAAATAGAAACAACAAACAAGAATGTGCAAGTGCAATTTGAGGCACATCATACAATCACACTAATTATATACCTAATCCCAATTCTAACTCCCTGTGGATTCGACCCCGACTTGCATAGGATTTTTATTATTGCATCGACCGCCTCACTACCTATAATTTTGGTGTGAATTTGGGCGACGTTAATTTTTGGCGCCGTTGCCGGGGAGTTAAACGGATTTAGCTATATATCTACGTTTTTGTATAATTTGTCTTCTTTTCCTTCCGAGTTCACTAACTTTGTCTTTGAATTGCTTTTATGTACGAAAATGGCTCTCAATAACGAGCCCACTGGGAATTTGCCAATGGGGGAGGACGTGGATGATGACCAAGTAGATGAGGTTCCTTTTGAACCTTAAGCAAATAGACGAGGCCGCCCACCTCAAGACAATGTCGCTGTCCCACCCCGTATTAGGGAGGGCAACTTCCAAATCACCAATGTGATGCTTACACTACTTGAGCAACGGGGATTCTTCACCGGGGCTCCGAGTCAAAATGCTTACAAGCATCTCAAAGGGTTTGTCAATACTTGTTGGGGGAGCAAGCAAACCACTGTCTCCGAGGACGCGCTGCGGTTGAGGCTATTTCCTATTTCTCTATGGGGAAAGGCATTGGACTAGTTAGAGAGATTGCCCAATCATTCCATCCATACATGGGATGAGTTGGCGGAGAAATCATTTCAAAATTCTTCTCTCCAGGACATATGGAGACACTTCGGGATGAGATTATAGCGTTCAAGCAAGAACACAATGAGCCATTGCACGAGATTTGGGAAAGATATCGTACCATGGTTAAAGAGTGCCCGAACAATGATATGACTGAGGCCATGATCCAACAAACCTTCTACAGGGGGATCAACATAACGAATCAATGTGTGGTAAATCAACTCACCGGTGGAACTTCATGAACACGCCTTATGCAGAAGCTTGTGAAATTCTAGATGAGATGGCGGATACCTCATCGGCATGGCAAAGTCGAGCCAATGTTCTGCAAGGTGACCCAAATGTCATTCACCTACACAAGGAGCTACATGACCATGGGCAATCTATTGCCGAGTTGACAACTACAATGAACCAGTTGGCCAAAATACAGCTTCAACAAGTTCAAGGACTGAAACAAGTGAATGCAATGGAAGGTGTAAATATGATGATGAACAAGAGACGACAACAAGGTCAACAAATGCAAAGTAGTCCCGAACAATTCATGCAAGATGATAATGGGTATGACCAAGGGGAGTTGTTCAATGAGCAAGAAGAAGAAGTTCAATATGTCAAAAATTATCAAGGTCAAAGAAACAATGCTCAAGGACAAAATCAACAACAATAGAGGCCACAAGGAAACCAAGGAAATTGGAACAACCAAAGCCACCAAGGCAATTGGAGTGGTGGTAACAATAATCAAAGCAATTGGAATAATCAAGGTAACCAAGGTAATTGGGGAGGTAATCATCAAGTTAATTGGGGTGGCAACAATCAAAGCAATTCGGGAGGTAATAACCAAGGAGGGTGGAACAACAACAACAACAACCGGGGGTCAGGTTTCCAAAGGCCCCCTTGTTCCAACAACCGAGCAATCCATCCCCTATCCTTATCAAGGTCCGAGCTCTTCTAACAATAAGATGGGTAGAATTGAAAACATGTTTAAACAGATGATGGAGAAGAATGCCGACTCTGACGCTCAATTAGCCTCTCACAACACTTCTATTCACAATTTGGAGGTTCAATTAGGCCAAATCTCGCAAGCTTTGAATACTCGTCCTAAGGGTCACTACCTAGTGATACGGTGGTAAACCCGAAGGGTGGGAATAATACGAGACATGCTATGACCGTGACTACTAAAAGTGGAAAAGGTGGAGATGCAACCACCTCAAATCAAAGAAGGATTGTGGATGAAGATGTTGTAGTTCAAGAAGATGAAATCCCAAGCAATGTGGTTCAAGCTAATGAAGAAGTGAGAATTGATATTGATGATAGTGTGGAGGAGACGCAAGAAGAAGTGAACCCGTCTAAGGAACACGTGGTTAATATGCCGGAACCGATAGTGCCAAAGGCTAAGGCACCAATGCCAAGGCCTCTTCCATACCCTCAAAGGCTTGCAAAGAAAAACAGTGAGAATCAATTCGAATAGTGTATTGATATGATGAAGAGTTTGTCCATAAATGTGTCGTTGGTTGAAGCATTGGAACAAATGCCGGGATATGCAAAATTCATGAAGGACTTGGTAACCAAGAAGAGATCGATGAATTGTGAGACAATTAAGATGACACATCAAGTGAGTGAAATTGTGCACTCAATGGCTCCTAAGTTGGAAGATCCAAGTGCTTTCACAATCCCTTGCACTATTGGGAGCGCCGATTTTGCCAAAGCTTTATGTGATCTTGGGGAAAGTATCAACTTGATGCCCTACTTGGTGTTCAAAACTCTGGGAATTGGGCAACCAAGACCCACATCCATGAGGTTGCAAATGGTGGATCGTATGTTGAAGAGGCCTTTGGGTATTATTGATGATGTGTTGGTTCGAGTTGACAAGTTCATCATCCCGACAAACTTTATCATTCATGATTGTGAAGTGGACTATGAGGTGCCTATCATTTTGGGTAGACCTTTCCTTCCTACAGGGAAGGCTCTTGTTAATGTGGAAGCCGGTGAGCTCACTTTCTGGGTGGGTGACAAAAACGTGGTCTTCCATGTGTGCAAATCTATGAGTCAACTGAATAGTAATGAAGTTTGTTCATTTGTGGATTTAGTGACAGATGTGATTGTTGATGATGTTAGTGCCAAAATGAATGTTGCGGACAAATTGGAAGTCCTGTTTCTCAATCTGGATGATGATGAGGAGAATGATAGCTATGTGGAATATGTGAATGCATTGCAAGGAATGGGGCCATACAGTTATGAACCCCGCAAGCTATCTTTGGATCTTGAGAACCGGAAGACTCCTCCAACAAAGCCCTCAATCGAGGAGCCTCCCACATTGGAGTTAAAGCAATTGCCTCCATATCTCAAGTATGAATTCCTTGGCCCTTCTTCAATTTTGCCGGTTATTCTTTCCTCTTCTTTGACTAACATGCAGGTAGAGTCCATATTGGAGGTACTACAAAGGAGGAAAAGAGCAATCGGTTGGACATTGGCGTACATCCAGGGCATAAGCCCCGCCTTTTGCATGCACAAGATTATTTTGGAGGAGGTTGCCAAATCCTTCTTTGAAC
This sequence comes from Nicotiana attenuata, assembly GCF_001879085.1. Classification (NCBI taxonomy): domain Eukaryota; kingdom Viridiplantae; phylum Streptophyta; class Magnoliopsida; order Solanales; family Solanaceae; genus Nicotiana; species Nicotiana attenuata. The sequence continues at coordinate 68,733,908 of NC_031989.1, read as the reverse complement.
ATCGAAGGAGGCTAAATGAAGCAATACAAGAGGTGGTGAAGAAGGAGGTAATCTAGTGGTTGGATGCCGGGGTTGTCTACTCCATTTCCGATAGCTCGTGGACCTCTCCGGTGCAATGCATCCCAAAGAAAGGGGGCATGACTGTGGTAACAAATGACAAGAATGAATTGATCCCCACAAGAATCGTCACCGAGTGGAGAGTGTGCATGGACTATAGGAAGCTCAACAAAGTCACTCGGAAAGATCATTTCCCGCTTCCATTTCTTGATCAAATGCTTGATAGGTTGGCCGGACGTGCTTTTTATTGCTTCCTTGATGGATACTCCGTCTACAATAAAATTCTAATTGCTCTCGAGGACCAAGAGAAGACCACTTTCCAATGTCCTTATGGTACTTTCTCATTTTCAAGGATGCCATTTGGGTTGTGTAATGCACCGGCAACTTTTTAATGGTGTATGATGGCTATTTTCACCGACATGGTGGAGGATATTCTTGAGGTCTTCATGGATGATTTTTCCGTGGTAGGGAATTCGTTTGATGATTGTTTGAACAATTTGGATAAGGTCTTGGCTATATGTAAGGAGACAAATTTGGTGATGAATTGGGAGAAGTGTCACTTCATGGTCGAGGAAGGCATTGTCCTCGGCCACAAAATTTCAAAGCATGGTATTGAGGTCAAGAAGGCCAAAATTGTGGTGATCTCTAAACTCCTTCCCCTACATCCGTGAAGGGATGAGGAGCTTCTTGGGTCATGCGGGTTTTTATCGCCGATTCATCAAGGACTTTTCCAAGGTGGTAAACCCTTTGTGTAAACTGTTGGAGAAGGATGCCAAGTTCCATTTCAATGAAGATTGTATGAAGGCATTCGAATTGCTTAAGTTCAAGTTGACTACTACTCTTATTATTACCGCACCGGATTGGAGCTTGCCTTTTGAGCTCATGTGTGACGCTAGTGATGTGGCGGTTGGAGCGGTGTTGGGGCAAAGAATCAATAAAATCTTCCATCCGGTCTACTATGCTAGTAAGACCATGAATGATGCCCAAGTCAACTACACTATGACCGAAAAAGAGTTACTTGCTATTGTTTATGCCATGGAGAAGTTCCACCCGTATTTTATAGGTACAAAGGTGATTGTTCACACCGACGATATGGCGCTTCAATATTTGATGAGCAAGAAAGATTCTAAGGCAAGGTTGATGTGGCGGGTGCTTCTATTACAAGAATTTGATCTAAAGATTCAAGACCGCAAGGGTAGTGAAAATCAAGTGGCGGACCACTTGTCCCGATTGGAGGAGGAGGGGAGGCCACATGACGGCCTTGAGATCTGATTCTTTCCCCATCGAGCAATTGCTAGCCATTTCAATGATCGGGATGCCATGGTTTGCCGATTTAACCAACTATCTTGTGAGCGGCATTGTACCAAATGAGAACTCTTCAAACCAAAGGTAGAAGCTCAAACGGGATTGCCTTGACTATTATTGGGATGAGCCGTATCTTTTCCGGATATGTACCGATGGTGCGATCCGGCGATGTGTGCTAGAAGAAGAACAAATGGTAATTCTTGAGGCTTTCCACTCTTCACCATATGGTGGTCACCATGGTGGAGCGAGAACAGCAACAAAAGTGTTGAGTTGTGGATTCTATTGGCCTACTCTCTACAAGGGCGCTAGTGAGATTGTCAAGCATTGTGATGAATGCCAAAGGGCCGGTGGGTTTTCTAAGAAGAATGAGATTCCCCTCACCACCATTTTGGAAAATGATATCTTTGATGTTTGAGGTATTGATTTCATGGGACCGTTCGTGAGCTCTTGTGGGAACACTTACATTTTGGTAGTTCTGGACTATGTGTCAAAATGGGTTGAAGCCGTGGCTTTACCCAACAACGAAGATCAAAGTGTGGTGGCATTCTTGAAAAAGAACATCTTCACAAGGTTTGGTACTCCAAGGGCCATTATTAGTGATGGGGGTTCGCATTTTTGCAACCGGGATTTTGATACCTTACTCACCAAGTATGGTGTCACTCACAAAGTCTCGACCCCCTACCATCCTCAAGCAAGCGGACAAGTTGAAGTCTCCAACCGGGAGATCAAGAGTATTCTGTCAAAGACTGTGAATTCCAACCGGACGGATTGGTCAAGAAAACTTGATGATGCTCTTTAGGCTTATAAGACGGCCTACAAGACGCCGATTGGGATGTCTCCATATTGTTTGGTGTTTGGGAAGGCGTGTCATCTTCCGGTAGAACTTGAGCATAAGGCCATGTGGGCTTTGAAAAAGTTGAACCTTGAGTGGGATGTTGCTGCAAACCTAAGAGTGGCACATTTGAATGAGATTGATGAATTCCGGTATCATGCCTACACAAGCTCGTCCCTTTACAAGGAGAAGATGAATACCTCCATGACAAGTACATCCACAACAAGGAGTTTAAAGAGGGTGATCTTGTGCTATTGTTCAACTCCCGGTTATGGATGTTTCCGGGCAAGTTGAAGTCAAAATGGAGAGACCCCTTTGAAGTGGTGAATGTAACCCCCTTCGGTGCTCTAGATTTGAAAAATAAGAACAATGAGGTGTTTAGAGTCAATGGGCACCGGGTTAAACGTTATCTTGGCAAGGTTGATGATGGCCACATTGTGGAGGTTCTACATTTCAAATGGTCGGTAATCTGCATCGTGCCGCGACGTTAAATCAGGCACTTCTTGGGAGGCAACCCATGTGTTTCTTTTTTTTTCTTTTTCTTGTTTTTCTTCTTTAGATTAGATAGGCTTGGTTTTGTGCTAACTAGTTTTGGAGTGTATGCAGGAATGGGTGTGCATTACAGGGACTGTGCAAGAAAATTTGGCTAAGTGTCACAAAAGTGCGGACCACACCAAAATTATGTGGACCGTACTGACACACTGCGGCCGCATAATTCTGTGTGCGGTCACACAACTGGAAGATCAAAAATGCATCTCTCTGAAGATTGGCCTGTCAAAATTCCTTAGCAATGTGCGGCCGCACACAAAATTATGCAGTCCACAGAAATTCTGCGGCCGCACTCACACTCAAAATTGTGCGGCCACACTCAAGTAAATTCTGGGCCCCACGGGTCAAAGTATAAATAGGGCCTTTCTTAACTTTTTACACTTTACAATCTTGAACCCTGAAGCCTAGAAAACACAGTGCATATCTCAGTAGCTCTAAATCTTCTCTCACTTCATCAAGTTAGACTCTCACCTGCATCATTCATTGCTGGTATGTTAATTTCGTCTTTAGATTCTTCATCTTTTCTTAGTTTTGTTCTTTTATCTAGGGTTAATTTCATGCCTAATAATGTCAATTGTTCATCTTTTTTTGCTTAGAATCATGTGGGTAATCTTTTAGATGTTGATTGGGTTACGGGTAAGTAGCTAATCATGCTTAGTTGTTAGAGCCATGTCTAATTCTTGAAAAAAAAATTGAATCGCAAAGCAGTGCCGCGATAGTTCAAATTGTGCGGCCGCACACATTTTTGTGCGATCCGCAATCTTGAAGTCAGGGCATCTGTTTGTTTGAATTGTGCGGACCGCACTTAAAAATATGCATCCGCAGTGAAATTGTGCGGTCCGCGGTAAAATTGCACGGACAGCACTGATGAAGGATCAGAGAACCCGGTATTCTGAACTTGGGTCTGTGCAACCGCACTCAAAATTGTGCGGTCCGCACTTTTAGTTATGCGGCCGCACTAACTTTTGTGCGGTCTGCACTCGGCAGTCTGCGGCCGCACGTACTTTTGTGCAATCCGCACTACCCCTTCTGAGACTGGTTTACTGCAATTTTCAATCATGCTTCTTTATATATTGTGAGCTTCAATTCTAACTGATTTCTATTACTTATGTTTTGCAGACAATGGTTCGCTCACGTGGTAGAGGAGATCATCGAAAGGGAGGGAAGAACCCTCCTGAGGCCGGGGTCGAGGAAAAAGCAACCTACCTCTAGTACTTCAAAGAGTCATAAGCAAGAAAGCGATTGCCAACAGAGTTCCTGAACCCTCCGAGTCCAGTAAGTACCTCCCATATGGGGAAGCTTCTGAGGGTAACTCCGTGCAAGCACAGCCGGAAGCCCAATCACAACATATCCCGGGTAGATTTCATTTGGTAGATGAATTATCTTCCTCTGCCAGTTCGTTTGAAGGTTCGGAAGAGGGTAGTCAAGATTCTGAGTCCTCTTCCTCACATGCTCCACCCTCTTCCTCACATGTTCCAGCTGCTCCAATCAATTTAGACGATGATGATGATGTCCCAGATGATGGTAGAGGGGGCGATACTACAGTGGGAGGTTTAAAAAGGTCAATGAGGCCCGAGCTATGGGAAGATAGATTCGTCAGTGCTATTGCCTTTGCCAAATTTAGAGAATGGTGGCCGCAGAGGTCGCTCACTCTTGAGTGACAATTCTTGAGAAGGATCTAGACAAGCACAACCACAATGTCCTTAGACAATTCCAGGAGCGAAAAGGATGGAAATGATTCACCCATAGTGTTCTAGATGCAAATGAGCACTTAGTCAAAGAATTCTATGCCAACGTTGCTCACATAAAAAAGGGTACTAAGGTGACAAAAGTGCGAAATCTGAAAATCCGTTTTGACTCATGTGCACTGAACTCATATGTGGGGTTTGAAGAAGTAGAAGCAGTGCAATACTTGGAAAAGCTAGCTATGGGTGATGCAGCTCGTCCGTGGCTAGCTGAGATTCTGGCAATCCGAGGGTCAACACCTCAGTGGCTCACAATAGGGGTTCCAATAGTGCGAGCCACCCTAAACTTTGAGCAAAAGGGTAGCAGATATTCCCGTGCAGCCGCATTGATCCATGCCTTAATGAGAACAACCTCCTACTTCCCCGTGCAGTTTTGGTGAAACCCATTATGGCTGGGTATCCGATTAATGTTGGTGCCATTATGTCCATCAACATCACTTTAGCTGTCCAGAAAGGTGAAAGATCCTATCCGTACCCAAACTTCCTCACAGAATACTTCAAAGATCAAAGGGTGGAGCCAAGGCACTATGATACCGAAGTAAAGGCCAAGAAGCCTTTCTCATGGTACCACCTTCAGGAGATGACAACCCGAAGTTCATGGTAAGGCTACTAACTCCGCTGGCAAAATTGAGGAGCCAAGGGTAGTGGTTACTGATTCGGCTGCTGAGCCTTCAGCATCTGCATTACCTCGCACAGCAGCCGGCCCTTCCACCAGGACAGCAGACATGCCACCATCTTCCTCTGCCGGACCACCTGCTTCTGCTAGACTATCAGTGCCATTATCAGTGCTAGCTTCATCTACTTATCCTCAGACTGCGCTGCGAGTCTCCCAGACATTGGCGAGTCTCAACAACTGGATGTAGGCATCTACTACAAAGCTGACCGACATATTCGGTGCAATTGCAGCACGGTCCTCCGCCCCGGTAGCTCCAGCAGAGCCACAGGTACCTCCCTCGATGGAGGAAACATTGAAGAAGATTCTAGACAACCAGAAGACTATCATGGCTACAGTGGTGGCACACAGGAAAGCCATTGAGGATTTGGGCAAACAGGTCAAGAAGATGCGGAAGTCTCAAGCATCAAAGAGGTCAGTGGAAAAATTGAGAAAAGAGATCATCAAGATTACGTCTGTCGAAGATCTACCACTGGACTTACTTATGGAGGGAGCACCTTCAGCTCCAGTAGCACAGGTAACACCAGCAGTACCCGAGGCACCAGAGGCAGCAGCCGGCCAGTCTGAGGAGCCGATTGCGACTTCCTACACTACTGAGGAGATGATCCAGATGCTCAGCAACCCAGTTGTCCCTCGGCTAGGAGATGATAAGATTCACCTATTCGATACTGAGGGTGTTATGGATGCCATGGAGACTGAGACCACATAGGGAGTTTTCTTCACTCTCTACCCTTCCCTGTTCTTATTTTTGTTAAGCATTGGGGACAATGCTTATTTTCATTTGGGGGTGGTCTATTCTAATTGATTGTCATTTGGCATGTAATAACTATTACACTATTTTCCCTTTATCTTTGTTTTCTCTTTGGTATGTATATATTCTCCCCATTTGTTGTATATATTCATTTCCCTTATGTATATATTCACTTTACTTCGTTTTGTATATTCTTTTTACTTTCTGTAGTACTTCATAACTTCTTTAGTTTGTTTTTCCTTAGTAGTATAACTTCTTATTTACTTTAGTAGATTCTTTTTAATTTGTTAGCTTATTTTTACGTTTTGTGTGAACAATAAGCCTTTAGTTTTCTTAATGTCACGGTTCTTTCCAAAGGTGGATTGTGCGTGAACCGGGTGGCTCTTCCTAACGATGGATGGCATGACAACCTTCTTAAGGTATTGAGTCAGTTTTCTTTTATGTTTAGGCAAATATAGTAGCAACGAATAAAAGGGTCTCAAGCATACTTCACTTGGTGCCAACACATTTACCTATGATCGTATGGTTAAAAACAAGTTGTTGGCATAAAATAGCTCTAGTTGTGACCTTTTGACTCTTGTGTTGACTTAAGCAGTCATCGAGTGGTTCAGTCCAGCCATTTGTGATTCACAATCTTAACTAGGGTTGTTGTGGGCCTTAGACTCCATTCTCTTTAGCAATCCAGAAGCGTGAGAGGTGAGATGTTTAGTTACAAGTCAAAGTACCCGTGCTAATAGTCTAGAACTTCGCCCGAATGTTTTTCGAAGCGAAATTCTGAGTGTAGCTTAGCTTGAGAAATAACTATAGGCTCTCCTTGATCTAATTTGGAATTTGAAATCTTCCATAGCCTACCAATTTGATATCCCTAGTCAACCCCTTTAAGCCGAAGCCCTTTTCTTTCAATAACCATGTTACAAGCCTTTATCTGTTCTGTAATGACCCTCTCTTGGTACCTGATCTTTCCTTAACATTCTTGAGAAATAATTGGCAAAAACATAAGTTTGGGGGAGAGGTGAGGAGTTTGAAAGTGATAAAAGGTACAAAGAAGAGAAAGAAATGAAAAAAAAAGGGAAGGCAAAGAAAAGAATGAAAGAACAAAAAGAAAAATACCAAAAATAAGGTAGAAAGTTGAAGGGATTCAAATAAAACAATGATGAAAGGCATGGAGTAAATAGAAAAGGAGAAAAATGAATATCATGACCAAGAAAGAGTGACATTACGTCTCTATAGTTCCTACGAGGAAAAAGAAATTGACTCAAAGCGTCGACAAAGTATGAGCCAAAATGAGAAAATGGAGTGCTTAAGGAAAGATGAACCCATTCTATTTCATCAAGACCTACCTTGATCCAAAAATCCTTCATTACATCCCGAAAAGGCCCTACATGATTTCAAGTTGAGTGAGCTTACATTAGTGGTGATTTACGTGAGGGGAAAGTTTATAGTACTTAGAGCCGGACTTGTGACATTCTTTTGAGAGAGATGAGCGAACTTTTCACAATCCTTGCTTCGAGCGTTGCATTCTAAGTGAGATTTTCTAATGGAGAGTAAAGGAGGAGGAGTTTGGGATCCATAATGACCTGCGTGAAAGAGCGAGCGTCCTTGATGAATAAAGTCAACTCTTGATGCTCTAGTGTCACATTAGATCTATTATACTCAAACAGTCAAAATCTTTGCATTATTGATAAGTCATATGTGTTGTGGGTAATTGTTGGTCCCAGTTGATGTATGATTGATTCACCTTAGGCCAGATGGAATATCCCTTTTCCAAGTGGAGGTGGAAATTGCCTACATTGCTTGAGGACAAGCAAAAACTTAAGTTTGGGGGAGTTGATACGTAGGGATTTGGACCGCTTATTTGCTCTCTTTTACTTGCGTTTTAGCTCAAAAATGCTCAAAGGTATTCCCGAGAACTAATGAAATATGCTTTTGTACAGGAATATTGGGAAATGAGCCAAAGAAGTCAAAATCAACTCATAAAGGAGTCAAAAGTGAACAAGAACCAAAACAGGGCAAAAAGGCCTACAGTGCGGACCACATATTATGCGGCTGCAGACAAGGAGATTCAGAGAGTTGGGTTTTTAGGAAGGCTGAAGGCATGTGGACCGCACCATAATTGTGCGGCCGCAGAAGGACAAGTGTGGCCGCACTCAAAATTACGCGGTCCGTAGTCTACAAGAATCAGAGAGAAGGGATTTTAGAATCAAGAAGAAATGCGGACCGCACCATTTTTGTGCGGCCGCATAATCAAGAGCGTGTCCGCCCTCAAATTTGTGCGGTCCGCAGACATCCCGCAAAAGCCAGAGCTCAAGTTCAAGGAGTGCGGACCGCACTATAGTTGTGCGGCCGCAAAAGCAAGAGCGCGGACGCACTCAGAAATGTGCGGTCCGCACAACCTCCGCAGGGGCATTTTGTCAGATATTTTCAGCTTAGTATAAATAGAACTTTTTGTCATTTTTAGGTTAAGTTTCGTTTTGGGAAGAGCACCAGAGCTGTTTTCTTTAATTTTTTGAGTAATTTTGCACTATATTAGCTTCTAAACATTAGGTTTTCTTTCCCTAATCAATTATTATGCATTCTATCTTAATTTCTTCTTTAATTTTTGCATTTTTCATGAGTAGCTAAATTTCTAGCTAGGGTTGTGGCCCAACCCCAGTGTGGGTACTTAATGGATGTTTGATTTAGGGCTTGTTTGTAATTGGGTTAGTGATATTTAGCCTAATTCTTGCTTAAATTCAAGAATTAATGGTTGCAAATATTGATTCATGCCTATTTGACTTAGTCTCTACTTGAGAAAGAGAGACTAAGTCTAGAAAAACTTGGCTAACAAGAAATTGGGGTGAACTCAAGAAATTGATAGCCCCAATTAACGGGCCAAATCTAGAGATAGTAAGTCCCGACTTGAGCATATATCACTTGTTTTGGGCAATACTCATTTGGTCTTGAGAAAGCCAAATTGGGCAAAATCACTCAAACTACCGAGAGGTATAGAGTGGGTAATTGCGTGTGATTGCTATATTATAACCCCGACTAATCAAACTTGCCCTTGAGTTTACAACCCGTTAGGTAACCACCTAGGTGGAAGTCACGACCCTAGATCCTTTATCATTTGAAAAACAACCAAACCCAAAAATATTGTCTCCTAGTTTTATAATTGCAATCAATAGTTTAAGGTAGAAATAGAAACAACAAACAAGAATGTGGAAGTGCAATTTGAGGCACATCATACAATTACACAAATTATATACCTAACCCAATTTTAACTCCCTGGAGATTCGACCCCAACTTGCGTTGGGTTTTTATTATTGCATCGACCGCCTCACTACCTATAATTGTGGTGTGAGTTTGGGCGACATAAAAAAACTCATTAAATTCCTTATTAAAAATATGGATTGTTTTGCTTGGTCCCACCTTGACATGACAGGGACCCCACCGGAGATTACCACTCATCGATTGAGCTTGGCCCCTAAGTTCAGACCAGTAAAACAAAAGAGAAGGCCACAATACGAGGTAAAGCATGCATTCATCAAGGATGAGGTAACCAAACTTCTCAAAATAGGATCCATCCGGGAAGTAAAATATACTGAATGGTTAGCAAACGTAGTTGTAGTCCCCAAGAAGGGGATTAAACTTAGAATCTGCGTAGACTACAAAGACTTAAACAAAGCATGCCCTAAAGACTCCTTTCCTTTGCAAAATACCGATCGCATGATCGATGCCACGTCCGGCCACGAGATCCTCAACTTTCTCGATGCCTACTCCGGGTACAACCAAATACAAATGAGCCTGGAGGATCAGGAAAAGACTTCGTTTATTACTAAGTATGGTACTTATTGCTATAATGTAATGTCGTTTAGACTAAAAAAAATGCCGGTGCTACCTATCAACGCCTAGTAAACTGAATGTTCAAAGAACAAATAGGTAAATCAATGGAGGTTTATATTGATGACATGCTAGTTAAGTCCCTGCGCGTAGAGGACCATTTGACACATTTGCAGGAAACCTTCAACATATTGAGAAAATATAACATGAAGCTCAACCCCGAGAAATGTGCATTCGGAGTCGATTCGGGCAAATCCCTCGGCTTTATGGTATCTAATCGGGGAATAGAGATCAACCCCGATAAAATCAAGGAGATCGAAGACATCACAGTCATGGACAGCATTCATTAACATGGATAGCCACTTTAGGCCGGTTTATCTCGAGGTCTTCGGATCGAAGTCACAGATTCTTCTCACTGCTCAAAAAGAAGACAATTTCACTTGGACCCCAGAATGCCAACAGGCATTAGAAGAGTTAAAGCAGTATCTTTCGAGCCCGCCATTGCTTCACTCTCCGAAAGCGGACGAGCAGCTCTACTTATATTTGGCAGTCTCGGAAGTTGCGGTAAGTGGTTTCCTAGTTCGAGAAAAGAAAGGTACGCAATTTCCTGTTTACTATGTTAGCCGAACTTTAGGTGAAGCCGAGACCCGGTACCCACAGTTAGAAAAATTAGCGCTTGCTCTAATAAGCGACTCTAGGAAATTAAAACCGTATTTTCAATGTCACACAATTTGTGTTGTAACCACTTACCCACTTCGCAACATCTTGCACAAGCCCGAACTCTCGGGCCTATTGGCCAAATGGGCCGTCAAAATCAGTGGGTATGATATCGAGTATCAACCCCGAACGGCCATCAAGTCTGAAATCTTAGCAGAATTCATGGCCGACTTCATGCCTGCCCTCGTACCCGAGGTCGAAAAGGAACTTTTGTTGAAAACGGGTACGTCTTCAGGGGTGTGGACCCTTTTCACATATGGAGCTTCAAATGTGAAGGGGTCTGGTTTAGGTATTGTTTTGAAGACGCCCACAAGAAATACATCAAAACTCCTAAGTTGACTAACAATGAGGCCGATTATGAGGCCATGATTGCAGGTCTCGAGCTGGCTAAAAGTTTGGGAGCAGAGGTCATCGAGGCCAAGTGTGATTCCCTACTCGTGGTTAACCAAGTCAACAAGACTTCGAGGTTTGAGAAGATCGAATGCAGAGGTACTTGGACAAACTGCAGGTAACCTTACACCATTTTAAAGAATGGACCCTACAGCATGTACCGCGAGAGCAAAACAGTGAGGCTGATGCCCTTGCAAATTTTTGGGTCATCAGTCAAAGTTAGCTCGAGGACTGTTGTACAACTTTCAAAGTCGGTAGTCGAAGAAGGCCATGCCGAAATAAACTCCACAAGCCTAACTTGGGATTGGAGGAACAAATATATCGATTATCTAAAGGATGGAAGGCTTCCGCCGGACCCTAAGGAATCGAGGACTTTGCGAACGAAAGCTGCACAATTCACATTGGCTGAAGATGGAACATTGTACAGAAGGATGTTCGATGGGCCGTTGGAAATGTGTTTGGGTCCGGGAGACACCGACTATGTCCTACGAGGAATTCACGAGGGTACTTGCGGGAACCATTCCAGTGCCAAAGCACTGGTTCACAAAGTCATCAGAGCAGGGTACTATTCGGTCAATATGGAAAAAGATACTAAGGAGTTTGTTCGAAAATGCGACAAATGCCAAAGACATACACCGATGATCCACCAGCCCGGGGAGCAACTTCATTCAGTCCTATCCCCATGGTCGTTCATGAAATGGGGAATGGATATCGTTGGCCCTCTGCCATCGGCCCAGGTAAAGCTAAATTCATTCTATTTATGACTGACTATTTCTCTAATTGGGTTGAAGCACAGGCTTTCGAGAAAGTCAGAGAAAAAGAAGTTATAGACTTCATCGGGATCACATCATATGCTGATTCGGGATACTTGCTGAGATAGTATGCGACAATGGAAAACAATTTATCGGCAGCAAAATAACGAACTCGAGGATCACAAAATAAAAAAGATATTATCGACGCCGTATCATCCTAGTGGGAACGGACATGCCGAATTAACAAACAAGACCATCATTCAGAATCTAAAGAAAAGATTGAACGACGCTAAAGGAAAATGGAGAGAAATTTTGCCCGAAGTGCTTTGGGCGTATCGAACAACGTCAAAATCTAGTACGGGGGCAACACTATTATCCTAAGTATATGGCGCCGAAGCCCTGATACCGGTCGAGGTCGGGGAACCCAGCGTCAGGTTTCGATACACACGGAAGCGTCGATACGAGGCTATGAAACCAACCCTCAATTTGCTTGATGGAAAACGGGAAGCCACCCTCGTTAGAATGGCAGCAAGAAGCAGCGCATCAAAAGATACTACAACCGAAAAGCCAATCTTCGCCACTTGCGAATCGGGGACTTAATTCTTAGAAAAGTCACCCTCAACACTCGATACTCAAACGAGGGGAAACTCGGCCCAAATTAGGAAGGACTATATCAGGTCCTCGGTGGCACGATGAACGGCAAAAAATTGCCAAATAGTTGGAACATATCACACCTCAAACGATATTATTGCTAAGGTATGACTCTCTCCCTTTTTCATTTGTATTTTGATACTAACTTATTGCAGGTGTTTGATCGAAGACATCTAGAAATTCTTCAACACAAAGACCTCAGGTTTTAAAGCACGCGTTGCGCTCTTTTTTCCTTAGATCGGTTTTTGTCCCAAATGGGTTTTTCCGGTGAGGTTTTTAACGAGGCAAAAATTATTTGTGCTACCTGGGGACAATTCAACAGTATCCAAGGCTTCTTTATAATCAACCTCGAATACTGGGGGGCATCACTCTCGGATGTTATGTTCTCAAGGAAAATACTTCGTATCAACAAGTATCGATAGGTAAAATTTTGTAAAGGGCCAAACGGTCAGATGAACCGTGTCCTTGTAGATTACTCGAGCCCCGATGGCAAAACATGTACTCATGAATGATTTATGGAAAGAAGTATTTTTTCCTTACCAGATGTTCCATGCCTTAGTAAAATTTCTACTTTACTTATGATCTATTGCGAAAACTGGCTCAAGCGCCGATCGCAACTAAAGCTCGAGCTATCAACCCCATACTCGGGGACTGCCATCCAAAAATCAATATGTTCGAATTATTAAACTTCGAAATCATAAGACCTTAAAAAGGCAACCCTCGATTTTTTAGGCCAAGGCCACCACACTCGGGGACTGACGCTTCGAAAAAAGTTCGAAGTATAATTGAGAAACAAACCCAAAGGGTAAATCTCAAAATTAAAGGCTACGGCCAAACTAACACGCTTTGGAGACGTCCGAATACCGTAACAAAAATAGGCCTTCTTAATACTTTCACAAAACCGGTTAAAAGGGCTACCCTCGGCAAAATTACAAAAGGTTTCGATAACATCAACCCTCTAAAACCTTAAGGGGTACCTAATTGTTCGAACTCTCGAGCAAGCCTATGCTAAGGCATAACAAAGTAAAAGGCTTTCGGTAACACTGAATCCTAATGGGTACAGATTTATCTCGTGCTAAGGCATAACAAATATTCATATGATTAAACTTTTAAGCCGAAAAGGGAAAAGCCACTCTTTTAAGGCCATATCGGCCCAATTCAAGAGCTTAAGGGCCATTATGTTTTTGAGTTCGGGAATCCACCCTCACTCAACTGAAACCTAAGGGTTTTTTTCTACTCCGAGTTCGAGTAAGTACTCACTCGATTATAAAGACTATACTAATCTGACTTCGACAAATTTTTGCAAGGCAACGAAATGAACCAAAATTCTCACAAGGCATAAAGTATAAGACAAAAAGCAAAACAGAGCTTTCACAAAATGGAAATCGGAAACAAATCGGAAAGAAAAGAGATCTTTCATTTATGCAAAACTATTTACAAAAACCAATCTAAGTCTCACACAAAAATTCGAAAAAAGAAAATATTCTAAGTGCCTAATCTTCCCCGGGACCTCATCTTCATCCCCTCCACTCTCGAATTCACTCGAGCTCCCGGAATCATCATCAGAAGAGAGCAACACTTTGGCCTCGGCCTTAAGTACTTTCACGTTCTCGATATCGATAGTAAGGTCAAAACCGCGAGCATGAATCTCCTCGAGAGTCTCTCTTCGAGACTGGCATTTGGCATGCTCGGCAACGCAGAATGCTTGAGCCTGAGCAGCATCACAAATTTCCTTTGCTCGAGCGTGAGTAGCTTTAGCATCAGCTCGGTAGACGGCCACGATCGCCTCCGCGTTAGCCTTTGCTTTTTCTGCCTCAGATGTGGCCTTTGCAAGCTCAGCGGCCAACAGAGCCTCGAGCTCCTCAATTTTCTTGGCTCGAGCCAAGCTTTCCTCCTTCATGTTTTGTAGTTGACATTCGGTCGAAGACAGCTGAGCCCGAGCACTATCTTTCTCCGAGGCAAGGCGGTCCATGTTTTGTTTCCACCCCAAAGTCTCTGCCTCCTTCATCTTGGCTTCCTCGCGAAGTTGCTCGATCTTTCTGGCCTTCTGCTGAACCTGCAAGATCGAAGTGTTAGTCGTCATTCCCTAATCGATATATCGAGCTTCCAAAAATTTACATTACCTGCTCAATTAGGTCGGTTTGCCCTTTATGAGGTGTTGCCAATTCAGCTCGGAGGTCCTTGATCTCCTCTTCTATTTGCCCACTGAGAAGTTTTAGGGCATCTCTCTCCTCCGTAAGCCTTTTAAGATCGGCCTCACACCGGTTCAGCTCTGCCCGAGATTTAGAAAATGCTTCCCGATGAAGCGTCAAGGCCTATGAAGAAAGAAAGGAAATCAGGCATGAGGAAATAAAGACAAAAGTGATATTGATAAAGGGAGCTAGGGCTTACCTAACTCAGAAGTCGATGAGCCTCATCGAAGATACTCGATGCATCACCCAGATCGAAAGCATCTTCGACCCCCGTGAAGCAACCACGGAAAAGGTCCTCCGCTTCGTGGACCGTTCCCACATCGGGGGTCCCCATGGCCTGGGCTTCATGAATTTTCCCTTGAAAATGTGGGGAGGGACGGCGAATCGCTATTGCCGCAGGCGAGACACTTGGGACGTTCTTTTTGTTTCGAAGGACCTCAGAACTGGCCCCTTCAGTTACGTGCACTTATTGCCCATCACGGCGGGAGGCATCGTCAGCCTCCGATGACTCGGGGGCTTTGCTCGAGTCATCTTCCGAGATCCCCTCGATCCGAGGCTGAACCTCTTCGATCATCACCGGCTCAGCGTCCTTTGGGACCTCGGCGCTCCTCTTTCGAGCCACCAGCTCGAAGGCGGCATCTCCATCCTCATCTTCTTCATCTCGTAGCCGCTGAACTACATCCGCAGGCAGGACGGCGATATCTTTCTTCGACTTGCGAGCCCTGTTCTTCTTGGGCTTTGGAGTATCGTAGGGCGAGACTCTTTTCCTCTTCTTATCCTCAACCGACCTCGGGGCCTCCCCCTCCTCCCCAGACAGGGGCCTCATGACAGCATTGTCTACGAGACCTATATGAAAGGAAATCAAGAAGAAATAAAAAAGAAACATTTTAGAGAAGAACATCAAACATGAGTAAAGAAGCTTACCGTGATTTTTGGCCTCCCATAGGCCCTTTGCCAAATCGCGCCATGAGCGCTCAGCATACGAAGAGGTCAAGGCCAGTTTTCGAACCCAGTACTCAAGGTTCGGAATTGCACCAGGCACCCAAGGAACCGCTGCATCATAGGAAAGGATGTCGATAAGAAAGGGCAAAAGAAACAAAACAATAAACATAAGCTATAAGTGGATTTGTACTCACGCTTCATGTTCCATTCTTCAGGGAATAGCACTTCTCGGCCGGGATTATGTCGGAAGTCCTCACTCGAACAAACCAGCCCATCCATCCTTGATCTTTGTCCTCGTCTATGCTCGAGAATAGCACATTGGTAGCCTGACGCTGAAGCCTTATTAATCTGCCTCGATGGAGACGGGGGTTGTACAGTATAATGAGATGGTCGAGGGTAAAAGGCACCCCTTCGACCTTGCTCACGAAGAATCGAAGCAAAATGACAATGCGCCGAAAAGAAGGGTGGATCTGGCCTAGGGTTATTTGGTATTAGCGGCAGAAGTCGAGGATAACAGGATCGACGGGACCCGGTGTAAAAGGGTAAGTGTAAACACTTAAAAACCCTTTCACGTAAATAGTGATGTCCTCTTCAGGGGTCGGAATCACCACCTCTTTGCCTTCCCAATGGAAATCTTTCTTCACCTGTTTAAGGTCGCCCTCAGTTATCGAGCATATATATCTCGACATTGGCTCACATCGGCCGGGGACCGACGAGGTTTTCTCAACTTTAAAATCGGAAGTAAGATCGCACACCCCGGGAATACATTCCTCGAGGCGTGGCTCCACCGGCGTTTTATCGTCGGCCGGCCACGATAAAGAAGCTTTTTCCTTTTGAGGAATGGTTTTTGATGTTTTTTCCATTTTTATGTGTATTCAGAGAAAGAAGAAGATGAAATTTGTTGTTTTGAGAAAGGGTTGACAACGGGATTTGAAGAACTTGCAGAATTGAAAAACTTGAAGGAAGTAGAGTGCTTTGAAGATTAAGAGAAGTTTTGAAAGTAAAGTTTGAGAAAATTATGAGGAAGATCTATTTATAATGTTTGCTATGACGGTTTAAAGACACTAGTGGCCGACCATCAACTGACGCTCATTAATGATTTTGGGAACTGTACCGACGCGACGCTTCAGTCGCTTACGTCGCTTACGCCACGAGGTTGACATCATAACTGGTCGATGTATAAAATCGAAGGCTTAGTTCGTTTCTTCTCATTACACTCCAAGAAACAAGGGGACTATCTGTGTACGATTAAAATAGGGCTTGCCCGATTGTGCCATTTAATCGAGACCAGGGAATCATGTCGAGGGTCCGCCTCGTAACAGATCAGGCCAGGGCACGAAAATAAGGTATCAAACTCGAGAATCGAGGTGGTCGTCGAGTTCGAGGCCAACAGCAATCGAGACCAAATATGACAGACTTCGAACGAAGCGCAATAACGGAAAGGCGAGATATCCGTAACCGGTCGAAGATCACGGTGGAAATCCCGGAACAGATCAAATCAAGGGCGGTTATTTATGCCAATCATGGGATTTACTTCCGTAATTAGAATTGTACCATAGATGGGATTCCTCTACTATATAAAGAGGGTTCTGATCATTTTGTAAGGACCTCACATTCATACAGATCAAAGTGATATAATATTCTATCTTTAATTTATATTTTCCTGTTTATCAGTTTGCTGCTTTTTAACTGTTCTTGCTCTACTGGCTCGAGGGTATTCCAACTCGAGTGCTCTGTTCAAACATTAGTTTGCTTTATATCATTATCAATTTCTATTACTTATTTTTACGTCTCTCAATTGGTATTAGGTGAAGTCACGTAACCTTAAAACCACATTATAAATTTAATTGTTATCCAATTTTAGGGTAAACAATCAGTTTAACTGACTACGGGTTTATGTTTTGTTGTTTTAGACATTGTTGTTACAATACTGTAACTTCCGTTCTCCCCTTCCCCTTTTATCATTTCCTCTTTTGATCCTACAAAGCTGCAGAAGGTCATCAGAGTTTATTTCAGTAAAGAGTATGTTTATAGAAAAAGGAGATGTTTTCTAAGTGCCAAGTGTCCGTTTTGGAGTCAGCATAAATGTAGATTATAACAAGAGCAACAGTCTAACTAACTGCCTCTTGAGCTTTGAAGACATCATTCTACGTCACAGATTATGCAGAGCATCAACGTAGACAAAATGGATCTCGAAGAAAAATATTTTATTATAAATATCTGATTGATCTATACAATTCTTTATTTCCTCTCCACATAAAATAAGCTACTAATATCCTTATTTTACGAAACATACAAGAAAGCCTATTCCTATTAAAATTCTAACTAGAAATCCTATTTAGACATGACTTAAATAATTTTGCAAACACCAAATTCTAAATAATTTTGATATCCTACTACAACTTTGGATTAGTTTTCCAACAGATGTTATACACCACCAAATCGAGTCATTCTGACAGCATATTATCCAATTACAAGTATCTCTTAAACAAGGCCACCCGTTTTTACAATGTTACAATTCTTGTATTTATCACCATCTTTTGTCAGGTTTTGAACACTAGCAGCTTATAAGATTGCTAATTTGGGTTTATCAAGTTCCTTCCCCTTTGGCTCCTTTTTACACTACCTTATTGGAAATTCCACAAGTAAAATGTCATCAATAAGAGAGGATGGTGTCTTGAAGTTAGTACATCCTGGTAGGCGCGTTGAGATTCATATTCAGCCTATTATTGCTGCACAATTCCTCAAGAAGTATCCGAGACACTGCATTGCCCGTCCTGATGTTTTCAAGTTTCCTTGGATCGTTGTTCGTCCAGAAGCAGTTTTGAATCTAGGCAAAGTATTCTACATTGTCCCTAAGAAAACAATATATGATCTTTTGAAAGCCAAAAAGCAGCAGAATCAACATATGCCACTAGCAATTCCCTCACTCAACACTGATCATGATTCCCGCGATTTTACTTCTATAAGTACTAGTCAAACCTCGCTTCTTCTCAGGGAAAACCAATACCTCAAGAGTCATGAAAATCGTCGTCTTAATGTTCAGAATTCCAAATTTAAGGAAAAGCAGTTCCTGAAGATTCATGGTAACCGTAGTCTTTCTGATTGGAATTCATCGTTCGAGGGAAATCAGTCCATGAAAAATCCTCGAATCTCAACTCTCAAGTCGACAGCTGGAATGACTCCGAAGCATCTCAGACATGGTAAGGATCCAAGTAGATTTCAGAATTCACCTTGGTATGGTGCAAGTTATGAAGTAGATGATTTTAAGGAGAACAGAAATGGACATGAAAACTACTCTCAGCAGTCTATTGATGATTCATCCTTTGATAGTACATTTATGCACTCTAAAAGATATTACAGTAGTTATTCTCCAACATCGCGAGTAGTTAACCACCATCGTCACTACACAATAAGTTCCAACCAAGCTGAGCTGAAATCTTGTTTGAGAAAGCCGGATAGTGAACGAAGACGGCTCAATCTAAGAGTGACTTTTGTCAAAGCCAATTGTTACTAACCAGTGAAAGAGTACACTTGCAAGTTAATTTGATGAAAGGATATTACCATTGAGGTTCTAACAATAAAAAAAATCATTCCAAGTTTATTTTTGAAGAAATGAACAAAAAGAAGGGAGAATATGAAACAATTTGAGGAAAGTAGGAGAAAAATGTGATTCAGAAACTTGATATGAAAATCAATGGCTACATCTAGGAACTAAACAAACTTTCAGGCATGTGGAGTTGAATGTTCATATGAAGTGCTATATTTGCCAATATAAGATATATCAATGTGTATAACTTAAAGATCCTTCTGGTGATCATATTCATCAAAACTCAAAATTTACTTTTCTTCATCTCAGTTGCTAAAGCATATCTCTAAAGCTCATATACAAGATGTGGGACAGAAAATAGTGATTGCGCGATGGAACATAGATTACAAGTACCATTCGCAATTACTCACTAGAAGTTTGCCTGTCATGTTCTTTCAGTTAGCTTAGAATCAGTAATTTGTGACCTCTTTGAAGGAGAACTTGACTCCCTTGAAGAAGTATGTCCAAAAATGTTGAACTTGCCAATCTTTTTCGAGAAGTTACTCATGAATCCCCGGGAGTTAGATTTTTCCATGTTTTTCTTCATACAAACGTGATCTTTCTCCAGGTCATTCAATCTCATCCTCATTCGTGTTAGTTCAAGTTTTAGTTCCCTATTTTCTCGTCTTAGAGAAGCATAATTATCCCGGGGAGACATAGCTGCACTTAAAGCACCACTATTGATCCTCCACGATTGGTGCATTGGCTTATGATCTTCATCAGGATAAGAACAAAATAAGGCATTTCGAAGCCTCAGTTGCTCGAAATATAGAACCTGTACGATTGATTGGAGTGGGAGGCGTTCGTTTTGTGCAGCGTGTGCTCCAGCTTCTTGTGAGAGCTTCTGAAAATCAATCAGCTTGCATAGTCTTCTCCTATCTGGATCTGATAACGCCTGATGAGCCTGGAATTCCCATGAATGAACGTCGATGATTAGTCAATAACTTAAGAAAATGCCTAAGGAAGCTCTACTACTTCCTTAGAAATATGGATTTAGGTTAGAAGATGCTATTAAGGGCAAAATCAAACTCAATGTAAAGTACTTAATCCTCCTCATATAATGGTACCATATTCATTTAAGTCATTAGCAAACAGGTTATTTTTCGAAGAAATAAGTACCGTGAGTTTTCTCCTGGCATTTAATTTTAAAACTTTAACTCAAACCATTAATGCTTTTTCTTAAACATCTTTCAAGAAATTTGTAGTACATACTTTGAGGTAGACATCGATTGATCGATAAAGTCCATCATGGACAGTACGAGCATGTGCTGGTAAGCTTTCAGCAATTGCTATGAACTTGTTAAGCTTTAGGTTTGCATCAGGTGCAATTTCAGCAAGGTAATTGTCCACCAGTTTTGCGACTTTGAATAATGCAGTTTGGGATGGCGAAGTAGGGCTAGCAGACTCAAACACTGAGACATCGTCCATATCTTCATCACTATCCTCCTGCTGAAAAAAATTAACCAAGATTCTATGCACTGTGTCAACGTCAAATAATGTGTCACCAGCATTGCGAAAGAATGGAATTAGAAGATCATCGAGAGTAGCTATGTCTAATTGAGATCCTATCCGCCTCTCAAGATCAAGTCTACAAGCAACTGTGCAGTCAAGCATCACTGCACTTCTCAGCAACCCAAAAAGAAAGGTTATTGGAACAACCAATTTCTCAACAGGCATAAGGCTAACAATTGTCTCGACCACAACTTTTTCATGGCCGTTTGAACCAGAAACCACGTCAATTTTGGGTTGGCTCGATTGATTCCAGGAACTGGACTTCTTTGTCAACTCCTTCTGTGCGTAGTTCACTAGTGATGCTGCAATACTTTCAGGCCTAACACCACGACATTTCATCGCTGTTATGACTCGTTGATACAAGTCAATACGAAGAACTGACAAATCCTCTATCCACCAGTCTCCTTCACACTTGGCTTGGCGGTTCATATGGAGTCTACCTGAACTACTATATTCCAAGCGCGAGAAACTTGAGGCAATTTGCTCCACGCAAGCCTTAGAGGCTATAGCATCAATGCATCGGGTAACTATTTTCAGCTCATCAGCCAAAGGGAGTAAGTTTTCGCATTGTTTCAGGACTTCAACACACATTTCAAGATTCTTGCAAACAACAATATCAAGATATTCTTCAGCTCGGGAACCAAGGTTGTTCTTTGAATAGTCCTCAGTCATCTCAAGATAATCTGATACACAACAAAGCTGAGCAACATTTGCAGCTGTAATCTCAAAGTTAACACCGTAGCAGAATTTTGCTGCTAGCTCAAATGATTCAGCTCCACCTGGTAGGCTAAGAAGCTCTATCCTTGATATATCAGAATCCCTGTGCCC
Organism: Nicotiana attenuata; assembly: GCF_001879085.1. NCBI lineage: Eukaryota > Viridiplantae > Streptophyta > Magnoliopsida > Solanales > Solanaceae > Nicotiana > Nicotiana attenuata. The sequence continues at coordinate 68,712,604 of NC_031989.1, read as the reverse complement.
TGCTACAAGCTTCCGGATTCGCCCACTTCTCGAGACTAGAGGAAACTGCATCACATCACATGTCTCTATGTTAGGAGCTCTGCTACATGATAGTCTCTGAACTTGCTCATAGGCATGAAATGAACATTTTCCGAAGACTTAACTATAACAGTATGAAACGGATTCATATGAGTTACCGAAGTCATTTTTACCTTATGTTTCATTACTTCTGCTATGTGAATTACTCCACAAATCTATCACCAGTTTGCAGTGAATGACACAAACAAGACTCACAGAGGCAAATATGAGAATTGACAGATTTACCTTATGCAGTGAAAATGTGCCACCATCTACATCTATCGTTATATCACTTGGAACATCCCGAAACACCCTATACCAGATCAAAATAGTTGATTAAATATAAGACAGCAAGAGGTTATAAAAGCAGATATCTAAGCATTTATGCCACGTTAAAACATTGCTCACAACTAGAAAATCATTATGTTTGGTAAGTATACTGATGGCTATAATTCAGAGCACGAAAGAGGAGTGGGGAAAGAGAACTGCAGAAGAAACATGAAAAAGGAGCACATAAAAACACCCAAACGACTATTGCCAATGAGATTTCTACTACTGTTAATATCTGAAGCAAAAATGATGTATTGATGTCCCTATTAACTATATATGGGGATTAACTTGTCCGTAAAGTAAGTCATACTGATCGGCAGGAAGTGAGCTAATGGCCAGCCAATCAATAATCACCCCAAACGGCCATCATCTTGCTTTGCCGTCTTCAGCAATCCAAAGACAAAGTCTATGGCTATCTCGTCCCACTTCTACTATGGTATCTGAACCGACTGCACTTCGCAATTCCACAGAAAAAAGTTTCATAAAGAATAACAGATAAATCAAATACATATTGAACCCTGTTTTACACTTCCAGTTCCTACAGACAAAAAATTCACTAAAGTACAGTTAAACCAAATACAAAACTACAAATGAACCAGAGCGACCAGATAAAGCAAAAAAAAAAAAAAAAAAAAGGAACTATTAAATACAAACCATTCACTATAACGCTGCCGTGAACACTTGGCGAGAGGCAATTGCGCATGGTGTTTGTCCATGGCTGTAGTGAAGAAAAATCCAGAGGAAAAAACTGCAAATTCTGAGAAGCAGAACAGGAGAACGTGAAGGTTGTTAAAGAAGCCAAGTAATAAGGGGGGACAAAGACACAGTGGAAAATATTGATGTTGGTCTACTTCTTTGGCCATTTTTGAGTCAAACTGTTTGTGCTCAAATCATAGATTACACTTGTCCAAACCAATGGGCCTCTTTTGTGGGTCATGTCCTTGATAGTACCAATAATTAAAATACCCACCATTAACTCTCTTTCTGTAGCATTTTATATATTCTTATTGCTGTAGAATGAAGTTATAAAATTTGAGTGGGATAAATGTTTATCAGCAGATAAAGGGGTGCAAAAAATAAGGAACAAGTTTAGCAAACTTTGGTTCAGTCGAAACAGAGAAAGTCAAGAAAATAGTCAGCTAAAGATGAGGGGAAAAAAGCGGGAAGAAAAGGTCGTTATTCTGTTTTGACAAATTTTTCTCAATGTCCCTGGACTTTTATTGCCGCTTTGTCCTTTTGACATTTCATTTCTAAGCTCCGTTTGGAAATAAAATTTGGGAGATTTTTCTTAAATTTTATTTTTAAATATCTATTTGTTTATAGATTTTAACCATTTTTGTATGAAAATAAAATTTTCAAAACCCAAAAACAGTTCTAGAGTAGTTTATGAAGTTACAAATTTCAAATTCCTTTCAAGTAAAATGCATGTCCAAATATAATTTCAAACATTGAAAAACCATTTTCATCTGTTGGTTCAGTGTAGTGCTGAAGCCGCCTACCCGCCCCTGTTGGCGTAGGATCGAAACCCAACTTCAGCATTTTAGTAGGTTTTCCTTTCTGTAACTGATTCAATGATTGTTTTTACTTCGTAGTCAATTGTTTTCTTTTTTTTTTAATTTCATCTTTTTAAAATTCAATTATAATTTAATACTTGTACATAATAATCAACTTAATTAATGTTATTTTTTCAAGTCCGTCCCTCAAAATCAAAAACTCCAAACTCCTATCTCTGCAAATAAAAAATTACAAACCCATCACCCTCTCTTCAACAAGGTAGCAATATCTAGTGATTCCGGCAAACGGCGATTGAGAATTTTTCTTTGTCATAAGTTATCATAATCGTTAAGTTTTTAAAGAGTTGCACGCCGAAATTTGTCGCCAGTAACTGATATATTTAAAGACATTGTGCCCCATTGCACTTAAACCCTGGGTCCGCCTCTAGTGGGAGGGACAAATAATGCGGGAGATGTTGTGGTTGTAGGACTTAGAAAGGAGCTAATGTCAAGCCATGCTAAGATTACCTTCTACAACATATTGAAATACAATAAATATAAACTTTATTTATATTATTAATGTATATAACTTAAATTCTTATTAAAAATGGTATCTAGTATGCTTAAATATCTTTTTTCAAAAGAAAGGAAAGCAGATTGTATACAATGTGCTTTTCTTCCTTTGCTACTCCTATTATTCTGGTAAAAATATGATACCATATGCAATTGTATGTTGATGATTTTGTATGAGCGTCAAAGCTTAAAGAAGCAACAGAATATGACAATAAATGTAGCTGTAGGAAAATAACTCCCACCGAAGGGAATAAAAAAAACAAAATACAAAAGAACGAAGCCAGTGGCTGTGTGCTGTAAACACGAATAATTGGGAGCATATAATTGAAATAAAACAAGTCCATGATATTGAAGTATTTATGACACAAGCTAGAATGATCAAATCGAATGGCTTTTGCTCCTATAGTCTGGTGATTATGACTTCTCAACCGAAAAAAAATTAAAAAATTAGAAAAAAATCACAACCTCACTTAGTGGGGTACGCTAATTAAGCCCAACTTTGGAGTTTCAACTTTATTACTCATTTAGTTTCAGTTTATATGAAATATTTGGCTCGGTAGAAAAAAAATCTATTTTTTTAGAACTTGCAATTTTAAAAGTTTAAGGGATAAAGCTTTATGGAGTCATGATTATATAGGGCAAAATATGTTAATATTAAATACTCGCATAATAGAGCGATATGTGGAACCAAAGGCAGATAGAAAGCAAGACAGGTGGAAATCAAGTCTGGGGCAGCAATCTCGGTAACCCCTGTAACGATCCGGCCTGTCATTTCATGAGTTATAGCCCCATTTCTCCCATTTCTGCTTCTTTATGTGTTCTTCAGCTGTATTTCAACGTATCGTGTTGGTTGGTTCGGGTTCGGAGTGGTTTTGGAGTGAATTGAGACACTTAGTCTCTTTTGAGTAGGCTTAAGTTGGAAAAGTCAACCGGATGTTGACTTATGTGTAAATGATCTCGGATGGCAATTCCGGCGGTTCTATTGGCTCCGTTAGGTGATTTTGGACTTGGGAGCACGTCCGGAATGTGATTTGGAGGTCCGTGGTAGATTTAGGCTTGATTTGGCGAAATTGGAATGGCATTTACCGGTCGGCAGTGAAAATTTTGATATCGGGGTCGGAATGAAATTATGGAAATTGGAGTAGGTCTGTAGTGTCATTTGTGACGTGTGTGCAAAATTTCAGGTCATTCGGATGTGATTTGATAGGTTTCGGCATCGTTCGCGGAATTCGGAAGTTTAGAAGTTCTTAGCTTGAATCCGAGAGTGATTTGGTGTTTTGAAGTTGTTTTGAATGTTCCGAAGGTTTGAATAAGTTTGAATGGTGATATGTTACTTGTTGGTATGTTTGGTAGAGGTCTCGAGGGCCTCGGGTTGATTTCGGGTGGTTGACGGATCAAGGATGGAAGTTGGAGGAATGCTGAAGATTTGTTCTCAGCTGTCATAACTGCACCTGCGGAATGGGGACCGCAGGTGCGAGTCCGCAGAAGCACATGAGCAGCCGCAGAAGCAGCCATAGATGAGAAGGGCAGGAGCCGCAGGTGCGCATATGGGGACCGCACCTGCGAGACCGCACATGCGGGTATTTGACCGCAGAAGTGGGATTCGAGTTTTAAGTGAAAACCGCACCTGCAATGAATTTTCCGTAGGTGCGGCGTCTCAGAAGCGACATGGGAAACCCAGATGCGGAAAATGCTGGGCAGAATGTATAAAAGGGTTCCTTCGCGAATTTTTTCATATTTCCTCCATTTTTGAAGACGGGATTGGACCTTTTGGGGAGTTTTGAAGAGGGAATCAAGGGGTTCTTCATTGTGGTAAGTTTCTTGAGTCTAACACTTGTGATTCTGGTGATTTTTAGTTTTTAAGCATGAAATTAATGGAAATTAAGGATGAAATTGTAGGGATTAGGGCTTGGAATTGGAGAGTTTAATTTGAGGATTTGAGCGACCATTTAATGTCGGATTTTGATGATTTTGGTATGTATAGACTCGTGAGTGAAAGGAGTTTCTACTTTTATGATTTTTGACGGATTCCGAGACGTGGGCCCGGGGGCCGGGTTTGGGTAAATTTTGGGATTTTGGTATAATTTGATAATTTTTCGTATGGAATTGGTTCATTGGCCTATATTGATTGCATTGTATTGATTGTGGTCAGGCTCGGGACATTTCGAGGCCAATTCCAGAGGTAAGGGCATCGCAGAGTAGGGATTTGACCAGTTTGACGTAAGTAATGATTGTAAATCTTGTCCTGAGGGTATGAAGCCCCGGATTTCACATCATTTCACTATTTTAAGGTGACGCACATGCTAGATGATGAGCGTGTGGGAGTGCACCGTTAGGAATTGTGACTTGATCCGTCCCGTAGCAGCTATTAAGTTGCGTATTTGACTGAAAACTATATGATACTTATGTGTTTTAGAAAGAGTTTCTATAATTTGGGCTGAATGCCATATTTGGGCCTCGTGCCAAGTTGTTTGGACCCTTAGGGGCCTTTTCTATTATTTCCTTACTGTTTTGACTTAAGATCTGTACTCAGTCATGCTATGTTTTACTAAATTTCATAACTCGGTCTTTATTACTCCGTTTTGATGCATAAAATGATATTTTGGGCTGAGCACCCTGTTTTACTGATAGCCCGAGTGGCTTGAGAGGTTTCTGACTGAGTGAGGCCGAGGGCCTGTGTTGTGGGGATATTATGGGATCGGGCTGCGCACCGCAGCATGTTGTTACTGATTTGTGATTATGAGAGGCCGAGGGCCTGATTGATTATGCCACGAGGTGGCTTATATAGCGCTTGGGCTATAGGAGCCCCTCTAGAGTATGCACACCCACAGTGAGCGCGGGTACCCTGAGTGAGTGATATGATGTTTTGCCCGAGGGGCCGTTCTTGATTCATGTTATGCCCAAGGGGCTATTTACGAGTGACTGTGAGGTTTGCCCGAGAGGCTAATTCTGAGTGATGTTATGGCCGAGGGGCGGTTTATGATTCATGTTGCCCGAGGGGCTGTATACGAACTATTTTTTTGCCCGAGGGGCTGCTTATGATTTTCACCATTTTTACTCTAAATTGCATTGAGTCTCTGTTGAAACGGTTGAAAAGCATCTTCAAATGATTTTTACCCAAAATTGGATTTTAAATGAGATGATTTGACTCATATACTGATTTGAAAGCATGTTGTACTTACTGAGTTTTCATGATGTGGATATTATGTGTTTCCTACTGCTCAGTCTTTATTTACTTTTATTACTTACTGAGTTGGCGTACTCACATTACTCCCTGCACCTTGTGTGCAGATCCAGGGGTTGCTGGACGTGCTAGCGAGCGTTGATTTTCATCCGCCGCGGCTATTTGGAGTTGGCAAGGTAGTTGCATGGCAATCGCAGCCTTGCTCTTCTCCCTCCTATCTCCTTGTAGATATTAGTAGTTGATTTTCAGACTATTTTAGTCTTGTTATATTTCGGAATAGTTGTAGTATTTGCTCATGACTTAGTGACACCCGAGGTCGGGCTTGTATTTCCGCATTTTGGTTTTGAATTTATCTCTTTTATGGAAATTTTAGTATGAAAAGGGTTATTATTTAAATTTTAATGAAATGTCGAATTATTTTGGGAATGTGTCGGCTGGCCTAGTTTTATGATAGGCGCCACCGGGTTGGTTTTGGAGTCGTGACAAGTTGGTATCATAGCCTAGGTTACATAGGTCTCACGGGTCATGAGCGGGTTTAGTCGAGTCTTGCGGATCGGTACGGAGACGTCTGTACTTATCTTCGAGAGGCTGCTGAACCTTTAGGAAAAACTTCACATTCTTGAATTCTTGTCGTGCAAAACTGTTGATTCTGGTAACTAAACTTCTGTTATTCTATTCTCTCACAGATGGTGAGGACACGTGCTACCGGTCAGGACGGACGGCCACCGGTACCACCAGTTAGGGCCACTAGAGTCGAGGTCGCGGTCGAGGCCGTGGTAGGGGCAGGGGTGTAGGCCTCACAGCAGCTAGGGCAGCATCTGCAGATCCACCAGCCGCCCCAATTCATGATCAGGTCCCAGTTGTGGACGCTCCAGCAGGACCAACTCAGGCACCAGTTGTGCCTATTGTTATTCCCAATCTTTAGGAGACCTTAGCTCAGATCTTGACCGTGTGCACCAGTCTTGCTCAGGCGATCGGTATTTCTACTACAGCAGCTACTTCCCAGGTCGGGGGAGGCACTCAGACTCCCACCGCCCGTACACCCGAGCAGGTTGTTCAGGGACTGTAGACACCGGAGGCACCAGCCCAGCCAGTTGCACCTACTCAGGATTATGTGGTACCAGTCATGCCTGATGATAAGCAGCATAGGTTGGAGAGGTTTGGTAGACTTCAGCCTCCGACTTTCAGTAGTACAGAGGGCGAGGATGCCTAGGGTTTCTTGGATAAGTGTTAGAGGATTCTACGTACAACGGGTATTCTGGAGGCCAGTGGGGTCTCATTCACTACTTTTTAGTTTTCTGGAGCTGCCTTTACTTGGTGGGAGGCTTATGAGAGGCGTAGGCCTGTTGGTGCAGCACCCCTTACCTGGCAGCAGTTCTCCGTTCTCTTTCTGGAGAAGTATGTGCCGCAGTCTCGCAGAGAGGAGCTGAGCAGACAGTTCGAGCAGTTGCGTTAGGATGATATGACTGTGACGCAGTATGAGATGAGGTTCTTTGAGTTAGCTCGTCATGCTATCTGGTTAGTTCCCATAGACAGGGAGGGGATCAGAAAGGTTCGTGATGTGTCATACATGGTTGGGGAGAAGGTTCTACTAAAGGTTTCACCATGAAGGGTGTTATGAGATTTGGGAAGAAGGGCAATTTGAGTCCTCGGTTCATTGGGCCTTTTGAGGTGCTTCGGAGGATTGGGGAGGTCGCTTATGAGCTTGCTTTGCCACCTAGCTTGTCGAGTGTGCATCCGTTATTTCATATTTCTATGCTCCGAAAGTATATTGGCGATCCGTCTCATATTTTGGATTTCAGTACGGTTCAATTAGATGGTGATTTGACTTATGATGTGGAGCCAGTGGCTATTTTGGAGCGGCAGGTCCAGAAGTTGAGATCGAAGGATAAAGCTTCAGTGAAAGTGCATTGGAGAGGTCGGCCCGTGGAGGATGCTACTTAGGATACCGAGCGGGAGATGCGGAGCAGATATCCACACCTGTTTGAGGCTTCAGGTATGTTTCTAGACTCGTTCGAGGACGAACGTTTGTTTAAGAGGGGGAGGATGAAACGATCGGCCAGGATGAAACGACCTGGCCGATCGTTTCATGAGTTATAGCCCTGTTTCTCCCATTTCTGCTTCTTTATGTGTTCTTCAGCTTTATTTTATCGTATCGTGTTGGTTGGTTCAGGTTCGGAGTGGTTTTGGAGTGAATTGAGACACTTAGTCTCTTTTGAGTAGGCTTAAGTTGGAAAAGTCAACTGAATGTTGACTTATGTGTAAATGATCTTGGATGGGAATTCCGATGGTTCGGTTAGCTCCGTTAGGTGATTTTAGACTTGGGAGCGCATCCAGAATGTGATTTGGAGGTCCGTGGTAGATTTAGGCTTGATTTGGCGAAATTGGAAATTTGGCGTTTCCCGGTCAGCAGTGAAAATTTTGATATCGGGATTGGAATGAAATTCTAGAAATTGGAGTAGGTCCGTAGTGTCATTTGTGACGTGTGTGCAAATTTCAGGTTATTCGGAGGTGATTTGATAGGTTTTGGCATCGTTTGCGAAATTCAGAAGTTTAGAAGTTCTTAGGCTTGAATCCGAGGGTAATTTGGTGTTTTGAGTGTTCCAAAGGTTTGAATAAGTTTGAATGGTGATATGTGGGTTGTTGGTATGTTTGGTAGAGGTCTCGAGGGCCTCGGGTTGATTTCGGGTGGTTGACGGATCAAGGATGGAAGTTAGAGGAATGCTGAAGATTTATTCTCAGCTGTCATAACCGCACCTGCAGAATGGGGACCGCAGGTGCGAGCCCGCAGAAGCGCATGAGCAGCCGCAGGAGCGGCCATAGATGAGAAGGGCAGGAGCCTCATGTGCGCATATGGGACCGCACCTGCGAGATCGCAGATGCGGGTATTTGACCACAGAAGCCGGATTCGAGTTTTAAGTGAAAATGCACCTGCGATGGATTTTCCGCAGGTGGGGTTTCGCATAAGCGACATGGGGACCACATATGCATAAAATGTTGGGCAGAATGTATAAAACGGTTCCTTCGCGAAGTTTTGCCTATTTCCTCCATTTTTGAAGACGGGATTGGAGCTTTTGGGGAGTTTTGATGAGGGAGTCAAGGGGTTCTTCATTGTGGTAAGTTTCTTGAGCCTAACACTCGTGATTATGGTGATTTTCAGTTTTTAACCATGAAATTAGTGGAAATTAAGGATGAAATTGAAGGGATTAGGGCTTGGAATTGGAGAGTTTAATTTGAGGATTTGAGCGACCATTTAATGTCGGATTTTGATGATTTTGGTATGTATAGACTCGTGAGTGAAAGGAGTTTCTAGTTTTGTGATTTTTGTCGGATTCCGATACGTGGGTTCGGGGGCCAGGTTTGGGTGAATTTCGGGATTTTGGTATAATTAGATAATTTTTCGTATGGAATTGGTTTATTGGCCTATATTGATTGCATTGTATTGCTTTTGATCGGACTCGGGACGTTTGGAGGCCGATTCCAGAGGCAAGGGCGTTGCGGAGTAGGGATTTGACCGGTTTGACGTAAGTAATGATTGTAAATCTTGTCCTGAGGGTATGAAGCCCCGGATTTCACATCGTTTCACTATTTTGAGGTGACGCACATGCTAGATGACGAGTGTGTGGGCGTGCACCGTTGGGGATTGTGACTTGGTCCGTCCCGTAGCAACTATTAAGTTGCGTATTTGACTGAAAAATATATGATACTTATGTGTTTTAGAAAGAATTTCTATAATTTGGGCTGAATGCCATATTTGGTCCTCGTGCCAAGCTGTTTGGACCCTTAGGGGCCTTTTCTACTATTTCCTCACTGTTTTGACTTAAGATCTGTACTCAGTCATGCTATGTTTTACTGATTTCATAACTCGATCTTTATTACTCCGTTTTGATGCATAAAATGATATTTTGGGCTGAGCACCCAGTTTTACTAATATCCCGAGTGGCTTGAGAGGTTTCTGACTGAGTGAGGCCGATGGCCTGTGTTGTGAGGATATTATGGGATCGGGCTGCGCGCCGCAGCATGTTGTTAGTGATTTGTGATTATGAGAGGCCGATGGCCTGATTGATTATGCCACGAGGTGGCTTGTTATAGCGCTTGGGCTGTAGGAGCCCCTCCGGAGTCTGCACACCCCCAGTGAGCGCGGGTACCCTGAGTGAGTGATATGATGTTTTGCCCGAGGGGCTGTTCTTGATTCATGTTATGCCCGAGGAGCTGTTTACAAGTGACTATGAGGTTTGCCCGAGGGGCTGATTCTGAGTGATGTTATGCCCGAGGGGCGGTTTATGATTCATGTTGCCCGAGGGCTGTATACGAACTTTGTTTTTGCCCGAGGGGCTAATTATGATTTTCACCATTTTTACTCTAAATTGCATTGAGTCTCTGTTTAAACTGTTGAAAAGCATCTTCAAATGATTTTTACCGAAAATTGGATTTTTAGTGAGATGATTTGACTCGTATACTAATTTGAAAGCATGTTGTACTTACTGAGTTTTCATGATGTGGATATTATGTGTTTCCTACTGCTCAGTCTTTATTTACCTTTATTACTTACTGAGTTGGCGTACTCACACTACTCCCTGCACCTTGTGTGCAGATCCAGGGGTTGCTGGACGTGCTAGCGAGCGTTGATTTTCATCCGCCGCGGATATTTGGAGTTGGCAAGGTTGCTGCATGGCGATCGCAACCTTGCTCTTCTCCCTCCTATCTCCCTATAGATAATAGTAGTTGATTTCCAGACTATTTTAGTCTTGTTATATTTCGGAATAGTAGTAGTATTTGATCATGAGTCATGACTTAGTGACACCCGAGGTCGGGCTTTTATTTCCGCATTTTGGTTTTGAATTTATCTCTTTTATGGAAATTTCAGTATGAAAAATATTATTATTTAAATTTTAATGAAATGTCGAATTGTTTTGGGAATGTGTTGGCTGGCCTAGTTTCATGATAGGCGTCATCACGACCCGGTTGGTTTTGGGGTCGTGACAACCCGCCAAAGGGAATGTTGCTCATGAATGTCTGTCACCCGATAGCATTCAATGAAGAATATTCTGCAGTATTAAATACATAGCCCGTTATAGAAAATATAGCATTTGTAGCATGTCGTTACACATTCTTCAATGCCCTCATAATTGTCACTTAAGAGGGGATTGCTCCTAGGACCTTGTTCCTTAGTTGCAACTATAAATAGTGAGTTCAATTGCAGAGGGATTTTCTGAGAAACTTATGCTATAAACTATTCAAAAGCTCAATAACACTGCATTTCTTACTTATTAAGATTGCTATTACTACCTTCGGAAGCTCTGCTCCGGAGTCAAGCTATTCACTATATTTTGAAGCTAAGTTTTGCATTTATTTAATTTACTTATCATTTTGAGATCAAATCGATTCGCTTGTCTATAAACCATATATAAATTCAACCGTATCATTTTACGGGTAAACAATGATATTTTTTTATTATAAAAGTTTCTGAATAAGAGTAAAAATGGTAAAATAATAATTTTAAAATTAAATAGTTTTCAAATACAAAAATGTGTCATTCTTTTTTGAACAGACTAATAAGAAAAATGTGTTGTTGTTGTTGTTATTACTATATTATTATTATTGCGGCATCCGGGCCAATTTGGACCGACAACTATTTGACATTGTTCCACTGTTACACTTACCTTTAGGGCTTTACCAAACGAACTACACGTATAGAAATCAAAATTTTTGGTATTTGGTGTTTTAATATTTGGTTCGTTTTTAAAATATTTGGCATTAGGTATGGTATTTAGTATTTAAAAAATAAAATATTAAAATATCGATATCATATTTAAATATATGTTAAGTTAAAAAATACACATATTAGTGATTATAACCTACTAAGTTATACATTACTATTCTTTGGCATTCATGTTAAGGGTGACAATGAAACTCATGTACTTTTTTAGGAATGGAGGAACGAGGTAGGTCATTCTATATCACGCCCCGAACCTGGGCCTGGACGTAACACGGCACCCGATGCCTGACTACTGTAACCGAGCGAACCAACTGGCTGGCTGAATCAACATGTGATATCATAACATACTAAATGCGGAAGATAAACTAGCACATGCTGATATAGTGAAAGTCTAAATGATATAAATTAATGTGCAGAAACACCAACATAGGCCTGAAGTATATTTGTAGCCTACATTGCTTACATGAAAAGCCTGTGACTCTGTCTAACTGTTACTCTAGTCTATGAAGCCTCTAATGAAGTATTGAAAACACTGAATGTCTGAAAATACTGAAGATTGTAAGGCAATTATAATGCCCAAAAGAACTGGGATCACCAAATAGCTGGTACGAGAATCCTAGCGCTCTGAATCGTCAACCTGTAAATCATTACCTGCATCGTGAGATGCAAGCCCCGGGCAAAAGGGACGTCAATACATTTGAATTACACTGGTTGTAAAGCATCTAAAAGAAAGAAATATAAATACCGAAACTGATACTGATCTAATAAATGAGAATTGATAATTGATAACTGATAGTGATAGCTAATAGCTGATAACTAAAATGATAACTGATAGATGATAACTGAAATGATTATTGATAACTGAAATGATAAGTAATAACTCAAATGATAACTGATAACTAAACTGAACAAAGGAAGTAAGGATATGAATACTCCATCTTCTGAATGATGAACAACCTGTTTAACTACGGCCTCGGGCCCAATATATATGTGGACAAGCTACGGACTCAGGCCCAAAGATGCAGAAAGCATAAACTACGACCTTAGGCCCAAATATAGGTGTTCAGTATTCAGGGATTTAAATTCAGGAACTGAGAATCATACTGCAATATGTGATGCTGAAATACCGAATCATATTGAGTTACATGATACTGGAATACTGAATAGGACTAGACTGAGACATGTATTCTTGAACTGATTATTAAAACTGAAACTTCAATTGTTTATGACATGTTGAGAAATCTAGACTGAGACATCAAACCCAAGTCTATATTGATTACGCACTGAGCTTACAACGTTCAGAATGAAAGTCATGAATGAGTTATGAAGCTAGATAATATAAGTTCTGCAACTATTTAAGGAACTAGGCTTAACTATATTTCTGAAGCAATTAGTAACATTGTAAAAGAAACGTAGTGTAGGGAGAATCATTAGAATTCCCAAACATAGATAGTTAGCCTCACATACCTTAACTTCCTGCTCTTGAGCGTAATACAATATTCACCAACTCTTTCAACTTTAATCTATATTACTACAAGTCAAAGGGATTCTATATTAGCAATAATACTCATATTTCGGTCACTTAGGCATTTTATCAAACATCTTATGGGCGTAAAGCCTCATAACCCTCATTAATGGCGTTTCTATACTCAACAAGCCATTCTCTTGCTCCTAGATAAATTCTAAAATCTCAAATTTCTTATAATCAATATCTTTGTTCTTCACCCATAAGATGAACGATATCCTTAATCAATAATCAACAATCAACAACCCAAGCATATAACCATTCGAGCTTTTATATCAAACCTATCAACTCTTATCTCATGAACTTAGAGTTTATATCATTAATCCAACACAATAATCAATTAGAGGGCGAAGATATTACCTTTTTGAAGTTCAAGCCTCTTGAGTTCGAGTTCTAGGGTTTCTTTTCTCAACCATGATGTCCCAATCGAATATCTAATGATTTGGAGGGTTTACCCATGTTAATAAGGTATTGGGGAATTAAACCTAACTTAGAATCACCATTAGAACTTACCTTGGATGGTGGAGGGACCTTTGAGGAGTTAGGTTCTTGAGAGCTTCCCTTTCTAGAGCAAGTTTTTGTATTTTGGGTATGGGGGACGAAGTAGGGCTTTAAAAATGACCCCCCGGGTGCGCTCCCGTGCACTTGAAGGCCCAACTGTGCACCTGGATGCGCATCAGGGCAGTAGCACTGCCACAAGTGCGCGGCCGCGCACGGGACCATCTGGGCGCGCCTACTGTGCATTGTCCAGTGAAATGCACATAACTTTTTGCTCAGAAGTCCGTTTACACTGCACAATATATCGTCGGGAAGCTATTTCAAAGCGATACAACGTTCATATTTACGTTTTCCCAAATTCCCAACTGATATTTACGAAATCATCATAGAAGTCAGACCTTCTATAAACTTAGTCGATTTTATCGAATCTTATACACCTCACTCTCCGTCTTGATTCCAAAACAACTCTTTTCACCCATAATCATCCTGATAGGACTTCATATGTCTAAAATTAGCAATTCAACCAGGTAATTAGATAATACATTTAATTAATTGTAAGTAGAAGACTAATATGACCTTGTCATGAATGCAGCAGAATAGCAAAAATATTTAATCATTACCATGTAATTCGGTCCATACATATGTAAATCCAAATAGTTGTTGGTAAGATTATTATAAAATATGTAAAAATAGATCCAAAAACGCAAAATTTGGCTTTCAATTCCAATCAGCAGAAAAGTTTGGAAAAGAAAGGAAACACCATGAGAGAAAAAAGAGTTCTAAAAAAAAAAAAAAAGGTAACGGTGGCCACCTTTGATAATTTTATATGATGATTACCCACCACCTTCCACCATTCTTTTAAGGGATTCATTCTTTACTTTGACTGGAGGCCCCATGGTGTTCCAATTCCTTCTCTAATGTTATCTACTTCCTAGAAACTCTTAAAAAAATTAAGTTATATGTACGTACAATATAAAATAATATTTATGTTATCAATAGTATATTTTAATTGGACATAGTAGGTTAGTTACTTTACTTTTTAACTTAACAAATTAGATTTACAACTAACAATTATCTATTGTCGTAAGATGTTTTGATTCGATGACGTGAACACAGAAATTAAATTCAAAATAAAATACTAAATATTTATGTTATGTCAAGTTTCACCACATTTGCCCTTAGTAAAGAACAAAACTTGAAGCAGTTGGTTTATAATAATCAAGTCAAAGTCCATCATGTTCTTAGTCACTTAGATACAATCAAATTTTATGGACATGAGCATGCGCAGTAGGACCCAAACTGAGACCCCAACACACTACACGGACACAATTTGACATGTTTGAGTAATCCGCCCTCTTCAATTTCTTGACAAAAATGAATAGGTAGATGTGTAATTAATTCTATTACTATTTGACTATGCTTTTCTACCATCAACGACTGTATTGAGATTGATATATAGGATCCTTTCACTTTTTAAAGACTCTGATAGAAAGCGCTTACTTTTTTAATGGGTCTTATCCAGCATGAATCTGAATTAATTAGAGCCTTAAAGCGAGTATCGAACGATGGGTGAGAAGTCGATAAAAACTTCGCTTCTCTCTTTCTCGCACTCTTTTTTCTTTTTCTTTTGGTTGGAAAATGACAAATATAATCCTTAAAAAATATGTGACTAGCAAATTAAGCTCCTTAACCTAGAAGAATAAGATTAGATTGAACTATGATTTGACCCTTAACCATTTGTTTACCCTTGATAATTGACTGATTATGTGCACTCAGACTTGGACTATGTCTCCCCAAAAAAAGACTTGGACTATGAGACTGAATTTTGATTTCCAAAGTTATGTGTCTCTCATGATGAATAAGATTAACTAGACAACACAGAACAATATTTTCGTAGTTTAATAGCAACTAGATTTGTATTTACACCATTTTATGGATTCAATTTGGGATTCGACGTATATTGGGGGAAATGTCCGCAAAGAATTTCCAAGATGTATTAAGCATATAATATTTCTAAGTTTATACAGAATTAACGAGGTTTCAGACATCTCACATCTAACTATGTTCAATAAATCTGGCCCAGCCAGGGCATGGCTACCAACTCCATCCTCCCAATTGCATGTTAAAGACAATTTCAAGCCATTGGTTTCCTCTTTCTTGGCTATATTATACCAATTATTTGGCCATAATGCATCACATTATGTGGTAATAGAAAGCTCAAACTTCAAATTAAAAACAGCAACGTCGGCCAAACATGTCCTTAATCTGGACAACGCGTCAATTTATCATGTCTTTTGAGTTGCTATGTTTAGGCCTAAACTTTAGGCTAATGACATCTAATTCAATTAGTTTCGCTGAAGTGTTATGATAAAGAAGTTGCAGGTTCAAGTCATACTAAAATAAATTTTGTGAGATTTCTTCAATGTTATAGTTTAAGTTTCTGTTCTATTATTTGTGAGTATGAGTCAATGTCTACCAAAACTTATTCCGTTGTTATATGTGATTATTGGTCTAAAAAAAGAAGAAGAAAAAAATGTTACCACATATATCTCTTCATCATCTTGCTAGAGATATCGATTTTTAAGGGTTTAAGAACATAATGGAGAAAATCTATGGAATAGTACATCAAAATTCATGTTGCCAAATGCAAATTAAATAGTGTTAGATAAATATAATATATTTATATTTATTAGACACTTTAGCCACTGGCCTAAGCTTATGATGCATTTATAACATTCTTCATCACTTTAAATGTTTTCAAATACTTGACATTTCTTATGGTCTTCATCACTTTGATTAGTATATTCATATAGGTGTGTTGCTGGTGATGATTTTTCCTTCAGCAGTTAACGCTGCTCATATATATTATAACTTTCCTTCACATATATAACACTGCGAATGTGAACTTAATTGACGCAGAAACTCACATGAGTTTGTCGCTCCGATTCTCGAAAAAAATAATTAAAGGATTGTGATGAGATGGATAAAATTTCTTTAGCTTTAACTAGAGGTTTTAAAATCAAGCTCTGAAAATAAAAAAAAAAAAAAAAAATTCTGATAAAGAGTGCCTCCAACCCTTTAATTGATTTTTACGTTATGCAAATCCAGATTAATCGGGACTTCAATGCGAATACCGAATAGTTGATGGAAAATCATAAAATAATCAATCACATTTATGATGGGGCATTGATCACGCCCAGCTCTAGTCCTAAAAAGGATAAGCGGTCGCTGCAAATATAATCCGGTCTAAAAGTCCGGAGTCGAATCCCACAGAGAACTAAGGCTTAGCTATATCTGTTTAATATCACTAAAAAGACAAGTTTGAACAATTTTCTAAATTATAAAGATTGAGATATATATTTCTAACTAATTAACTAGCAAATACTAGAAAACGGTAAAATTATCAACTAACGGGACAAAGGGTTGGAGACTAAATTAAGGAGGTCTAGAGTTATGATTTCCCCAATTGTCGGAATCCTTCTAGCTATGTCCCCTACAATTTCGCCAATGTATTCTCTACTGATCGTGAGCACTTTAGGTGCCGTAATTCTCTCTCGAGCAACTACAATAATTTACTAGACATATTCTCTCGAACTACGCTAGTTGACTTTATCTAACCGCTCATTCTGACCACGTCAAGGCTTTGTTATTTCTAAACCTACCTTTAAACCCAATATATTGATTTCTCACATACGTTAGGAGTGACGTTGTTCAACAACTACCTAAATATGTACTCTCTCTCGAGCTGTACACACTAAATAGGCACAGTCAATTGATGGCCATTCAATCAACAACAACAAACACGTAGTTGAACAAGTAGAGAAATCCAACGGCTCAATTATATAAAAACATAATAAGAATTTATCCTACAAAAGGTTCTATCAAAACCCTATATAACAAATTAGTTATTCATAATAGTATGTAAACTACAATACTAAAAGTCATAACCAACAACGAAAAATAGGAAGAGGAAGGAAAAACTCGTAGAAGAATTCTCCGCCTTGCTCCTATTGTGTCTCTGCCTCCTTAGGTCGAATCTCTGTCAAAAATTGGTCTCCTCCGCCTCCTTAGGTCTAAATTATGTCAAAAGTGAGTCCAAAATTGGTCTCCTCCCCCAAAAATACCATTTTCCATGTATATATACCAAGTAGGGTCGGGCCCAAACTATTATACCTTCTCCTACGCGAAAAAGGATAATTTTTTCAGGTCTGGACGCCGCGGGCGCGGTACGGGCGCGGTATATGGTAAGTATACTGCCTCATGTCCGCGGTCGCGGTTTCGACCGCATTTTTCACCCTGTTCTGTTTGGAAATAGGAAAAACGTAAAATGCGAAAGTTGTAGCCCTTTGAGTTAGCTTTCTAATCATATATTGTGGAGCCCAAATAGAGTTCTTAGCAAAAAGTTATGTGTATTTTACTAGATAGTGCGCAATATGCCTACTCGATTCTTCGTTTTGTTGCTCTATCATCCGTTGATCCCCAAATACGATCCCGGATTAATTCCTTGGGCTTTTACTCAGACTTCAAAGCTACAAGTCACTTGAATTCATTTCATAATATCTATATAGCTCGGAATCACTCCTACAAGGCATAATATCTATCTGTTTAATATCACTAAAAAGACAAGTTTGAACAATTTTCTAAATTATAAAGATTGAGATATATATTTCTAACTAATTAACTAGCAAATACTAGAAAACGGTAAAATTATCAACTAACGGGACAAAGGGTTGGAGACTAAATTAAGGAGGTCTAGAGTTATGATTTCCCCAATTGTCGGAATCCTTCTAGCTATGTCCCCTACAATTTCGCCAATGTATTCTCTACTGATCGTGAGCACTTTAGGTGCCGTAATTCTCTCTCGAGCAACTACAATAATTTACTAGACATATTCTCTCGAACTACGCTAGTTGACTTTATCTAACCGCTCATTCTGACCACGTCAAGGCTTTGTTATTTCTAAACCTACCTTTAAACCCAATATATTGATTTCTCACATACGTTAGGAGTGACGTTGTTCAACAACTACCTAAATATGTACTCTCTCTCGAGCTGTACACACTAAATAGGCACAGTCAATTGATGGCCATTCAATCAACAACAACAAACACGTAGTTGAACAAGTAGAGAAATCCAACGGCTCAATTATATAAAAACATAATAAGAATTTATCCTACAAAAGGTTCTATCAAAACCCTATATAACAAATTAGTTATTCATAATAGTATGTAAACTACAATACTAAAAGTCATAACCAACAACGAAAAATAGGAAGAGGAAGGAAAAACTCGTAGAAGAATTCTCCGCCTTGCTCCTATTGTGTCTCTGCCTCCTTAGGTCGAATCTCTGTCAAAAATTGGTCTCCTCCGCCTCCTTAGGTCTAAATTATGTCAAAAGTGAGTCCAAAATTGGTCTCCTCCCCCAAAAATACCATTTTCCATGTATATATACCAAGTAGGGTCGGGCCCAAACTATTATACCTTCTCCTACGCGAAAAAGGATAATTTTTTCAGGTCTGGACGCCGCGGGCGCGGTACGGGCGCGGTATATGGTAAGTATACTGCCTCATGTCCGCGGTCGCGGTTTCGACCGCATTTTTCACCCTGTTCTGTTTGGAAATAGGAAAAACGTAAAATGCGAAAGTTGTAGCCCTTTGAGTTAGCTTTCTAATCATATATTGTGGAGCCCAAATAGAGTTCTTAGCGAAAAGTTATGTGTATTTTACTAGACAGTGCGCAATATGCCTACTCGATTCTTCGTTTTGTTGCTCTATCATCCGTTGATCCCCAAATACGATCCCGGATTAATTCCTTGGGCTTTTACTCAGACTTCAAAGCTACAAGTCACTTGAATTCATTTCATAATATCTATATAGCTCGGAATCACTCCTACAAGGCATAATATCTATCTGTTTAATATCACTAAAAAGACAAGTTTGAACAATTTTCTAAATTATAAAGATTGAGATATATATTTCTAACTAATTAACTAGCAAATACTAGAAAACGGTAAAATTATCAACTAACGGGACAAAGGGTTGGAGACTAAATTAAGGAGGTCTAGAGTTATGATTTCCCCAATTGTCGGAATCCTTCTAGCTATGTCCCCTACAATTTCGCCAATGTATTCTCTACTGATCGTGAGCACTTTAGGTGCCGTAATTCTCTCTCGAGCAACTACAATAATTTACTAGACATATTCTCTCGAACTACGCTAGTTGACTTTATCTAACCGCTCATTCTGACCACGTCAAGGCTTTGTTATTTCTAAACCTACCTTTAAACCCAATATATTGATTTCTCACATACGTTAGGAGTGACGTTGTTCAACAACTACCTAAATATGTACTCTCTCTCGAGCTGTACACACTAAATAGGCACAGTCAATTGATGGCCATTCAATCAACAACAACAAACACGTAGTTGAACAAGTAGAGAAATCCAACGGCTCAATTATATAAAAACATAATAAGAATTTATCCTACAAAAGGTTCTATCAAAACCCTATATAACAAATTAGTTATTCATAATAGTATGTAAACTACAATACTAAAAGTCATAACCAACAACGAAAAATAGGAAGAGGAAGGAAAAACTCGTAGAAGAATTCTCCGCCTTGCTCCTATTGTGTCTCTGCCTCCTTAGGTCGAATCTCTGTCAAAAATTGGTCTCCTCCGCCTCCTTAGGTCTAAATTATGTCCAAAATTGGTCTCCTCCCCCAAAAATACCATTTTCCATGTATATATACCAAGTAGGGTCGGGCCCAAACTATTATACCTTCTCCTACGCGAAAAAGGATAATTTTTTCAGGTCTGGACGCCACGGGCGCGGTACGGGCGCGGTATATGGTAAGTATACTGCCTCATGTCCGCGGTCGCGGTTTCGACCGCATTTTTCACCCTGTTCTGTTTGGAAATAGGAAAAACGTAAAATACGAAAGTTGTAGCCCTTTGAGTTAGCTTTCCAATCATATATTGTGGAGCCCAAATAGAGTTCTTAGCGAAAAGTTATGTGTATTTTACTAGACAGTGCGCAATATGCCTACTCGATTCTTCGTTTTGTTGCTCTATCATCCGTTGATCCCCGAATACGATCCCGGATTAATTCCTTGGGCTTTTACTCAGACTTCAAAGCTACAAGTCACTTGAATTCATTTCATAATATCTATATAGCTCGGAATCACTCCTACAAGGCATAAAACACACCGTTAGTGCAAAACACTAGCGATTAAAACGCAAACTCAACTAAAGTGCAGTAAATTAGAGTGTAATGATTGACTAAAATATGTAATTATAGCCTATCATCAACACCCCACACTTAAACTATTGCTCGTCCTCGAGCAATCAAACTACACTTTATATAGACACGACCTTTTTAAACAATTCTCCTAACTCATCACACCAAGAGTATTTAAAATAGACTAAGCACAAAAGCGTAACATTTTCACCTCAAGATTTGACTCACAAGTACCACGCATTATTCACAACTCACCTACTTACTCTAACATAGAGATCACTAACATTACCTTTCCTTCATGAATCAAGTGCCCTCACACAACAAAAGTGAGTAGTTCCACACTATAAAATTTAAGAACACTTAGGAACTCAAGATAGAAAGAATTCACTCACTCTCAGAAATAACATTCATATGCCACAAAAGATGCACCATAAGCTTGCCCGTAGTGTACTACTCCACTAATCGAGCTCATTCAATCTAGGATCAATTAGGACTTTATTTGGTTATAATGTAGGTTACGGGACGGGTAGGATACATTTAGATATAAGAGTGACTACACCTCCCTAAGCACTTTAATACATATACTTTAAGATTCAAACCCCATACTTATGTCAAACCAAACTCCACCTTCACATCAATGTATATTACCTCATACTTCTTTAAGCACAATTACATCAAGAGTCACCACTTATTAAGGAATACTTTTTTTTTCAAAGCAATACAATTATTTTTTTTTTCAATTCACGTGGCTCTTACTTGTTCAAAACAGTGCACATTTCTCCTGATTTCATTAGTTCCACTCAAAAGCCAAACCAACCACCCAACACTTTAACTTTTACACAGTTCATAACAATTCAAGTGCTCATGAAAGGTTAAAAGGTTCAAATAGATGATTAATTCAAACAAATGGGTAAGGCTTGTAATGTGGTTGCCAAAGAAACAAGATTACAGGCTCAAAGGGGTTAACTACGATACATAACAATTAGGTGGGTAAAATATACAAATCTGGCTCAACAAAGAAACGCCTATATCACTTCCAAGACTGAACAAAACTACTATTTCGCTTTGCAAACACACAGGGCAAGTTCTAGGCATCAAATGCAATGCACAGAATATAACAAATCCTTACACACACACATGGCACATAACTCACTCAGGATTGGTTTCATCAAGACACTCTAGTCAAAGCAGTTAAGCAAATTTAAGATCATAAAATTTAAGGTACTTATACAAGAATAAAAAACTGAGCCTAAGCGTCACAACCAAAGTACTCACTATTCTCAAGGCATAACAAAGTCAAGAGATATTGCTTCAATTCAAAACACAACACAATGGCTCCTATTCCTAAAAAAAACTAATTACACCCGGTTCAAATAAAACTCTTGGAAAAGAACCGTGCACAAAGAAAAACCAAGGGGGAATTGCTACACTACCTAACAAAAGAAAAAAAGTTATTTTATTTTTTCTTTAGACATAAAACCCTCAAGAGAATTGTCTAATAGATCCATCGTCGGGAAAAGTCCAAACTTTTTTTTTTGTTTTTTTAAAAAAAAAAAAAAAATTCAATTAAACTAATACAACTAAATTAGCATGGAAAGTCACCCAAACAATCTCCTCACCCCACACTTAAAATTGTGCATTGTCCCCAATGCACATCATAACTATAAGAGGGTAAAAGAAACTCCCTGGTAGGCCAAATGCCGAAGCACTAGCAGCTCATGGGGTACTCAGACTTCTCTCAGGCTTGGTCCTTCGTGCGGGTACCTCACACTTAGTTCCAACCCTTTGGTTTGTTGTTGCATCCTTCCAATAGCTTTGCTTTCCATGTTCCTAGAAATCAAAAATCGACACTACAAGAATAATACAATAATAAATAAATTAAAAACTAAATCAAAAATAAAAAAAATAAAGCTGGGTTGCCTCCCAACAAGCGCTTGATTTAACGTCGCGGCACGACGTTAATCACTTTTTTCCTCCACCTTGAACTTATGAATTGAGCCCCCAATTTGACTTCAAGTATTCGGTTATGCTCTGGGGTGGTGGAACAAATATAATTGGTCCAAGCAACCATTGTACTATTTTACACTTCTTGGCTTTTAGATGAGGCATGTAGTCATGTCTTTCTGGCAAGAAAAATTCCAGACTGTAGGCACCCTGTTCCACATTCCTTGACTCCTCAACCGGCTCGGATGACTCTATTTCTGTATCATCATCCAAGCCCAATGTGGAAAAATATTTGGAGTGAGGACCAATGCGCTCAAACACATGAACTTTAGGAGTTTCAACATCCTCAACATCAATGATACTAGAGTCAACAAAATTTGTATCCTCAAAGTCCTTGACTGACTCTAGTCTCACTTCTTCAACATCGACATCCTCAAATTGTAGTTGGCTAGGTTGTTGATGTTCTACTCTGACCTCCTTAATTAACACCTCAAATTCACACTCTTCTTGGCTACTATCCTCAATATTGGCTTGTTGAGCATTAACAGCTCCAACCACTTGACTCAATTGAGCCTCCAAGTTGCGAATAGTTGTCTCTTGCCTCTCTATCTGCAGTTGTTTCTCATTATTTTGTTCCAGAAGGCACTTTAACATATCCTTAATCTCCTTTAGGTCCGCATTTCGAGGTTCTTTGTTCCTATTAACTTCACAAGAAAAGGTAGAACCATCATAGTAAGGGGTTGGGGGAAAATAAGAAATATAAGCACAATCATGAAGGTGACCATTTTTACCACCACACACATCACACACATTCCACAAATAAGATTGAGTTGGTGCACATAACTTGCTCTTAGGAACGTTTTGAAAATTTTGCCGCGGGTGGTTTCCTTCACAATATGTATGGAGATCAATAGTAGAATTATCTACACCTAAATTCCCATAATTCCAAAATGTCATATTTCTCAAATCATCAGTTATAATAAAATAAAAATAAAAATACAAAACAAAACAAAACAAAACAAAACAAAATAAAAGTTCAAACTCAAAACCTAGCAATATATACAGCTACAACTACACCTTTAGTTCCCCGGCAACGGCGCCAAAATTTGATCACGCCCAACTCTAGTCCTAAAAAGGATAAGCGATTGCTGCAAATATAATCCAGTTTAAAAGTCCGGAGTCGAATCCCACAGAGAACTAAGGCTTAGCTATATCTGTTTAATATCACTAAAAAGACAAGTTTGAACAATTTTCTAAATTATAAAGATTGAGATTTATATTTCTAACTAATTAACTAGCAAATACTAGAAAACGGTAAAATTATCAACTAACGAGACAAAGGGTTGGAGACTAAATTAAGGAGGTCTAGAGTTATGATTTCCCCAATTGTCGGAATCCTTCTAGCTATGTCACCTACAATTTCGCCAATGTATTCTCTATTGATCGTGAGCACTTTAGGTGTCGTAATTCTCTCTCGAGCAACTACAACAATTTAATTGACATATTCTCTCGAACTACGCTAGTTGACTTTATCTAACCGCTCATTATGACCACGTCAAGGCTTTGTTATTTCTAAACCTTTTGTTATTTCTAAACCTACCTTTAAACCCAATATATTGATTTCTCACATACGTTAGGAGTGACGCTGTTCAACAACTACCTAAATATGTACTCTCTCTCGAGCTGTACACACTAAATAGGCACAGTCAATTGATGGCCATTCAATCAACAACAACAAACACGTAGTTGAACAAGTAGAGAAATCCAATGGCTCAATTATATAAAAACATAACAAGAATTTATCCTACAAATGGTTCTATCAAAACCCTATATAACAAATTAGTTATTCATAATAGTATGTACACTACAATACTAAAAGTCATAACCAACAACGAAAAATAGGAAGAGGAAGGAAAAACTCGTAGAAGAATTCTCCGCCTTGCTCCTATTGTGTCTCTGCCTCCTTAGGTCGAATCTCTGTCAAAAATTGGTCTTCTCCGCCTCCTTAGGTCTAAATTATGTCAAAAGTGAGTCCAAAATTGGTCTCCTCCCCCAAAAATACCATTTTCCATGTATATATACCAAGTAGAGTCGGGCCCAAACTATTATACCTTCTCCTACGCGAAAAAGGATAATTTTTTCAGGTCTGGACGCCGCGGCCGCGGTACGGGCGCGGTATATGGTAAGTATACTGCCTCATGTCCGCCGGTCGCGGTTTCGACCGCATTTTTCACCCTGTTCCGTTTGGAAATAGGAAAAACGTAAAACATGAAAGTTGTAGCCCTTTGAGTTAGCTTTCCAATCATATATTGTGGATCCCAAATGGAGTTATTAGCGAAAAGTTATGTGCATTTTACTAGACGGTGCACAATATGCCTACTCGATTCTTCGTTTTGTTGCTCTATCATCCGTTGATCCCTGAATACGATCCTGGCTTAATTCCTTGGGCTTTTACTCAGACTTCAAAGCTCCAAATTACTTGAATTCATTCCATAACATCTATATAGCTCGGAATCACTCCTACAAGGCATAAAACAGACCGTTAGTGCAAAACACTAGCGATTAAAGCGCAAACTCAACTAAAGTGCAGTAAATTAAAGTGTAATAATTGACTAAAATACGTAATTATAGCCTATCATCGGGCATTGACAATTGTATTATATTTTGAAGGAGTAATACTTCTCATCCGTCTTATCCCGATTATCTGGCAGGTGGGGGAGGACTAGTAAATGAAGTGGGAAATACAAAACAGTTACGCAATAAATGGAAATGAAACGATGGAAGACTAGTCACGGTCTCACTGATATTGTTGGACCATTATTGTAGTAGGGATTTTTAAGTTTTGTGTAGAGAGAACAGAAATAAATTTATAATACATTATAGGCAATTATTGAATACTAATTAAATAGAATTACCTGTAATTATTTTTTTAAATGATCTAGTCTAGCTATGAAAAGAACGAAAAGCAGGCTCTTTAAATCAGTAAAGATCTGAGGAATTAAGGTATCCTATGGTCTACGTGCAATTGCCTCTTCATTGAGAATCTTTTTGTATTCTTTTAGTTTTCACTTTTCACCCCTCTTGCTTTTTTTCTTTTTCGGTGGTCAAATTTTGTCACCGTCATGATTTGGGTAAAAGAAATGATTAAAAGATAATTTTATTTTCTTGCTCATTTAAATTTCTATTCTTTTCATTGAAGGATTGCATATAAATGTTCATAACACGCAGCGCAATACAATAACAATTCTAGCTAGATCTTTTCGTGTTTAAAATTTATTTACATGTCAAAGATCGGATCTAAGACGTACCTAGTGAAGAGAGTCTCGTTTCAAAAAATTTCGATAGTGCGAAGACTCTATGCGTATCCACACCGAGACCGATCCTTGCTATCAACTTTTTAATCAATGAAACCCGCGAACAAATTGAATGAAAAATTGTGTTGAAATTTTTGTCAAAAATCTCAACTCAAAGGTATAAGAACAAGAAACACTTTTCTTGTAATTGTATTTTCTCTCTTGGATTTGTATTGCACTTTCAATTTCACAAAGTGGCTTTTCTTCTCAAGAATTGGTACAGCTAATTTCCTTCATCACCATTTATATAGCATCACCTATAAACCTTTTTTCTATTTGGTTGAGGTAATGATTACTTAGGGTAAAAGTTTATTCTTGGAATAAACTTATGAAATTTTCCATTGGAGAAACATATATACCATTCCTAATCAGAAACGTGCGCCGTCGTCAGCTTGTCCTTTAAGGACGTTCCAATTCAATTCCAAATTGGATTGGATTGTGAAAATTAACTAATATTTTATATTAAAAAATATCAATCCCATTCTTAATGGGTTTGAGCTAATCTCACGTCCACTTTTGGACTTTGTTATCCATTCCAATTCTTAATTGGATTTCCAAATAAGTTTTTATTAATATATTATATGCACACTTTGTGCAAATAAATATTAATTATATATATCACATATATATTTCAATCAAGAGATATAATTTAATTATCTATTTCAAATAAAAAGCTTCAATTTGCTCACAATATTAATTATAACCTTTGTGCTAGCAAAGAATATAATAATATTTCATTAGCACTGATAACTAAGTTTATTTGACTAATTAAATTTTTTAATTTAATTATCAAATACTAAAATAATTAATCCTTTAGCAAAGACCAGAACACTCGTTAGTGTGCGACCCCATATGTTCAATACTAAGCCGGTAGTAAATTGATCATATCAATATACTAATCAAGGGTGGCGTCTAGCAACACTCCTTAACGACCGGATAGAATGAAGCATACAATTTACTCTCAAGAACCAGTAGAAGAATAATGTAGTAATTCCTTCTGTCCTTATAGCTCTGGATCGCCCTAGGATATGGTTTAACTGTCAGATAGGCGACCAACTATGTGTTCATGTCAAATATAATCGACCATTGAATGACCTAAGAAACTCTTTTCTTCTTTCATTCAATTGCCCTGGCCAAGGTCTTAATTTGGTCGTTTATAATTCAGGACATCATGGAGCTTAAACTCATTACCAAGAGTTGACAGATTCTATCTTGATCAATCACTAATTCTACAAGCATTTTGTTGGCCCAGGAACAAGTGAAGTTTTGAAGAACGACAAATGAACTCAGTCATGGAACAGGTCCATCATGTGAAGCACAGTGTTTGTCAACCTATACATGTGAGATGCACGTGAAGGAGATAAGTCCATTGATCAAGCAGCAATATCTCCTGAACTGATCGAAAAGGCTGCATATGGGATAAGGAGAGAAAGTCTCCTTATGAGAAGAGAACACAATCCGGATAAAGGATAGGGTTAGAGGTTGTGTTGTTTAAGGACTCAACTTCGATGGAAGATCTGCAATTGAGTCTTAATCAAACTCCAATTACTAACTCATTAAATAACAGTGATTGGTCTCTTTTACAGGCATTGCACAAATGCAGAAGTTAAACTAAATTGAGAGCAAAAGAGCGAGGCAATTTTGCAAGCAATTTATGTGAGATTTAAGTGTGCATTCCTGAAGCTACTTGGACAAGATAGAAGAACCAATTCTATTGTGTCTTTCTTTTATTCTAGTTCAATTGTAGTGGGTGATTTAAACTTGTACCTTTCAGCTTTCATAGAAGCAATTGTATTAGGTACTTTGAGTATTCAAGTTAGAGTTAACTTGAAGTTGTCGCAACAGTTGAGGTTGTGTGCCACAACGGGATTAGAGTTTAATCCTTAGGTTTACAAGAGTTTTGTAAATGCTGTTTTGGCTCAGTGATTTTAGTGAAAGTTTGGAAAAATCCTACTGAGTAGTAGGTCATGGTTTTTTCACCTTTTGAGTCAGGTGTTTTTCATGTAAAAATCTCTGTGTTCATTATTTTCTGTATTTATTATTCCGCAAGCAGCAGTAGTTAGTACATCTAGAAGAACCAGGTTCTTCTAGAGCGAAAATTGGGTACCACACAAATCACCCCCCCTCTTGTGTGGTGTTGACGCTTAAAACATCACATTTAATCATACACAATATCCTTTCAACTATCGCCCTAGGGCCATAAGTGTCTAGTATCAAAGTACAATAAATAACTTATCAATTACTATGATGATCGCAGGTCAAAGGAAACTGCTACATCACATTCTTCAAGATAAATATCCTATTGACAGTTTATGGTAATTCTAACCATTAGGAATTATCCAATGAGTCAGTTCAATGATCATATCTCTATATGCATCATCTATCTATGTGATTTAGTTTATGAGATCAACTAATCTTTATCCCATAAAGACAATCACATAAATATTGATCTAACCGGATTGTTAATGTACAAATTAATAATCCTATGATCAAGAACAAATTTAGATTAATAAGAAACTTCACTCTCATTATCATGATCTTCATCACAATGTCAAGTCTCAAATTTAATCAAGGACCTTATCAAATTAATCAAGCAGTTAATAACAACTATGATAAAAGAATATCAGATGCCATATATATTTTATATCAAATAACGTTCACAAAAATATGTTCAAATCATCAAATATGAGAATGGATCTAGGGCATGTTGATACCCAATTTTTTCCTATATATTTTTGATATGCATAAATACTTTCAAAATAGCACACATATGCATATGTAAGCATGCACAAGATTTTTATAATTTTTCCATAATTTTAGAGATTTAAATTGATTTCTTTCCCTCCTTTTTATTCATAAAATCCCCAATAATTATTTCCCAAATCAATTTTTTGGTAATTTACTCATTTAATTTCTATATTTATGCCAAAATATGGTTAATATATTTTTTATGCATTTTTTATAATTGCATTTGGTATTTTAAAGGTAAATTGCATATAATTGCAATATTAGCCCATCTAATGTATAATTACATTTCACATGCGTAAATTGGCCTCCTATATTTTTATAATGTTAAATATATTTATAAAATCATTTTAGTACATAAAAACCATTTTTCAGAAATTGTTTATTATTTATTATAAATTAATATAGGGAAAAGTGGCTATTTAAAATATAGCCAGATTGACATTTCAATTGTAGTCTAAATTGAACCCAACCCCATCCCAATTTCTTATTACCCGAGCCCGACCCTATACACGCCTACCCGACCGAAGACCCCATCAGATCCTGGCTATTGATCTAAAATATCAACGGCCCTCATTAAAACTTACCTTTTTAATTCCCAAACGACCCCCTAACCCTAATCACTTCCCCACATTCGCCGCCCTGAAAATCCCTCTGCTCTCAAAATGCTCTCAACCTAACCCTAATCTTCAACCGCCGACATCTCTTCTCCGGTCATCTCCGGTGATTTCCTTTCAACTCCTAAGCCTCCAATGGCCCCTCCATTGCCATGCTCATCTTCTCTGAGGCCTTCAAGGGCCCTGGGCCACGCCGACTTGTATCTAGGGTTTGCTGTTTTGCATGTTCATGGCTACTCCGGTGTGATTTCGCGCAAAATCACATTGTATTTGTTACGATCTTTGAGTTTCTAAATAGGCTCTTCCATCTCTACTTGGGTTTCCTCTGAAACCCTAATTTTGTTTGCATCTCTTAGATCTGTGCTATTTTTAAACGATTCGAGTCCGTTCCTTTTATGTTTTACACTGTTCTTGAACCGCTTTTGCAAAAATCATCGATTTCAAGTTGTTGTTACTTTCTTCTAAAGTTAGGGTTTTTCAGAACTTCTTCTACGATCTGTTTCAATTGATTTTTTTTATGTTTTAACTTCTATCCTTTGCATATCTTGACCGATTCTATGTTTTACTGCTTTTTCAACTCGCCTATGCTGAAAGCCCTAATTTTTAAGGTTCTTCGTTTGTTTTCTGTGTATTAGCATGACTGACTGGTTTTCATTTCTGAGTTCTTATGATTTCTTGTGACTGCCCCGCCTTGATATGCTACTACTGAGTTTCTTAGCCTAAACTTACACTGATTCTATGTGTTTGTGTTCTTCTTGACTGTTCGCTTCAAGACTCGCATCTTTCTCACCAGTTCAGTATTGTTTAACTTTCATGTTTGCTAGAGTTGTGTGCCAATTCTTGACTATCCATGTTGACTTTTTTCTCATGACCTTCTCTTTGATTGATTCTGAATTCCCTATTTCCTGGTTTGATTTGAACACTTTCCTTTAACCCCCCCCCCCCCCCCTCCCCGATTCCTACCTTTCCACTTAATTCGATTAATTTGCTTGCCTTAATTAATTTTCCCTTGCCTTGTCTGCATTATTACTTGATTCTCACAGATTATTTCCTTAATTTAAAACTTTCTGAACCTAGCCTTAATTACCTGTTCTATACTTGTACTATTTCGAAATCCTTCCTTATTTGTTGTACTCCAGCTATGTATGATTTCTTTCCTTATTTATCACTTGTTCTTACCATTGAGTTAACTCCTCAAATAAAGGGAGTACTTGCCTTGATTGCTTGACTGATTGATTATGAGTTCCAAAACTACTAGTGAACTTTGATTTTTACCTTATTTGCTATTTGTTTTCAACCTATAAATACCTTAGTCTTTCATTAACACAAGACACGGACACTCTGGGTTCAAAACTCTATCTCTCATACTTAAGAACTTTCTGCTCTCTTGTGTGCTACCTGCTACTGCTCTAAGTTAGCCGGCTGCAAGCCAAGGCTAACCATTGTGTCCTATTGTTCTTTCAACTATGCTTACTGTCCTCTTTACTGGTATGTTTAAATTTCAATTCAAAGTTCCAACATCAATATGATTTTCTTATTGCTTCAGTTCATCCTGTTTCTAGTTTGCTTCTATTTGTGGTTTTGTTGTGAAACTTGTGATTGATGTTTACCTTATTATGTACTTCCTTTCCTTTAGATCAGCATGTTACCCCTCTGTAGTGTTTCTGAACATGTCTGCACCAATTATCTCTATGTGTTTACCACCACGTGTTTCATGTATTCCCAAATCCCTATCATCCCTGTATGTGAGCTTTTCGTTTGTCTGGTTTTGTGACTATGTCTGGTCAGCTGCCTCGAAGCGTGCATATACCAATTCTTGGATCTTTGCTTAATTATGTGTCCTATGTATTCCCCAAACCCCTTGACCCCCTGCTTATGACTAGTGAACCTGCCTTAGTGCTGTGACTCCTGGCTGGGTATGAACCTGTCCTAAGGTGTTGGGACTTCTGTTCATTTCTTCAATCTCTTTTCAAACAGTCTCTGAGTTTCACTAAATTACTTTCAGGCCTTCTTTTATACAGTTTTGCACTAAAATCACTTTCACTCTACTCTTAGTCAATAAGTTCTGCCCCCTCTAGTATGTGTACTGCCTTGGGATCCTCTTGAGAACCCTCTGAACTCTGGCATACTGAGGCTGGCCTTTCCACACTGCACTTGTTCAACTTTTGGTTACTAAGTCTAGGTGTAAGCACTGCCCGGGATCCTTGAGATCCTTAGGGAACTTTGATACACCTAGACTTTGCTTTGTCTATGGAATGGAGGCATATGAGGCCATTGGAGGCTTTGGGAAATCTGGGCCTAATCGGAGGCTCCATATAGAGTAGCTTCTTGATTTTTTATTTACTTATGTAATTCACTCATTGGTCTGTAATAACTTGTAAATAGATATTGTGGTATTTAGTGAAAAAGGGTGGGTAGATACATGTTCTATGGGGTAATTCGGGTAGAAATCATGCTTATAGGACTTTACTTTTAAATCTGTTTGCTTTACTAAGTAGAAATCATGCTCCTAGGACTTCACGTTCAAATCTGATTGTTCTTCCAATAGAAATCATGCTCCTAGTCCTTCATGCTTAAATTCGATTGCCTTATCAAGTAGAAATCATGTCTATAAGGCTTTACATCTTGTCATGTTTATCTCACCATGCTAGAAACCATGCCTATAGGTTCCAAATAATCTTGCCTTCAATGTCTTAAAATCAGATTAATTAATAGATGCCATGCCTATAGGATTTAATCCAGATTCTGTTATGATGAGTGTTATGTATGTTTTCAATGGCTTAAAATCAGATTAATTAATAGATGACATGCCTATAGGATTTAACCCAAATTCTGTTATGACGAGTGTTATGCATGTTTTCAATGACTTTAAATCAGATTAACTAATAGATATCATGCCTATAGGACTTAATCCAAATTATGTTGTGGCAAGTGTTTATGTCCACATGTCTTAAAATCGTATTAATGAAGTTAGAAATCATGCCTATAGGGAACCACATTTGAAATTCTACCTGTCAATATAAACTAGTCTAGTAAATCAACTTAGTCCACGCTTAGTTCACTTCTAATTGGTTTAATTAAGTAGTCTATATCTCCTGAAACAAGTTCTTTAAAACTGCCTCAATTTAATAGTAGAACAGCATGCTTATAGGTATTAAAAAGTCCGTTTCAAAATCTGCTTTGTTTCTATATAAATATAGTCACTAGTACTCCGCGTATAGGCAAGCCTTTAGGGCGTTTCCAAAACTGCATTTCTGAAAACTGTTTCTATTGCTTAATGTTTTTGATCCTAACAGGATTTAAAAAATCAATAGGCAACTACTAGGGTCACTGCTCCTGAGTTTCTAAAAAAATAAGTTGTTTGTTTCTGCATATTCACTTAGATATCCTGCCTTAGGACATTGTCTAATAAAAGCCCTTAATTGTGCTTGAGTCGTGCTGTTTATGTGCTTGTTTAAGGAGGAAACTTTGAGCCTCTAGTTGCTCCTTTAAGTGCTGAAAGTCCTAAGTGTTTTGATTGTCGCCTTAGAATTTTTACCTTTTAAAACCTTAGGGGTACGTCTAGAACCACCTATAGGTAGAGGTCCTAAATCCCTCCAGGACCATTAAGAAGAGACGGGTAGCAGCACACAATAGAAATCGTTGACCAAACACTCGCTTTGCATGACCAATAAGGGGATAGGAAGGGTAGATATGGGGTATGATGACTACGCGCTAATGTCACGTGTAGCCCCTCATTGAGGAGTGTTTACCGGACATTGTGTGGGGTGATCCTGTAGGATAACCAACCTAGGACCCCTCCTTTACCAAAATTCCTTTTTTTATTTAATACCTTTGTTTTACAATTTGTCTAAATCTTATTTCTTGAGTATCTAACGTGCTTTACTTGCAACCTATTTGATTCAACTGTTTACTTGTAATGGACTAATTTGTGAATATAAGTTTGGCCGGGACCCACAGTTGTGGACCAAGAGGGGTGCCTAACACCTTCCCCTCGATGTTACTTCGAGCCCTTACCCTAATCTCTGGTAATGCAGACCAATCTAAGTGTTAATCACTCTAGGTTCCCTAACGCACCATAATTTGTTAGGTGGCGACTCTTCAAGATACCCAATTCCCAAAAGGAAATGAGTTATCACTCCCATGAATGTCGAAACCCGGACTTCCCCGTCAAAAGCGGGGAAAAAGGAGGCGCGACAGCATGGCGACTCTGCTGGGGATTATTTAGGCTCTTACCATAACAAACTTGTTTTTCACAAAATTAGTCCAAGCATGCTTATCCCATATCCTTCTCCCTTATTTGAATTTAACCGTCTATTTTTTTTCAAGCATTTGTGATTCCTTTATTGCACTGAAACTGACTTGTCTCTTTGTTTTCTTTTTCCTGTAACTGTCTTTCAATTATTTGAATACTGTATTTATTTTTCTTACGTGAAAATACTTGACTACATGTTATTAATTAATGCATAAATCATGCTCCGCATCATATTCCACTCGTGCGTATCAAATCCTATAGCAACGCTTTAATGAGTGGCTGCGCTCTTCCTATTTACAACCCTTAAATTCGAAAAGGCTTATTTGTGGTAAAATCAGTCGATCAGCGGTGCGGTCGACGGTTCTGTGCCTTCCCCCTCGAGTTGTCCGCTTGAGGGTACCAGTCTAAAACCCCATAGAAACCTTACTCTGTTTGAAATTGTGCATGCATCATGGTCAAACCTAGTTGGATCAGTTATGTTGTCCACGTAATGATCCTTTAAGATAAGCCTTATCCAAAGTCCATCGGGTTTTCCATAATCCCAACGGATGCAACCACGTTTTGTGCATTAATTTGGAGAACTAAATGTCCATATATTGATCATAAATGTATAAATAGTCGAGTCCGGTAGGGGGTAAGGTCTAACCCTTTTGTTTTGCAGAAAATGAGGCACGAGGTCCCCAGATTCGGTATGGTTAGCAATATCCCACCACTGTTGCTAGATTGGTGGGAGGACCTTTCCTCCAGTGACAAGAAACATGTGAAAAAGTACCTGGGCAACCTGCCTTCCCTGCTAGATATTGAGCCAAACAACAAATTGATCGAAGCTGCCACCTTGTTCTGGGATAATGAAAAAGCCGTGTTTCGTTTCGGTGACATAGAAATGACACCGCTTCTAGAAGAAGTAGGAGGACTTGCAGGACTGACTTGGGACAGTCCCGGGCTATTGGTACTAGAAAATCGTACGGGCATGGGGTTTTTGAAGATGATGGGGTTAAAGAAGAATGTCGACCTAGTGTGCTTGAAGGATTCCTACATACCTTTCGAATACATGTACGAGAGGTATGGCCATAGCAAGTCTTTCCGCACTTACCATGATGAGATCTCTCTCACTTCACTGGGTCACATCCACCGCAGAGTGTTTGTATTCATCGTATGCTTTCTAGGCCTGATAGTATTCCCAATGAAAAAGGGAAGAATCCACACTAGGTTGGCCATGGTCGCTAAGACTCTGATGGAAGGGATTAATGGGCAGACATATACCATAGTCCCCATGATCATAGCCGACATCTACAGGGCTCTGGAGCGCTGTCAAAGAGGGGTCAAGCATTTCGAAGGTTGCAATTTGTTGCTGCAGTTGTGGTTGCTGGAGCATTTCCAAAAGGGTCGCTATCGTCAGGAATTTCCGTGAAGGGCTTGGAACGACCATATTGCCTTCCATCACCCTAAACAGATGACTTACATTCCAGACAGATTTGCTCAGCCGGAAAGCGCCAAAGAATGGGTAGAGTTCTTCGACAATCTGACCGAGGAACAGGTGCAGTGGATGTTTGAATGGTTCCCCACGGACGAGTTTATTATCAGATCCAGGGACGCTCCGCACTTGGTGTTGATCAGGTTAAGAGGGATATACCCATATGTCCCTATGAGAGTTATGAGGCAAGCAAGCAGAAAACAGGTTGTACAAGAGTTGTCAAGATGAGTCACTTCAGGGCAGACTTTCAAGATGACGATGTCCCTTACAAGTGCCAAGCTCAGCATATGTGGCACTGCAAAATCATTGTGGAGAAGAATACCATTGAGCCGGACAGATATCATGCAGGGTGCGAGCCTCTATACCCAGCATGGTTAGAGGACAATCTGAAAGGGATGGTGACACCAGGGACCAGTCGAGGGAATAGAATCATAGATGAGGAAGCTGAAACCCAAGTCAAGTACAATAGGCTGCGCAAAAGGGTCCATGACTCTGAGAATGAGCACCGGGAAATACATGAGAGGAATGTAAGGTTGATTGAGGAATGGAAGGAGATGGCAGTCACTTCCAATAGGAAACTGGAATACTTGGAGCGAGGAATAGTTGAGCTGGAGGGCAAAATCATAAAGAGGATTGAAAACTGCCAGAACGCTGAAGGAGCTGAAGGAGGACATTTGGCCAGAGCCTACTTGCTGTTGGGACTGCGCGAGCTGGGGGATCTATATGACGGAGTCCGGAAGATCGAATCTGGGGAA
Organism: Nicotiana attenuata; assembly: GCF_001879085.1. Lineage (NCBI taxonomy): Eukaryota > Viridiplantae > Streptophyta > Magnoliopsida > Solanales > Solanaceae > Nicotiana > Nicotiana attenuata. The sequence continues at coordinate 68,676,847 of NC_031989.1, read as the reverse complement.
GGTCCTTCTAGGACCAAATAGGCTAGATTTACATGCATTTCCTAAAATATAATAAGGCCAAGTGCCAGTAGTGACTTAGTTTATTATTACTTTAGTGTCGTTTTGGGGATTCGTCTATTTTTATATTATGAAATGAAGCATTTATTGGCATTTGAAGTTCTCCAAATTTATTTGTCGCTAGGCCTACCTCGGGCACAACGAGGCTCCCAAATTAGGATACGAGTTTACATTTCGCAATATGTGTTTAAATATTGCAAACGTTTCAGAATCCCTACTAACTTGTTACCTTTTTATTTTTGCTTATTTTTATTTATTATTCCCATACCCTTAGGTTGGTTCGCTCATACTGGCCTCATCAGCATATCACACCAGATCCAGAGGCCCTCCACCTCCTCCTCCTCCAAGCAACACAAAAAGCAGAGGAAAAGCAAAGATGGACTACTTAAGCGGGATCTGAAAGGAAAATGTGGAGAACGCAGAGACTTCTGATGGCCGTAGTACTCCGGCCTGAACGACTTGGTCTTGAGACTAGAACAAAAGATACTAGAACTGCAAGGAGAACTTGAGCAGGTGCGCAACTTGGAAAACCTGTCACTCACCCTCAATGTCCCTGATGTCCACCAACAAAACACAAAGAACCTAGCACCTCCTCAGAACACACAAAACCAACAGCCACAAAATCCTACCGCACCGAATCAATACGCAACTCCACCCCAAAATCCCAACCCATTACCAATACCAACTCAACTACAACAACATCATCAGCCAATTCAGTACCCACCGAGCACCACTTACCACACTCCCCAAAATACCCCACCAGTCATTCCCGATCCACAAAACTCCACCAATGATCATCACTATACCCAAGCTCCTGGCACCCATCAGAGCAACCCCATATACGTGGAAACTATACCTCATTCTACCCAACCAATCTCCTGTGCACCGGAGCCCTATGAGAAAGACTTGCTCATTAAAAACATGGCCGAAGAACTCAAGAAGTTAACAAGCCGAGTTCAAGGTGTTGAAGGCGACAGAGAAATAGAAGGTTTAAACTATGAAGATCTGTGCATACAGCCAGATGTGGAACTGCCTGAGGGGTACAAACCTCCCAAGTTCGAGATGTTTGATGGTACGGCTGATCCCAGGGCTCATCTAAGGACCTACTGTGACAAGCTTATCGGGGTCGAAAAAGATGAAAAGATCCGGATGAAGCTCTTTATGAGGAGCCTTACTGGGGGCGCTTTGTCCTGGTATATCAGCCAGAATCCCAAGAAATGCGCTAACTGGGTAAGCATGGCATCGGAATTCATAGACCGGTTCAGGTTTAACACAGAGAATGCACCGGATATCTTCTACATTCAGAATCTTAAGAAGAAACCTACTGAGACTTTTCGTGGGTACGCTACTCGTTGGAGATCGGAAGCAGCCAAGGTCAAGCCCTCTCTAGACAAAGAACAGATGAATAAATTCTTCGTCAGGGCACAGGATCCACAATATTATGAGAGGTTGATGGTCATCGAAAATCACAAAGTCTCTGATATCATCAAGCTCGGGGAAAGAATCGAGGAAGGAATCAAGAACGGGATGGTAACAAACTTCGAGGCTTTGCAAGCCACGAATAAAGCACTACAGTCAGGTGGCATATCGAAGAAGAAAGATGTTGGGGCAGTAATGGTAGCCCAGGGTCCAAAATCTCCACTTGTCTATCAAACACCTCCACCCACATTTCAGACGCCTCCACCCACATACCAGGCATCACCGCCCATATACCAACCTTCATCTCCCAGATACTCCCAACCAGCCTCTGTACATCACACCTATAACTCCCAACCATCCCACTTCCAATCACCACCAGCTCACCAAAACTATCCAAGACCACGACCAAACTTCGACCGCAAGCCACCCAAATAGTATACCGCCATTGCTGAGCCCATCGACCAATTATATGAAAGGTTGAAAGCCGCCGGTTATGTCACTCTTGTTCCTGCTATAGCACTAGAAAATCCATCCCAATGGGTCAATCCGAACAAAACCTGTGCATACCACTCCGGTATGAAAGGGCACACCACTGCTGAGTGTCGAACATTAAAGGATAAGACCCAGACACTCTTTGACAACAAGATCATACAAGCAAAGAAAGCCGCACCTAATGTCTGCAACAATACCCTCCCTGATCATAGAGGTGATGGTATACATGTGATAGAGACAAATGAAGAATGGGACCCTAAGGGGTCAATCGGCCTTATTCGAGAAGTCGATGACTCTAAAGTTGCAGTCACACTTACTCGTATTGTTGTTCAGACTCAGGAACCTATTGATGTTGAGGTGATGCATCAGTTCCATTCGAGGTAGAAGTGGCTCCGTCCTCAGCCACCTCCGCTCCATTTGAAGTAGAAGTGGTCACACCTTTTACTGTGACGGTGTCAACCACACCATCGTTCAACTCAAAGTCAATACCCTGGGATTATGTTGCCGAGGCTCGACGAAAAGGGAAGACCAAGGTAGAGGAATATGACGCTGCACAAGGAATGACTAGAACTGGGAGAGTCTATACACCTGAACATTTGGGAGGTTCAAGTAAGGATGTCACTGCTAGGCAGCCTATCATTGAGACCGGGCCAGATGACCTGTAGAGGAAAGTACAGGCAAAGGAGTACTCTGTCATTGACCATCTGAACAAAGTCCCTGCTCACATATCTATCCTATCACTATTGTAGAATTCAGAGGCACACAAGAACGCCTTAATAAAAGTTCTGAGCGAGGCTTATGTGCCCAACAACATCACTGGCGGAGAAATGGCCAACATGGTTGGTCAAGTGCTGGAGAGTCATAAGACTATCTTCCACGAAGATGAGCTACCGCCCGAGGGATTGAATCACAATCGAGCATTGCATATCACAGTACAGTTTGAAGATAAATTCATTGCCATGGTCCTGGTTGATGGAGGTTCGAGCCTAAATATTTGTCCACTGGATACTCTGAAGAGGTTGGACAAAGGTTTCCACGAGATACGAGTAGGAAGCATGAATGTGAAGGCTTTCGATGGGTCCTAGAGGGCCACGATCGGGGAAATCAACCTTTGCTTGCAGATGGGGCCAACTTGGTTCGACGTTGAATTCCAAGTGCTTGACATACGGGCCTCATACAATCTTCTGTTGGGCCGACCATGGATCCATGCAACTGGGGCCGTGCCTTCCACACTACACCAAGCCGTGAAGTTCGAATGGAATCGTCAGGAGGTGGTTATTCACGGGGATGGAAGTAACCCCATCTATACTAGTCAAACCATCCCAGCCATTAGACATAGAAGAAGTCTAGGAGGGGAAACCTATCATCACATTGAACGAGTCAACGCTGTCGAGACGGATAAGTGGTGGAGTAACAAGATAGAAAGCATACTAGCATGGTCTGGATACGAACCCGGCAAAGGGTTGGGAAAGGACCTCCAAGGTATCACCAAACCAATACAGCTGAAAACCTATGGTACCACCTTCGGGCTCGGATA